>NC_142185.1:32136670-33336670 GCF_026936395.1 Plectropomus leopardus | reverse complement strand
AAGTTTAGATCTCCTGCCACAAAAGCTTGATTGGGTTCAGTCAGACGGCTTAGAGGACTACTTTATACTTTTTAAATAACCTTTCATGCTTTCAGGCCGGAGAAATTCCTCCTTACAAATAGATTTTGTAAGTTTGGTTTGTTTTATACATGGAGTCAGTGTACAAAATTAGGTTTCTGACTCACCGGCCAAGGGGACAAATCCACCAGCCGAACAAATTTTCTACTGGCAGCAGCAAGCAGCAGACTGGCAACAAGTGATAGTTTTGTTAATTCCAAACATGCATATTTTTACTGGCCAAAATCTATGCATATTGGGTATAACTTTAGTATGTAATTATTTTAAAATGCTGCAGTAAAGCAACCTAAAAATTATAACTGAGGTACTTGTGCACATGTTGTATAAGAATCTAAAGGGGTTTTCTGATCATTTGATTTGATTATTAAAAATATTTTTTTAAATGCTGCCAAAGCAACAGATACAATGTGATAACCTTTGTTTTAAAAGCAGGTACTTAAAGCTGAAACATGATCATTTTTCCAAACTTTAAAAAAGTGTTTTTTTTATCCTTTTAAACCAATCCACACATTAACGACAGTGTTGTAGAGCCACACAGAAAAAACGTAAACATTAGGCTCATTTGAAAACTAGCCAGCTGGCCAGCACTGGCACATTTGCAGAAATGTTGATTAATGTGTGTTGTCCTTATAAAAACTAAATAAATTTATGGTTTGCAGAAATGTACGATGCAAACGTATTTTCTGGTGATTGGGTTGGAAAACTTGTGTGTCCTGATTTAAAAAGAAGCTGACAGCTGACAGAAAACTAATAATCTGTTAGTTAGACATCTCTGTCAGTACTTGTTGCCACTAGTGACATCTGCCAATATTTGATGCAGCAGAACAAATCATAGAAACAAAGGACTGACAGCATGTCCTCTTCAATATCTAAAGCATACAGCCTGACAAACTCCTAACAGGCACCATGAGGCCGTGTTGGCATTTGACCTGCATTTCCCATCCGGGATCAATGAACTACAACTCAGCCCCAGCCTGGTGCTAGTCAGAGGAGCTGCAAATAACAAGTCGCATGGAAAGAGAAGAAAAGAGAAGTGGAGAGAGTTTCCTTGAATTGGCGTGACGAGGGTGAAACTGAGAAGAGATACTTTCAAGTTTGTAGAGAATGGATCTTTGTCCTTGTAATTGCTGTCACACAGGCCATATTAAATAAGGAACGTTGGGATTCCTGTTGTCTTCGTGCCAGTTTATTGTTATACATACCACATAGACTCAGTTGCCAGTTCCAACAAAAATAAAATTGGTTGGGGGATCAGCAAACATCCCATTTTTCTGTGTTTTTTAATCTTGTGTTATGAGTGTGTGTGTATGCGAGTTATATTTATCCCTCAGCAGCAGTTTGAGTCATGTTGTGGTTGATTGATCAGTTTATCTGATAAGAACTAATCAGATGGATGGATGAGAGGAAAGAGTAGAGTACAGAGTGAGTGAATGCAAACTTTTGGACCCAGCACAGTGAACGGTTAAGCATGGTACATATAGTAACACTAGAAAATGTTTTATGTGATGGTAGGTAAGTTAGTTGTCATGGCCCACCACAAATAAATGAATGTGTGGGAAACCCTACATCACAAGGTGCTCCCTAGTTATTTAACTGTTTATTGGGCAAAACAAGAAATACACAGAAAAATATACCTTTCAAATCAGCAGGCCTTTTTAAAATTCACCAAAAAAATTAAGAAAAAAATCACCAAGATGTTCATGACAAAAAGAAGCCAATCTAAGTTGTTTGATTTTCCCCTAAGCCAAAATAAAAGTCCCTTCACAGTGCTTAAAAAAATATTTGACATGTAAAAGCTTTTTATATACGGCTATTATATAAAGAGTATCAATGATCATTTCAGAGAATGTATGGTCTTGAAAATTTGCCTCAAAGTCATGGAAAAGTCTTTGAAATTTCTTGGTAAAAATGTGTAAGAACCATGTCAGTGGGTAAAGACAAATAAGAGTACGGCTAGAACAGTCTGGTACGTGCAGAAAATGACATCACTATACTGTAACACAAGCCTTTTTAATACCTGAAATTTTTATCATAGCCACAATTCAAGATGACATACATCTAGTCTCATACTGATACACTGCACAGCCCTGTTTACAAAGCCTTTTTTTTTTTTTTTACAATATATATACTAAAACAAACAACATATGATCCAATAATTCAATTCAGTAATCATAGGCAGCCCTGCTCTGGAGGTAATATGATTACTTCTGATTAGAAGAAAGTGTGACTGTGGGCTGTTTACACCTCAGCCTCTCAGGCTCTCTTCTTATCTGTCATTTTATTCTTTTTCTCCCCTTCCATCACTCTCTCATGTGTCTTCCAGGTTTGCGGGCGTCCCTCCTCCTCTCGGCGCTCTTCATGCTGCTCGGAGCAGCTCTCAGGAGCATCCCACTGACAGAACAGCCTCTCAGACGATGGTAAGACTCATCCGTGAGCATTACGGTAGCAGATGGTTCAAGGGGGCAAGTGTGCTGATGACTCTCTGAAAGGTTTTGGAAAAGAGGCAGAAAGTGCCTCGTGATCCTCAGTGCAGTCATAAGCCTTTCATGATTTACATAATTCGATATATTAGGCAAACTTTTCTAACCGACTGCCAGGGCCAGTTATGAACGTCACTTTATGGACAAAAAGAGCTGCTTGCCAAATGTTAGACTCTGTCCCTGTCTAATGAGTCCCCCATGATTTGTGATGTAGCTGTCAAGATAAGATAGATGGATTGAGTTGATCAATAGAAAAATTAATCAACTCTTTTGATATTTGATTAACCTTTTCAGTTATTTTATAAGCAAAAATCTCAAACATTCATTGGTTTTAGCTTCATCTTTGTCAAATATGATTATAAGATGAATGTTTTGGAGGCCTTGGGCTATTAAACCTGGATGCATTGAATATGTCAATCTGGGCCCTGAGAAGTTATAGGATGGGATCTTTTACTATTAGGGCTCATTTATACTCCCTTTACGTACAAAATTAGATCAGTCTGTTTCAACGTTGTAAACATCAGTGTCCTCAATATGTGCATCCTTTTCACTGGTACAGATACAAGAGATGGCACAGTCAAAGTCTCACAAAACAAAATCAAGGTGACTGTGGATGAGGTAATATTGTACCTTTAAACAGAAAGAGTGTTATAGATCGCGAAGATCTGTGAGGCCTTTAAATACATTCCTAGATCTTTTTTGTTTTACTAATTTCTCTTAATATTGTTATTCATGACCATTTTCATTCTTTCTGCCATTGTTTGAATTTCTTCGATGTCTCCTACGGTTGTAACTCACTTGAACTATACACCACACTGCTGCCACAATCACCGAAAAACACACACACACAGAAAGGCGTGCTGTAGAGCCGTGTACACAGCTCTGCACTACTGGCAATGGGAACGGAGTCTATAGCCTATTTTTACATACAATTTTTTGTTGAAAAGGGGTATTAAAGTCAATTTAGAATAGTGGCCAAACTGCAAAATACAACTTCTGAGCTCAAAGAGACATCTGTAAATCAGTGGATACCATTTTTTAAGTGTCACAACCCTGCAAAATAACTCATTCCATGTTCAGAATTTGAATCCATTCAGATTGATAGCATTTTGAAGGTCTGGAAAATCTGCACGATAAAATAGTTTCATCCCCATTCAATCTGGGGCTAAACCAGGGGCACAACAATGTGGTCATTTCTGGTTATTTATCCTACGAAAGATTAACTTTTTTTGGCTTCATGCGCCACTGAGCCACTTTCATAGACATGAAGGGGGTCCCTATTCTGACGCTGTATCCAGTTCTCTTTAAACATTCATGGTAGAGACCTGTAAATGTGTCAGTCAAAAGGTATTTGGCAGCCAGAGAACAGGACTCTGAAAGACAGCTCAACATTATTATAGATCTTCTACCTCTTTTTTTTTTGTCCTTGCTGCCAGTTTGTGCCCGTGTCAGACAGCACTTTGACGGACCGTCACTGGCAAATATAAAGAGGATCCCATTATTCTTAGTGTTTCATTCTCAGCTCTACTCATGAGCTCAGTGTTCCTGTTTCAGAGAGAGCAAGAGCTCAGAGAAGGCCGTTTCAATCATAATGTGCCTTTTTAACAATGTAATTTCATTAAATATTCCTGAGTGGTAATTCGTCTAATGATTACTATTGGCCTCCATAATGAGGCGATGTATCATAAAATATCAATGCATAGAGGGAATTGTATTTCCACAGAATGAGCCGCATTCACTTTCTCTCCATGGATTTCCGAATTTTTAAAATAACTTTGGCTTTCAGTGAGCAGATAAATCAATTTGGTTTTTCAATTTCTCTCTCTCTGTGTGTCTCTTGAGGCTGTGGTAGGAAAGCCATCAGTGCAGTGAACAGTCAGTGATACAGGCCAAATGTAAGGAAAATAAAAAGGCGCTATTAAAGTATACTAGGAAGACGATGTGATGGAGTCATGATTCCCTTGTCACAGTGCCTAAGATGAAAGAGAGTGTTTACGATTTGCTGTGAAATGTCAAGTTTTGCATTCTGGATTTGTTAGCTCTCTGTGTGGTCGCAGCTTTCAGTATTTGTATTGTCGTCATAACCCCTATTAAAGCTGGGGGAGGCAGAAATCCGAAAAAAAGGCAATAGAAAGGCAGAATTTGAAAATAAACTCTCCTCCTGCAGCTCTCTCCTCTCTGTCCTAAGCCCCTTCCACCAGACGACACGTGATAAATTACCACATATTCAATTTTATTTTAAAAAATGTAAACACATAGGTTCACAACATAGTAAAATGAAAGACATTGCAAGAATGAAGTGCTAAATTGGCACTGCAACCTAAAAAGTGCAAATGATTGCTTCAAGACCAGCGATATCAATGCACTGCAAAGACACAGCATGTTAATGGGCTGAGTGATACCAAGAATAACATATTTGCAATACTGGAAAAAAACAAGAGGCTGACATTATAAATGAGGTTCTTAACAAACACCAGATGTTAAAGACTCTTTTTGATAAGTCCATCTTCCTTTTTTGGGCTCTTTGTAGTTTAGGCAGTCGTTGACAATGCAGGAACTTTCTCTGCAGGATTCTCAGCCATTGAATCAGGCTTTCTTTGAACGTGCACGCGCTTCTGCATTTGTACAGCAGCCAGTGGGAATGCCCTCTCTCTGAAATGACCCGTGATTGGTCAAAGTCTCCCATCACGGGTTATATATTCTAAAACCTGAAAACAGCCAAGAGGAGGCGCAGAAGTCTAGTTTTCCTTCAGTCCACTTGAATTATGATGTGTTCACAGTTTATTATGGGATGTTGGCCAGTGATGCCAAAAATGAAACTGCCTACACCAGCTTTAATCTTTTCCACAGCCTTGAATCATGAGTGACGCCCTTTCACATGATCCACTTCTATATGCTTTACTAGACTGAACATGTTGGTACATGTGCAGAAGTCTATCTCAGACTGTTAACCTTGTATTGATCACTGTGTTACATAACATGCATCAACAAGGGGCAGAAGCAGCTTTCTCTGTGGAAACTTATTTCACAGAGAAATTTAGAGTATTGGCTCTACCACAGCTTTACTAACACTCATCCTCTGGGATTTATTATTTTAGTAGAGTGGCTGTGGCCTAAATCTTCAGGATGTGTTATTTTATTGTACCCAGCCGGCACAGTAAACCACAGTAAACTTTTTTTTCATTTGATGGTCTTTTAGAAATTACAGAGGGATCCAGCTAAAGTTTTATTTTGATCTGTAAATCAAAATCCAGCCGTAGCAGATAAACTGTTTTATTGATTTATTTTTCATGACAAGAGTACTCCTGTGACTTTTTATTGAGCTTCCAAAAAATTGTAGCATTTGAGGCCAAGATATCCTGACTTTTAGTCTGTAGTCAAGTTTTAAATACTGGATATACACTTCCCATGACCATACTCAATAGTATTTCTTTAGATCTCCCCTGCTTGAGTTTTAACACTAAAGCTTTATGTTAATTAGCTTTATGTTTTATGTGTAGTCTAACTCCAAGCCAAGATAACCCAAATGACAACATCAGAAGTATTTTCTTAGACTTAACCAAGATCCCCTTGAGCTGCAGACGGCATTATACAACAGCTTGTTTACTGATCTTGATTTGTAAAATTGATAGTTTCCTCTCTAATGACAGCTCCTAGATCATTGACAGCTTCGCATCAGGTAATGTCACTTGTTTTAAGCCCATAGACTTCAGGGGCCGTATTCACAAAGCATCTTAGTACAAAGAGAAAATCCTAGAATTTTTAAAGAAAATTTTAGGAATTTTTAAGTTTTCTAAGAATTTCCCTTTTAAAGTTAAGATTAGATCCTGGTAAAGATAAAAGCTATTCACAAAACATTACATTCAAAAACAGAGAAATTAGTAATCATAGTTTTAAACTGACCTGTAATAACAATTGTGTTGAGTTTGAATGTATGTTGTAATGTGATGTCATTTAATTTTATTTAGACAGGGACAGCGCACAGTAAAACATTAACCTTATATAAAACAAGGAGTAGTCCTTTGGCAGGTAGGTGGAGCAAAGAAATGAATAACAGAGTTTGATGTAAATAGAGTACAGAACACCAGGTCATAAAATTTTGCAGACATTATCATCCCCATATCCCACCCCACCTCATCATGATAAATCACAAATTTGTGCAAAATTGCAGCAATAAAATTATCAGGGCATAGTCATCCTAAAACCAGTCTGCTCCCTCACACCGCCCAGCAAACAGCGGTAGGAGAAATATTCTCCAAGTGCTGGGTGACCATGAGTTAATGAAAGGCTACAGATTAGATGGTGCAGGGCTAATGTTTGTGGTCGATCTCATTAGAAGATTCACTCACATCTTTCAACTAATGCAGTAACAGTAAAAAAAGATGGAAAAGTGATATGGAAGATATTTGAAACTAGAAAAGTGTTACAGTACAGCAGAGTGATCACACTAAAAGCACTTACACAGTCTTATTTTGATACACAGTTTATTTATCTTCTACTGGCTGTCACCACCTTGCAGCCTCATGAAAGGGTGTCTGTGACAACCAATCACATCTGTAAAAAGAATGTGTCACACATAGAAACAGCGTCAACCAAACCTCCTCACTGAGGTAAAAGTTTCTGTCCCTTTCTCGCTCAGAATTGCTCTGAGAATTTTCCTAAATTGCTTCTAAGCTAGGACTCCTTGCTAGAAATTTTTAGGCTAAGTGAGGAGCTCTCTGAGTATATTCTTGGCGTGTTTGTTGAATAAAGGGCCAAGGCTGGACTTGAACCAACGGCCGCATAGCCTCTGCACATGTGGTACCCACTCTACCAACTGAGCTACTGGGTGCCACTAGGTTCAGTCTAACTGTTGACCCTGATTTAAAAACATTTCTAATGCAGCTTCACTTCACATGTTTTGAACACTTTTATCCAAAGTACAGCACGCTAAGCATGTGGGCATACTTTGTACATGGCTATTTGGCAAGTGGGCTGCATTTATACAGGGCTTTTCTCATCTTAGTGACCACTCAAAGTGCTTTATGCTACAGGCATTATTCACCCCATTCACACACACATTCATACACTGGTGGCTGAGATTGCTAGTCAAGGTCGTCATGAGTAATTTTAGCTTCGCGGACCTTCTTAATGGTAGACAACCACTCTTCTTCCTGAGCCACAGGGCTGCTATCAATTGCAAGATGCTTTCACTGTAAAGGTGAAATAGAACCAAATAGAAACAGGGCTGCTAAGTGACACCACTTCCTCGACTTGTTGGATAGTCAGAAGTAGACATTTTGAGTATTGTTTTTTTAAAGCACTTTTCATACACACAAACTGTAAGACAAAGTGCTTCATACAATAGAAAGATGAAGAAAAATAAATAAATAAGTAAATAAAAAAGTAAATGAATAAAATGCTCAAGCTGTAAGTGGTAGAGTAAAGATAACAGCGCAAAATAAAATAAGAAATAATTATGTTAAAAACAATAAAATAATATGAGTAGTAAAACTATGAAACAGACTAATAAATTGTCAGTAGATAAATAAAGTTCAAATAAAGGCCAAACTTAAAAAAATGCTTATGCTTATCATGTTATATATCAGTAGCTTCCCCAACATTGTTTAGTAGTCAAACTGACAAATTTCTCAGCATCAGTGAAGCTTCAGTGCAGCACAAATACCATCATCTCCTCCTGCATGTGTGAAGTCTAACCCCTCTCAAATCCAGTTAAACAAGAGCATCTTTCTTTTCTTTCTTGGTGCTGGCTGACCTCAAGGTGTGCAGCCCTGGTCAGAGCTGTCTGCTGTTTTTTGCATGATGAGGACAACCTTTCACAGCCATGACCTTCAGCTCTTTAGCATTCAGAGTGGGAGACATGATTGCACAGAGAAAGACCAGATAACATGATCATACAGCAAATGTTAGCTCTGACACAGTTCAGCCTAATTTGCATCTTAAATGTAATAGGTCACAACTCTTGAAGCCATGTTTTAATGGATGACATGGTGGATTATCACAGTGAAGAGCAGGCTGATAGAATCATGCAGCTCCCTGGATCACCAGTAGATGTCACTCTTTGCTTTGCAGTAGTGGAGATGAACCAGTATCAGACTGTGAGGGCTTTTGTTTAGAGACCTGTGTTTGCGGCTGTGTGTGTGTGTGTGTGTGTCGGCTCTCATAAACAAGATATTTTTGTCATATCAGAAGTATTGGTTTAGATAACCTGAAAGACAGAGAGGGGCCCTTACTGTCATGCCTGTCTGGCTCCAGAATTTTGAATGTGTGGAGTTCAAGGGCATTTGTAAAGAGCGATCAAACAGTTTCCTGCTCTCCCTGATCAGAAGACAAGTGGCGACAGTTTTCAGGTTTAGAAGTTCCCTCGACAGCCTCCTGCGGATCTGTGTTTGTTCCACGTGTCGTTTCATGTCTGATAGGCGATTATTTTCTGTCTTATGACATCCTCTTGAGAAAATAAACCACCTCTTTGTTTTAAGATCCTTTTCAGGAAATCAAAGGCGGTTGTGGAAGTTCCTTTCTTTTGTAACCGGCAACAGTCACGTTTGAAAAGTGTTTTGTTTTGTGAAGTTCAGATAAGGAGACGGCACTGTTGCATCAGTGGACGTTGATTAGACCTTGCTGTGATTAGGTCTGCTCTCAAATCAGAGACATTTTTACCCTCCTTATTCTCTGTTTTCACGCATTCACTCGCCCTTTCGGTCTCCCCGCATCCGTCTCTCTTGTGCTTTTAAACACAGACCAACTGTGATTAGTAAGTGTCTATCAGTGAGATCTCAGACTCACTCAGACACCGTCTGATTGGCCATCAGAACACATTGTGGGTCCCGCAGCAGGCTGTCCTATTACTGTGACCATTGCTGTGCTGTCATTTTGGAGACAGAATCGGCCTGGCCCTTTTTGTGATGGCAGAATTGGGTCTGTCAGCCCTGGCGGACCCGAGGCAGCCGGGATGATTTCGCCACAGTGCTGACTTCTTTGTCTCATCCTCGATCAGATTCCGTCTGACAGGGTTCATCAATACGGATTAACTTAATCATCCAGCTGAGAAAAGTCGCTCCCTTCTCTTTCTTTCCTCCTCCTACCCCCCATGTGACCGCTCATACTCATGTAACTCACCATCCGTCCTCATCACCTGCCACATTAAAGGCAATTTTGGTAGTCACATCAATCCTGCGAGCGTATAGACAGTAGGACTGGGGACTGAACTTCAGTAAATCACTGACCAAACTTTGTAATGCAAACTCTCTGAAGTTGTGAAGTTTTGAAAGTCATGCAACTCCGTTGTGAGATAGGCGTGAACTTTTCCAGTCACTTTCATGTCAGCTCATCAAAATTTTTGCAAAAATCATGTCTATTTTGTAGAGCCCGATGGATACTGGATTTTTGGGGTCGATGTCAATAACGGGGAGTAAAAATAATAAATAAATCCAATTATAAAGTAGGCCAGGGGCCAGTCACAGCAGCCCCATATGTGTTTCTGGGATTATAGGACATTTCTCTGATTTTAGGACAATTTTAGGACTTCAGCACATTTCTAGGATTTTAGCACTTTAGCAAATTTTTTAGGATTTTAGGCCATCTCTTGAATTTTAGGCCATCTCTTGAATTTTAGGACATCTCTTGAATTTTAGGCCATCTCTTGAATTTTAGGACATCTCTTGAATTTTAGGACATTAAACATAAGGTCATGACGTGATAACATGAAAGACAGAATCTTTGGCTTTCTGTTGCAAAAAGAATAAATGCTCTAGCTACTATGGTTGTTACTGTAAATCTATTTAAATGGGATCATGTAAACAACGACCTCCCATGGCTGTCCCGGGAGGTCCGTTTTTTAACACTGAAACACAAATAAAAAAAGACAAATGCACAATTTTGTCTTTTAATATGAGGTCACACTAGTTCACAGTTGTTGTTTGAATTGATGCTGTAGTGCTGGCACATTGTTTTAAAATTGTTTGCTCTGATAATCAGTTTTTGGACTCTCTTGATCAGAGTGTTGGGTTTGTAATAATCTTTGTGTCTAATGAGAAGATACAGTACAGCCGGCGGACCAGTCTGCTATCTGGACCCTTCCCAGGTCTAAATGAGACTGTAATCACAGGACGGGCTCCACAACCTGCCAGGTGGGCGTGGTGTCCGTTCCATCTCAATTTGGCACAAAAAAACAGCACATGCTGCGTATGCTGACTTGAATCAATGAGTTTTGTGCAGCAGGTATACAAATACCATGTTTTTTCAAAGACATATATTAATAAAAAGTATGTATTTCCCATGGCTTGTTGTCTTTGAATCCAAATAGAAAGGTACTTCACTGTCTCTGCCAGCACTTATAAGATTAAATTAAACTTTACTTCAGCATCTCCACCTCCTGCTGCTGATTTGCTGTCAGCTTATTGAGGTTCAACATCGTACCTGCAGCCTGCACTCCATTAAAGTGGGTTTCTCTGCCCTTAAATACAAGTGACAGGCCTTCACAAGTGTTTTAGTTGGGGGTAAACGACAAAAAGGCATCGGAACACAGCACAAGAAAATTGATGTTGATCCAGGTTTTAAAGGGTTAAGCTGATGATTGACATACTGGATACTAAAAAGAGTAGTTCAAAAAGATTTTTTGGTTCTTTGGTTCGCCCGTCCCCAGTGAACAGCTGCATCAGTGAGTAGAGGCGCGTCTTTAACCTAAATCATGTGATTGTTAGTTAAAAAGAAAACCATAATAACAGATGGTGTATTATGATCATCTACATGCTGAATTCAGAATGACATTGGGAGTTTGACTCTGGATAATGTGGGGGACAAGTTTGTCTCTCTTGTCTTCAGCAACTCGTATTAAGATGAAGAGGGAAATAGCGGTGTGGTAGTTGCAGCCGTGTCCCGACACTGGGTTCATCCCTCAGTTGCTGAGGTAACAGAAATCAGAGAGAGGCTGGATGTGGAGGAGTCAAAGACGTGTCGTTTGAGGACGCCTACCCTCAGTTAAACATATCCAAAACAAGGAACATGATAATTGATTTTAGAAGACGTGCGCACACACACACACACACACACACACACACACACACACACACACACACACACACACACACACACACACACACACGAAGTCAGACCCAGTAAGAGTCAGACAGGAATGTGTGCAATCTCACAAATATCTCTGGACAGTTATTGACTCAAAATTGAACCTTGAAGCAGACAGTTAAGCCTTGTGCAAAACATCAGGGTTTGTTTTGTTCCTGGAAACTGTCTTATCCCGCAGGGGCTGGTTGGCACATTTCACACACTTTTCATTCTTTATTTTTTTGATAATTTTGGCTCTGTTCACGCATATGGCATAAAGTTTGGCAAGAGTGTGTATTTTTGTTTAATCTCTGAATTTCCAGCTCAGCTCCTACAATAAATCTAAAATTCACTGTGGAAACTAAATTGCTACATTCATACTGTTAAAAGCAAAAAATGCATCATTTAAACCCATTCAAACTGCAGTTTTTGACCCCACAGCCATCAAAGCTTAAAAAAATGCATTGTATTATTTCTGTGTGTCATTCTGGGCTTTTGCCTTAAAATTTGTAATTTTTACTATTTTCCACCTGATGAGGTCTTTTTTTTCTTTTACCAGATTTGGCATATGGAGAAAATACGTACATGCTATTTCCACTACGTGCACTGTCACAGTCAATGTTGCTGTGATAATCAAAATATTTAAAAATGAATATGTGATATTTATGATTAGGACTGATGTTGCTTTTAAAAAAACTCTATAAAAGTAGAAAATAATATTAATATATAATATTTTTTAAAGCATGATTTTCAAAAGCGCATTTTGTGCGCAAAGCAATACAAATGTTTGTAATATTAAAGCGAGCCCTAAGAGTTAATTCCACCTTGATAAAACCATCTATCATGCGTGATTTAACAAATTTTGTCTTTTGTCAAGAACAGAAACCCAGTGTGCCTCTACACCAGACAGTTATAGTGGATCGTCGGCTCAATTTTAAATAACCCTTAATTCCAGTTTCTTCTTTCGCGATGAAGATTCATGGTCCCAATATGGAGAAGAAAACAATAAGCTCTGTTCCAGCGGCTGTCAATCAGATGAAATAGTCATAGCAACTTTGCACAAATGCTTCTGAAAAAATGTGTATTTATATATTTATTTATTTATTCATTATGCCTCGGCACCAGCAATAGCCACGATACACGATATCTCAAAAAGCCTTTAGGGAATTCTTTCAGATTTGGCTCAGACAATTCCATTGAAGGATGAACTGATGAGATTTTGGTGGTGATATGTCAAAGGTCAAGGTCACTGTGACCTTATTCTTGATAACATAATATCTCAAAAACACCTGGAGGGAGTTTCTTCAAATTTGGCACAGGCATTTGAGTGGACTCTGCAATGAACTGATTAGATTTTGGTGGTCAAAGGTCAAGGTCACTGTGACCTTGCATCTGTCTCATTGCAATGAACACAATATCTACAAATGGCCTTGAAGGAGTGTCCTCAAATTTGGTACAAAAGTCCACTTGGACTCAAGAGTGAACTTACTAGAATCTGGTGGTTAAATTCAAGGTCACTGTGACCTCATACAATATGTTTTTGGCCCTAACTCAAGAAATCATACGCCCAGATTTCACACAAATGTTTAACTGGATGGGGTCAAGATGGGGAGGTCAAAGGTCAACTGTGGCATCATAATGTTTCTGGCCATTACTCAATTTCATAACTCAGAAACAGCAGGAGAGACATTTGGTCAGATACTGAATAAGTGACTCGAACCTTTGGTGTCCTCGAAACTGTGCTGATTGAATAGATCTTCTGTGCTGCTGTAGGGAAGATGTGTATAAGGCACCCACGTTTTCACAGACATGGATGTAAACTGTAAGTGCAACTTGACTTTTGCGTAGAGGTTTTGGAGGAGGAGGATTTGTTCTTCTAGTTGTACTTTACTGATTAAGTGATTATTGGAGTCCTGTTGGTTTACTGTAAAACAAATTTACCTACAGGTACAAATAAAATAACCTGAACGTGATGTGTGAGCCAACGCAGATAATCATACCTGAAAACATGATAATGCTAAAATCATGTGTACATAGAGATGAATTAACAGGTTATTTTGTTTAACATGAACACACCATGCTAGTGTGTAACATACTCATAGACTTATCATGGAAAATCACACTAATCTGTAGTGGAGCGCTTGAAAACTCTTGAAGCTAATGGAGCGTTAATTGAGACTGAAATACTACATCTTCAGCGAAGGAAGGATTGGGACGACTAAAAAGTAAGAGCCTCAGAGTATTTCAGGAGGTTCTGGTGTGTAGGTTGGGATGTTAGCAGGTCTGGGATGTGGGAAGGAGATACAGGGTGAACACATTATTCTCCAATCAATCTGTCACTGACCGCTGCATTTATCTGTGAAGCCCAGAGGAGGCAGTGTTAAAACGAGTGAGAGGGCAGAGAAGTGTGAGCACACAGAAGAGTGAGACTGACTGGAACATGGCTGCTTTAAGTCTGAAGAGTTTGCTTCTTGATACGTAGGGCCGGGTATTGAACCTCAATCCGTTTTTGGAAATGTCCTAGGATTTTAGGATTATTCTAGGATTGTAGGACATTTCTAGGGTTTTAGGACATTAATTGGATTTTAAGACATTGCTAGGATTTTAGACTATTGCTATAGTTTTAGGATGTTTCTAGGATTTTAGGATGTTTTTAGAATTTTAAGACGTTTCTAGGATTTTAGGACATTTCTAGGATTTCGGGATATTTCTACAATTTTAGTACATTTCTAGGATTTATGGACATTAATTGGATTTTTGGAAATTGGCAGGATTTTAGGACATTTCTTTACTTAAAAAAAAAAAACTTTTCTAGGATTTTAAGACATTGTTCGAATTTTAGGATGTTTCTAGAATTTTAGGACATTTCTAGGACTAGGATCGGTATCAATATCAAAACTTGATGTCAGCACTCAGTCCCATTTGAGTAGTTGTCATCCCACCTTGGTGAATTTTCCAAATTAATGGCTGGGCAATGATGGATGCCAAAAGCCTGACAGTTATTTCTCTCAGCAAGTCTCTAAACAGTTTCAAAAATCATATGAACTAAGATAATATTAGGGTCATGACACCCTTCTCATATGGCCTTAGTTCTGAACTTATTTTCAAATGTATTATACTTTCCTAATTAGTGATATGTCATTCAGATTGGTATGAAGAAGTCCTGAAAAGTTTTAAAGTTAACTTAATTAAATCCATTTTCTCCCTCCAGCCTGCACTCACTTATGTTGAATAAGAATCAGCAGGGACTCTTAGCTGTCAAAAATATAATCTAGAGCGCAAAAATACAGACTCTTTCTGAATACCATAAATTAGCTCAAGATCTCTCCTCCTTGTCGTCTTTCTTGCTCGTTGTTTTCTCACTCTGCCTTTTTCCTCTCACCTTCCACGCTGTCGTCAATTCTCCCGGCTGAGCCGTCTAACACAACTCTGAATGGACGGTGTCTTTGTCGAGCTCAGACAATCAGCCGTGTGCTGTCTCTGGTGGCTGGCTGTCTCAGGCAGACGGCTGTGGGGGGGTGGTGGTGTTGAGGGTCTGGTGTCATCAGGGGACATCTCAGAGCACATCTGTCTCGCACAGCTCAGTGTGAAGGTGCACAAGTGAGACGACACAGTGACTTGGACTCTCAGCGGCAGGTCGTTACGTACGTCCCCAGAGATAATTACACCTTATTTTCATTCCTTTGCTTGTCATTATTCCACCAGATATTTATAGCAAATGCTTCATTACCCCATGTCTTTATTTTAACTTAAGTAATACACTGATGTCAGGCTCACTGCCACAGCCGTGTTTGATTGTCTTACACAGCAGGGGATTCTCTACTTACATTGCTTGGGGGGGGGGGGCACTTTTTCGAAATGACAGGAGGCCAGGGGCCAGTCACAGCAGCTAAATTTCTACGAATTTAGGACATTACTTGGATGTTAGGACCTTTCTCAGATTTAAGGGCATTTCTAAGATTTTAGAACATTAATTGGATTTTAGGATGTTTCTCGGATTTTTAGGACATCAATCGGATTTTTGGATGTTTCTAGAAATTTTGGACATTTCTCAGATTTTACGACATTGTCAGGATTTTAGGACATTTCTAGGATTTTAGGACATTTCTAGGATTTTAGAATGTTTCTAAGATTTTAGGACATTTCTAGAATTTCAAGACTTTTCTAGGATTTTCGGACATTAGGGGCTTAGCAAGGACCTCTGTCGGGGGATGCAGGTCCACTTGCACTTTTTTTGATAAACAAACTATATTTTGATGCTGTTTTATGGACTTGGTACCTTATGTAAACTAAAAATCCAAAAGCAATTTCTAGTGTGAATCACTTTAATTTTTATTGTGGATTAGAAAATGGTTGGGTGGCCACCGAGCATTCTATTAGGGGCCACATTTGGCCTGCAGGCTGTAAGTTAAGTATCACTGCGATACAGTATAGGAACCTCACAAACGAAGAAAGAGAAGAAGAAGAAAGACAATTGCAAAAGTGACTGTGACATGATATTGAATGCAACACATTTTCCTGTAAAATCCGCCATAAAGAAATGACAGTTTATTTTATGGATTTTTAAAGGTGTCACAGTCCTCCAAACGTGCAACAGCTGGCAGCTGAAAACTCACATATGGTTGGGGACAATGTAAATTTAAATATCTATTTTCATTAATTTATTGATTGAAGCTTTTCAAGGTCAGTGTGGATGCACACAGTCCTGACTCAACTCTTTCAAAGAAAGACTGAACTTCACTCCAGTGACTAAAAGCTAGTCTGGGAAACGAGATGAATCAGTGAGCTGTTATATTTGCTCTGTCAGATAACATCCATTACCGTCTGTCTCCTCCCAAGCAGCGCTAAAACATTGATCCAATTTTTTCTGGGAAAGGGGTATAAATGAAAGCAGTCTGGCTTAGTATTACCGGCACTAATTTAATGATTAAGTTTTGTTATTATTATTAATTAATAATAATAAAAATGTCCCATTATCGGTCAGTAATTTGTCTGACAGATATATATTGTGCATCCCTTGTACTTTTTTTTGCTTTTATTGTTGATTATGTGTTTCTGCATTCTCTTTTTTCTTGCTGTTTTATGTTGCGCACCACAAAGCCCTTTTATTAACTGTGAGCACTTTGGAACATCTGTTTTGAAAAGCGCTCCCTATGCTGTGGAAAATAATTTCTTTAAAAGAGTCCATCACAAGATTAAAATATGTGATATTTACTGTTCAAAACAAGGCGCAGCACAGATGTCTAAGCCTACTATCACACTGCTTTTTTGTGATTTTATTTTTTTCTTTGTTGTTTTTAGTGAAGAATTCAAACTATTTCTTTCTGTTTCCATCACAGGTTGATACACGGAGGTCAGTTTCTGAACGGTTTAGCCGGCCCCACCGTTATGAGCGCTGGCCCCTTCCTCTCCACCACATGGTTCGCACCTGACCAAAGAGCCACCGCAACAGCTGTGGCATCGCTCTTCTGCTACCTGGGGGGCGCTGCTTCCTTCGTAATAGGACCTCTGGTTGTGCCGGCCCCCAACGACACCCTGACAGGAACCACAATGTCAGCAGCAGTTTCCGACAGCTCCATCCGAGACAGGATCCAGCTGGTTTTGTATGCAGGTACTAGCATCAAGCGAGAACCTCTGAGGGCACGGAGGATCGATAGCACATCATTTCGAACATCATGTCAGCCCGTCAAGGGACACAAATACAATCAGGCGAGGGAATTCAAGAAACGCCAAAAAAAACCCAATTATAATGTTCATAACCGCCCCTCTGAAAAATAGATTGCTGGGACTGTTATGCTTAACTGATTCAGAAAATTAAAAGCACGCTGAAAAGAGAAACAAGCATACTGTAATGGATTGAAGCTGCGGCTTTTGTTTAACCTAAGGTGGTATTGTTATTAATTTTTAAAGGATAAAGCAGACACCTTTTGTGAACAGAAAGTTTTGGAGGTCATTAAAGAAAAATTCAAATGACAGATCAACGTGAATGTAACTCTGTCAGTGAGTAATAGGCAGCTGCTGCTGGATAAATCCATATGTGAGTAAAGAAAAGGACGCATGGACAGTGGAGCTTTTAGGGAATAACCACACTGCAAATTGTCTTGCTTCTCCAGGAGAAAAAGTTGAGAACCAAAGCTGTGTCAGCCTGCACGATAGTGTGAAACTGACTTTGTTTATATGCATTAAATTTTCTCTTTTTTGGGGCTCTTATTCCAAAAAATGACAATACTCCTACTAAGCTGCTTACATGAATAATTAAAATGAATATACCACTAACATCCCTGTTTACATACAGCCATGCATACCCTGATTAATGTGCCTTTACATGTCATTTTTTCACATCAAAATCTGGAAAAGTGGAACCAATGAAGCGCCTTGTGCCATTTTGCTTCCTTGCATCAACACAGAAAACACTGACTTGATGCACTCCGCCCACTCAAACACTGATGCAAACCAGTACTCCCCCTCAGCAGCATAATGCACCATGCCACATCGTAAAAACTACTATTTATTTTATTTATAAAGGAGGAATGTGCGGTGAGAATGTGCACACTTCGCGTGTTCAAGATGGACGAGATGGAACGAGTTGAGAGATAGATAACTTTCTCCCTGTAAATAATCTTTGTATGTAATCCGGTGAAGCACTTTATGAAGTCAGTTTTTCAGCTGCACTATGAATGAATCATTGATCATCCGTCTGACGTTCATTAAAAATAATGATTGAGATTTTACCACAACAGTGGTTTGCAGAAACACGATAAATTAGTGGATGTTACAAATATCCACAGCCTTGTGTAATGACAGCTGCTCTGGCACTGTCAGAGAAAGTTGCAGATACAACACAGTCAGTGAAATTGCACTTAATTCTCTGTGTTTCTCATTGACAGGCAAAGGGTTGTTTAAGTGCAATTTGCACCATTTTATGGTGACCTATGTGTGTGGAAATTAGGCCTTCTATTTATGCACGCAGTGCCACAATGACCAAGATCAAGACAGAATCAGGGGCAAACACAGCTTTATGAATTTGATGAAAAGAATGCGTATGCATATTTCTGTCTTTGTGCGTACACACAGTTTTAGAGGTTTTTGCATGAAACGTTAAACTTTGGTTACGGTTTGGTGTTTTGTTAAGATATTCAAAAATAAGGCACGTACATCCTGTAGTGGTGGCTGGATCCAAGATAAACCAAAATGTTAAAAGGTAGAGGTCCACACATCAGGGAGTTCCCCTTAAAGGATTTTATTCTGCGAAATAAGTGATGTTTCAAGCCAAAAAGCTCTTCCTCAGACTTATAAGTTTTCTAATATGTCGCCATCTTAAATACATGTCAACAATCACATGAATTAAAAAACTGAGGTCATTCAATCTTGGGCTAGGTAGTAAATACAAATATATAAATACATAAAACATAGTGAGAATAAATATTGTATAAACATTTTTTTTAAATCTTCAAAAAAGCACACACTCGTCTCTGTATAACAAAAGTATTTGTGTAGATAAGTAACTGTGTCTATACATCATGACATACACAGAATATATGCAAAAAATATATTTGACAATCGATATGAAGATTCAATAACTGTATTGCCCCTGGTGTGCGGACCATCTTTTCACATTTTGGTTATTTGTTAACACAACAACAGCATTTTGGGGGCCTGAAAATGCAAACTGTTGAAACTGGGTTCCAGATATGAAAACACTACCGCTTCTGTCGCCATGTAAACTGGCAATGCGCAGATCCTGTGAGAACAGTGACATCACGGCTACACTTTGCGCCTGGTGCTTTTCTATGGTGTGTCATTACAAAGTTACACTGCCGTCTACTGGCCTGGCATGCATACTACAGCATTTGGTTGTTTTTGTGAATACTTTTACATGATAATTGTTCTCATAATGCAGATTTTCTTTCTTTTAAATGCAAAGGAAAGACTTCCATTTTTAGTAGGGCCATTCTCATCTAATTGTGGCCTTAGTCAAATCTACACACAGTTTTATGCATCTGCCCCCTGGTGTCCAAATTCCCCAGATCCCAATCTGATTGAGTATTTGTGGGACATGCCGCTACTGTACCTCACAACCAACACAACTCAAAGGACCTCCCGCCAACTCCTTGGTGTCAGACACCACAGGACATCTCCCAAGAGATGCTGTGTCCATGCCTCAGAGGGTCAGAGCTAAGTCCGACACAAGGATGTCCGGATGTGCATTGGGCGTACCAGCATGTGCCACAAATGCTCGATCAGATTGGAAGCAGTTTTTATGGTGTAGCATGTGCTGCTCGTCATCAGATAGTGCTGTTGGCATGAGGGCGGGTACATGGTCTGCATCAGTGTTTGGGTGGTTGGAGTGTGTCAGTTGGCATCCATATGGATACCAGAATTTGAGGTTTTTAGCAGGACATTGCATTGTAGCAAAATGATCAGTGTTATTCTGTTCATCAGCCAGTCGTTTTATTGTTTTAGCTGATCTGGTTATATGTCATGCTTAGTTCTGTATGTTGCCTTGTTTTCTTTGTCTGTCTTTGGAAATTTTTCTCCAGTTTCCGTCATTAGTCACTACTGTTTTACACTTTGTTTTGTTTATTGCACCAGTTAAAATCCAGGGATGATTTCAGAGGACTTTTAGATGTCACAGAGACATATAATGATACTGTCTTACCTATGAAATAACACGTATGTCTCTTTTATCTGTGTTGCTGTGCTCCGGCAGAGTTGGCTGCGGTTGCTGCGCTTTTTGCAGCCGTCCTGCTCTATTTCCCGTCACGCCCACCGATGCCTCCCAGTGTGGCTGCTGCAAGCCAGAGGCTCAGTTACAGGAGCAGCATCTGCAGACTCCTAAGGTAAAACCACACACACACACACACACACACACACACACACACACACACACACACACACACACACACACACACACACACACACACACACACACACTGACACACAAACAGCTGAGCATACCGCCAAAATAATCTGAAAGACAAATACTATCTGACACCTTTTGTTGAGACATATCTTTCAGTACATTATTCAGTATGCCGAACTTCATGTGTCCTTGAGTTAACTCTGGTGTGGACGTGTAAAGAAAGTGAAACTTCAGAGCTGCATTTGAGATTAGTTTCAGGTGCTGTTCCGTGCTACGACATCGGCCTCTAACGGAGCAGTCAAGAGCATATTTCTGCAGCACCTTCGATGCTCTCTAACCGCTGTGTCTACAAATCCATTAGGTCTAGTTTGGTTTCTTATTTGCTGATGCATTGCGCGCGTCTTGTCATGGAAAGTTAAAGTGACAGAATCTCGCGCTGGAGAGGGATGTGGAATCTTAATGAAGGGGTCTGCCACTCACCATCTGCTCGGGCTGTTATCAAAGAAACCCCAGCCTTCCCTCTAGATTAATTACTGAGCTATAATATACTGGTTACTTGTGAAATACTACATCATCCTCTGCATCTGTAGCATCAGGGTCAGTCGTCGATGTATTCTCAAGACACTACTGATGCATGTGGTTAGAAGGAGATGGTCTGTTATGATAAGGTCCTCCTGCAGGGTTTGTGCAGTCATGAAAAACATGGAAAAATCATGGAATTTTCAAATAGCAATTTCCAGGCTTGGAACAGTTTTGGAAAACTAATTATACTGAAAGTTTTGAAAAAAAATCATGGAAACTGCTTTCACAAAACTGTGCAATGGCACATGTTGTGTTTAAGGACCATCAGAAATTTGAAAATCCAAAGGGTAATTTCTTTTTTTACAGTTTCTGTCTACAATAAATTGTGTAATACTGGTGAATTAAAAAAAAACCCAAAACATGCCATCCAAACCCGAGAAATGTTTTCTTTTGTGAAAAAATCGTCAAAATGTTTTCTTTAAATATCATCAAAAATGTAAAAAAAAAAAAAAAAAGTAAAAACATTTACTTTAAAATCGCTAAACATTTTTAAAGAAAAAAAGGTATTCTTTAAAAAATGTCTGTAAAATAAATACAAAATACAGCCTTTTAAAGTATTATGCCAATCCCTAAGCCAAAATAAAATACATACACCTCCTCAGTGCTTAAAATGTTATTTGACATGCCTCTCCCTGTTTGCACCACCCCCCCCCATCTCTTAAATTACGTACAGCCCCTAAGATATATTTAAATATGCACTTCCAATCCTGTGCTGTGTTCTTTATATTTTTGATAATCTATATATATTTTTCAAAAATCTATTACATAGTTATGGAAAAGAACCGATAAGGAGTATCAGTGGTTGTTTCAGAGAATGTATGGTCTTGACAATGTGACTCAAATTCATGGAGAAGTCCTGGAAATTTATAGGTAAAAATGCAATGAATCCTCCCCCTTAATCTCAGTAGTGGGATGCCTTTATTGATGTTTTCATCACCTTTGTCTCTTTCCTCCCTGAGAAGAAGCTAAGAGGAAATCTAGAGACAATGATTGAATCACACTCCGCTGTAACATTGCAACAACCTCATCACTACACCGCAGCCGTCTCGCTTTCCACCAGGGCAATATTTATCCTCCAGGCCATGAGGAAGGAGCATATTGCCTGAGGAGCGAGTCCTTTTGCCTGGCTTGTGGAGGAATGATGCCCGTGGCAGTGGCCAGGGATTAAAGGGTTGGAGGAGGGAGAGGAAAAGCTGGGCGACGGCAGCCGGGAGTTGGCCTAGCTTTGTTGGCTCCTCTCGGTTCCCTGCAGAAAGAAATAGCCTCACTACAGTGCCATGCTTTCTGCAGGCGTGTGACCAGCACAGAGAGGCTTAACTCCCTGTAAGAGCTCCCTCAGATAGATGACAGGGGCCAGCCTGATAGCAACCTAATGCATAGTTTTGGACATATGCGCACACACACACACACACGGACACACGGACACACGGACACACGGAGCGGCCAAGTTAACTAGGCCATCCAGCTGAGAGGTTTCTGTTCCACTTGTGATAGGCCGCCTTCCAGTGACCTGTTTTGGCGACGTGTTGTATCTCGGTCCAGCAGCGTCCAGCCTTTGAATTCTCCCACAGGGACCAGACAGGGAGCAGGAGAATTAAGTTAAGAGTCTTTCCATCCTCACGAGTGATTTACAGGTGGTAGACAAAATAATGTAAACAGTTTTGGGAAGGAATGAAACTCTAAATAGCCACTAATTAATATTAGATATTAAAAATTGATCAACTCACTCTGTACATGATGGAAGAGGTTGCTTGTAATGACAACCCACAGAGGATAATCACTAACTTTGCAGCTCCTCTGAGCTTTTTTTTTTAGCTTTTTTAGCTTAAAGTGTTGGTTTTACAGCAATTGGTAACTTATTAAGATAACTTTTTGTCATGTTTGCTTCAGCTGTCACTACAGCTGCGGCTGCTGGTCAGACTCGAACCAGAAGCCACTGTGGCTTGGACATACAGCCTCTGAACATGGGGCACGCTCAACCGACTGAACTACCTGTTGCCCCGGGTCACAGACTTTTTACAGCTAAAAAGTACACTAAAATATGTTTCTGAAAATGCTTGAGGAAAGAAATAGACAATGCAGTAACAGAATATTGATTCATATTTGACCAGCACCGCCTAGTTTGACAGTTTGAGAAAAGTTCATAAGCAGTGATTGACATGGACAGCTGCATGAGAGACTCATCTGCTCTGATTGGTTGTTAGCCTTCAGCCACAGTGATACGATGTCCACAACACTCTGCAACTCAGACAAAAAAAATCACATTCTGCCTTTCTGCTGCTGCTTTAGTATACTGCTAAAATAAGACATATTGCTTCAGAATTAAAAGAAATATATATGAAATATTTTCCAACAGTCTTTTATTGGACAAATTGAGCCTTTAACTGAACACGAACAGCACCATTAAAAAAGAGAAGTTATGTTCAAAAGTGCAGTTTTCTACTTTCAACAAAGTCCAGATATACCAAAGTGCAGCACTTTTACAGTGGTTTGCATCTTTTCTTTTATGTTTATTGCTTAAGTTGACTTTGAAATGACAGTAAAAAACTATACTTGTCATCAAGTATAGTAACTAGAGCTGCTTTGTAGCTCTAGTTACTATCAGCCCTGATACAGAACAGGCAGATTTGATCGGTTTGTGTCTGGAGGAGCTGACATCCTGCAAACATTTCATGTCCTCCACAATGACAGCAGGTGGTCGCCAACTAGTCAGTTAGTCGGTCTGATACATATCCATTGACGTAACTGCTCATCCATTTAGCCTGTCAGGGTCTGAGTGTTGGTTAATGATCTTCAGCTTGATGAGTGCTTCCAGCTGTTCACATCTGCTTCCACAGCAGCAGTCTAATTAGGAGCCTGAATGTCTCTGCACGAGATGTGAAGTTATCATTGTATTCTGATCTCGGTGTGAGGGAATACTGAACAGCCCAGAGCCCGAGTATCGATGACCCCCCCTCCACAGTTATACTCACTTTAAGCTTTGAAAGTTGTCATGTTGATGCATTGATCTCCAGCCGGGTCTGCCAAGGACAAATGGCACTTAGCTGATGACGCCGCCAGCTTTGAGACTTCTTCAGGAATATTTCATCAACAGCAGGAAAGGAAAAAGTCCTCTCTCTTACACAGTAGTTCACGTCTGCTCGCTCACATTTGGTTATCTAAATAAGCTCCTGGACGAGGAAGAAGGTGCATGGATATTGATTTCCTGCCGTTATGGCAAGGTTAATGAAAGGGGTGCTGGGAGGAAGGCAGAGAGGGTGCTCCATCACGGAGCTTTTATGACTGTCCCTCCATACTCTCCCCAAGGCCAAGTAGCTTCATACCGCTTAGGACAAGACGGGCCTGCAGCAGGGAGACAGGCTGTGTTTGTTTTTCTGTGGATTCAAAGCATCCTGCGAATAAAAATGATTCATTGTCTGAAGTGCAGCAGTGTCAAGAAAAAGGAAAGGGTGTGCATGTTCACAGCAGCAGAGCTTTTTGCCTTACAAGTTATGTGTCTAGGGACACGTTCTCCGTATAGTTTGAAACTCAAAGACTGATGTAAAGTGTTTGTGTGAACTTTATCTGTCCGAGTGTTAAAACCAATGACTGTAGATGATCTCCACTTCCCCCCACTGTACAAACATGAAGACAAAAATATTGCAGATATGGCCACTGCCATCTTGCGCTGGTGACATCATAATGAAACCATGCAGGGTTCCTGAAATCTGGAAATCCTGAAATCCTGAAATTTCACTAGGATGAACAATATAAGTGTGAGATAAGAGTGTGCTCTTGGCACAGACAGAGCAGCAAAACATCAGGCAAAGTAAAAGTGAAATGTAACCATTCATTGAGCACTGGCTCTAGAAGTTTGTTTTTACTCGCCTCTACAGCAGCTGCTCCCCTCTTAACTCATCATAAACTCACTTCATTTAAACTTGACAGAAAAAAAATAAAACTCACCCAAACTGCCCTGCTAGTAATCTAGTTAGTGAGTCTGCTGTCCCAACAATAACCAGCTCCAGTTTGGTAGAAATAAATCCTTAATTCACCAAGTTAGATGTAAAAAAAACATGCTGTTATTCCCCATGGTTTCTCTCTGCCTGCTGGCTGCCGGCTGTTTACAGTCCTGTAACTTCTCCCTTCACCACTACATGTCGCTGTGTCTTTCAGCTCAGCTGCCTATTCCACCAGTAGAGACCAGAGACTGAGCTCTGGTGGTGCGTGCTGTACACTACATACAATACATTTAACAGAAAGAGGAGTGCCTGTATTGATGGTGGTATTTTAAAAAATACCTTTAGGAATTCTAAATGCCATGCTATACTGTAATACTGTGATACCGCCCAAGCCTAACACACATACAGCTTTCATAGGAATGAGCAGGCCCCTCCTCTACCGCTGTATCCAGTTTGCTTCGCACATCCATGATTTGAAGCCATAGCAGGGGTGCAGGAGGCCCAAGGTGTTCTCCAGATGTCCCCTCGTAATAGCGCTCAGGATGCTGCCTGCATCATTATGAACGAGGTGGAGGGAGAATAAATGCCAGAGTTAAACAGTGTCCGTAAACCGAAAAGAGGAGAGCAGGAAAACAAACCAATCTATGGATCTGCTGCCTGCTCTGCCAGCCGCGTCTCATTTGTCAGACGCCCAGTGATTCTAATCATATTGTTTGGGTTGAGGAGGTGGCTCGGATTTAAATCAGCATGCCACCTCATTGGGCGAAGGTGATTAGCGTGGGTGTTCCAAGTGATTGTAATTGGGTTGCATGTGATTGGAGAGGTGCCATATACCCTAAAGAGGTGAGCTCCGTGTGTACACTGGAGATGCATACATAATGAGGTGTATGGAGGAGGCTTTTTATTTTTTCCCTGTTGATCACAGTGAGCTGATGAGATATTAGCAGACAGCTCATATCAGAGCCTGCAGCACAATATCTGTAGCCTAAAGCCATTTATCACAGCTGGGAGATGGTGCTGGTTTTTATCTCTTATTTGTACAGTTTGATTTCAGCTGATAATGTGATAAGCAGCTGTCAGTTGACAATACACTTTGGTGGTATTGAAGAGATAAGCAGATTTATGAGTTGGTCAGTGGACAGACAAGTAGTCAGCGACAGCTGAAAAAATGCCAAATATTCTCTGGTTTTAGCTTTTCAAATGTGAACAATGGCTGCGTTTTAGACAATTTGCAGGCTCGCCAGGATTCACAGGAATGGGCTGAATTTGAATGAATTGCTGCAGTCGCAACATCTCAAAATCCTGGAGGGACTGCATAACATGCCAAAACGTCGCACCAGTCCTGCCCATGATCCTGTCCTGCTGGGTGTCCCTGTTACATAGATCTTGATTTGGGGTTGTTACTACCTCTGCTGCCAGCTGAAAGGCAAGAAAACTGTGTCGTCACTTTTTCGTGATCGTACATTCATACAGATCAACGAGGCGGCATAAAAGTGCAATATTCCTACCTTGAGCAGGCACTGTAAAAGGGCAATTGCTAGAGGAAATACATTTTACAATTTTACCTCAAAGGATTTAATGGGATTAAAATTGTATTCAGATATATCTCCTAAAGCTTTATTGTCGCATTGAAACTTGTCTTTGGCTTCATATAAACTTAAAAACTTAACAGACAATTATACACACAAAAAAACATTCATACACTTAAAAAAACGTATGGGTTAGAATATATGAGATAAAAACCATACATAAGCAATAAATATATGGGCCATATGGTTGGGATGAAAGTGCCAGCAATTAATGCATATCTCCAAAAGACATCATGACAAACCACAGCAGTCACTAATATCTAATAATGTGTTTAGTAAGATGACAGAGGACAGGAAAAGATGGAAACAGTGTATTTTGCATACTTTGCTTCAAATAAACATGGGGAAAAAATGCATTTTACTCCTCACTTTACACATTTTGTGTTATCACATCACCTTTATTGTACACAGTTTCTTAATAAATGTTTTTGCCTGAACTCTGCCAACATGATATCATATATTACCTTAAGTAAAAGCACCTTTCTTTAAAAAAAGGTTTCTGTGTGAAATTTCTACCTGTAACAGCTTTGTATTTAATAGCCTTGAGGTTCTATAATAAATACACATTATGATATTGCTTTGAGGTGTAAAGCAGATATCAGGGCACTATTTTCCATTCACGTTTTATCGCTTCTTGCTGTACATGTATTACCATCATCCATATCATGAAGGGGACATTTTAAAAGTATGAAAAAAACATTGTTTTATGCTGTTTTATCTTGGTTATCTGTAAAACTGCAGCTGATTTAAGGATTTGTGCATTTCCAAACACACCGCACTCTGTTGAGTTAAGCAGTTTTGTGTGAAGCATTTAGAATGTTTTAAATAATTATATGTGTATACATAGCTTTAGACTGTACAACTGAGTTTAAAGGGCAAGTTGCCCTCTGTGAAACCTCGCAGCTTTATTCTAGCAGCATTGGCCGCTGTGTTCAGGTAGCTGCTTATCTCTCTGTCGCTGCGCTCTGCACAAGGATAGATCTTCTGCTGTGACAGTAGCAGGGAGACGAGCCAGAGCTCTCTCTCTCTCTGTGTGTGTGTGCGTGTGCGTTTGCGTGCGTGCGTGTGTGGTGACAGTATACTATGGTCTAGTAAAAAGACGTGGAGTTGATGGCAGACCTCCAAACACCAGTGAACAAAAGGGTGAAGGAGACATTTCATTATTCCACTGTTTCCTCTCCGGCCTGCACTGTCAGGATGTACAGTAGACTGTAATACTTGGAGGACATTTTATTGCAGGCTTGTAACTATAAAATCCTTTATTAAGGCCCTTTCCCACATGCAGTTTACCCCATATTCAGGGACATATGTGCTGCTAATTTCCCTCTTCAAAACCTCGTAACATTTCAGGGAAAAAAGTCGGTGTTGCTGTGTGGGAAATGTAAGCAGTGACATTGCTGGGAAAAGCTCATATAGGGTTATATCCGACCGATGACAGACGCTTTTACGTTCAGTAAGCAATTTAAAAACTAAACTTCGCTGATGACTATTTGAATCTCGACTTTTTTACAGTTTAGCAGTTACTCTAATGCGTCCATGGGTGTTAGAATACATTACAAGAACATCAGCACTTTGCAAAAATAGCTCCTCGCCCGTCAAGTTTCCTGAAATGATAAAAGATATGTTACGCCATGCACACATACATCCGATCTCGCCCCATCTTCTCCTAAAATCACAAGCAGTGCCTGAAAGTTATCACAGTAATTTACCGGTAACTATCGACGTTTTCTCACATTAATTTTGGACTATGTCCAGTGAATTAGGTGCGGACATGGTTCATGGTTAGCCTTTGAGGAAAAATAATTACATGTGAATCACGTGGGTGCAAGGCTATCAAAAACCAGTGCACATTGCTGCAGTGGCCACAGGTTCAATTTCAGCCTGTGGCCCTTTGCTGCATGTCATCTCCCCTCTCTCCCCCTGCCCAAAAATAAACTCAAAAAAAATAAAAGCACACACTGAGGAGAAAAAGATAAAGCAAGCAATTCAGTGGGCCACTTCACAAGGACTACACCCAAACAAAACAGTGGAGGACATGATTTAAAAAATGTTTATTAAAGTGCAAAACAACTAACCTTTTGATGTGCACTGCGTCTTCATCTGTCAAAAATGGTAAAACGAAAGAAAAAACTTTTCTTTTTTTTTCACCTAACAAAGATCAGAGGCAGAAATACTGTATGTTCAAATTATTTGAGGGAAAAACAGGATGTAGTGGCTGCCTCATTAAATTTACACGACGATCTGCCTATTTAATGTTTAATTTGAGCAAACTGCTACATGTTAAACAGAAAAAATGTCATGTAATGATTGATGTGCTGTGAACTTTATATCAGTCCCCAAATTGATTTAGCTGTTTGAGAAGTAAAGATCTTTTTATGCAGCGGACAGCAACAGTCTGCCTAAAAAATGACATTAATCTGATTTTAAGAAATTTGTGAGTGTAGTAATAAAACAATCAACCCAATTTTCACAGAACATCATGTCCAGGACATATTTTGCATCAGGTTATGCATGGACACACCTGATCATAGAACTTATCCATATTCATATTTTTGGGAGAATTTGTACACAAACAATTAGCTTGTAAGACAACCACGTGAATCTCTAATGTGTCTGATGTTTCCTCCTGTAGTAACCTGCGGTTCCTGATGATTGCGCTGGCCTATGCCGTCCCCACAGGCGTGATTGCTGGCTGGTCAGGAGTCCTTGACATGGTCCTTACACCAGCCAAAGTCAGCCAGGTAGGCAGCAAGCGCATGTGCACACACACACACGCACGCACACACACACACACACACACACACACACACACAGAATAACGCATCAACTTAATCTTGTCAATTTATCAGATTTTAACAAGGACACGTGTCAGTAAACCAAGGTCACTAACAACACTGAATGCAGTGACTGTGGGGAGGCATTTTTTTCAGTGCACATTTTGCCAAAAAAATAAAGTTTCTGTGAAGGACTCTTCTAAACATTCCCTTAAAAAGGTGCAATCCTTAAATCCTCCAGACTGGATGAGCTCATATTATCTAGCTTTCATCTTGGTTACCCTTTAGGTGGATATCTTGCAGCCAAAGTACGAAAGAAAAGCTGTGTCTGGACAATATCCAGAGAATTACTTGCAAACGATGTCTGGAGCTGCACTTTCACACATAAAGTAGTTCTCACCTACTTGAAACAGGGTTCATACAAGGTAATGAAAAACAAATAAAAAGAAGTTATCGATTATCTGTATCTTATCGGCCACAAGAAGCTGGAAATTATCCGCTTATCGTATCGGTTGAAATAATCATTATCGTGCATCACTGGTTATGATATCTTCATATCTCACTTAGGCGTCAAAGGGAACCTTTAAGCTTGACAGAAATAGTGATTTTATGTATATCGTGATATATATCGATATCGACTGATTTGAAAAAAAATCAAAAATCAAAGACTTTTTTCCATATCCCCCAGCCCTAGGTTTTCATCAGTCATGTGATGGAAATATTATCAACACACCCTCGAGGGGAATTCTCCTGGCAATGACTGCTCTGTTCACACATGGCTAGATACGTTCAAGGTTGCAGTGCATTAGTGAAAGGGGCTAGAGATCTTATATTTCCGCACACACACACACAAAAGCAATAGAAGTAGCTTTACCATGCTACCATGTTGTTCGTCTGAATTCGTCAGATGAACATGGTGAATGGCTGGTAAGACTTCATTTCATCCTAAACATACCTCTCAGAAACTTGTAATTTCTCCTGATATTGACACCTCTTATTGTCCAGGTGGTGCTCTTTAACGTCAATGCACAGAAAGCACGCATTGCATTTTAAAGTAGACCTGAAATACTGAAGATGTTGAAGGATAATTAACCCCGAGGCTCCTGCACAAACATGAGAAGTCTATTTCAGTGTAGACAGGCCTCCAGACAGCTGAACTTTGCTGCAGTGGTTTATTAACTCGCTCTTACCCTCTGGTGAATACACTTAAGTTCAAAAACACAGTCTGTCCCTCACCTTACAAAGGTGGTTATGTCATGTTTCAACGAACCTAAAAATAAGAAGGAAAATTATCATTTTTTCTTTGTCTGTTTTCCATTCATTAAAGTCCAGATGAAATCGCATTTTGAGAGTATCCATCTTCAGCATACTGATGCATTTCTGAGTGAAACAATATAGGCAGGCAGATGTAACATTTGGATGAATTTGATTAGATTGTGGAAAAGTGTGTGTGTCATGCCAGTGAGGGTGGAAAAGGTGGAAAAGTAGTATCCGTTAGGAAGACAGAGACAAAGTCCGTCATAGGCTCCATGTAATGTTAGTTTCTGAAGTGGTCCATTTTAAAATGCCTTGAGTATATTCTGGAGCTGTCACAGATGTCGCTTTCCTCCAGGTCAATAAATTCAAGCCAGTTGGCCGAAACCACAATACTTTGGGGGAAAAAGCAACACATTGATGAAGAATGCTGTTGCCAGCTGACGAAGTTAACCCTGAGGTCTGAGCAAATGTGTTTTTTCCTTTTTTTCCCCCCAAAAACATGGGGAGAAGGCAACGAGCAACTTAACAAAACATGGCCCAAAAAATTAGCAAAAAATAAATAAATATATGTATATATAGAAAATGACCTGTCTAAAATGTCTAAAAATGAAAAACATATGTGTATTTATTTTATTTTTTTATTTTCTGTAGCATAATTGTAAATATAAAACTATAATAATTATAATTACAGTTTTCTGGACATTTTTCGCTATTTATATATTTTTTGAAAAATGTCTAATAATCCTCCCCTCTTTTTAAAAAATATTTTTAGGTCATTTTCTTGTCATCTTTATGGCTGTGGCTCATCTTGAGGTGCAAGAACTATCTGGATCTACACTCTAGATCTACACTCTACACTCACGTCCTGTTAAATAGGTGCAGGATATGACCGATGACGTGACCTATAAAGAGTTAAAAAGACATTTTTATGTTATCTCATCTTTAAAACTCCTCAGAGCTTCTGTCCATCTTTTGTTAAGAGCCCAATCAGTTTGCAATTCACCATTTGCATTCCTGCTCGCCATCTTCAGTCTGAGACAGACCGGAGAGGAAGACGAGTCGAGTGGGGCTGAGAGTGTGGTGCAAGTTTAGAGAAAAAGCTCTGTATAGTTTGCATCTTCCAGGTCCCGAAACAGCAGTATGTCAAAAGACAAAGACAGAATCTTTTCAAGGTTATCATCAGACAGGTGCTGCCGGAGAGGAGATCACACAGCGGAGAGCGAAGGATGAGACGCTCCTCGTCACACCTCTATCTTTAAACCTCAGTGAAGAGGCAGCAGAGCGCATACCAAATTGTTCTTAGATTTCATTTGTTCTCAAAAGATTTTTCTCTCTTCCAAATTTCTTTTATCCATGCTAGTTAAGAAGATAAAAAGTGTGTTAAGTATGAAAGGGTGTTGCAATGAGGTGAGCTATGTTACAGGATATCCCCTGAGTGCCGAACTTTGAGCTTTAAAAAGAAATGAAACAAGATAGACGTGCATCTAAACATGGCGAGGCGGAGGAGTTCTTGTGCAGCAGAAGATTTCAGAAATTTGTGATTGTTCTTCAGGCATGAAGATGTTTGTTCTTAACGTCGAGTCGAACAGAGGAAGAGCAAACACTGCGTCTTCTTTTTGTTTAAGCTCGCTATGAACCCGCAGACCCAAATCGCAGCTTTAACTCATCCTGTTTTCCTTTCTGCTGTAAGCTTTGTTGATTCAGCCAGATCCAAAAACAGCGCAGAAAGATGCTGTTCAGGGAGAGAAATGAGCATTTCATACAAACACAAGATGTGATGTATATATATAGACCTGTTTCTTCTTTCTATCTCTAAACTTCCATGTATTTTCATTAGAGTTTTTGTGCCCTGTTCCCTCGCTCTGCTTATTATCTTTCTCTCATCCATGAAAAATGTTACTGAGTCTCTGGTAATTTAAAGTATGCAGTCAGAGCCTCAGGCCAAGGTACAGTGCATCGATAGCAAAAGAGCAATTATATACTTTCTATTAATGTCCTCATGCTTTCTATTAATTTGTTCATTTGGGTGAAAATGAAAGGTTACATGCAGGTGTGCTCAAAAACAAATGTGGTATTCATTTCTTTTGATAATAATTGCTACATTGCACCTCTGCCAGTGCTCTCCGGTGTATGCAAACTGTCAGTCTGTTATGATACAAAGTGCACCCACACTAGTTAGCGCTATCTATGCAGAGCAGATCCTGCTCCAAATGGGCATGATGAAAGTATGCTCATATTTTGCCTAAGTGCACCACTCACATCCTGTCACGCTCCCCTCACAGACCACATCTGGGTCTGATGTAATGTGTCCCACCGACGTGCCAGCTCCCAGCCATTGTGGTTTATGTCGCTGTCCGCAGGGAGACCCAATAACGATGTGTAAAATAAGAATTTGGCTGATAGCTGATACTGTTACCAGTGTTTTTGTTGCTGATGTTTGTTGTAACTCTTTCGCACAAAAATTAGCATGGGTATGCAGGTTTTACAAACATTAAACATAGGCAATAGGCTGCATTCCCACTTCTAGTGAACACAGTGCTGTAGTCTGCCTTTCTGTCATCTTTTATGTGTGTGTGGGTTATTTTGTTGGTGTGTCCGTACAACATCATGGACAAGCAGGAAAACAGGTAAACAGTAGACAGCATTAGAAAGGAAACTTTTTAGTGGTTTCTTCTCTTTATTATTATTTATCTCTAACTATCTTTCAAACTCAGTACAGTCTAACTTTGAATAATGTTTTAGCGCTGCTTAGGAGGAGATGGATGGTAATGAGTGTTGGCACTTCATTGCGTCTTGCTGATTAAGGAGCTGAAATTTCCGTGTTCATCCAGGTCTTGTGTTCCCATCAGTGCCAATCAGAGGCAGAGGCGATAAAATCCCGTGTCTGCTGCAGGGTCATTTGACCCGGGTATGACTGCTTATCGGATGCATTCTCAGTGCATTAAAAAAACAGATGTTAGCGGGTGTTGGCAGTTTTTTTTGTGCAGTGGGAATGAGGTTTTGTGGTTATCTATTCCAACATGGATTTGTTGTTCAAAGTGAAGCAGAAAAAAAGTAGTGTGCCTCCCTTAGCACATCATGAGTTTGTTTACTGCATCCTTTTGTCCTGAAAGCATTTCAGAAAAGATCTCTGTTTGTGTCAAACAGGTTTAATGTTTTCCTCGAGACACCGGGGAGCCGTTATACTGTGTGTCAAATAACCTTGGAAGTTGGTGGTCAGAACTGAGAACGACGTCTCTCCTTAGAGATGACAATGTTCCAGTTCAACAAGTTGGAAAACTTGAATTTTGTTAACATTACCAGTTCTAGCCAGGCTAGCCAAGCTGTGTTTTGTGCATCAGACAGACACTGTAGCAACATGGCCTCAGATAGACGTCTGACAGGACTGTGTATACGACTGACTTAGTAGGACAGAATTGCTAATAAACCATAAATACCTGCAGTTCTAACTAATATCCATGTGTGTGCCAGCCTTATTGGATTTTGAGGTTGAACTTTGTGAGGTTTTTCAGACTTTCCAAATCAGACAACTGACTTCAAGGGGTGTTCCAGTTGAAATTTCCCACTGGCAACTCAGAAATTCAGACTTTGCAGTGCAAATGCAATGCAGCATTAGTTTCTAGCCCTGCTTTGTAGCCTGCCTAAAATTGATTTGACAGTAGAGAAAAACATCACCGAATGTCTAAAATAAAATGTTTTAACTACTGTACCTCTGCACACTGAAATTTTATGCACCACATAGTATTTATTATTATTGTGTATTTTTTGGAAGTGCATGTTTTTTTAGTATTTATTATTTAGTATTGATTTTACAGATTTTTTTAAATGTATTGTAGATAATTACAGAAGTGCTTTCATGTTATGTGTGTTATGTGTGGTTGTGCGTAGTTAGCTATCTGTCTGTCTGTCTATCTATCTATCATCTCATTTGTCGATAGGTGGATGGCGGTATCAGCTGACATTGATGTTCAGAGATGAATCGGTGCATCCTTAACTGTCTGTGTTAGTTGCAGGTTTTTGCCTTCTTTTGGAGATGTCTGTCTTTCTCGTCCTTTCCTGTCCATCTCGTCTCTCTCTCCCAGCAGCAGGTCCGCAGCTGCATGCTCTCATACTCATATCAAATAATGACCTCTGCATCACGGATGTCAAACTCTGTTTTCAGTCTTCAAAAGTACACGCAACTTCGCTCTACCTCGGCTTCACGCAGTCATTTATCCCAGGTCTATTTCCAGATCTCTCTTTATCTCTTCTCTTCCCGCTGTTGATCTTTGTCAGCGTTTTTCTCTGAGCTGTTTCTTCAGGGTTCCTTCCCAAAAATATAGATGTTTCTGTCATCTGTTTTCCCAGATAGCCGTGCAGACTGATAGAGAGGTGACCGCGGCTGCTGTAGGGCACCACGTGTCATCAGATGAGACAAATCGCTGCATACTTTCTAACAATAGATTGGAAATACTAACTTGTGCCCATTCTTTAGCAGATGGTCCTAAAACTATTGTAGCTGTAAAACTTCCTGAATAATAATATTGATAATAATAATGATAACAACAACAACAGCAACAACCCCGCTGATAATAATGATGGTAATAACTAAATGATAATAATGATTGCACATTGCACAAGATCAATTTTGAGCCTCTATTTATGATTTATTTTTTCATAGTTTTAAGATCGTTTCTTATTCAATGTTTGGTTTTGTTTTTATTAGAATTCATTACATATTTAACATTTTGATTAGCACTGGGGCACTTTAATCCTTTTATCTTTTATCCCCCGTCATGTTTTATCCTTCATCTGTGGTATCTGAAAACTGTGTTTTGCACTTTATATTGTAAATCATACCAATAATAATTTGGATTTATGACGTGCAAATTACTCAAGGTGACTTTAGTAAGAAAAAATAAACAAAATTTAAAATTAATTAAAATAAATAACAAAAATAATAATAATGATTGTTGGAGTTGAGTTTGCTAGAGTGCCATAAACTTTGGTGAACAAATGGATTTTCGGGTGTTTTTTATGCTTTCATGGTCAACAACATGATGGCAAAAGAGACCAAAAAATGTCCCAGCAGGAAGCATCTCTCTGGTTATTCAGAGGCTGCCGTGCTGAGATCTCAGGAGTTCACTAAATATGCACCTCGGGTGTTTAACAACTTGAAAGGATTGATTGAGTAAATGAGAGGCAGAGTGGGAGAGGCACGCAGAGATCAGCTGGTTCCCAAACAATGCAGCAGGAGGTGATCTGACTGAAGCCACGCTAAGAAACTTTTTTGGGGTATTGGGTGATGCTGAAACTGTATAAACTTGTGGGTGACTACACATTATGTTTTGGGTTTTCCAGATAGGACAGAAACAAAACGCCTAAAAAGAAAAACATACAGGGACATCTCATTTCAGTTCTATTTCAGTTTACAAGTAATCAATATGTTTTTGAATACAGCTTAACTGTATGCACATGTCGGGAAACTTAAGCCTAGTCCCATTTGAATGCCTCGTCCCTTTTACTAGCCCATTGTGGCAACACATTTTGACAAATAAAGGCCTGTCTCAATTAAGAGGCCTGGTCTGGTTACCATGCAGTTTATTTTTAGAGGTTTTTTGGATGTTTAAAACCTGGTTGTTGTTGTTGTAAACTTTTGTCAGTATGGATATGCTACACTCATGGTTAGCTTGGTAAGATTCTCTACGATTCAATCATTCAGTGAATTTTACTGAAACCATGACCATCAAAGAAGACGGTAATATTGGAATAGTAAATAGGAAAGATGCTAAAAAAAAAAAGGAAGAAGAGATAAGTAGATGTGGAAGACGATTTTTAAAAAACCTTAGGAAAAACATACAGCAAACTATATTCAGAATTATCATTATTAGATTTTTTTTTTTGATGATTTTACTGAATTATTATCATTTTTAAGCATTTTTTCAGATCATTTCTTGCTTTGTATTTTTTTTGTTTCACTTTTTTGTCTTTTATTTAGTTTTTTGTTGTTAAGGGTTTTTTTTTCAAATTTTCTGGTAATTTTCTTGTACTTTTCACAGATTTCTAGAAAACTTCTGAGTCATTTCTTCTTTTGTTGCTCATTTCCTTCTTCCCATCTTTTTGAATAAAATAAAGTCAATTTGCCCAGGTCTCAAAGGGTTAAATAAGTAATTTGATTACATTTCCATCTTTGCTGGGCAACAATTTTGTGTGAACAGAATTAAAGCCCTTCCTGTGTAGACACCTGTCCCAAATATGAGCCTGTTGAGTTCAGGGATTTAAGTAAATAATAGCCCGGGCACTTAGTTGAAGTTTTACATTTCATCTGTTCAAGTTCTGTGGTTACCACTAAGTAAAGAGTACATTCAACAAAAGGGAAAGTTTTCGATAAAGTCTATAAAAGGACTCAGGGTTTGCTTTTTCGCAGATGATTTAGGTCTTTTGGCATGTGGCATAAACTGGGCAGCTTGTAGCTGACCATGAAGTCGTTCAGATGAGAAACGGCACCCAGGCTCTGTGGTACTCTGCCAGGTGGATATTCCCCTTTAGAGCTGCTGAGTGAGTTGCTGCCCCAAGTAAAAGAGCTGACTTTCGTTTATTTAGTGTTTCCTAGTGAGCATAGCAGCCACGTGACGTTCTGCCTCTCCAGGCCTTTCCACGTTGACTGCAGCCGTGCAGACACAGTGGTTGCTTCTTGGCTTGAAAAAATAAGTAAAAACAACAGAATTGGGCTGTTGCCTTTGACAAAAGCACATCTTAGTTGCCATCATTGCATTGCCATCCTTGTTTCGATTTTGAGCCTGAGATCGTGCGTTACTCTCTAAAGTTGTCAGTCAGTAAAAGTAAGTTAGATGCAAAGTTCTTGTGAAATAGTTAGCAATAGCATGCATTTTCTCCATATGCCTAATATGGTAAAAATAACATCATTAGGTGAAAAAAATAGTAAAAAACAAATTCCAAGGCAAAAGCCCAGAAAGACACTCAGAAATAATACGGTGCATGTTTTTATGTTTTGATGGCATTGGGAAAAAAGTTTAAATGGGTTTCAGTTGCGTATTTTTTGCACTTAGCAGTATGAATGTAACTATTTAGTTTACACAGTATATTTTAGACTTGTTTTAGGAGCTGAGCTGGAAATGCCAAGATTAACCAAAATATGCAGTTTTGCCTAAATTTATGCCGTATGCATGAACACAAATTACCAAAAATGAAGAATGAAAAACGCATAAAATGCACCAAACAGTCCCTAAGGGTGAAGTCTGTCGTAATGCCCCTTTAAAGTACTATTTGTGGGTCGAAGCCTCCTGTTGTTTACATTGCCACAGTGCTGTGTTCCCAGATGTCAAACATGGTCTGAAAAATCTTCTGAGAAGTTGTAATGTGTAGGAAGTACCTGGGTTTTGATCTGATTTGGAATTTGGGATCTTGTGAAAGCGCTGCACGCCTGCCTGCTGCGTGAGCTCTGCTGGAGGAAATGTACTAGGTCTGCAGACAGGAGGATTAAGCGTCGCGCTCAGCATCACCATAATGAACATTACTCAGGAAACAGGTGCCTCACTGTGCTCAATTGTTCCCTTAATGGAGAGTAGCCATTTGGAATTGACAGAACTGGAAGGCCCATCCACTGTGTCCCGCTTCTTTTAGTTTGATTGCTTTTTTTTTTTATTTATTCGATTACAGAATCACTTGTGAAGTTCTGTTTAACTCCATCAGAATGTGCGCTCAGCCTGCAGACAGAGCACTTCCTTGCTATTAAAGACTGTTTTGTGGATTTCCGGGGATTACACGATGTGACTCGGTGTACCATGTGGAACCAAAGCTAAGGATAAGGTCTTTGATTATTGGCTTAAAATGGCTTACAACAAGAGATTGAGAGCGAGAATTAGCAAAAACAAACACGCTGACATGTCAAGAGCCCTGAGTCCTGGCTCTCCTTTCCCTGACAACAGTCATCTCCAATTTACAGACACAGGCGCAACATAGCAGACATGATTACGCTCCAAATCTGGCCTTTTTTTGGGGGTTCCAAGGCGCTAAGAATACTGCAGTTAATTAACTCTCCACCCGCACATGAAACACAGTAATTTGCATCTCAGAAATTGAAATGGCTTGGCAAGCAATTTGTGTTTAGCTTCCTAAATTGGTGCACAAACTGATGTGACATTATACGCCTTAGAAACCCTTACATTGGTGAAGCACAGCCTACATAAATAATAAGCAGTAGTTAGAGGTGCTATGGGGTGGTGGGTGTTTTTTTACAGTGAATCAAATATTTGGATCCTTTACTCGGGGGGGAGGAGGACGCAGCTCACCTCACAGAGCTGCCTCGGGCCATGGAAGCAGGCATTGTGCAGGCGGGCTGGCCCACACAGAAAATATAACGACATTTTGACATTCATCACTTAGTAAGCCAGAACACATTTTACATTTAATAACTTTGATAGTCCACTTTTCTTCATTATAGACTTTCGTGACAGGTCGATGCGGAGTATGATTAAGCAAAAAGCATCAGATCCTACTTAAGATTCTGCTCCCCTGCCGTCTCATCCTCCATCTGGTAGGATTTGGTTGAATGTGAGTTATTGCCTCAGGGAGATTGATGGGAACCAAACACCTTCATTGGCACTCGGAGACATTCTCGCCTGGATGCTACACACTGACTGGTTGTGTGTTTGTGTGTTTGTGTGTTTGTGTGTGTGTGTGTGTGTGTGTGTGTGTGTGTGTGTGTGTGTGTGTGTGTGTGTGTGTGTGTGTGTGTGTGTGTGTGTGTGTGCGTGCACATGTGCTACACTTTACCTCATATTGATTCTGCTGCAGTCCCTTGGCCATAACGTCCTTTCTCCTGACTTTAAGGCCAAGTGTATGCGTTGGCCTTCATCCGTGTAAATATGCAACAACAACCCTACACACACACACATACACAGACACACACACACACACAGATACACAGCTGCTCCTATAGCGCTGCTGCCTGGCAGACGCAGTGATTGACAGGCCTCAGCAGACTTCAGACACTTAGTGCCTGCTCGCTGTCTAGCTCTGTCCTCGCAGTCATGGGCTGCATGTTGAACACTGAATAACCTTCTTTTCTCTTCGCCCTCTTTCATGCCTTCCCCCGCTCTACCCCTCCATCCCCTCTTCTTTTCTAACACACAGGTGGACGCAGGTTGGATCGGCTTCTGGTCGACCATTGGTGGATGTGTGTTTGGAGTGGCAATGGCCAGGTAAGCCGCTGTATACCTACAGCTGTTTTTGTCGTTTTACTGCCACATTGTGTGATCATTGTATATGGTTTCACTGTGGAAAAAAAGCTGTAAAGTCCAGAATATTAAAGTGTATGCATGTCTAGATGACTTGTGAAACAGATCCTGTCTAATGGGCTTGCTAATCAATATCTCCCACAAACAAACTTCAGCGACCTAGGTAACACCTTGTTAGCCCACCTGAGGGGGGTTATAGGTTTTTGGTGTACTATCTCTTTAAACACCTTCAGTTTATACAGAGTTTACACTGGCAGGGTGCAGCCGATGATCAACCCCATCTATCATACAGCGTTTATACCACATGATGCATCAATACTTTCTTGGACTAGCGGCAACAATGTCACTGATTTGCCTACAGTGTGAATCCAAATGGTGGTAATGTAAGAAAAAATAGAAAATGTATGGTAGTAAAAGTATGCATTTTCTTTAGGAAATGTAGTGGAGTAAAAGTGAAAGTTGACAAAAATCTAAAAAAATAGAGTTAAGTAGAAATACTCTCAAAAAATACATAAGAACTGTAGCAAAGTATTATTGTTTTGTTACATTACACCACTGCGAAAATACAGGCGTATATATTTAAAAAGAGAAACCTGTTAAAAATAAGTGATAGACTGCTTTCCCATTTCCAGTAAACCAGAGCCATGCAAGCCATGGTTTGTTTGTGTTTTTTTTTTTTATATTTGTTTTATTTTGTTTTTCATGTGTCACATACAACATCACAAACACACTTTGGTGCCGGAAAAGGGGCTAAAATTAGCGTGTCCACAGAGGTGTCGAATTCCCATTATTGCCGATTGGACTCAATCGGAGCTGGAGCCAATAAATACCCGTTACTACTGCGGAATTATTTGTCCAGGGAGAGAATTCAGATTATAACATTTTCTATTAAATACAAAAGCCAGATGTGAGCGGGCATGTTGTGTCCAGTGGGAAAGGGGCTTTATATGCAAATAAAAAGACTCACACACACACACACAATTAATTAATTTGATTTGATTAAAAAAAAGCAACGACTGAACAAGGCCACAGTCGAGGAGGTTTGGAGGCCCCCAGAGGTCGGAGGACCCTGGACACTCAACGCGTAATCCATGCTTACCGACATGCAGCCTTCTCATCCATGTTATTATGTAAGTTTTTTATTGGGTGACTATTGAATATGATTACAGTAGCTTTAAAAGTTAATGCTATGGCACTCTTATTGGTATACAAAGCTCTAAATTGTCACCTTCTTCACAAAACAGCAGTTCAGTGTGATTATCAGACTAATGCTGCCCATGCAGCTCAGTGAGGCATCAAATTAGAAAATAAGCATTTACTGTACCCTTAATTTACATTTGGAGATCTTTTTTTCAGCAGAATGTGATTATTAGGTGGTCAGAATAGACAGGTTGAACAGTGACAGTGTTCATGTCACTTAATTTTACTCTTCAAGCATTTTAATATTGAAAGTTGGAAAGTTGAGGGAAAGAAAAAGTTGTTAAAGGAGCTACAGAGACATTTCTTGCTCTGTGAATATGAAATATATGTAAGAAAGTAGTTCTCGAGCGGAAGGTCAGGACCCGCAAAAGGGTAACAATATCTATCTGAGGCAGGAGATGAGTAATAGACATAAGAACGTTTATATTTCTGCTGCACAAAGTGAGTTTTCTTGTGAAATACTGAATAGTTTCACATCTGTTAAAATGATTCGAAATGAAACACTCAGAGAAGGAAAAATCACCCCTCAATTGAACTGCTCACAGCTCATAGATTCATTCATCCCGGCTCACGAGTCAGTGGACATTGATTCGTTTAAAGGGGCCACAAGCCAAAAAAGTTGGGAACGACTATCTGATATTGAAATGAAGGTAAAGTAGATGAACCAACACACTGACTTAATATGTTTTCAGCAGATTTTGGGAGGATTTGTTGCATAACATTTAAACACAGGGCAAAAAATAAACACTGTTTGTCTGTCTCACTGCGCTGCTGTCGGACCATCAGCTGTTTGATTCGCGATGATGAAATACTGTGGCTGTCAAACACTCAAATGTTCTCGAGTCAAAGTCCCTCACTCGTTTGATTCGCAGCAGTGCTATTAACATCATTGGCTGTCCGTGTTGTCTGTCAAAACATGGCTGTAATGCATTCTGTCGACTACGTCTCATGTTTCAATCAAGGAAAAGTTATTTAGCGATTGATATCGTTATCGTTTTATCACCCAGCCCTACTCAGCAGGCATACATATTGTACATCAGCGTATCCCCTAACACTAGGAAAGCCACATTGTTCATAACGTTATCAATAACTAATAAATTTCGTATAAAGAATAGTTGAAGGTTGAATTAAGTTGAAGAAGGGGATCTCTCTTGCTCCCCTAATCTCATCTACTTTTTTGATATATGATCTGATTCAGCGGCTCTGTGATAGAGTACGGGAAGAGTCGGGGAATAGAAGCTAATGCAACAGCCACTTCACCTCCATTGATGGATAGGGAGCCGCACTGCAAAGACAAAGTGTGGAGTCTGCAAAAGCAAGGGACTCATTCGAGCTCCCCTGGATGTGTGTTTATCACAGGCCGAGGCCCAATCAGCACTTCCAGACAGGTCCACTGTTTTCTTTAAGCTGTAATCAGGGAAATGAGCCCATAACTCCCACTGTTAATCAATGAAGCTGTTTGCAGCACGAGATGAAAGTGTATGTAAACAGAGCTGTTGAGTTATTGGTGTTGATTACATAGACTCTGCGTCACAGTAGGGATTGATTAGTCTGTCTTTGGTGCAACAGTTGATAGTTAAATGAGATTCAGCTTTAATGCCTGCATGGCGTTTGCTCTACACGTGTGTGCAACTGGTGAAATGTGCCAAAGGTGGTTGTAGGGTCGTAGGTTACATTCACATTATGAGCAAATTATTTTTTCCTCTTATGTGACTCAGATCTGATTTTTTTATCAGTATCTGATCAGACTTTTTATAAGTATCTTAATATGATAGTTGTTTTAGTCCGACTAAAACTGGACTTTAAAAATACGTGTAAACATGTTAGTCTGACTGAAATAGGACTAAATCGAATTTCTCAAAGTCGGCCTAACACCCAGATAATGAGATAAGAAGTCAAGCTATTCTGTCATGTAAACACCTCAGTTGAACTTAAACTGGACTCTGTGTTTTACATGTGCTCTAGTCGCCGTGCCGGCGTCCCGCGGTGGTGAGGGATAGGGACTGCACCCTATTTATGAGGGGAAAAGGGATGCTGCCAAATGGGTAGGGGATGGCTTAGGGAAGAGACATTAAAATTTAAAAGGTAGTATTTTGTATTTATTTATTTATATTTATTTTTATTTATTTATATTATTATTTATTTGTCACCAAACTGCCTTTTTCTTTCCTGAAATGTTCTTAAAAACACAGTTTAGTGCCATGTTTAGCTGTAATTTTTAGAGTTTGTAAGCAGGAAGTTGGTGTCACTGCTTCCTGCAAAATGAAAGCGTAGCCCCCCCCCAAAAAAACAGATCACATGGTAAAACTAAGCAGCGCTGATCAAATACAAACCATGATTCTGTTAATGAGTTACAAATTTCTCTCCTCAAATTTAAAAAAAAAAAAAAAGTGTTTAGCTTACATTTCTTCACCCACCAGCGGGAATGTTTTTTGGTCTGTTACAGGTAGTTGTAGGTTTTCTACCTCTTGCGTAAAAGTGTCCTTTTTATCATTTTTCTTTTGTCCTGTAGCACCAGTTTCAAAGGTATTTGTGTCTTTCTACTGCAAAGGCTGCTAAGTTAAATGTGACTACCCTCTTTACATGGATGAAATACTTTTGTTTTTTAAAAGTGTTTTTTTTGAACAGCACAAAGAAAAGAAATTAAACCGTATACGCACTGTCTTCTTTTTCTCCCTACTCCCCTAAAAGTACATGCTGCCGCTCTGCTTTTTTTTTTCCTTCTTCTTCATCAGCTTGCTGCAATATGGCATCATTAGATACATTCCCAGGAAAGCTTGTGGTAATGAACTGAGTAGAGAGCAGCCTCCATCCCTGCTCTCACCCACTGGCGGCTTTTAAGATGTTAATGTCAAGATGTGACTTATTATTTGCCACTAGCTGTCCCTCTCCCTCCAGTTCGCACAGTACCGTGCCAATGCTGAGCTCAGTTTGCCACAGGGGGCGGAAAATGGTCTCCTTTAAATGCTTTCTGTGTTGCAGGTGTTGCAGTTTCACATTTTAAGTGGTATAGTGCTATAGTCCTAAATTTCTTGGGGGATTAAAACGTGGCCTCTGCTAGAAAAAAAAACAGGCTGTTTGCAAACATTTTATTGCCGGTGGACGGTTGAATGGCACGGGGCTCGATGCAACAGCTTCAATTAGTGGTGGACACTCCAAGGTGTGGTGCTCATCAACGAAATATTTGATAAACAGTCTGGGAGCTGTTTAATTGTGTGGTTGGAGACAGTTGTACGTTTTTTTTTCACAGATTCAGGGGGGTGGAAAGAATAACTAACAAGCATCCCTTGTTATCTTCCCATTACAAGCCCCAGGAAAATACAGGGGAGAGGGGGGGTGAGGGAGCAGAAAGCAGGTTATTCTCCTTCATATCACAAAGGTCTGGGCCAGACAATACTCCAGGTTAATGAGATGAGATGGAGCAAACACAAATGAGCATCAGCCATTGCCTAATTTGTTTTGCCTGGAAATGGGGACAATCTGCGATTGCATGCTGGTCATCGTATTATATCATCTACATCTATTTAGTCATGTACTGCATGTCCCTCACTGAAAACGTAGACAGGCCCAATTGATAATATCATACTGGAGATGATATTTCATCATTCCCCGCCGGCCCCGGGAGAGCAGAACATTTAATCTGATTCTACATGATTTAAATGATGCTATCTTTATGGCCACTAAATCCTGTTAGAGCAGTGTAAAAGATAGACTTTTAATTCTGCCGTTACCTCACAAGATGACATGACCCTCTTTACTCACCGAGCAGTGTGACACAGCTACGAATTACATCAATGAAGGCATGCAAACCTTTGTTTCTACTGAGAACGTAAATCTTATTTAAAAAAAACCTGTGACATATTGTTGCATTTTTGCAAATGATGCAGTGATTTCTTTAATCCTATGAAACATGGATTAGCATCACTTTTCTTGTGCTGCGTTCAAACACCTTTCACAATTATTTAAACCTTTGAACCCTAAACAAATTTGTGCATTTTTTTTTCTTCAAAAACATGGGAATATAGGCCATGGGCAATTTAGCAAGAAATATTCCACAAACTCTGAGATTAAGGTTTTTTAGAAAATTATTTTCAAAAATCCAGAAAATTGTATTCATAATTCTCATGATTTTATTTTTAAAATTATGTTTTCAGGTTTTCCTTCTGTCTGTCCACCCATCCCATTCTGGTGAACGTGATATCTCAAGAGCCGCTTCAGGGAATTTCTCAAAAATTTTCAAAACTCTCCACTTGGACATAAGGGTGACCTGATGAGACTTTGGTGGTCATAGGTCAAAGGTTAAGGTTACTATGATCTGCTTAGCAGCCGTTTTCTGGCGGCAACGTCAGGTATTTTTGAAGAGACATCTGGAAATTTAGCAGACATTTTTTATTGCAACAAAACCAAGCATTTTTAACAAGACACAACAAAACCAGGTATTTGAACCCAAAACAAACAATACAAAATTTTAATTTGAAGAGTACCTAGTAACTTGGGCTGTCAAATAAATGTAGTGGAGTAAAAAGTACAATATTTGTCTTCAAGATGTGAGGAAGTAGAAGCAGAAATTGGCATAAAATGGTACAACATGGTAAAAAGTACACTACAAAAACTTCAAATTTGTACTTAAGTACAGAACGTAATTACCTTTCACCTCTGCTTGTTAGTGGCGGTTGCTTTTGGGGTTCATGGACTGTTTTGACAGTTAAAAATACATATTATAAAGACCAATTAAGAACATACTAAGACCTATGATGACAGGATATTTACATAGCTGTTAGTCAACACTAAGCCACTGGTTTTCAAAACTCAAACTGGGCTCAGTAGTTTTAATTTAATTCAGATTGTTTTGCACCTGACTTATCTCACCAATCAGCGACTGAGCTCTTTATCGAGTGGACTCGCGGGCGTCAGAGTTGGAAATAAGCTACTTATGGTGTTCCTGCTTAGAGGATCAGATTGGAATTGATACTGGGGAGTCGCCTGTGATCCTGTGCGCTCAGAGATGAGGGCTTGGCTGCGTGCAGGCGAAGGATTTCATTCCTCTCTGGCACCAGAGGTGGTTGACGGGTTGAGCCAGTCGGTGGCAGATGGGTGAGGCAGATTTTCAGGGTGTAGCTATGGGCAGAGAAACAGACATCTCTGTGTAGTGGCAAGTGCTTGGCCTGGTGACTAGACAGCCTCTTCCAGTGCAATCAGCTCATTCTTTTCAACAAAAAAAAGACGACTTTAGATCTGTTAACTATAAAAGGCCAACACAATTTATCATGTTAGCAAAGAGCCGGCCCCTACTTATCAAGCTTTGGAAACCCTGATTTCTGGGGCCCCCTAGAAGAGATTTTTTTAAATTAACAAGACAATAACACAATAACAATCTAACTTCCTAACATTTTGTGCCATTTTTTGCAAATAGTGACAAACGATAAGCTTAGAGACAGGCAATATTGGCAGTTTATGAAGGATAAGTGTGTAATATACTGTCGGGTTTCTGTTATAAAAATAATGAATGAAAAACTTCATTTTAAAACCTTGTGATGTAAATGTCTTGACTTTTGTTTTAATTTATATTGACCTGACTCTATCACCACACACCACTATCTACTGGTCAAAAATGTATAGTTTATACATACAGTCAATACACATCTATGTACAATAGAAAATATAAATACACATGCTAAATGGCTTCTACGACCGGTCTACAATATTCTTGATTGATCGTTAAGCGTTCTCTCTAGTTTCTGCCAGTAGAACCCACTTTACTCTTCACATGCTAATTTGTACATTGTGGGCGCTTTAAGTAATATTTGCAACGCACAAGTTGCCTGAGTGTCATATGAAGTGGCAACACATTACGGTGGGTGGGCCCCCACAACTAAATCCTGCTTAGGGCCCCTAAAGTTTAGGGCTGGCCCTGTGCTATCCAGTGTTTCCCTTCCCCTGCTCCAAATTCTCTCACAGTGATTTGGAATCTAAAAGTAGGATTTGAGCATGTAGCTGATGTCCTGTGAGCGTGGAGGTAAAGCATCGAGGCTGTGAGTGACAGCTCATGAAATCCCAGGAGACGCTCATGTCGTCTAAAAATGCCACTGCGGAACGTTCTGAGTGGAGATGTTCTCATTATCCAACCAAAGGATGATTTCCCTCGTCCCCCTGGCCCTCAGCACACTGACAGAACTTCACAACCTAGCTGAACTAATCAGCCATTTCCAACATTTCTTTTTCACTCTTGCATTAAGTTCATTGTCAAGTTCAGCCCTCGTTTCTCAAGCATCTTGTCTGTGAGCAACAAAACAAAAGTAATTAGTGTCTTTCTTTGCTACAGGCTTCTGTAGCTTCATCTAATCTCTCGCAAGCATACATATGCATACCCACAGGAGCGGAGAGGAGTTAATGAACTATGAGGCTTTAGAAAGGGCTACAAAGAGAAACCGCAATGCTCAAGAGGGAGACTTTGGGAATGGCCTGGTGGCTTGTCTTCCACAATATATTACAATGTGCATCTCAAGTCCGCCTGCTTAGCTGGTGAGACAAATTGAATCAACTCTCGTAGTAGTGTCTCTGCTTGTGTAATGACAAGTACAACTGACGCTCCCGGAAACAAGTGGGAGAAGGAAATGATCTAGCCTTTCTCTGAAACAATGCATGTCTCCAGTAATTGATTATGACACAAGTCACAGAGGAAGCCAACATCTAGAAACTGCAGAGCCGCTGGTTGTGCTTATAAAAGATGCCTTCTTGTTTCTGAAGCAGCTGTCTTAACTCACTTCAGTGATTTTGTCTTCCCGCTGTATTTCAGGATCTGTATCTTGTTGTGCTCTGCCTCAGTGTTTCATTCTTCCTTCCCGAGGAAAAAGGTAACGCCTGCACACTCACTCCATGCCACACAAGTTTATTTAGGACAACGCTTCAATCCTGCTTGGATCTTCAGTGTGACAGGGAGTAAGTGTGCAGGCGTTACCTTTTTCCTCACATGCACTGTTTTTTGATAGCCTTGCACCTATGTGATGTGAGTATAAGTACCCTCTTTAAACTTACTCCTCCCTCCTCCCACACACTCCCAGGTTTGCAGACTCCATTCGGGGGATGCTGAAGCTGATCCTGGTGCTGATGCTGGCCGGAGCCTCGCTGTCCTCTACCTGGTTCACACTAACCTGCCTGAGCAGATACACTCACCTCCCCGCCACTGCAGGTGGGTCCTCAGCAGCGTCACTGTCAAGGTGACATTGCATGCAGACAGTGCAGCGCAACAACCCAGAGCCAAAATTAATTCAGTGAGCTGCCCATCTGAGTTGATGACAGGGTGTTTGCAGGTCATAAAGCTGAATTTGTGAGGTCTAAATTGCTAAAAACATTTAATCGAATTTCATTTATCCATCTTTTAATGTAATTTTGTGAAATAGATTCAAGCTCTTCCACTTTAAAATCTGCATTTCTCAAGTTACAAATTTTGAAATCTACCACTGAACACACTACTTTACTTTCACCTGTTGGCAAAATGTAGATTTAGCCAACCTTTATCAGGTGAGAGACACTGCACTACAGAGCTTCAGTGTTAGGTCAGAGAGAGCGCGATGAGCCGCCAACTGCTTGTCGTTATGACACTTTTCAGTTGGTAAAGTTAAAAAATAAAAACCTTGAACACTTTTTGGTACCATACTTTGTGTCCAGTGTTCTGAATCATTCTGTTATATTTCGTTGTGCGTCTGAAATGTAAAGTGTCGTCATTATGACAGATGTTGAAAATCACCTGCTCTCTGCTGCAGAAACAGCTCCACTCGGGCTGAGCTGTGGGGGGCTCGCGTGTTTGCGTTCCGGTGCTGCTCACAACGACGCAGAAATGGCTGGACTCAGTCAATAAACTCATTAATAACTGTCGGGTAAAATGATCATTCCTGTCAGTGTGTGTGACAGATAGAGCAGCAGGATCACCAACACTGAAATGGAATTTGCCCTCTGCAAAAAAAGGAATATCTGAATGCCTAAATTGAAAACTGAATACCGACCCAATAAACGTATATTTAAATAGCCAAATATCTGGCTCCAGCCCTTAAACAAACACAGTTTTAAATGCAGTGTTTGCCACTAAAATACACTGTTTATCTTTAGAGGAGGAAGCTGTTGTACACTGTTCACCCAGTATGGGTGTGAAAACCCTCAAACACCCTGAAAGCTTAAAGTTGCCTCTTCTAGCTTCTGTTTACAGAGCACAGTAGCTCCACAGAGCCAAAACGCTAAAAAAATGCAATGCAATGTATATTTGGTACATATCCAGCATAAGCAATGCATTAGTCAACATCGATGATAAACCCGTTTGGACATTGGTGCATATTGCTGTCTTTTCCAAAGCCAAACCCATAAGCATACCAGCATGTTGTTAAGAGCCACTGACTCTCGCCACCATCATCCATCATCATTCTCCAGACGCTGGCACTGCTCTCTTTCTGTCTCACGTCCTCTCATCCCAGACGCTGGCAGTCTGCAGCGGCCAGGCTCCAACCTCGTTCATCCACCTGGCATTTCATACGAGAGGGTGGTGTGATACCGCAACACAATCTGCCAGAACACCTCATTATCTCAGTGTGGGGCGGCCAGTGGCACACACACAGATCAGTGTAATCTGAACGATATCTTTCTGTGAGCAAGTGACCAGTCGTTTGTTAAAATGATTTGCGAAGACGTCGTCTGTGGGGTCTGTCAGACTTTGCTATGTGTTTCTGTTTTGCTGTGGTCCACTCTAAAATCCTTGACATCCTTCATGCTGTCTGTCCTAAGCCCCTCTCCAGCTTTACATTTTACACAGACCTCGTTATGGTCCCAGCTCAGAGGAGAGACCACAGTCCGCCTTTCCGTGATTGGACATTACATACAGAACAGCAAGGTGGCATAACAACACCATATTCCCACATTGAACAGACAGTGTTAAAGCAGCTACTGTGATTTGAGGCTCTAGCTAAATTTAGCTACATAAACTTGAACTCGAAGCTGCAGCTGAGAGCTTTTGGCTCTGTTTCTGCACAAGGCCAAACTGTTATCACTGCAGGATTCTCTGCCATTGAATCAGGCTTTCACCATCACCATGACGTGCACGCCCATCAGCATTTGTAGAGCAGCCAATAGGAACGCCCTCTCTCTGAAGTGACCTTTGATTGGTCAAAGTCTCCTGATACAGGCTAGATTTTCTAAAGCCTGAAAACCGAAGAGGAGGTGCAAAAGTCTAGTTTTCTCTCTTGAATTCCAAGGTTCAAGACATTCAAGGTTTATTATGGGATTCCCAGTTTGCTGACATTTACGGCCGCTGTTTTTCTTTTTTCAATTAGCTGTTAATTGCTTACGGCAAAGAACTGCAAAAAGTTGCAAAACAGCAATCATTAATTCCAGCTCTATATGCATATCTAGCCCTCATTTGTAGTACGACCCCCAACATAATTTCTTGGGGAAAAAAACGTGTCCTCTTCAGGCCAACAAGATACATCCCATGTTCCCCTGCTGCTGCACTCGCCACGTGTTCCCGTCCTTGGAGGGGATCTCCTCCTGCCCTCTGGGGATCGGTGGCAGATAACCTAATTCAATAACGTGACGGGGAAAGTGCAGCGGTTGAAGCGCTCTTAAGTGTTTGATATCAGTGCTTCATTAGGGCCGAATAAAGACAAGCAGGGAGGAAGGCAGCCGTTGATGGCTGCATGAGTGGCTCCTGGGCTCCCCGTCACAGGCAGGCAGGCGGGTGGGCGAGGGCCCTCTGAGGCGCCGTGATTAAAGGGACGTGCCGGCTAATGGGGAGCTCATTTGGACCAATCTGCTGTGATAAGGGAGATGGAGGGTGCCGTGATGCTCCAGAGGTGATGGCTTAATCTCACTGCACATCCACTCTAATACGCATTCACACATTTCACTTTATGTCCCGGCCAAAGGCCTGCAGCTGAGACGAAACCATGAGCTCGCCAAACGTACTGAACACTGCTTACACATGAACACAAACGGCTGACCATGACAGCATGCTGTATGTCAGTGATACCAAACTTACGGCCCACGGGCTAAATGTTTTCCCCAATAGGGTGGCGGGTGGCCCCCAAACCATTTTCTAATTCAAAATAAAAAATAATATGATTCACACTGGGATTTGTTTTTGTATTTTTAGTAGACATAAGGTGCCAGAATGCATAAAGAAGCATCAAAATAGAGATTATTTATCAAAAAAATGGCAGTGTAAGATCCGCCACACCCCCTGACAGAGGTCCTTGCTAAGCCCCTAATGTCCTAAAATCTGAAATCGTAGAAACTTCCTTAAATTCTAGAAATGTCCTAAAATCCTTAAAAATGTCCTAAAATCCTTAAAAATGTCCTAAAATCATAAGAATGTCCTTAAATCCAAGAAATGTCCTAAAAGCCTAGAGAATCCCAAAAATCTGACAAATGTCCTGAAATTTTATAAATGTCTTAAAATCCTACAAATGTCCAAAAATCCAAGTTATGGCCTTAAATCTTACGAATCTGCTAAAATCCTAGAAATGTCGCCCGTATGATTCTGTCCAGGATTTAGCTAAGTTTTGTAAATCAGGGCACCCGTTGGCTCAGTGGATAGAGCAGGCGTCCCATGTACAGTGGTTGTGTCCTTGCCGTTGTGGCCGTGGGTTTGATTCTGGCCTTGCTCCTTTGCTGCATGTTGTCCCCTCTCTCTCTCTTCCCCTTTCCTGCTAAGCTTCCCTATCGATCAAAGGCATATAAGCCCAAAAAATTCAACTTAAAAAAACTTTTTGCGAATAAAAGGATATTACATTTCCTGATACCCTGTTGGAAACTTTTATTGAACCTTTAATGAAACCTTTATTTTCCCACAGAATGTTAGTTTAGCTTGTGCTTATCTTCATCTTTTACTTGATGTTTAAGGATGTGTACTTTTAAAAACTTCTACCTAGCTAGCAGACAGTGTTGATTTCCTCATCCTGAGCCATTTGCAGCCGTACACCAACACCCTCCAATGCCAACCAGAAAAAAACACCACTAACACTTGCAAAATAGACATAAGAGCATAAATTCAGCTCAAGTTTAACCGAGCTGACAGAGAGGAAACGTCCACATCGACCAAGTTCAACATGTGATGCTGCAGACGAGGTGAAACGATGATAGCTGTGGCTGGAATATGAGATGATGTTTTGATTGCAAACTGTGTTTTTCCATCCCTGCAATATTTTGGGTTTTGTGTCTAGTAAATTGCCTCCTTAAGGGACGGCAGTCTAAATGAAATGTTTCATTGTGAGGGTTCAACATAAATCTGTGCAGCTGAGAACAAATGATACAATAAAAAGCTTTAGACGGTGGCATAAATCACTACTACTGGTCCATAAACTTGACCAGTATGCCATCTCTTTCAAAAGAGTCACTCAGATGGATTTTGCACCTTATTATATCGCAGTTCCTAATTAAACTTTAACTTATTGTTTTTTTATTTGCAGCCATCCTGTACACCTCCTGCATCCTGGTGGGGATCTTCATCAACAGCAGCGTGCCAATATTCTTCGAGCTCTTCATCGAGACCGTGTACCCGGTCCCTGAAGGCATCACCTGTGGAGTGGTCACTTTCCTGGGGAACCTGGTCACCGGGCTGCTCCTCTTCTTCCTCACTTTTTACTGTAAAGGTAAGAAAATAAGAAAGAAAACAAGGTCAGTGACCTTTGACTTGTTTATTTTATTTTATTTGCTTGAAAAGGGAAACAGCATAATAATGAACATCAGTAAAAAATACAAATAGAAATATGCCAGAGTTATTGGGACTGCTAATTTATACCAGCAGGTAACAGACAATAGAAATATAAAGAAAAAGGGGAGGGGGGGGTGTTGGCGCTAAATTTCAAGAAATTCCCTCATGGCGTTCTTGAGATATCTTCAACTGAATGTGCCAGGCAGACAACCTGAACACATAATGCCCGCGCCTCGGCTATGAGGAAACAATATATGAAACAATATGTGATGAAACTCCCGTTGCTGTAAAGCTCCTTTAAAATATAAATGCTCTTGTTTGTTCATTTTCTGTACCCACTAGTGCCTATTCATTGTCACGGGGGATGGATAACACCACTTAAATATTTCTTTTGTGTTTATTGTCGATGAAAAACTCTCAACTCTCTGACGTTTTTGCTCCTTTCAGAAGCTTTTTGTCCCCCTGCAGGTTTCTCCCACCCTCCCAAAAGCCACAGGCTCCTTTGTTTTCAAAAAATCTATTTCAAGTCCCCGTAGATGCTGCCGATAAAAGGCGGACGGTGGTAAAATGAGGTTACAGTGCAATTGACACAATCAGCACAAAGAAAGAAAAACTCCCTGATGTAATTCAGCCTCACATTTATCTCTGAGTTGGCTGTAAAGTTTGATATAAAGATTTCGGCCCACAGCAGAGAGTACAGCGTGTCGCCTGCCTCCACCCGCGTTCACAGGAGAGAGCGAAATCACAAGTAAACGGAGCTCAATCATCCATGTAAGCGCCGGCATGTGCGAGAGCTTTTTCTTGTGTGTATGTTGGTGTTTCGCTCAGCTCCACTCTGATCTTTGCCCATCTGTCTTCGGTTTCATTAACCTTCCCTCTAAGTTTGGCTACATCGCAGCTCCAATCAGCTGGAATGACGGATCCATCTCTGATACGCACTCCGTCTTCCCTGTTTGTTTGAGTATATATAAACATTTTCACACCCTCATAAATATTCACGAGCTTCATCCTCCTCTGCCAAGTCCGTCTGATTGCTACGAGGCTACTGACAGCTGCTGCCTGACAACTGTATCTTGATCCTGCCGTCTGGGTTGCGTTGCCGGTGCAGGTGGATATTATTATTGTTTGACCTGAACAGCCGCGGGGCCCAGAGGCTCTCTGCCCACTAACAAGCATGACAGCCAGGGCACCAAACCAGCTTGTCCTGTCGAAAACAACAGAAAAACAGTATTCACATGACATGTACCCGAACATGGAGGCCACAGCTTTTGTTATTTTCATCATGGATTTATCTGTTGATCATATTGATTAAATTAGGGCTGCAGCTACTGATTATTAGGTGTATTTCCACTGCGAAACCTCAGGGTAAAACCTAGGAGGCGGGAATATTTACAGACCTCGTAATCTGTCTTGGAATTGATGTAATAATTATGCAGTAACAGTTTTGATCATGATCATGGCGCAGTAGTGTATCATGGTCTGGAGCTCTGCAAAAGCCAGACTTTGTGTGTGTGTGTGTGTGTGTGTGTGTGTGTGTGTGTGTGTGTGTGTGTGTGTGTGTGTGTGTGTGTGTGTGTGAGAGAGAGCTGTTGGAGAGAGCGAGAAAACCAAAATGGCGGTGGCTCATAAAAACGACACGACACTCTATAGATGATGTAGTCATGTATATTGCACGTGGAACAAGCCATGATGCCAAGAGTATATTCAATATATTGCCCACCCCAAATCATTCTTCATCTTCTTCTTCTGCTGGGTTTCATGCTGAGTTCATGTGATGTCGGAAGGTCGTAGTGTCCGAGTTGGGAATTTCCGACTTTGCTGTGTTTATGTGCTTTGAGGTTGTAAAGTGGGAACAACATGGAAGCTACAAAGACGATAGGCTGCATTTTAATGCTAAGAGCGTTAAAAAAAATAGGTTTAAAGCTATTTCCATATGTGAATTAATAAAAAGGTTTCTTACCACTGACCAAACATTCGCTTGACTAAACCCTGGACAGAGTTACACAAAAGGTCCCTTTTCAGTGACCTAAAACACAGTTTATTAGTCGACAATAAACCGAAACAAATAGAAAAGGATACAGTTCAAATATCCCCATGTATGTGTGGACAAGGGCTGAATAAGTTAAACATGAGTTGGAAACATTGAGACTGAAGGTGGAAGGAAGTTGAGTGCATTAGTTTAATTTAGTTTCCACAGTAAAAAGGACAGCAGCTGAGGGATTTAACTCAAACTGTTTGAAAACTGCAGTCCAGATGACAAGCCATGTATTTTTAAATCTCTGAGCTGATAGTGTGTCAGTGCGGTGATAAATCATGGATAAGACAGCGATATGTACCAGGTGTGGATAGACAGAGTTATGGGTAGATAGAGCAGCTGCAGGTGAACACACACACACACACACACACACACACACACACACACACGGACGCACACACACACAATCACAGGAGTAGCACTCATAAAGAATACATGATGTATCCTCTGCTCGACACTTCTTTCGCCTGTGCTGAATGATGGACTACTGGGTGTGAAGGTGTGTGTGCTTGTTTTTGTGCACAAACGTGTGTGTGTGTGTGTGTGTGTGTGTGTGTGTGGGTGAGCTGAGGTGTGTGTGTGATGTGCTGGGATGATTCCTGACAAGTTCCCTGCGACAGTCGGAGAGAAGATCAAGCCGAGATGATGGAGGCTTTTGCTGCTGTTCTTTTGTTCACTTCCCACCCTGAAGTCGTCTAACAGAGCGAAATGCACAATGCTTTCTTGTCAGAAAGTTCACACTGCTGCAGGCATTGTAATGTGAGCTTGCAGATAACTACCAGAGTGGTAGATTGCCACCAACTATCTGCATAGAGTAACTGTAAAGTCGTTGCAGTTCCTTTTACATCGGGAGGCAATACAGCAGTAATATCATGATATAACAGCCCGTTCTCACTCTGAAACTTTGCGCCGCCTTGTTAGTGCTTTTGGTGTGTGAGCGAGATGCCAGAAGTCACCTTCCACGTCCAACCGAAACACAGCTGGACAGGGTCAGATGAGAGTGTGCTCGGACAGAACCGGTGGCGTCATCATGATACGTTGGCAGAGGGCGGTTGAGAATGCAATGCGCACTGGCAACTTTGACTTTATTTGTCAAAATGTGTCGCCACACTGAGGCGGTAATAGAGACTGTTTGATTAATTTGGACTAGGCTTTTGTCTGAAGTTTTACGGTATCCGGTTTATCCTACACACTGGACCTTTAAGAGCCAAAATGCTACTAATATGCAGGCTATTAAGCAACTAGTTAATGGTGAATATGTGTACCTCAATATGAAGTGTTTCCAGATACCGAATGTGTCTCTGGCATGGCATAGAGGACAGATTTTCAGAGTTTTAACCACGTTGACTCTGCGTCTCCTCTGAAAACTGACCTGGATGTTAAAACAGTGAGAAAGTAGTGTTTGGAGATCAGCTGTGTTCTCTCCTGAAGAGATCACTCCTGTGAAGATTAATTTGATTATTATGTAAATTCCCTTTGGAAGTATTCTAGCGGGCCGTCTCATTACTCTAATTTCCTCTCTGTAGTCCCATAATGGCTGCAGCAAATAATATGCAGACTTCAAAACTGATGAATCTTGCATGAGCCTCGTCTTTTCGAAACCCTTCCACCTCCCGATATTGAAAATTGGCAGACCTGGCCTTCAAAGATTTCCATCTATTTCCAGTTTACAGTTCATTTTAGGGTTTTCCTTTTGGCTGCCCACTGCCTCGTTATGCATTCTGAATTATGGCTCCCTTTGCCCGCGGGCGGAGAGGCATTTATGAATTTACCTCCTTGTCCATTTTAACATCCCCGAGAGGCCGGTCGTGGTTCAGTGAGCCCTACATGGCCTCTTGACTCTGTTGTCCTGTTTTAAAAATCCCCAAAGTCTCTGAACCATGTGACTCAGAAACATGAATGGAGCCTCCGGGCAATATATCGGCGCTTGTCGCTCTTTTTCAATTTCATCTGCTGTGTGTTTGTGTCATTTAGCGCGGCTCATCGGATGGAATACAAAGCAGCAGAGAGGTATTGTGGAGCAAAGGAGCCTCAAAGGTTTTGTAGAGGAAGAGGAGGAAGATGAGGGAGGGGATGGCATTGAGTTTCCGTTCCCTCTGCATGGTGGTGGTGGGGGTGGGGACAGAGAAATAATTGCAGCAGTTCTTTAGTCCTGAGATTTTTTTCCCTTTTCTGCTAACTTTTGCATTCTCGTCAGAAGTGAGAATGTCTTTGCCGGCAAACTTTTTCAACCCCCCATAAAGACTGTGGAGGTGTTTTAAAAAAACAAACAGGCTGTCTTTGTAGAGCTCCGTCACTCCTGAGAGAATAAAAGCCCTTTTCATTTGTTTTTGAGAGAGTGTTGAATCATACGTGAGAAGCAACATTGACAGAGTAAATGAAGAGCGGCACATTAACTCAGTTTTTGGCAATCATCAGGAATAATTCGTGTCTGCTCGCCAACCTGTCGATCTGCTGCAGAATTACTCAACGTGCTTTGTTTGGGGGACACTTTTACAAAATGACAGAGGCCAGAGGCCAGTCACAGCAGCCCAATACATGTTTCCAGGATTTTAGGACATTTGTAGGATTGTAGGTAGGGGTGCACGAGTTTTTACCGCTATGATGATATATAACAACTAATTTGGCCGATAACCGATATTGATATATCCACTTTTTTACCAACCCAATTTTAGTGATAGTCAAGTCTCGTCTGTAGTTTACTTAACATCATATTATGCACACTGTTATCGTGATGGCACAGCAGCAGATGGAGACATGAAATACAACACTTCTCAGTGTATGTTATATTCATTCATTGTGCAAAATAAGAAAAACACTTCAACTCAGGGTTTGCACATGTTCACTTTATATATATATATATATATATATATATATATATATATATGTGTGTGTGTGCCAATATTATCAGGCATCCCTAAATTTAGGATGTTTCTAGGATCTTTGGCCTGTTCTCAGATATAAGGATGTTTCTCAGAATTAAGGACATTTCTAGGATTTTAGGACCTTTCTAGGATAACGGATTGCTGTGCAATTATTTTTACTTTTGTGCTGTCCCTGTGAAAATAGACAATAATTTTAAGCCATTGGGGGTTTTGGCTAGGACCTTTTTGTTTTGGTTTGGCATTTCTTCCTCTATTGATAGGACAGCTTGAGATAGACAGGACAGGTAGAAGAGAGAAGGGGGGATGATGCAGCAGAGGGCAGACTCAAACCTGGGCCACTGCAGAAGCCTTACCCATATGGGGCGCACACCTTACCAGGTGAGCTAGTGGCCGCCCCCACTGGCACATTTTTGATAAACAAGCTCTATTGTGAGTGTGTTCCCTGTGTGAATCGCTTTATTGTTATTGTGACTTAGAAAATGGTTGGGGAACTATTTGGTACCTTATCAGGGCCAGTTTTGGCCTGTAGGCCATAAGTTGAGTATAACTGATCAGTAAATATTTCTGCGTGCATCTTAATGACAAAGTGGTCCCCTGTGTGATGGATGATCTTTACACAAAGCTGGTTTGTGAGTCCTGAGGTGTGACCCTGGTCTTCTTGAGCAAAGGCCGCAGCCATAAAGGAGGATGGAGCTGCATTCATTATAACGCCGCATTGACCTCAATTAAGACTGATTAAGGCCATAAGATGGCTGTCGGCACACGTCTCCGTCTTCATCTGTAGCACCAATGTGCTGACGGAGGCAGCTACAGTAATAGGCTGTTAATATGATGAACTGTCACACTGTTCACACTGACGTCCTCTGAATATGATAATACAGCCACAGTGAACCTGCTGGAGTTAATGGCACCGCTGATGGATTGAATACTCGTTTGTGGCTGATGTCCAGATGTCACGGTTCAGTTAAAACTTAAACACAGCAGGCTGAAACGCTCAGCGTCCTCAGCCGTCATGGTTTATTCCTGCCTCGCCCTATTTTTGTACTTTTTTTATCCATTTTTTTCTGTTTACTTAATAATTAGAGCATAAAATTTGAGAATATCTGTTTAATACTTAATACTTTTGATGATATGCAGCAACAGATAGCACTGGAATTAAATATAGAATTTAAAGTCAGAGAGTTATGCATTATCGCTATTGACGGATTGCAAATGTGCAAAAATCCTTCCTGTGTCGTAGTTGCATTAAAGCCGTTGATCCTACCCGACGCCAACCACAACTGCTATTATTATTAATCATACCTCCACTATAGCACATGTGATTTTTATCGCCACATACATAAACTACAATGTTTGAATGCATATGCATGCTATCATAAATTACATTTTTTTATATTTATGTGTATTACTTTTGTTATTGTTACAATTATTGTTGCTGTGCATTTCTACGCCTCTCCCTCCCTCTCTCTCTCTCTCTCCTGTGAATCATTTATCATATACTACTGTAATTTTTATTGTTCTTTACAACATCTATTGCACGTTTGTCCATCTCAGAACAGGGATCTCTCCTCAGTCGCTCTTCCTGAGGTTTCTACCTTTTCTGTTCTCCCCATTAAAAGTTTTTTGGGGAGAATTTTTCCGTAGTCGATGTGAGCATCTGAGGACAGAGCGATGCCGTAAGCTGTACAGCCCTCTGAGGCAAATTGTGTTTTGTGATAATGGGCTCTGTAAATAAAATATAATTGAATTTAACTTAACTTGAAGCAATTTCGGTTGACTGAGGGGTGTCCGACTAATGATTTGAATCTCCAACTTTCAAGGGGCAGCCCCACAGGGCCACGTTATATTTATGTAAGAATGTTTTTATGAGTATCTTCCTCGTAGTCATGACCTTCTGTGCAGTAATAGGTGACTACTAACCCTAACATGACCTCTTTGCCCTAACTATAAGTGTGTCCGCCCTTCTTTGATGTGATGAGTACTAGCCAATCACAGCATTTTGGGACTGGACTAGACAAAACACTGGGGGGAAAAAAAGGTGTGCGTCAGGATTACTGTGCACAAATTTGGTAAAATGGTGGGAAAAGAAGGACAAAAAAAGAGAATGCAGAACTTCACTTCACTTTCTTCCTCTTCAGCAACTTTATTATCAGCCGTTCAGATAACTCTGCAAAGTGCCCCAACAATCAACATGAAAGCCTCATCATGAAATTAATTAAAGCAAGCAGAAGTTAAAAAGTATAGGAAGATTATGAGGAAGGATTTAAAGATTCCAGTGATTTTATTAGTCCAAGCTTCAGTAGTCCAGTCACCTTTTAGTGCTCAGACTTTATTAACAGGAAGCTGTGGCTGCTCACTGTATTATAGGAAGTTTTTAGACTCGCATCACAGCTCGAGCCAACCGTATCCGTCCTTTAAACAGAGATCATTAAAATCTAATAGTCAACTTTAAAGCAAACCCGTGAACTGAGGAGCCTCTAGAAATCAGCACAAAGTGACGTCTTTCCTCTCTCCTTCCTTTTATCTCGTGCGCTCTAATCTTCTCTCTTCATCCCCTCTCCTCCTCCTCAGTCCCATTCCTGTCTGCTTCCAAACTTTAACTGTTCCCTCCAAACTTTGCTCCAGCCGTGTCCTTAGAGATCAGAGCAGAGCAATTGAGCTGCTTGTCCATTTTTATCACATAAACCCAATTGAATTACCACAATTACCAAGCTCCCCATTAGCATTCGTTAAAGGCTGCATGCCCAAAACACAGACTGTGTGTCTCCAACTTTAAATGGACGAGACTTAGTAGGGCGCACACGTGAGCAAGCGAGACGAAGCTAGACGGAGAAGACGGCAGGTCAGATAAACACAACTCCATTAACCCGCCTCCACACCGGGTCTCCTGCTGTCCGGCTCACACACTCCTGATTAATGAGGCTGCTTCAGGAGTCTCAACACCTCGCCGCAAACACCCTCGCACAATCCCTCACCTCCTCTCAAGCCCTTTCTCCTCCTCCTTTTTGCATCCATTTATCCTTTGCTTTCATCTTCACACCTCTTACCCTTCATTCTTTCTCCTTGTGCAAGCGGTGAGGGATCGCACTTACAAACGTTTCTGGCAAAACTCTTAATTTACCAAAAAGAGGCAGCAGAGTGCAGTTCAAGCTTGGATGGATTACTGAACAGGCTGACCGGGCTCAGGCCCAGGGGCCCAAAGTGTCTGGGTCCCCCTGGCTTTCACCTGTAAAATGTCACCTAATTTAACACATAACAACCAGCAAGAGGCCCGAAATAACCTCAAAGAGACACAAAACAACCACAAAGAGACAGAAAATGACAAAAACGGTTTAGGAATTTCTCACTAAACCTGTAGACATAGCAAATCATCTTTCAATAGTTATTTCATTACCAAGATAGACAAGTTAAAAAGCCCACTGCAGCCAAATAGTAAAGAGTTATCGTCGAGATTAATAGATCATCTTATGAAAGACAAAAAGTGTAGCTTTGAATTCGAGAAAGTAATTGCTGCTGAAGTTGAATTGATGTTAATGAACTGATGGAATAAACCACTTGGGGTTGACAATTTGATGGGAAGCTGCTTAAGCCCAAAGCTTTGTTAATTGCTCCAATGGCAACACATATTAATCAAAGTCTCACTGTAAATGTATGTCCACAAGCATGGAAAATATCCAAAGTGATCCCAATACCGAAAAATAAAAAGTTGCCGTTCTCAGAATCCAATAGTCGACCTATAAGTCTGTTACCAATTTTGAGTAAAATAATGGAAAGAACTGTCTATGAACAGATTCATTCTTAGTTTCCTAACAATAATTTAATTCCTAATTAAACTGTTCTTCAGTACAGATATACACAAGTATTCCACAAGGCACTCTGCTGGGGTTGATTTAATTTACCATAATCCAAAACTACATCATGTCAATGTACAGTACTATACGGAGAATTTACTCCCGAATCATATCACACAACAAAATAATGTATATGGCTTAAAAAAATGCTAAAGAGTACTGTTTAACAAGAAACTTCAGTAATTAATAGATGAGCTGGTATTCCAGGGGCAATCTGTTAATTTATGTTAAATAATGACATTTATCTGTTAGATGATGATAGATTCAGTCGTCTGTTTTCTTTGTGTTTATGTGAAACTGTCATTGTTACATTGTTTTGTTTTATTTAAAGTGGATGTGTACAGTGATGTGTTATGTCAGTGGATGTGATGAGTAGTGTGAATGTGTAACTTTATATTGTCATTATGTAAATTGCATAGACCCCAGGAAGAATAGCTTCTGCTTATGCTGAAGCTAATGGAGATCTAAATAAACAAACAAACAAAGGAACTGCAAAGTGACGAAATATCTACAAAAACTGGAAAAAAAAAAAACACAAAGAGACACACAATGACTACAAAGAGACACACATTGGCCACAGAGAGATGCATAATAACTACAAAGTCTTGTGTCTTGCTGATGTGTAGTAGAGGTCACGGGGCCCTTTGCATATCTGTGCCCAGGGGCCCATTGTCTCATAATCTGCTCATGAGTCAGAGCGCCCGTCTCTTCATGATCAGGTCCCCTGACCCCGGCGAGGGAGGCTAATTGACGATATTATGAAAAGCCGGCTGATTGGAATCGAAGTGGAGCCGTTGTCAGCTGAGTCACATTGTGCTGGCAGAGCCCTGGGGCCTCCGCCGCCTGTTACGACCTGGTTTCTCTATATTTAGTCTGGCTCGTTATCAGGAGCCGAGCAGCTGCCTGCTGCCACCACATCCTCCGCCCTGGCCGAGAAGTTGGCCCTCGCCGCGGAACGTAGATTCCGCTTAACGTCTCTGTCAGGACAAAAGTCCTCAAGCACCTCCGTGGCGTCGAGGCGGTCGGCTTCACAGCGAGGACCACTTAATGCATTTGAAAGAAGGGGCGTATTGATTTCGGTTTTGTCCAGGCATGTTCGTGCAGGCTGCATGGCGAAAATCTGAGCGCGCGCCTCACGGAGGCTGAACAAGAAGAAGAGGTTATTTGTCTGATGAGTTAAGATGCCGACGGTTCAGTGCAGCTGCAAGCCTCCCATCTGCCCTCCAGATTCAGCATTACTGCAGACAGCCAGAGCGCCTCTCCTGTGGTTAATGGAGCCTGAACAGAGCTGAGAAAATAGAACACCTCATTCGGCTCCATGTTTGGGTTCAAGTGTAGGTCAATGATAATGGCGAACGCTGCCAATATCAGTGAATTATTCAAGATGATTGTGATAGACAGGCTGCTCGTATTTCTTGTATGGTATGTTAGGAATTCCTATTGATTAGCCATTTGTCCCATAGGATACTCATAAATTATTCAGTGTCACTTCATACTTACTCTAAGTTAGGCGTCTGGATGTACGTAGATGGCTCATATGTTTTGATAAAGGGACTTGGGGTGGTGTGTTGTGGTCTGTCTCTTAGCACTGAGGCGAGGTCAGTGGGTTTTTTTTCTGTTAAGATTTTGAGCCAATATACAGTAATCTTTCTAACTGATCGTATGTGCATTAATCCACAATGACTTCACCTGCAGAGGGAGCTGAATGTTATGTTCAAATGCATTGTCCTTATTTATACATCAGTAGGCAGGTTTTCATTAGAGATTTGCTCAAAACTTAAGCGATATTTTTGTAATGTCGATAAAATCAAAAAATATACTTTGCACATCTATATCATGGGACAGGTGCATAGGAGAGCAATATGTCAAGGGCTGCAACAATGAATTGATAAAATCAATTATAATCGATTATTAAATGTGTTGGCAACGCATAAAATTATCAATTCGTTGTGTGGCGTGATTATTACTCACTTCTCTAGCAGAGCTCCTGAGGAGCGCCTCTGCTGCGTGTCAGCGGCAGCACAACTAGAGAAACGAGGCTCGCCGATTTTTTATGCGTGACATGCGTGTTTGTCAGCAGAAATAGACAGTTAAGATGGTGTTTTGGAGATTATATTGACTCTGTACCACTTTTTACTGCAGTTTAAAAGTCTCTCTCGGTCACAGAGATGAAGAAATACAAAGACGGCTGTTTTACGCCGACATCCCTTTCAAAACAAAAGTCCTCTGATAGCGTCTCTGGACAGAATCCCATCATCTGTTTTCAAAATAATTGTTAGTTGCAGCCCTAAATATGTCCATCAGAAATTTAACAGGTAAACACCCACACACTGTCCAACTTGCAAGAAGACTTTCACCATCTGAGGGGACGTTCAAACTTGTGCATTTATAGAACAGCCATCAGAAACTCCTCTCTCTGAAATGACGTGTGATTGGTCAGTCTCCCATTACAGTCTAGATTCTCTAAAACCTGAAAACTGAGCCAAGAAAAGGTGCAGAAGTCTAGTTTTCTCTCAGACCACTTGAATTACAATATGCTCAAGGTGTATTATGGGACTTTTTTGGCCAATGAAGCCAAAATAAAACTGCCTACCCCACCTTTAACAGAGTCAAAGACTCTCAGTCATCTACCTGCCTTCACCTGCTGAAGAAGACCTCTGCAATCTAACTCAAACATCTCTGTCTCTGTCTCTGTCTCTGTCTCTGTCTCTCTCTCTCTCTGTCTCTGTCTCTGTCTCTCTCTCTTTTCTCATTCAGAGCTGTCGTGGTTGAACTGGTGTCTAACCGGCTCCTGTCTCTTCAGCCTCGTCCTCATCCTCTTCTTCAGGGAGTCTTACGATCGCCTCTACCTGGACGTCTTTGTCTCCGTGTGACACTGGAGGACAAAAAAAAAAGAAAATACGGTATCTTAATAATAATAAAGGACTGAATAATTTTTCTTGCACAAAGAAGAGTGGAAAAGGAGAAGAAGGGAAAGTGGAAAGACCACACTTAAGATTTTAGGATGTATATAATGGTAACGGTGGTGATGGGCTGCTGTCGCACGGCCGCAGACAAGATGCCACGCCGATGTTTACTCTTTATACGTGATCGACTCAATGCCATATGACTGTTTAACACATCGTCACCTGTTTTTATTCGTCAGTCTTTGTTTGTGTGTGAACAAACTTTTGTGAACGGTTTAATTCTCTTAACCAGGCGCGGCATGACGGACTGTTAGTAAATGTTGTTTACAGATAATATTTAAAGTTGTTCTCAGTGTCGCCCCAGTGTGGCCGCTCGGCTCACCCTCCTGGATCGCATTTCAACACTCAAGCGTCGGCTCCTGCCGAGGAAGTAAGGGGCGGTAACTGCTGAGTCAGGGCTAAATGAGGGACCTCGTGGTGTCTTCGTGCTGCGACTCGCTGGGGAGGCTAAGTGACCTGTGATACTATCACTGAGAGGCAGGTACTCATATTATGTTTTATCGCCCTCTCAAGATGAATATTATGCAAAAATTATCTACCAAATTGACAACTGGACGCCGGCCAGAGAGTGGAGTTGGAAAAACTTGCGCTTTTAAGAACTGTTACATCGTCACATTTCAGGAGTTGTTCAGCTTATTTATGGGGAATTATGTTCATTTACAGGAGATTTGCTTTTTAATCTAACTCTAATGTTTTTTAAAAGGTTTTTTTTTCTCAGTTGCTTGCCAGTATTTATTGGAAATGTCTCAACACTAACACAGTTAACACCCAGTTTCACTGAAACAGGATGTTCGGTTACGATTTCATCAACAGCTGAGGCACACTGAGGGGGATTGTTTTACTATTTACACACTGTAAAATCTCACAAGCTGATTTCACTTAAAATAATTCTGGAATCTGATTGCCTTGAAATAGGAACACAAAAACAATTACTAATCTTAATTTATGTTTACTTTTTATCAAGTTGTGACTCAAAATGTAGTTGTATTTCCTGAATTTTGTGAACTTGTTGCAACTTAAAAATGAAAAGTGAAATAACTTCTACTCTAACTTCTAAAACTTTCTAAGTTTTCGCAACTTCAATTAACTTGGTTTACTGAAGTTGCTAAGAAAGATTGATTTAATTAAACTCATTTTTAAATTACAACAATTTCACAAAATCAAGTAAATATAATTACATTTTAAATAAGCTTAACAATAAGTTATAAAGTAAACATTTATTAAAGACTAATACACTGTAAAATCTGACAAGTTGACATTTTACTTAAAATAATCAAGGTGTGAAGTTGTTGAAACTTAAACATGACAAGTTTAATTAAATCAATCTTTTTAGGTTTTAGCAACTTCAGTAAACTGAGTTTACTCGGCTATATGTCTGTATTCTGCTGGTTTCAAATTAGTCAGTTGTATTTGCTTATACATGTTAAGAAAACAGAACTCGCAGATCTCCTGACTTCATTATTGGCAAAATTATCTTCATCATGATCAAGTTAAATCAGACTAACTTGGTTTATTTAAGTTCATTTTACTTGTCATTTCTAAGAGTTGCAAAATTAAATAAGTTTAGCTACATTTCAAGTGAAATTAATACTTGGGTATAAAGTAAACATAAATTAAGATATATTGTTACATTTACATTACTTTATTTTAAGAAAGATTAACGTGTCAGATTTTACAGCGCAGACATGAGGATTATGACGTAATTGGCGAGCAGTTCCTCCTCCAAAGCACCAGCAGGTGTCTCTGCGCCAACTGAGAGTCTAAAAAATGAACCTGAAGGGAAAAAAAAGCTGACGTTTTTATATATACAATTTTTTTTTTTTTTTTGGCTTCCTTGACTGATAAAACCGGAGCTATGACAAAAAAAAACAGCTCCACATCTTGAGGGACTCAACCACAAAGAAACACATCAAGGCGAAAAGAAAAACATCTGTCACTTGCAGACAAAGTTTTTCTCTAACTTGTCAATGACTTCTCTTTGTGTCTTTGTCTCGCGCAGCAGCTAAAGAAGTGTTTTAATGCGTTCTCTTCTGGGGTTCGACGAGGCTCTGTAATGTGTTTCCTGGTGCTTGTTATTTTTTATTTTTTACTCTCCTTGTACAGAAAAGGTTGTCTTTTACCTTTTGACGTGTTGCCTTAATTGCCCAGTGCTGTGCGTTCAGCCTCCCTCTCCTCCACACTGTGACTCTTTTATCTGTATATATTGTTAAAGGTCATGTTCTTCTGTCCAGCAGCACACACTCTGTGGTTTCCCGGGCTTTGGGTTATAAATGTCCTCGTTCTGTGGAAAGGAAAAATGTGACTGTTGAATATTTCCAGCACCTTATTAAAATAAACATTTTAAGATTCCTGTTGTTCTCCTGGTTTTAACAGGCGAATTGAAGGCTATTAAAAATGTGTCTCTGACATCTTTTAGCTGTTTGACAGCAGTTTGTGATGTTTACTGTGCTGAACTGTATCTGTTTGCTTGTTTGTTTGTTTGTTTGTTTGTTTCTACTGTGTGTTCACTGCCCTTCAACCTGCTGCATTTCTTTAGTCCAACATTAGTGGTCTTCTTTATCTACCGAAGCCTTTTACTTACCTTACATTAAGAAACATTAACCCTTTGAAACCTGAGCAAACTGATTTGATTTCTTCAAAAACACAGAAATAAGGGAATTAGCAACTTAAGAAATTGTCCCAAAATTAGCAAGAAATTAGTTAAGTGTTACAAAAAAAAATAAATTACCTGAAAATGTGCAAAAATCCTCAGAAAAAATAGTTTAAAAAAAAGCAAGGGAATGGCCAGAAAAAAAGTGCTAAGATTTTTAAATAAAACAAATGGTATAATAATATAAATATTCCCACTGTAACATTGTTTTATACATTACATTAAAATAATAATTATTTTTTAACAGTTACATGTTTTGTACATTTTCCTAGTTTTTTGCTAATTTTCTTTCTCTCTTTTTTAAGATTATTTTCTTAGCACCTTTTTTTTTTAAATTTCTTTGCAATTTTCATGCAAAGTTGCTGATTAATCTTTTTTCCACTATGTTTTTGACAGAAATCAAACCAATTTGCTCGGGTTTCAAATTTTAACAGCTTGTGAAAAGGAATCTGATATTGAACCAGGTTTCAAAGTTTAAAATGTATATATATATATATATATAAATGTATAGCACTGAAGTCAGGTTGTATGAGGTATTTATCCATCATCACTGTATTACATAGAGTAGATGTTGATCAGCACGCTTCCAGTTTGGAAAAAAACAGCATGAGTACCATGAAAGCTAGCAAACCGTGGACAGTCAGCAACAAAACTCAATTTAGCCACCTAAAAAACATAAAGTGTATGCAGTATTTTCAGTATTTTCATGTCTCTACTTTAATGTCAGACAGCGATTTCCAACAGTGAATATAATCACTTCGCTCTTGTGTCATTATCCAGCTGCTGCTTCTCCATATTGGGGGCATGCTGACACATTTACCGCAGGTAATACACTCACTATGGATAAATACCTCATACAGCCACACTTGAAAAATTCAACCCTCAATGTTGAGTCATTCAAACACTCATGAAGCTCTATGTGTGTACTTTTACCTCTAGTTACTTTTGCAACAAGTATGTTTGAGTACAGAGCCAGAAGAAGCTGATTCACTCTTCAGATATATTTAGACTGAAACTTAGAAAAGTGGTTTGCTTCCATCATCACAGTTGAGCTCCTCACTCAGAGCTCTCGCAGCTGTTGTCATGAACGCTTGTACATCCTCATGTCGGCTCAAACTAACTCTCCTGTCATTTCAGACCCCCCCCACCGCTGTGCAGTGTCACCCCCCTTTCCCACATTCCCCATCACCTGACCTTTCCCGCCTACCTGCTCACCTTTCCCCACTTTCCCCATCAATCCTGCAGCATGTAAACCGCCTCATTCCCATTCACTCTTTGCCAGATTGTCTTTTGTGCTTCCAGCTGAGCTCTCAGCCTTCTGCTCTGCCTGCCTGACTTGCCAGTTTGATGCCCTGCCTACCCATCCGCTGCCTGACCCCTTTGGACAGGACGGCCTGTTTCGTCTGCTTCCCTGGACGTTTGCCTCGTCTTTCACAACAGGTACATGTGACGTTTTTCCCGGACCTGCTCGTCTCTGAGTCACGCACCTGGGTGAAAGCCTTTTCTCTGCTTAACCGTCACAGCAGCGGTGGATTTTGGTGCAGGATTTGCTTCCTCTACAGCAGGGGTTCTCAACTTGATTTTCTTGGGGGGCCACTTTTGTAAAGACAGAAGGCCAGGTGGCCAGTCGCAGCAGTGTCATACATGGTTCGCAGATTTAAGGATGTTTCTGGAATTTAAAGGACGTTTCTAGGATTTGGGCATGTTTCTAAGCTTGTAGGACATTTCGAAGATTTGAAGACGTTTCTTGGATTTTGGGGCTGTTTCTAGCATTTTAGGACATTTATAAGATTTTAGAATGTTTCTAGGCTTAGGACATCTCTGACTTCAGTATAATTTTAGGATTTTAGCACATTACTTGGATTTTAGGACACAGGATTTCAGGATGTTTCTTGGATTTTGAAACATTTCTAGGATTTAAGGACATTTCCATGATTTTAGGATGTTTCTAGGATTTTAGCAGATTTTTCAACTTTTAGCTAGTTTTAGGATTTAAGGGCATTTTTTAGGTTGTTTCTAGTATTTTGGGATATTTTTTTACATTAGGAGTTTAGCAAGGACCTCAGTCTGGGGATGCAGGAGATTCTCCACTAACACTGGCTTTTTTTTATAAACAAGCTCTGTTTTTATGCACTCTGGCACCTTATGAAAACTAAAAGTGCAAAAACAATTCCCAGTGTGAATCAATATATTTTTCTATAGTGAATAGAGTCTGTGAAAATGTTGTTACTTATTATGGATTCCTGTCATAATGTCTGTTAAACACATTTGAAAGTCTAGAAAGACACCTTCGCTATATTATATGTTATTAATGAATCTGTGGAAACACAGAAATACATCAACAAAAGGTCGGGTCTTTAATGTATGAAGTTTTAAAGAATCATGTATTTACAGGCTACACGTAGCTGAATGTGCACAAGGGTCACTCTGAGACATTTGAGTAGCTGTTTCTGCACAACTTTTACATTTTTCATCCCAACCGGCCTCCTGACCAGCATTGAATTAACCAATCGACTTGCTTAACGCTCCTCTGCAACCTCCGTTTACCCTGTAAATCCTTCTGTGCTTAGATTCACAGAAATGTTTATGTGAATGTTCAGAGAAAATATTCAGAAAAATGGGACTCTTTTCTGTTGTTTTGCAAATGTGTGAAGCTGAAAATGGACAAGGCTGGATTCTTAGTATTTTCGCTGATTGAAAGGTTGCTCTGCTGATTTATATTCGGGTCTGTCACAACCCGTGTGGGGTGTGGGGAGTGCGTGCAGATTAATGATGCTCAGGGGCCCCCATGCTGGCAGAGCCATGAGCAAAAATACACCGTCATCGATGATGGGTGAGGAGTTCGGCTGCTAACCGCACCGGGGTCGCCTTAAGAGAAGAAAGTGTGCATCAGCTCTGGAGATTTCAGTCAGCACAAACTACCAGTGACAGCTGTCCGAGGCATTTTTATTTAAGATTACATTGAACACAATAAGAAAACATGATAATTTACCTTTGTCCAATACTTATTTTTACTGAATAGAGCTTGAACACATCACTCCGCTTAAAGCTGCCCTGTCTAATAAAGGGAAACATCCCCAAAAAATTATCTTGAATAATAAAAGTTGAATAATGTTGCTTTTATAGAACAGCCAATGGAAAGTCCTCTCTCACTGTTACTCAATAGACTCCAGTCACAGGCTAGATTTTCTAAAGCCTGAAAACAGAGCCAAGAGGAGGCGCAGATGTCTTGTTTTTTTTGTCAGACTTCTTGAATTTCATTAAACTCAAAGTTTATTATGGGATTTTTGCAGAATGATGCTAAAATAAATCTGCCTACCCCAGCTTTGAGGACATGTCAGTTGATTTTACATCAACAGAAGGTTGTTTTTTTTTAACTTTTGGATCAGACTGTCCCTTTAAGGAGCAGATTACATCACACTCTGGTGGGGCTTGAACTCATTCGCTGTGTTATTTTGGCAGCACAGTAATGTTCTTGCACATTGTCCCAACGCAGGAGCAGAGGAAGCTCTCTGAGGACACCTGCTTTCTACGAAATCCCTCCGTTTCCTACTTCTGTCTTTTTGGGATATAAATCAGGATGAACATGCATGACCTGCAGGCATGACATCACTGTTTTTTAACCCTCCGTTAAGTGCCTGCATGTACGGACCCCTCCCCCTGGTGGCCCAGCTGGGATGAGCTCATACTCCGTTGCTGGCGAGGAACGAGCGTCTCTGGGGCGACTCTGCATGCAACAGACTGCTCAAGTCCTCAGTCTGGTTCCAATTAGCATCAGTGTGTGTGTGAACATAAAGATGAATTTCGCCTCGTTTATAATATTATTCTGTCCATGATCTTTTGAACTGGTGCCATTCAAACTGGCAGGAACTCCCGACCTAAGCCAGGACTTTTGTCAGGAGTCAAGTCCAGAATGACAGCAAGAAAAACGTGTGGAAATGAATTTGCGATCTGCGATCAGAAAGGTTTTAGGTCAGGCGTCCCTCAAATTATTGCCTGGCATTTGTAAACCAGGACCTGCGGGGATTTGAAATGAATCCACTGTTGGTTTAGGGTGATCTGAGCTGTCACACACATTCATCACCAATACCAACAGCGAAAGAAACCAAGCTTTATTTTGGCTTTTCGGTTATTTATTGACAGTCAGTTTATTGACACAGTTTCAACTTTTTCCGTCTCTTCCAGCGTCTGTCCCCTCTGTATCATAATACAGACAAAAAGGCTATTCCAGCACACAAATGAACAATGTAAACCTGCCAGAAGAGTAAACAGACTGCAGTTATTAATTGATACATTTTATCATGGGTGTGTTTGTTTGTTTGTAGTGTTTGAAATCCAAGAAACGGTCCCAAGGGTAGGTTGTTGAGTTGCTTCGAGTGGTTGTCAGCCAAACACTCGGAGCTGTTTATGTATTGTTTTTAAATGAGACTTTATAATGAATTTGTAATGGTCGTGGCATTATTCGGCCCTGGAGGATTTAAATTCACAAAAAAAACGATCTCATAAATCAGCCTTGTCATTCTGCAACAAAATCTATATGCACAACCTGGTTTATTATTCCGTCCTTTTGGTAGAAAGCTACGAGATGCAAATACACAAACCTATTCCAATGCGATTCACTTGTTTTATCGAGGGATGAATCAATTGGATCTTCAAGTGAGTCTAAGCCAATATTCACTTGTTGAAGTTTTTAACATGCAATTATTTTCTGCAGCTCAGTCTCTCAATCAAAACATTAAAATGTAATTTCGGTATTGCAGTCAGTTTCTCCTGGTTAGAAGAGTTTTTTATTGTTCAGGAGGTTTTTACTGGGAGTGAATTATCTGCAGAGGTCTCTTCCTCTCCAAAACAAACACTGAGTGACAGTAATTAATGTATGATAATTCCCTTATTTACTATCAATAAGCACTAAAAAACTTTTAGTTAATGGTGTAGTAGATGTCCTAGAATATGGACATGCAGAATTAATTAAGTGCTTTTAAAATGACTAATTAAAGGCTCAAATTAAGGTGGGTTTAGTGGCATCTAGAAGTGTGGATTGCATATTGTAACCAGCTGAAACTTCTCCCAGTTAGAATTCCTTCAGTTTTAATTATTTGGGAGGTTTTTACCAGGAGCCGAATTATTCACAGTTGTCTCTTCCTCCCCAAAACAAATGAACCTGGTGATTTAAACCAGTAAAAACACTTAATAAAGCAGTTTCACATTAAAAATCTGTGTTTCTCAAATGGTGTTTGGCACGTCAGGGGCTGCTCAGCTTCTTTCCGTAATAATTTAAGATTCAAACGTCCAATGACAAAAATCATTCAGTGTGTAGAATTTAGGAGTATTTATCTATAGAAATAAAAGATATTAGAATAAGTATGTTTTCTCTACAGCAGCACGGTGGCGTTGTGGTTAGCACTGTTGCCTCACAGCACAAGGGTCCTTGGTTCAAAGCCTGGTTGGAACAGGGTTCGGTCTGTTGGCGGGGGCCCTTCTGTGCAGTTTGCATGTTGCATGGAGTTTGTCTGCATGGGTTCTCTCCAGGGACATGCAGGTCAGGTTGATTGGTGACTCTAAATTGCCCTTAGGTGTGACTGTAAGATTGGATTGTCTATCTGTATGTATCATCCCTGCGATAGTCTGGTAACCTGTCCAGGGTGTCTTTTTACGATTTTTTCATATTTTGTGTTTTAGCTGTTTAAATCATTGGCTTTTTTTGCTCCGGAGAGGAAGAGATAATTTGGCTCCCGGTAAAAAAAACTCCTGATCATCTGGATGTTAAGAAATCTGAGAAATAAGTCAAGGACACTTTCTCCTTCATGCCAAACAGAATTGGTGAAACACAGATTTGTAACATGAAACAGCTTTATTCAGTGATTTTACTGATTTATATCACCTGGTTTGTTTCTTTTGAGGAGGAGACCTCTGTGGATAATTGCAGTCCTCACCACTAGATACCACCAAATCCTCCTAAATCGTATGCTCTGTTCATTGAGATCCAGATATTTAGGAGATTTATACCAGGAGCCGAATAATCCACAGAGGTCTCTTCCTGACTAAAACAAACAGACCAGATGGTTAAACCAGTAAAGACACAAAAAAAAAGCAGTTTCATGTTTAAAATCAGTGTTTCTCCAGCGCTGTTTGGTACAGCAGGGGCTGGATTGGTACTGCGGCTAATGTTTATGCTTTTTTCTCTGATAATTTGGGATCTAGACGTAAGATGACTAAAAATCCTTCATCAGGTTAAAACCTATATTTAAAAAAGACCAAGAACTAAAAAGTTTATTGTAAAAATGTGCCTGAAAACTGAATAGAAAGTCAATTCATGACAACTTTTGGTTGACAAAAAAGGGGTTGATGATTTCTCTAGGTTTGTATGTTGTTGGAAATGTTTGGGATAATGTAAGTCTACAACTGAACAAAATGTGTAACATTAGTCTAGTTGTTTATAGGCATTTTAATGTAGAAAGGTTACATATTCTGTGTTTAAGTTCATGTCAGAGACAAAGTGAAGCTGCAGGAGGCATTTACCTACAGCAGAAAATCTGATTCTAGTTTTATCTGATGTGGAAATTACAAAAAGGGGAGCCGTTTTATTTGCACAGAGGGATGCCATTAAGGGGAAAACACTTTTCTTTCTACAATGAGGCCTCAGTGTTAGCAAATACACTCAACTTCCCCCGACAAGGACGCAACAAAAGAGGTGGCTGTGTGTTTCTTGTCAGGGAGAGATAAGGTAATGATGCATACATTTCCCACTGCTCGCAGACACAGCGCTGTTTATTAACAGCCTTTCAGCTGGAGTTCAATTCCAATTTCTTCCTCTGCTTCATCGTCAGGGTGGGACGTGGTGTTGTAGGTCTCTGGGGGGAGGACGGAGCCGCACAGTGAAACAATAGTTTCCTTTTACCAACAAGCAATTTGGCTATTTTGTTTTTGGTGCCTGTCAGTGCTGTGAAAGCAGCTGGCTGGCTGATGAAAACTGGTGTCGCTGTCACCGTGTCTGACGTTTTTATACCGTCTTTTGTGTTCTCCCTTTTAGACGCTGCGTCTCACATTTCCCTACTGAGACCATGCTTGTTTTTTTTCCTCCTGTGGCCAAAACTCACGTGTCTCTTTCCTAGCGTTGCACCTCAATGTCTCCTTGGGCTTCCCTGAGCTCCACAAGTCCCTTAATTGACTTCTCCAGGATTATGAAAAATGAGCCATGCTTTCAAATGGCTCATTTAGCAGCGCTGCTATCACAGTGCCTGTTACTTTATCTTCAACATATTAAAAAGGGGCTAGGTGCTCCTGATTAGGAGCGATGGGCTGCGAAAAACCCCAGCTAGCGGCATTTGACAGCTGGCTGCTAATTTACCAATTCATCACTGGTGAATTTGAGGTGTTTAGCCGCTCCTGTGGGAAAACACAACAAATATTAAGTTATAAACGCTCCACCGGTGTTCATAAAAGCCAAGAGACAGACTTTTGGGAGATGTAAGGAAGACGCTCACATGCCTGCAGGCGCGCAGCAGGTTGATTTAGTGCTTAGCGAGCGTTTTGGTCACAGGTTTATAGGCTGTGACAGTTATTGTGAGACAGCTGTGTGTCCTGGAGAACATATAAAACTCACTCATGCTCATTAATTGCACGTCACTCTGTATGAAAGCATCAGTTTAGTGCACGCACACAACACACATAAAAGCTGAGCACTCGCCCCCGCATGACAACAGGTGTGAAGACTCCTTATATCAAACAGATTTACAGTTAACAGTTTCAAATTAGGAATTCCTTGACCTTAAAGGGGCTGTTTGCTGAAAAATCTCAGACATATTTTCACTCTTACCTGTAGTGCTACTCAGAAATCTCGATTGTTTTGGTTGCTGAGTGTTGGAGATAATAGAACCAGATGGCACTCTGCTTGTGGCGCTCAATACACCAACAAAACATTATGAAAAACTCACCAGTAATGTCTCTCCCCAGAAATCACGACCCAGTTACTCAAGATAGTCAACAGAGCTTGTTGCGAGCAGTTTCATGTAGGAACTATTTTCTCTCTACTGAACCACATTCGCCAACTGTATCATTACACAGAAGGAAGCTAGATGAATAAATGAATTATCCCTTTAAAAACGTAAACTTATTGGAGTGGTTTCGGTAATTTGCTGGTTAAAAGATGTCAAGGTATTTTAGAGTCGTTTATGTGGCTCTTGCATGAAACTTTTGCTGCAGTTTGGCCTTTCTTTCATATGACAACAGGGTTTTGGGGGCCTTTTTCACCTTACGTTGCACATGCGACCAGTTCCATCTGGCTGTGTTTTCACGTCCAAATGCGCCTTGCATGTTGACACATCCGGTGGCCTCCAGCCGTCCACCAGCATACAAAAACAACTCCACCAGTTTTGTCCGAGCGCGTTCTCATTTGACGCCATCCAGCTGCGTTCTGGTTGGATGCAGAAGGTGGCTGATATGTGGAAAGCGCTGAAAAGCGGTGTTTAATGACGAGTTCGGAGTGAGAACGGGGTGAAATGTTAGCTGGGATACAAAACAAGCCGAAACAAGATCTTTTCTTAACCATAGCCGCACATCAACTACAGCGTTGTTGAAAGTTACAGTGCATTTTGCTTCATAATAACAGACAAATATAACATATTCATGGTTTGCAGAAATGTACAATCCCAATGTTTATTTATTTATTCATCCCCTCAGGGCTTAAAGTGTGGCTGACAAATTTGAGATATTTAGTCCTGAGAAGTTTTATTGTGGAAGAATTGTAACGTCCACCAAAACTTCTCAAACTCTGACACCACATACTGTCACAAAGATGTGGCTGAATTCAATACTTTGTACTGAAAAGGCTAATAAGCCACACTGAGGCAAAACCATCTGTTAAAAACATAGTGAATGCTGCAGAACTTTTTGTGTGGAAGTTTTTTCTGAGTAAAATCATCATTAGAATCTCTGCAAACAAATGTTATTCAAGGTCACCACCACCGCTGTTCTCCATCCTTTGAAAGTCTTTCAACTTTTCCGCCTACAAAGGGCGAGTTTGAGATTCAGGAGATAGAATGTGGGCTGAGTTTAATTTTAAGAAAAGAAAGTAAAATGTGATTTCAAAGGTCAATGAAAACATGTTAGAAGGTCGCGTCAGAGCAGGCTGACTAAAGCTGATGAGCCGTGATGCTGTCGCTGATGAAGTGCCCTCTTATTTTTCCTGAGAGTAGCTTTGTCAAACTTCCCGAGATGTTCGAGGAGAGAAAGAAAAGAGCATCTACCTGTAAAGCCAGGTTCTGCTTGGCTGGGGCTCCTCAGCTCTAATGCAGGAGGACGTGGCCCTGACGGAAGCAGCATGTCCTCTGAGCAAGAGCAATTATGATAACCATGCAAGCGGAAAGGCTGTAGCCAGAAGAACAGCGTGACAGGCTTTGATCCAGCAGGCTGCCTATTTAAATCACAGCTCACCTCCCCTGCAGACGCCGTCCTCAGCTAATGTAGATGGGCTTTAAAGAAGGAGTGCGGCCCTCTGCAGGCTCCTCCTCCGTCATGATATGCAGCTGTTTCGCCCGTTGAAACATCGTTTGTTCCCCCTGCCCTTCTTCATCAGAGATCTGAGTGAAGGTGCTTTTGTTTTAGAGCAGACAGCTGAGCGATGTCAACTTTAAATGTCTGTTTAGACGGTACGCTTCAGCAACAGAGCCTGTCGATGCACCACGGAGACTCTGAGGCGGGGATATTCAAACCTGCTTCGCTCAGGGGCCACTTTTGCAAATTGACAGTGGCCAGAGATTATTTGTTACCAGCCGTCCGCTTTATTGTATTTTATTTTATTATATTTAAAGAGAACATGTACAGCTTTAAACGTAATTGTTACCCTTTGATGCACCGTACTAGATTATAGCTGAGAGCTAATTCACACCTGCATTCTGATCTTTGTAGGTTTTCTACCTCTTAAGCACGTCTTCTTTCTCCTGTGTAGACAGCCCAGTTTCATGAAAAGATCTTTTCAGCAGTGAAATACTTAAAATGCTTGGATCAAGCAGCTTGTGAAAAATAAGACGTGCCAGTTAGGCTACCCCTGCGTTTTCAATATGCCAGATACATATTTAATTAACTTTGCATATTCACAGCTGCTATATTTATTTTTACTGTATACTGGGCATGTTTTGTACAAAAAGTTATTTGAGGGTAAATTTAAATCAATGTAATTTTGTTTTCATGCTGTAGCTTGAGTTTGTGATGGGCAGCTGTTAGAATTTAAGTAAATATAAATATAAATTCTGACTCATTACCGGCAGAAAGAAACCAATATTAAAATGACTCGCATGAAAAACACTTGATTCAGACATCTCTGCTGTGATGACCTTAGTTTACTCTTGTGGGGAAGGTGAGGTCAGAGTCTAGACACCAAACAATAGTCTGTCATCATCATGAGTCTGAGGCATATGAATTGGCTGACTGAATTCTGATTATCTGCCTCAGTGCCTGAAGGAAAATAAAACAGAAATCACAGTGATGGTGGCCTCTCTGTGGTCGTCTTGAAACCTGTGAGTTTCGTCTGTGTGACCCCACTGGGCAGAAAATTGTAGGTGCAACATGTCAATGAGAGTCCAGGCTGGGTCGGCGGTTTCATTAACCCATCCCCCTTCCCGCGGTTCTTAGAAATGGCACCCGGTTTGATCTCGATAGCTGCCGTCGACCACCAGCGGTCTGCCGCTGACGTCAGAAAAAAGCAGGATGCCAAACAGCCACGTGAGGCATGTCAGAGAGATGTGTGGTGAGTTTGTTAGAAACAGGAGAGTGTGAATATGTGTGGGTGATGAATACTGAAGGGAAAAAAAGAAAATTGAGGTTCAATTTAGAGCCAAGTGACCTGCCCAAAAAACACTCTGCTGGGTCTTAAATCTTCTGCCGGAGAGAAGAAATGGCTGCATAAAATTGCCTTTTTTTGTTCAATTGTTTCCTTTGGTGCAGCACTGAACGAAACGGATTTCACTGCATATTGTATATTACTGCGAGCACATTTCCTCTAAAAATGTAAAGGAAAAGGATTAGACGTGTATAAAATAATGGAAATGTGTGCCTGAGTCTCACCTCGCACTACTTTTACATTCGTCGGTGAAGACAATAATGTTATGATTCTTTATTTTTTTGACATTGTGTCAGAGTTAGATTACTTCATTCTCCAACTTCTTCCCCAAGGAGAAGATGTGCTCTCAAATGGATTTTTTTGTTGTTGTTTTTTAAAATACACTGACATTCTGAAGGATAAACTGTCAAGTATGTACTCAAATACAAGTTTTCTGTACCTGTACTTTACTTGATGAAAATTAATGATGCATTCACAATTTTCATCACTTTACTGCTGCTGCTGGTAAAGTAGCTTCTTTTACTTTATGTTTCGCAGGGTAACTTTAACCTGTAATAATACATCATAATTTCTTAGCTGATTTATATTTTGTATGTGTAATCTGCATCTGCAGAGTAACTAAAGCTGTCAAATAATTAGAGCTAAGTATAAAGAACAAGATTTCATTGTAGTGAAGTCAAAGTATAAAGTAGCACAATCTGGAAATATTGAAGTAAGATGGATGGATGGATGTACAAGTACCTTAAAAAGTATTTTAGTAAGGTACTTGAGTGAATGTACTTAGTTACATTCTACCACTGATATAAATTAACTGAGAAATCATGATATATTATTATAAAATAAGTTACCTAGCAGCATTTAACGTAATGAAATGAGCTTCACCTTGACCAGGTGCAACATTAAAATGATGAACACATTAATGCATCAATAATAATAATAGTGTCGTGAGCCGGGAAGAGAAAAGACTGTGCGTGTCTTGGAAACTCATGTAAAGGTCAAAGGTGAGTTTTGCTGCTAATATATTATCTGTATTAATATGTACATTTGAAATTTAAGATAATTGATGTCGTATAAGTGTTTTTGGATAACTTTCTGGCGTACTTTTGATTTCACACACAGGGCGTCAATAATTCCAGCAACACCTGTCACCTGTGTCCCCTCCTCACCTTCATTACCGGAGTTCATCATCTGCATCTACCTGCGATCAGCTGTAAGTACTGACTGGACACTTCAGTGGGGATTTATACGAGTTTATCAGTCACTTCATCAGTGCTGAAAGGATCAGTTAATTGACAGCTAATTGACAATGTTTGAATTAGGGATGAACATATTTTTGGTTGTTGATGATGTCAATTTATCATCTTTCTCTCTCTCACACACACACACACACACGCACACACACAAAACAGCTGCAAAAACAGTACTTTAATTTTTTACTTTCCTTTATTTAACATAACAGTATTTTGTTCAATTTTGTTATGACAGTAGTTTATGTAACTTTTTTATGGCAGTACTTTGTAATAATTTTGTATTTTAGTAGTTTAGAGGAGAGTTTGAAATGTTGTGATATATTTTGCGTATCAGGATATTGCCTAAAAATATTGTGATGTTATTTTAAAGCCATATCGCTCAGCCCTAGCTGAAAGGAGTTGTTTTCTTTAGCTGTTAGCAGAATTTCCTGAGAGCAAGATATACCCCATGATGCATTGGGTCATGGGGCGACACATCAGAGGCTGTGTTGCTGACTGTGTAACAGAGCTGATCTCAGAGGCCATGCGCAATTTCATCCTGAAACAGCCTCATTAAAGAGGCAAGAGCAGCACACATGCTCAAAAAATCCTCCGTTCAAAACTTGGATTGGCTCTCAGAAAGAAGTACAGGAGTACACGGACGCAGCAGGCGGCGTACACCCATCGCAGTTCATTTTAGTTGTGTAGCTCTTCATTTTCACGCCCGGCGCAGCGACATCGCCGCCATGTTCAATCTGTTCCTGTGAAGGTGCTGTAAACCTGTACACCTCCTGATCCCTTCACCGACAGGAGACGAGAGCAGTGCACAAACACGACAAGAGACCTTGTAACAACGAGCCTTTTTGTTGTGTTTGGGGTAAACACACTGGAGCCCCGGTTTGCCTCTGCGGCGAGCGCCACAGGCTCAGCGCGGGCTTTACCTGGGATGGAAGCAGGGGAGCGGAGATGAAAGTTTTTGCCAAATCTTCCTGTGATGCTCCAAACCCAAAAGCTTGCAGCTATTTTCCGGATTGACTGATTTCACAACTGGGATGCAGAGCAAAACTGTGCACAGCCAGACTGTAATTCTTCGCATTCCTGGCTTCAACGCCCACATGCAGCGCTGATCTCACAGGAGTGCTCATGAACGAGACGAAAAAAGAAATCTGGTTTTTATCCACCCTCCTGCACAAAACAGGCCCAGCTCGCTCGCTGTGCAGCAGGTACAGAGATGCACCATGACTCATTTCAACTGATTACTGTACAGAACATTTGAGTTATTGCTTTGGAGAGGCGGTGGAGGAGTGAAGCTAAATTAGCACTGGAAGTAATGATGCCCCGGGGCTGGAAGGAAAAGAGAGATGCTGAAAAATTACCTCGTAGTCCATTCATTACCCCGTCTATCTCTGCAGTGCTGTATAGCATTAAAACAAGCCATCAGAGGTCAATACAAGTGCTGCTCTCGATGTAAACACACTGCTATGAAAACAGTGTGTTTATGTCCTTGTAGACTTAGTATGATTACGTGCCTTTTAATCTGTTGTTGTCCTCTGTGCCGATGTCTGCGTTTTGAGGGCACAGTGGAGAGAAAACTTTCTTAACCTTCTTATAGCAGCTTTTCTTTGAAAGAAATTGTCAGTTAATGGAACGCAATGGCTTTGTTGCACATGTGTGTGTGTGTGTGCCTGTGTTTCAGTGACATTGCAGGAAAAGGCATCAAACAAGCACAAGGACAGGGAAATTGCTTAAAAGCCTGTCGGAGCGTGTGGCGAATACGTGGCCTGAAACTGCTTTGCAATTACTTTGTCACTTTTTCATTTTTTGAAACTTTAATACCCATGTTCCCTTTTTTTGTTGTTTAAGCACTTTTAAATTCCCATGCCTCAGATGGAGACCTATATATGGGCAAACTGTATTGTAAAAAAACAAAGCCCCAGGCTGTATAAATGATTCATGCCAAACAACTTGTTAGCCCCTAAGATCTGTAAAGCTAATGTGAGTATAAATGACTTCTTTTTGTGTGTACTAGATGCATTAACCCTCACAAGGAGAGAGGGGCTGAGAATCCATATCACAGCACAAACATGTTCTTTGAATATAAATCAAGGAACATTTACTGAGGACTACAGCGTGTTTTTGGAGCATAAGGTGAAAACTAAGCCTTAGGGCTGGTGTCCCATATAATTCATTCATTCATTCATTCACTCATTGTTGCGTGGAACATAAAGACACCATGTCCCAAAAGAAAACGTCTATCGCGTAACAACACAGCTCTGTTTGCACACTGAATCCATTAAACATGCACCTTCACCTGTGTTACTTCATGCAAACAAACCACATAGCTATCAGCTGTGCCCTGGAGACCGGCGACGTAAACACTTAAAGTATGGGTGAGTAGCCTACTTTCTATCTTCCCGAGTTTGTAACATTACTTTTTAAATCAGAAAACACACTTTATACTGTGATTTACTGGAAATTACATACAATATAGTAGACAGCAAGCAGCGTTAGCCTAGCTTGTTTTTAACAATGGCCATTTACACCAACAGAAACGTTCAGCTTCCCGGTGATCTCCCTCCAGCCAGCTGACACTGTGTTTAGGTTTTCGTTGTGAAATAACTAGGTTTCATATAAATAATTCTTTATTTATACTATTTGATTCTGTAATCTCTTGTCCGCTGCAGCGCTTTCAAGGCGAGCATAAGATAATAAATACAGCGTCTGATGACAGATCAGCTCACAGCAGCACCTGCAGTCAGTAAGGACACCTCTTTTATCAGCTTAAAATCCAAAATGTTGTCATATTGGGGCAATTTTAGTCTTTTTGATAGACAAACTCTGTCACCACTTATCACCTCAAGAAGTAAACAAACCTTGCATCACCCCCGCACTGAAATTTGATCTCTTTATATGTTTTGGTTTTGTGTTTTTTTTTTGCCTCAGCTTTGCAGTAAATTACACACACGACCTGTTTTATATTAGTTGATCGATTAGCAAGTTTACAAACATTTATTAATCAGTTATATATTTATTTAACTAATGCAATTTAAGTTGGATTTAGCACTACTTTTAAAATTGGCAGAATGTGTCACAATCACAAATGCTGGTTCAGACGGTTTGCATACATCAAACTGGTTCAAGCTCGTACACCAGACCGTCAAATCTGGAAATTGACCCAACTCTACTAAGCCTTATGGATGTACATGAGCAGGCAGAGAGTGAGCTTAATGTATGAGTGTGAAAATGCAAGAGGGGTGATGTGCTCCTTTACATGATTTTGACACCTCTGTAAGATGCAGCAGCAGCATAGAGGTTACCTTGCTTCACACTCAGACGTACCCGTGTCCCCATCAATATTTCCGAGCCATCAGCAGTTTTATTTACAACACTGTCATCAATATTGCTTCCACTCAGTGCAGCTGCCAGCCTTTACAACCTCCGTCAGCTGGTTAAGTAGATTGAATAAAACGCAAATGGCTCACTCAAGCTCCTCGCCACACAACTACCATAAACCCCAGTTTTCTTTGTCTCAGAAACAGCTCCACCATGCCGTAGTCGCTACTTTAACAGCTGAAAGTGGAGGCTCGGTGCTGTGTGAGAGGGAGGCATTTGAGGTGATTTAGCATCGTTTGGTTTCCCTTCTCAGCTTTATTAGAAGGAGGAGAGGACCCTCCATCACTGCCGCCTCCGTCTCCTGCTCTCATCTCTCTCTGTCAGTCGGGGTTAACTCGTGGCACCATTAACCCATCTTGTCGTCTTACAAGGAGATGTAAGGAGAGCATCCCAACTTCTCCAATGTGACTTCATGACCTCTAATGCCTGCCTCAGACTAGCGATGCTACAGTAAAGGCATTTTCCTACTGGTTAGAAAACCTGTCTCTACCACAGTGTCAGTGATGGCTATATTTTCCTGTAAAATGTTCAGAGTGATCGCTGAATATTTTGCAAGAAAATATATCCATGGATGACTCTCAGTATCTGTAGATTAAGTTACTGCTAAAGCAAACTGAACATTTCGTACTGCTGCAGCTTCACATTAAAAGAATTTAAGTGCCGAAACACGAACTGACTTTTATTAGTCGTATTATTAGTCATAGCAAATGCCAATTTTCTGACATTGAGATTAGCAGTACAGCTATTGTTTATCAGAAATGCATTTATTAAACAATGGAGTATTGGTTTGCATTATTGTAAGAGTAATGGAGCAGAGGTGGGCGATATGGCTTTAAAATAATATTATGATATTATATAATGTGATAATGTAGCTGGTCAGCTCAAGTTGAAATATTTCCTACTCCTGCCAATGTGGCTACCTGTCTGTTTTTGTCCTCTTATGTCCATTAATTGACTTTTACATGAATGCTCACCTGTGAACTTTTGCTTCACATTCTGAGCAAACACACGGTGATACAGCATACGCACTGAATTAAAGACCAGTTTTAGGTGAGAAAAGTTAGCTAACACAACCCTACAATCTTCAAACGGAGTATTGTGTTTCCATGGTAACAGTTAGTTCTGCTGGGTGAGAAAGAGCCCAAATTTGTTATTTTTCCAGAGACATTGGAGTAACAAGAAGGTGAAGTTTTTTGAGAAAATATTTTGATGGACTCAAAGCTGGTCAAACATTGATGTAACTCATAAAGTCTTCCGGGAATCAGTTTTCTGGAGTGAACAGTTTGTGCAGTTAATTTTGTTTCTTCTTCTTGTTGTACATCAACATTATTATCATAAGTATGGCTGTTAGCTCTGAGGCATTCACTCAGTCTGTAACACCATCCGCAGGCTGAAGTGAGCAGTCAGAGTAAGGAGTCGTGTCTGTGTCTGCTTGTTTTGTTGGTCAGTGAATGAAACTGCGTCAGATTAGAGGGACAGACCAGAAAAGACAGCTTGATGTTGTTCCACAACAGATTGCACTTTGGTGACTTCTTGACTCCTTTGATTACATTTCCAATACAAGTAATTCCCCTGGAGTTCCTCTCAGGCAGACTTTGCCCAGACCACACTTACAGTCACAGAAGAACTGGCCAGTGGATTAATGCTAAGCTGATGAATCATATCAAACAATGGCCCCGTTTTCCCATTGCGAAGGATGGAGAGCTGTGATGGCAGAGGCGACAAAGTCTCAATCCCTGCAGACGATGAGAGCGTTTTCTGGCTGCAACTTCAGACGCTGTGTGATCTGCCCATCCTGTCTTGTTTTGCGAAAACACAGACACGTCTGTCTGGCGGCCCCCTCCTGGGACACTGCACAACACACATCAAAAACAACCGGCTGCTCGCTCTGCAAACACGACAACATGGAATAAACATCAGCTGGTCGTATTATGCAACTGTGATCAATGCTGGGTGCTCGTAGTGTTTGAAGGTTTCTCAGACCAACACTGTGCTGGGGCTGCGCTGGCCATCAAACATTCATCACAAGGATATTGGGACTTTGTAGGGTTTATAATTTGTTAATGGCTTTTAACATCAGTTAGATCAATTATAACCCATTAATGAGAGCCCTGATTTGGGTTTCCAGGTTTTAAAAGCAATATGTGGTATACCAGAGTGACACAGGCACAATAACAATATTGTCCATCTGTCCATCGCATTTTAGTCAACGCAATATCTTGGAGACTCCTTGAAGAATTTTTTTCAAAATTTGGTACAAACGACCACTTGGACTCAACAATGAACAGATTTGGTGGTCAAAAGTCCACAAAATACTCCACAAAACATGCCAAACACCCAAGCCCCCAGGAAGTGTGCCATGAGTTGATGCAAAATTTACATAGTGGCCAAAAGTGGAATTACACCGTTTGAGTCAGTCGTGTGATGACACGATGTCGACGATGCGTGATGTCCAGAGAGACTTTCCCCCATTCCCCACTCCCAAGTCCCCAGGCCCTTCTTCCTCACCGGAAGCATGTCGGTGGGATTGAGGAGGTCTTCGAAGTATTCCCTTCACCGAGCCACAATGTACCGAGTCAAGGTCAGCAGCACACCGTCCCCACAATATGCAGTGTTGACAGAGCTCCGGAGACGCTGGATGGTGGTCCAGAACCTCTTCGAAGCTGTCCGGCAGTTGTTCTCCATGGCCTCACTGAATTCATCCCATGCCCGGGTTTTTGCCTCGGCAACTGCCGTAGCTGCACTCTGTTTGGCCTGCCGGTACCTGTCTGCTGCCTCTGGAGTCCCACAGGCCATGAAGGCCTGATAAGACTCCTTCTTCAGCTTGACAGATCCCTCACTACCGATGTCCACCAACAGGTTTTGGTGTTGCCGCCACGACAGGCACCGACCACCTTGCGGCCACAGCACCAATTGGCCGCCTCAACAATGGAGGCACTGAACATGGCCCACTCGGACTGAGTATCCCCCACCTCCCCCGGGACATGGTCAAAGCCTTCCCGGAGGTGGGAGTTGAAGCTCCTTCTGACGGGAGACGCCAGACGTTCCCCGCAGACCCTCACAATGCGTTTGGGTCTGCCAGATCTGATACCGGTCAGACCTGGCAGACCCACCATCGGAGCCAACTCACCACCAGGTGGTGAGCGGTTGACAGCTCCGCTCCTCTCTTCACCCGAGTGTCCAAGAGATGCGGCCGCAAGTCCGATGATACGACTACAAAATCGATCATCGAACTGCAGCCTAGGATACACCTATGGACACCCTTATGCTTGAACATGGTGTTTGTTATGGACAACCTGCGAGCACAGAAGTCCAATATCAATTCCTCCCGATCACAGCCCTGCAGGTCTCAATGTCACTGCCAACGTGAGCGTTGAAGGCCCCCAGCAAAACAAGGGAATCCTCAGAAGGAGCACTTTCCAGCACCCCCTCTAAAGACTCAAAAAAGGATACTCTGAGCTGCTGTTTGGACCATAGGCACAAACAACAGTCAGGATCTGTCCCCCCACCCGAAGGCGGAGGGAGGCTACCCTCTCCTCCACTGGGGTAAACTCCAACATACAGGCACTAAGCCAGGGGGCAATAAGTACTGCCACCCCTACCCAGTGCCTCTCACCAGTGGCAACGCCACTGCAGGAGAGTCCAACCCCTCTCTAGAAGACTGATTCTGGTGTGTTGAGGTGAGGCCGACTATATCTAGTCAGAATTTCTCAACATTGTGCACCAGCTCAGGCTCCCTCCCCACCAGAGAGGTGACATTACACATCCCTAGAGCTAGCTTCTGCAGCCGAGGATCGGACCGTGCAGGTCCCCGTCTTCAGCTGCTGCCCAACTCACATTGCACCCGACCCCTTTGGCCCCTCTTGTGGATGGTGAGCCCATGGGAAGGAGGACCCACGTTCCCTCTTCGGGCTGTGCCCGGCCATGGGGAAACTTTGGACCATTTATGTTTCATCATAAGGGGTCAGGTAAGCTACGCTTTGTCTGGTCCCTCCCCTAAGACCTGTTTGCCATGGGAGACCCTACCAGGGGCATAAAGCCCCCATCAACTGAGCTCCTACGATCAATGGGACACGCAAACCCCTCCACCACGGTAAGGCGGTAGCTCATGAAATATTGTCACTCCATTTTTGATCAGTTCGTCTTCCTTTCTTTGTCTTGTCTTTCTGTCTTTGTGTCTTTTCAGTGTAGGTAGTTGTTGTCAATGCTGGAAGAGTAACTCTCTCTTCAGGATTCTTCACCACCGGATCAGACTCACCAAAGGGAAGTGCACATGCATCTGCATATGTAGAAACGCTAATAGGAACGCCCTCTCTCCGAAATGACCTGTGATTGGTAAAAATCTTTGGTCAAAGACTAGATTTTCTAAAGCATGAAAACAAAGCCGAGAGGAGATGCATAAGTCTAGTTTTCTCATTGTGCCCTTAAATTACAATATGCTAAAAGTTTATTATTGAGTTTTTTGCCCAGAGACAGCAAAATAAAACTGCCTACCCCAGCTTTAAACTCCTAATATTTATTATAGCCTGATTTGATAAGAGGTTATTTCTTCCATCCTTTTAAATGTTAACACATTTGTAAACAATGGCTTTCAGGTAGCCAATAATTTCCAAGATAATTCATGATTAATGTGGCTTTCAGTGCGGAGCTCCGTTTGTCGAAGATGCTGACTCATTTTTCACATAGCTGGTATCTCTGTTTTAACAAAACTCCTCATTAATATCAGTGATCATCACAGAGCCAAGGCTGGTGTTTTCCTCCGTTTTCTTCAGTGTTATTCTCATCCTTCACTGTCACACAGAGGCTGAATTAAAAAACCGAGCATGCGTCCTTCCCACTCCTCTGCCACCGTCTCCTCCCTGACTCCTCTACCATCTTATCTGAGTGGCCTCCTTCAGCCCACAGCTTCCTCCTGGCGACTTCCTCTTGGCTGCCTGCCAGCATGCCGATCACTGCATCTGTCTGTCAGCAGAATACCAACTGATTAATGCTTTCACTGCGACCATTAATAAAACCATGGAGAGGCTGCTCTCTCTAATTGAGAGGTACCGCTCGGGCTGCATTGAACCAAATGAGAAGGACATACACTATGGGGATATGTGAAGTCATGGGCGGGTGTGTGTATGTATTTTAGGGGATGAAGAGTGGGCTGCTCTCCCCTCTGACAACCAATGATATAGTTGCTCCAGTGCAAAATACTATGCTTTTTATTTATGTGAGGGCTACAGACAGAGTGTACACACAATGTTTTATCTGATTTTATTTAGTGTCTTTTCCTGTCCTCTGTGACAGAAACTGTGCTTTGGCTTTGATCTTGATTTTCTGCACAGCAGCAGAATCATTGTGGTGTGATGATAAAGCGCTGGTGTCTAGGCCACTGGCACCAGCAGTGATCCACGGGCACTCTGCTGGACACACCCCGACTACTTGGCTCGTTTGTGCCATCCATCTCCTCTCTGCTCATACACCAAAGGATTCCAGCGCCGCAATCATTTGTTCTGGGGATGAAGGGAGACGATGCACTTTTGTGACGCATGTCTGACTCAAAGTTTGGCTTTACTGAACTGTTGTGTAGTATAGGATGAAAGGGCAGGGTGGCTTCTTTTTTAAAGGCACAAACACACTGAAAGCGTCTGACTAGGGCTTTGCGATATTACAAAATATATTGTCTGATGATATAAAAGTCTATCGTTTCATATTATACTGTATCTTTTATTTCCTTTCCATAATCTGATAATGCTTTGCGTCCGACCTTGTCTACTCAATGCACAGCACCAAAACAAAATGGGTATGAAAATGAATGAATGTGGGGATTCAGCACAAGACACTGACAGCAGAGTTTAATTTTTCCCTCTCTGTCCTTCAGGCTGTCTGCCTCTCATAGACACACACAAAAAGCAGGGCTCCAGACCGTAACTATTTAGTGAAATTTTGCGACCACATCTTTTCCTACCAAGTACTTTATTTAACATTATAACAGTATTTTATCAAACTTTATTATAGCAGTAGTTTATGTAACTTTATTTTATAGCAGTAGCTACTTTATTTGTAATTGTGGTTCATTAATTATTTTTTTCATTTTAGTAGGTTACAATGGTTTAGAAGAGATTTTAAAATATAGAGTTATATATTGTATATAGCGATATAGCCTAAAAGTATTGTGATGTTATTTTAAAGCCATATCGCCCAGCCCTACGTCTGACGTGTGTGTTTTGAAAAAGAATACATATAATACTATTGTGTAAAATAGCCAAACATGCACTAAAAGTGGTTTGAAGTGTGTCAAGAATCTTTGACGCCCCTATTCTGACTTATTTTTGGTTTTAGAGTGTCAAATGAGGACCCAGCGACCAAAGTTGGTGAGATAAAGAGGAAGAGCCTTACGGGGTACTATTTTCCTAATCTCGCTTCTGCATGCTCCCGCTGGATTTCTTACCATTACCGCCTGCTAGTGATGCACGAGTCAGGGTTTTTTGAAACCCGACCAAACCTGCCTTGCTATGAGAGCCAATTGCTCGGCCCAACTTGCACACATATGCATTAATTAACGACCCAAACCCGAAACGCAAACCAGAGTCAGAAATTCCTGTTCCTAATTTGCAAGAAATGAGTAGAAACTACAAGAAAACTACCTGAAAATTGGCACAAAAAAAGAAAGGTAAAACAAACACAAAAACGAAATGAACTGAATGTATTTTTTTTTTCTATAATTAATTAATAATTTAAAAACAATTGTCAATTTAAAAAAATAGTTTAAATTTTTTTTTCTTTTGCATCGTGTGGGACTTAGATTTTCAAGTTTTGAACCAAGGGTTTAAATACTTTTGAAAAGTGTCTAAATGCTGTCCAAAGAAACTGATGTCAATAAAGGTTTCAAAGGGTTAAGCAACTAAGTAATCCACCTAAAAGAAAATAAAAGATGAAATGAGATGGGTGATCCCAAGATTTGTTATCGGTTGTTCTACTGTTAACCCACTGACCAAAGCAGCATCACGTAACCATCAATGTCCTTCTGCCTTCTTTAACATTATAAGCAACTCAGCTGATTATATTAATATATAGATGATTAATGGGGTTGTCTGTAATGCAACCAGTACTGTAGGTCCTGCACCAACATGGACATGAGGTCGTTGGAACTCACAACCAAGCTGGAGTTATTCCCATTACTGGGAACCAGTCTTAGAGTCTTTATGTTGGGGGTATAGAGCTTAACACCCATGCACCCAGTCTGTTTGTTCACAAACAAATCCTGTAAAGTCTGAAGAGTCTCAAACCAGACTAAAGACAAAATCCACCAAAAAGACTTTTAGCGTCTTGTCACGCTGCCACCATTTATAGTGGAGTGTATATGTGCAGTGCTCCCATTGTAAATAAGCAAAAAAAATATGTTGGCCTTGATGTCATAACAAATGCAATTTAAATGTCATGTTGTCGAAAATGACATAGTATAGTATGTTGTAAAATGTCATAGTTATAGTATGTTGTTAAAAATTTCTGAAAAATGTCATTTTACAGTTTATTGTAAAAACCAAAAAACACATAAAAATGTCATAATATAGTAAGCTGTGGAATAAGTTGCTGTGCATGAAGTCGAACTGTTTTATTACTGACTGTGTGATATCTGCTTCACGCTTATGTCTCGTTGTCTATAATTGTCTTGTTTCCTAAAGCTTTTCGACATATCTTAAGCATAACTGTTATTTGCCTGCCAATATTCATATCTTGTTGCACATACTGTCCATTTGTTAAATGCGTATGTTCTGTCCTGTCTTTTTAATGTGCTTTTAACCTGCTTGGCATTGTGCTTGTGTTATTTTGATGATTTGATTCATGCTTTTAATTGTTTTGCACACTTTTATGTCTTGCTGTTTTAGTGGTTATCTTAACACCTGGCCCAGCTGTTAGCTAAAACTGTCACGTTTACAGAAATGATCATTGATGTACATAAAAAGATTAATACAAATAAAAATGGATGCAAAGTCATACTATAGCACAGGGCCCAAAATCGCAGCAAAAAGTCATACTATAGCACAGGGCCCAAAATCGCAGCAAAAAGTCATACTATAGCACAGGGCCGCCATAGTCTAATTTGCCCCACAATACTCTAAAAGGAGCTGGGCTGTTAATTAAGAGCCGTATTAAAACAGCGTTGGATTATTTATAGCGCAGTAGAGGCAGAGAGGAGCAGCAGAACATTAGGCACATTAAAAGTAAAAAAAAACAAACATTGATTCTGTTTGGCTGAGAACTGTCTTTCGCTGAAGAAAATCTGCAAATACCACCTATTATCTATCGATTTGATCAGGTGTGACATCTAAGCAGATCACCCCAGACAACCCCACCAGAACTCTACCTGCTGCGCTGCATTCACAGACCTAAAAAACGTCAGATATTCGAGTGACACCACATTCTGTAATATGACATCTCTCAAACCACTATGTGGATTTTAAGTGTTTTTTGTCATATATTTGGATTTTAGTATGGCCTTTTCGATCATTTTTTCAACATGCTGTGCTATGATATTGGCTATTATGGCGAAACATTATATGATATGACATGCTCGTAAGCTATTTTCTGCTGTTTTCAGCTATTTATTTGAAAAAAATTTTTTGAAATTTTTTTTTTCTGCATTCTGTAGTATTGCTTTTTTGGTCAATTTTCTGACATGCCATATTAGGGTGTTTTTGGCCGTTTTTACAACATTCAGTGCCATTTTATGCGGATTTAAGCTACCTTTTTTGGCAAATGTCATATTTTGACATTTTATGCAATACTATGGTATTATTATTTGGTAATTTTTTTGACATGCCATATTTGGGTGTTTTTGACTGATTTTAAAATGTTCTATCTGTGGTGTATGAGGTTTAAAGCTGTTTTCAGCTCTTTTTATGAAATGTCATATTTTGACAATTGTCGCCATACTATAGCTTTGCTTCTTTGGTCATTTTTTTCAACACACGAAATTTGGGTTTTATTTTCAGTTTTTGTGACATTGTATGCTATGGCGTCTCTAAATACGCTATTATAAGTAGTTTCTATCAATTTTTATCAGTTTTTGGGAAATGTCATTTTTTGACATTTTTGCCATACTATAGCCTTGCTTCTTTGGTCAGTTTTTGCAACATTGTATGCTGTGATGTGTCTGAATACGCTGTTTTATGTAGTTTCTAGCAGTTTTTATCAGTTTTTGGGAAATGTCATTTTTGACATTTTGCCATACTATAGCCTTGCTTTTTTGGTCATTTTTTCGACATACAAAATTTGGGTGTTTTTTTTGCAATTTTAGCAACATTCGATGATATGGCGTGTCTAAATATGCTAATATACGTAGTTTCTATCAGTTTTTATCAGTTTTTGGGAAATGTCGTATTTTGACAATTTTGCCATACTATAGCCTTGCTTCTTTGGTCATTTTTTCGACATACGAAATTTGGGTGTTTTTTTTGCAATTTTAGCAACATTCGATGCTATGGTGTGTCTAAATATGCTATTATGTGTAGTTTTAAGCAGTTTTTAGTTGTTTTTGGGAAATGTCATTTTTTGACATTTTTGCCATACTATAGCCTTGCTTCTTTGGTCATTGTTTCGACATACGAAATTTGGGTGTTTTTTCGCAATTTTAGCAACATTTGATGCTATGGCGTGTCTAAATACGCTATCATACATAGTTTCTATCAGTTTTTAGTTGTTTTTGGGAAATGTCATTTTTTTGACAATTTTGCCATACTATAGCCTTGCTACTTTGGTCATCTTTTCCGACACACCAAATTTCGGTGTTTTTTGCAACTTTAGCAACATTCGATGCTATGGCGTGTCTAAATATGCTATTATACATAGTTTCTATCAGTTTTTATCAGTTTTTGGGAAATGTCATTTTTTGACAATTTTGCCATACTATAACCTTGCTTCTTTCGTCATTTTTTCGACATACGAAATTTGGGTGTTTTTTTTGCAATTTTAGCAACATTCGATGCTATGGTGTGTCTAAATATGCTATTATGTGTAGTTTTAAGCAGTTTTTAGTTGTTTTTGGGAAATGTCATTTTTTGACATTTTTGCCATACTATAGCATTGCTTCTTTGGTCATTGTTTCGACATACGAAATTTGGGTGTTTTTTCGCAATTTTAGCAACATTTGATGCTATGGCGTGTCTAAATACGCTATTATATGTAGTTTTAAGCAGTTTTTAGTTGTTTTTGGGAAATGTCATTTTTTGACAATTTTGCCATACTATAGCCTTGCTTCTTTGGTCATCTTTTCCGACACACCAAATTTCCTGTTTTTGCAACTTTAGCAACATTCGATGCTATAGCGTGTCTAAATACTCTATTATACGTAGTTTCTATCAATTTTTATCAGTTTTTGGGAAATGTCATTTTTTTGACAATTTTGCCATACTATAGCCTTGCTACTTTGGTCATCTTTTCCGACACACCAAATTTCGGTGTTTTTTGCAACTTTAGCAACATTCGATGCTATGGCGTGTCTAAATATGCTATTATACATAGTTTCTATCAGTTTTTATCAGTTTTTGGGAAATGTCATTTTTTGACAATTTTGCCATACTATAACCTTGCTTCTTTCGTCATTTTTTCGACATACGAAATTTGGGTGTTTTTTTGCAATTTTAGCAACATTTGATGCTATGGCGTGTCTAAATACGCTATCATACATAGTTTCTATCAGTTTTTAGTTGTTTTTGGGAAATGTCATTTTTTGACAATTTTGCCATACTATAGCCTTGCTTCTTTGGTCATCTTTTCCGACACAGCAAATTTCCGTGTTTTTTTTGCAACTTTAGCAACATTCGATGCTATAGCGTGTCTAAATACTCTATTATACGTAGTTTCTATCAATTTTTATCAGTTTTTGGGAAATGTCATTTTTGATGTTTTTGCCATACTATATCCCTTCTTCTTTGGTCATCTTTTCCGACACAGCAAATTTCCGTGTTTTTTTTGCAACTTTAGCAACATTCGATGCTATAGCGTGTCTAAATACTCTATTATACGTAGTTTCTATCAATTTTTATCAGTTTTTGGGAAATGTCATTTTTTGACATTTTTGCCATACTATAGCCTTGCTTCTTTGTTCATTTTTTCCTCATACGAAATTTGGGTGTTTTTTGCAACTTTAGCAACATTCGATGCTATAGCGTGTCTAAATACGCTATTATATGTAGTTTTAAACAGTTTTTATCAGTTTTTGGGATATGTCATTTTTTGACAATTTTGCCATACTATAGCCTTGCTTCTTTGGTCATCTTTTCCGACACACCAAATTTCTGTGTTTTTCGCAACTTTAGCAACATTCGATGCTATGGCGTGTCTAAATATGCTATTATACATAGTTTCTATCAGTTTTTATCAGTTTTTGGGAAATGTCATTTTTTGACAATTTTGCCATACTATAGCCTTGCTTCTTTGGTCATTTTTTCGACATACGAAATGTGGGTGTTTTTTTGCAATTTTAGCAACATTTGATGCTATGGTGTGTCTAAATACGCTATTATATGTAGTTTTAAGCAGTTTTAGTTGTTTTGGGAAATGTCATTTTTGACCATTTTGCCATACTATAAGCCTTGCTTCTTTGGTCATCTTTTCCGACACACCAAATTTCGGTGTTTTTTGCAACTTTAGCAACACTCGATGCTATAGCGTGTCTAAATATGCTATTATACATAGTTTCTATCAGTTTTTATCAGTTTTTGGGAAATGTCATTTTTTGACAATTTTGCCATACTATAGCCTTGCTTCTTTGGTCATTTTTTCGACATACGAAATTTGGGTGTTTTTTCGCAATTTTAGCAACATTTGATGCTATGGCGTGTCTAAATACGCTATTATATGTAGTTTTAAGCAGTTTTTAGTTGTTTTTGGGAAATGTCATTTTTTGACAATTTTGCCATACTATAGCCTTGCTTCTTTGGTCATTTTTCGACATCTGAAATTTGGGTGTTTTTTCGCAATTTTAGCAACATTTGATGCTATGGCGTGTCTAAATACGCTATTATATGTAGTTTTAAGCAGTTTTAGTTGTTTTTGGGAAATGTCATTTTTGACAATTTTGCCATACTATAGCCTTGCTTCTTTGGTCATCTTTTCCGACACACCAAATTTCGGTGTTTTTTGCAACTTTAGCAACATTCGATGCTATAGCGTGTCTAAATACTCTATTGTACGTAGTTTCTATCAATTTTTATCAGTTTTTGGGAAATGTCATTTTTTGACATTTTTGCCATACTATAGCCTTGCTTCTTTGGTCATCTTTTCCGACACACCAAATTTCGGTGTTTTTTGCAACTTTAGCGTGTCTAAATACGCTATTATACGTAGTTTCTATCAATTTTTATCAGTTTTTGGGAAATGTCATTTTTTGACATTTTTGCCATACTATAGCCTTGCTTCTTTGTTCATTTTTTCCTCATACGAAATTTGGGTGTTTTTTGCAACTTTAGCAACATTCGATGCTATGGCGTGTCTAAATACGCTATTATACATAGTTTCTATCAGTTTTTATCAGTTTTTGGGAAATGTCATTTTTTGACAATTTTGCCATACTATAGCCTTGCTTCTTTGGTCATTTTTTCGACATACGAAATTTGGGTGTTTTTTCGCAATTTTAGCAACATTCGATGCTATAGCGTGTCTAAATACGCTATTATTTGTAGTTTTACACAGTTTTTATCAGTTTTTGGGAAATGTCATTTTTTGACAATTTTGCCATACTATAGCCTTGCTTCTTTGGTCATCTTTTCCGACACACCAAATTTCGGTGTTTTTTGCAACTTTAGCAACATTCGATGCTATGGCGTGTCTAAATATGCTATTATACATAGTTTCTATCAGTTTTTATCAGTTTTTGGGAAATGTCATTTTTTGACAATTTTGCCATACTATAGCCTTGCTTCTTTGGTCATTTTTTCGACATACGAAATGTGGGTGTTTTTTTGCAATTTTAGCAACATTTGATGCTATGGTGTGTCTAAATACGCTATTATATGTAGTTTTAAGCAGTTTTTAGTTGTTTTTGGGAAATGTCATTTTTTGACAATTTTGCCATACTATAAGCCTTGCTTCTTTGGTCATCTTTTCCGACACACCAAATTTCGGTGTTTTTTGCAACTTTAGCAACATTCGATGCTATAGCGTGTCTAAATATGCTATTATACATAGTTTCTATCAGTTTTTATCAGTTTTTGGGAAATGTCATTTTTTGACAATTTTGCCATACTATAGCCTTGCTTCTTTGGTCATTTTTTCGACATACGAAATTTGGGTGTTTTTTCGCAATTTTAGCAACATTTGATGCTATGGCGTGTCTAAATACGCTATTATATGTAGTTTTAAGCAGTTTTTAGTTGTTTTTGGGAAATGTCATTTTTTGACAATTTTGCCATACTATAGCCTTGCTTCTTTGGTCATTTTTTCGACATACGAAATTTGGGTGTTTTTTCGCAATTTTAGCAACATTTGATGCTATGGCGTGTCTAAATACGCTATTATATGTAGTTTTAAGCAGTTTTTAGTTGTTTTTTGGGAAATGTCATTTTTTGACAATTTTGCCATACTATAGCCTTGCTTCTTTGGTCATCTTTTCCGACACACCAAATTTCGGTGTTTTTTTGCAACTTTAGCAACATTCGATGCTATAGCGTGTCTAAATACTCTATTATACGTAGTTTCTATCAATTTTTATCAGTTTTTGGGAAATGTCATTTTTTGACATTTTTGCCATACTATAGCCTTGCTTCTTTGGTCATCTTTTCCGACACACCAAATTTCGGTGTTTTTTGCAACTTTAGCGTGTCTAAATACGCTATTATACGTAGTTTCTATCAATTTTTATCAGTTTTTGGGAAATGTCATTTTTGACATTTTTGCCATACTATAGCCTTGCTTCTTTGTTCATTTTTCCTCATACGAAATTTGGGTGTTTTTGCAACTTTAGCAACATTCGATGCTATGGCGTGTCTAAATACGCTATTATACATAGTTTCTATCAGTTTTATCAGTTTTTGGGATATGTCATTTTTGACAATTTTGCCATACTATAGCCTTGCTTCTTTGGTCATTTTTTCTACATACGAAATTTGGGTGTTTTTTCGCAATTTTAGCAACATTTGATGCTATGGCGTGTCTAAATACGCTATTATATGTAGTTTTAAGCAGTTTTTAGTTGTTTTTGGGAAATGTCATTTTTTGACAATTTTGCCATACTATAGCCTTGCTTCTTTGGTCATTTTTTCGACATACAAAATTTGGGTGTTTTTTTCGCAATTTTAGCAACATTTGATGCTATGGCGTGTCTAAATACGCTATTATATGTAGTTTTAAGCAGTTTTTAGTTGTTTTTGGGAAATGTCATTTTTTGACAATTTTGCCATACTATAGCCTTGCTTTTTTGGTCATCTTTTCCGACACACCAAATTTCGGTGTTTTTTGCAACTTTAGCAACATTCGATGCTATAGCGTGTCTAAATACGCTATTATTTGTAGTTTTAAACAGTTTTATCAGTTTTGGGAAATGTCATTTTTGACAATTTTGCCATACTATAGCCTTGCTTCTTTGGTCATCTTTTCCGACACACCAAATTTCTGTGTTTTTCGCAACTTTAGCAACATTCGATGCTATGGCGTGTCTAAATATGCTATTATACATAGTTTCTATCAGTTTTTATCAGTTTTGGAAATGTCATTTTTGACAATTTTGCCATACTATAGCCTTGCTTCTTTGGTCATTTTTTTCGACATACTGAAATGTGGGTGTTTTTTTGCAATTTTAGCAACATTTGATGCTATGGTGTGTCTAAATACGCTATTATATGTAGTTTTAAGCAGTTTTTAGTTGTTTTTGGGAAATGTCATTTTTTGACAATTTTGCCATACTATAAGCCTTGCTTCTTTGGTCATCTTTTCCGACACACCAAATTTCGGTGTTTTTTGCAACTTTAGCAACATTCGATGCTATAGCGTGTCTAAATATGCTATTATACATAGTTTCTATCAGTTTTTATCAGTTTTTGGGAAATGTCATTTTTTGACAATTTTGCCATACTATAGCCTTGCTTCTTTGGTCATTTTTTTCGACATACGAAATTTGGGTGTTTTTTCGCAATTTTAGCAACATTTGATGCTATGGCGTGTCTAAATACGCTATTATATGTAGTTTTAAGCAGTTTTTAGTTGTTTTTGGGAAATGTCATTTTTTGACAATTTTGCCATACTATAGCCTTGCTTCTTTGGTCATTTTTTCGACATACGAAATTTGGGTGTTTTTTCGCAATTTTAGCAACATTTGATGCTATGGCGTGTCTAAATACGCTATTATATGTAGTTTTAAGCAGTTTTTAGTTGTTTTTTGGGAAATGTCATTTTTTGACAATTTTGCCATACTATAGCCTTGCTTCTTTGGTCATCTTTTCCGACACACCAAATTTCGGTGTTTTTTGCAACTTTAGCAACATTCGATGCTATGGCGTGTCTAAATATGCTATTATACATAGTTTCTATCAGTTTTTATCAGTTTTTGGGAAATGTCATTTTTTGACAATTTTGCCATACTATAGCCTTTGCTTCTTTGGTCATTTTTTCGACATACGAAATTTGGGTGTTTTTGCAATTTTAGCAACATTTGATGCTATGGCGTGTCTAAATACGCTATTATATGTAGTTTTAAGCAGTTTTTAGTTGTTTTTGGGAAATGTCATTTTTTGACAATTTTGCCATACTATAGCCTTGCTTCTTTGGTCATCTTTTCCGACACACCAAATTTCGGTGTTTTTTGCAACTTTAGCAACATTCGATGCTATAGCGTGTCTAAATACGCTATTATATGTAGTTTTAAACAGTTTTTATCAGTTTTTGGGATATGTCATTTTTTGACAATTTTGCCATACTATAGCCTTGCTTTTTTGGTCATCTTTTTCGACACACCAAATTTCGGTGTTTTTTGCAACTTTAGCAACATTCGATGCTATAGCGTGTCTAAATATGCTATTATACATAGTTTCTATCAGTTTTTATCAGTTTTTGGGAAATGTCATTTTTTGACAATTTTGCCATACTATAGCCTTGCTTCTTTGGTCATTTTTTCGACATACGAAATTTGGGTGTTTTTTCGCAATTTTAGCAACATTTGATGCTATGGCGTGTCTAAATACGCTATTATATGTAGTTTTAAGCAGTTTTTAGTTGTTTTTGGGAAAATGTCATTTTTTGACAATTTTGCAATACTATAGCCTTTGCTTCTTTGGTCATTTTTTCGACATACGAAATTTGGGTGTTTTTTCGCAATTTTAGCAACATTTGATGCTATGGCGTGTCTAAATACGCTATTATATGTAGTTTTAAGCAGTTTTTAGTTGTTTTTGGGAAATGTCATTTTTTGACAATTTTGCCATACTATAGCCTTGCTTCTTTGGTCATCTTTTCCGACACACCAAATTTCGGTGTTTTTTTGCAACTTTAGCAACATTCGATGCTATAAGCGTGTCTAAATACTCTATTGTAATGTAGTTTCTATCAATTTTTATCAGTTTTTGGGAAATGTCATTTTTTGACATTTTTGCCATACTATAGCCTTGCTTCTTTGGTCATCTTTTCCGACACACCAAATTTCGGTGTTTTTTGCAACTTTAGCAACATTCGATGCTATGGCGTGTCTAAATACGCTATTATACATAGTTTCTATCAGTTTTTATCAGTTTTTGGGAAATGTCATTTTTTGACAATTTTGCCATACTATAGCCTTGCTTCTTTGGTCATTTTTTCGACATACGAAATTTGGGTGTTTTTTCGCAATTTTAGCAACATTTGATGCTATGGCGTGTCTAAATACGCTATTATATGTAGTTTTAAGCAGTTTTTAGTTGTTTTTGGGAAATGTCATTTTTGACAATTTTGCCATACTATAGCCTTTGCTTCTTTGGTCATCTTTTCGACATACGAATTTGGGTGTTTTTGCAATTTTAGCAACATTTGATGCTATGGCGTGTCTAAATCGCTATTATATGTAGTTTTAAACAGTTTTTAGTTGTTTTTGGAAATGTCATTTTTGACAATTTTGCCATACTATAGCCTTGCTTCTTTGGTCATCTTTTCCGACACACCAAATTTCGGTGTTTTTTTGCAACTTTAGCAACATTCGATGCTATGGCGTGTCTAAATACGCTATTATACATAGTTTCTATCAGTTTTTATCAGTTTTTGGGATATGTCATTTTTTGACAATTTTGCCATACTATAGCCTTGCTTCTTTGGTCATTTTTTCAACATACGAAATTTGGGTGTTTTTTTGCAATTTTAGCAACATTCGATGCTATGGTGTGTCTAAATACGCTATTATATATAGTTTCTATCAGTTTTTAGTTGTTTTTGGGAAATGTCATTTTTCGACAGTTTTGCCATACTATAGCCTTGCTTCTTTGGTCATTTTTTCGACATACGAAATTTGGGTGTTTTTTTGCAATTTTAGCAACATTCGATGCTATGGCGTGTATAAATACGCTATTACACGTAGTTTCTATTAATTTTTATCAGCTTTTGGGAAATGTCATTTTTTGACATTTTTGCCATACTATAGCCTTGCTTCTTTGGTCATCTTTTCCGACACACCAAATTTCGGTGTTTTTTGCAACTTTAGCGTGTCTAAATACGCTATTATACGTAGTTTCTGTCAATTTTTATCAGTTTTTGGGAAATGTCATTTTTTGACATTTTTGCCATACTATAGCCTTGCTTCTTTGGTCATTTTTTCTGACACACCAAATTTCGGTGTTTTTTGCAACTTTAGCAACATTCGATGCTATGGCGTGTCTAAATATGCTATTATACATAGTTTCTATCAGTTTTTATCAGTTTTTGGGAAATGTCATTTTTTGACAATTTTGCCATACTATAGCCTTGCTTCTTTGGTCATCTTTTCCGACACACCAAATTTCGGTGTTTTTTGCAACTTTAGCAACATTCGATGCTATGGCGTGTCTAAATATGCTATTATACATAGTTTCTATCAGTTTTTATCAGTTTTTGGGAAATGTCATTTTTTGACAATTTTGCCATACTATAGCCTTGCTTCTTTGGTCATCTTTTCCGACACACCATATTTCGGTGTTTTTTGCAACTTTAGCAACATTCGATGCTATAGCGTGTCTAAATACGCTATTATATGTAGTTTTAAACAGTTTTTATCAGTTTTTGGGATATGTCATTTTTTGACAATTTTGCCATACTATAGCCTTGCTTCTTTGGTCATCTTTTCCGACACACCAAATTTCGGTGTTTTTTGCAACTTTAGCAACATTCGATGCTATGGCGTATCTAAATATGCTATTATACATAGTTTCTATCAGTTTTTATCAGTTTTTGGGAAATGTCATTTTTTGACAATTTTGCCATACTATAGCCTTGCTTCTTTGGTCATTTTTCCGACATACGAAATTTGGGTGTTTTTTTGCAATTTTAGCAACATTTGATGCTATGGCGTGTCTAAATACGCTATTATATGTAGTTTTAAGCAGTTTTTAGTTGTTTTTGGGAAATGTCATTTTTTGACAATTTTGCCATACTATAGCCTTGCTTCTTTGGTCATCTTTTCCGACACACCAAATTTCGGTGTTTTTTGCAACTTTAGCAACATTCGATGCTATAGCGTGTCTAAATACGCTATTATATGTAGTTTTAAACAGTTTTTAGTTGTTTTTGGGAAATGTCATTTTTTCAAAATTTTGCCATACTATAGCCTTGCTTCTTTGGTCATCCTTTCCGACATACGAAATTTCGGTGTTTTTTGCAACTTTAGCAACATTCGATGCTATGGCGTGTCTAAATACGCTATTATACATAGTTTCTATCAGTTTTTAGTTGTTTTTGGGAAATGTCATTTTTTGACAATTTTGCCATACTATAGCCTTGTTTTTTTTGGTCATTTTTTCGTCATACGAAATTTGGGTGTTTTTTTTGCAATTTTAGCAACATTCGATGCTATGGCGTGTCTAAATACGCTATTATACATAGTTTCTATCAGTTTTTATCAGTTTTTGGGAAATGTCATTTTTTGACAATTTTGCCATACTATAGCCTTGCTTCTTTGGTCATCTTTTCCGACACACCAAATTTCGGTGTTTTTTGCAACTTTAGCAACATTCGATGCTATGGCGTGTCTAAATATGCTATTATACATAGTTTCTATCAGTTTTTATCAGTTTTTGGGAAATGTCATTTTTTGACAATTTTGCCATACTATAGCCTTGCTTCTTTGGTCATCTTTTCCGACACACCAAATTTCGGTGTTTTTTGCAACTTTAGCAACATTCGATGCTATAGCTTGTGTAAATACGCTATTATATGTAGTTTTAAACAGTTTTTATCAGTTTTTGGGATATGTCAGTTTTTGACAATTTTGCCATACTATAGCCTTGCTTCTTTGGTCATCTTTTCCGACACACCAAATTTCGGTGTTTTTTGCAACTTTAGCAACATTCGATGCTATGGCGTATCTAAACATGCTATTATACATAGTTTCTATCAGTTTTTATCAGTTTTTGGGAAATGTCATTTTTTGACAATTTTGCCATACTATAGCCTTGCTTCTTTGGTCATCTTTTCCGACACACCAAATTTCGGTGTTTTTTGCAACTTTAGCAACATTCGATGCTATAGCGTGTCTAAATACGCTATTATATGTAGTTTTAAACAGTTTTTATCAGTTTTTGGGATATGTCATTTTTTGACAATTTTGCCATACTATAGCCTTGCTTCTTTGGTCATCTTTTCCGACACACCAAATTTCGGTGTTTTTTGCAACTTTAGCAACATTCGATGCTATGGCGTGTCTAAATATGCTATTATACATAGTTTCTATCAGTTGTTATCATTTTCTTGGAAATGTCATTTTTTGACAATTTTGCCATACTATAGCCTTGCTTCTTTGGTCATTTTTTCGACATACGAAATTTGGGTGTTTTTTCGCAATTTTAGCAACATTTGATGCTATGGCGTGTCTAAATACGCTATTATATGTAGTTTTAAACAGTTTTTATCAGTTTTTGGGAAATGTCATTTTTTGACAATTTTGCCATACTATAGCCTTGCTTCTTTGGTCATCTTTTCCGACACACCAAATTTCGGTGTTTTTTGCAACTTTAGCAACATTCGATGCTATAGCGTGTCTAAATACGCTATTATATGTAGTTTTAAACAGTTTTTATCAGTTTTTGGGAAATGTCATTTTTTGACAATTTTGCCATACTATAGCCTTGCTTCTTTGGTCATCTTTTCCGACACACCAAATTTCGGTGTTTTTTGCAACTTTAGCAACATTCGATGCTATGGCGTGTCTAAATATGCTATTATACATAGTTTCTATCAGTTTTTATCAGTTTTTGGGAAATGTCATTTTTTGACAATTTTGCCATACTATAGCCTTGCTTCTTTGGTCATTTTTTTCGACATACGAAATTTGGGTGTTTTTTCGCAATGTTAGCAACATTTGATGCTATGGCGTGTATAAATACGCTATTATACGTAGTTTCTATCAGTTTTTATCAGTTTTTGGGAAATGTCGTTTTTTGACAATTTTGCCATACTATAGCCTTGCTTCTTTGGTCATCTTTTCCGACACACCAAATTTGGGTGTTTTTTGCAACTTTAGCAACATTCGATGCTATAGCGTGTCTAAATACGCTATTATATGTAGTTTTAAACAGTTTTTAGTTGTTTTTGGGAAATGTCATTTTTTGACAATTTTGCCATACTATAGCCTTGCTTCTTTGGTCATCTTTTCCGACACACCAAATTTCGGTGTTTTTTGCAACTTTAGCAACATTCGATGCTATGGCGTGTCTAAATATGCTATTATACATAGTTTCTATCAGTTTTTATCAGTTTTTGGGAAATGTCATTTTTTGACAATTTTGCCATACTATAGCCTTGCTTCTTTGGTCATTTTTTCGACATACGAAATTTGGGTGTTTTTTTGCAATTTTAGCAACATTTGATGCTATGGCGTGTATAAATACGCTATTATATGTAGTTTTAAACAGTTTTTAGTTGTTTTTGGGAAATGTCATTTTTTGACAATTTTGCCATACTATAGCCTTGCTTCTTTGGTCATCTTTTCCGACACACCAAATTTCGGTGTTTTTTGCAACTTTAGCAACATTCGATGCTATAGCGTGTCTAAATACGCTATTATATGTAGTTTTAAACAGTTTTTATCAGTTTTTGGGATATGTCATTTTTTGACAATTTTGCCATACTATAGCCTTGCTTCTTTGGTCATCTTTTCCGACACACCAAATTTCGGTGTTTTTTGCAACTTTAGCAACATTCGATGCTATGGCGTGTCTAAATATGCTATTATACATAGTTTCTATCAGTTTTTATCAGTTTTTGGGATATGTCATTTTTTGACAATTTTGCCATACTATAGCCTTGCTTCTTTGGTCATTTTTTCGACATACGAAATTTGGGTGTTTTTTCGCAATTTTAGCAACATTTGATGCTATGGCGTGTCTAAATACGCTATTATATGTAGTTTTAAGCAGTTTTTAGTTGTTTTTGGGAAATGTCATTTTTTGACAATTTTGCCATACTATAGCCTTGCTTCTTTGGTCATTTTTTTCGACGTACGAAATTTGGGTGTTTTTTCGCAATGTTAGCAACATTTGATGCTATGGCGTGTATAAATACGCTATTATACGTAGTTTCTATCAGTTTTTATCAGTTTTTGGGAAATGTCGTTTTTTGACAATTTTGCCATACTATAGCCTTGCTTCTTTGGTCATCTTTTCCGACACACCAAATTTGGGTGTTTTTTGCAACTTTAGCAACATTCGATGCTATAGCGTGTCTAAATACGCTATTATATGTAGTTTTAAACAGTTTTTAGTTGTTTTTGGGAAATGTCATTTTTTGACAATTTTGCCATACTATAGCCTTGCTTCTTTGGTCATCTTTTCCGACACACCAAATTTCGGTGTTTTTTGCAACTTTAGCAACATTCGATGCTATGGCGTGTCTAAATATGCTATTATACATAGTTTCTATCAGTTTTTATCAGTTTTTGGGATATGTCATTTTTTGACAATTTTGCCATACTATAGCCTTGCTTCTTTGGTCATTTTTTTCGACATACGAAATTTGGGTGTTTTTTCGCAATTTTAGCAACATTTGATGCTATGGCGTGTCTAAATACGCTATTATATGTAGTTTTAAGCAGTTTTAGTTGTTTTTGGGAAATGTCATTTTTGACAATTTTGCCATACTATAGCCTTGCTTCTTTCGTCATTTTTTCGACATACCTAAATTTGGGTGTTTTTCGCAATTTTAGCAACATTTGATGCTATGGCGTGTCTAAATACTCTATTATATGTAGTTTTAAGCAGTTTTTAGTTGTTTTGGGAAATGTCATTTTTTGACAATTTTGCCATACTATAGCCTTGCTTCTTTGGTCATCTTTTCTGACCCACCAAATTTCGGTGTTTTTTGCAACTTTAGCAACATTCGATGCTATGGCGTGTCTAAATACGCTATTATACATAGTTTCTATCAGTTTTTATCAGTTTTTGGGATATGTCATTTTTTGACAATTTTGCCATACTATAGCCTTGCTTCTTTGGTCATCTTTTCGACATACGAAATTTGGGTGTTTTTTCGCAATTTTAGCAACATTTGATGCTATGGCGTGTCTAAATACGCTATTATATGTAGTTTTAAGCAGTTTTTAGTTGTTTTTGGGAAATGTCATTTTTTGACAATTTTGCCATACTATAGCCTTGCTTCTTTGGTCATCTTTTCCGACACACCAAATTTCGTGTTTTTGCAACTTTAGCAACATTCGATGCTATAAGCGTGTCTAAATCGCTATTATATGTAGTTTTAAACAGTTTTTATCAGTTTTTGGGATATGTCATTTTTTGACAATTTTGCCATACTATAGCCTTGCTTTTTGGTCATCTTTTCCGACACACCAAATTTCGGTGTTTTTGCAACTTTAGCAACATTCGATGCTATGGCGTGTCTAAATACGCTATTATACATAGTTTCTATCAGTTTTTATCAGTTTTTGGGATATGTCATTTTTTGACATTTTTGCCATACTATAGCCTTGCTTTTTTGGTCATTTTTTCGACATACGAAATTTGGGTGTTTTTTTGCAATTTTAGCAACATTCGATGCTATGGCGTGTATAAATACGCTATTACGTAGTTTCTATTAATTTTTATCAGTTTTTGGAAATGTCATTTTTGACATTTTGCCATACTATAGCCTTGCTTCTTTGGTCATCTTTTCCGACACACCAAATTTCGGTGTTTTTTGCAACTTTAGCAACATTCGATGCTATGGCGTGTCTAAATACGTTATTATACATAGTTTCGATCAGTTTTTATCAGTTTTTGGGAAATGTCATTTTTTGACAATTTTGCCATACTATAGCCTTGCTTCTTTGGTCATTTTTTCGACATAATGAAATTTGGGTGTTTTTTCAATTTTAGCAACATTTGATGCTATGGCGTGTCTAAATACGCTATTATATGTAGTTTTAAGCAGTTTTAGTTGTTTTGGGAAATGTCATTTTTTGACAATTTTGCCATACTATAGCCTTGCTTCTTTGGTCATCTTTTCGACATACCTGAAATTTGGGTGTTTTTTGCAATTTTAGCAACATTTGATGCTATGGCGTGTCTAAATACGCTATTATATGTAGTTTTAAACAGTTTTAGTTGTTTTTGGGAAATGTCATTTTTTGACAATTTTGCCATACTATAGCCTTGCTTCTTTGGTCATCTTTTCCGACACACCAAATTTCGGTGTTTTTTGCAACTTTAGCAACATTCGATGCTATAGCGTGTCTAAATACGCTTATTATATGTAGTTTTAAACAGTTTTTATCAGTTTTTGGGATATGTCATTTTTGACAATTTTGCCATACTATAGCCTTGCTTCTTTGGTCATCTTTTCCGACACACCAAATTTCGTGTTTTTGCAACTTTAGCAACATTCGATGGTATGGCGTGTCTAAATATGCTATTATACCTAGGTTCTATCAGTTTTTAGTTGTTTTGGGAAATGTCATTTTTGACAATTTTGCCATACTATAGCCTTGCTTCTTTGGTCATTTTTTTCGACATCTGAAATTTGGGTGTTTTTACAATTTTAGCAACATTTGATGCTATGGCGTGTCTAAATACGCTATTATATGTAGTTTTAAGCAGTTTTTAATTGTTTTTGGGAAATGTCATTTTTGACAATTTTGCCATACTATAGCCTTTGTTTTTCGTCATTTTTTCGACATACGAAATTTGGGTGTTTTTTCAATTTTAGCAACATTTGATGCTATGGCGTGTCTAAATACTCTATTATATGTAGTTTTAAGCAGTTTTTAGTTGTTTTTGGGAAATGTCATTTTTTGACAATTTTGCCATACTATAGCCTTGCTTCTTTGGTCATCTTTTCTGACACACCAAATTTCGGTGTTTTTTGCAACTTTAGCAACATTCGATGCTATGGCGTGTCTAAATATGCTATTATACATAGTTTCTATCAGTTTTTATCAGTTTTTGGGATATGTCATTTTTGACAATTTTGCCATACTATAGCCTTGCTTCTTTGGTCATTTTTTCGACATACGAAATTTGGGTGTTTTTCGCAATTTTAGCAACATTTGATGCTATGGCGTGTCTAAATACGCTATTATATGTAGTTTTGATCAGTTTTTAGTTGTTTTGGGAAATGTCATTTTTGACAATTTTGCCATACTATAGCCTTGCTTCTTTGGTCATCTTTTCCGACACACCAAATTTCGTGTTTTTTGCAACTTTAGCAACATTCGATGCTATAGCGTGTCTAAATACGCTATTATATGTAGTTTTAAACAGTTTTATCAGTTTTTGGGATATGTCATTTTTGACAATTTTGCCATACTATAGCCTTGCTTTTTTGGTCATCTTTTCCGACACACCAAATTTCGGTGTTTTTTGCAACTTTAGCAACATTCGATGCTATGGCATGTCTAAATACGCTATTATACATAGTTTCTATCAGTTTTTAGTTGTTTTTGGGAAATGTCATTTTTCGACAGTTTTGCCATACTATAGCCTTGCTTCTTTGGTCATTTTTTCGACATACGAAATTTGGGTGTTTTCTTGCAATTTTAGCAACATTCGATGCTATGGCGTGTATAACACGCTTATTACACGTAGTTTCTATTAATTTTATCAGTTTTTGGAAATGTCATTTTTGACATTTTTGCCATACTATAGCCTTGCTTCTTTGGTCATCTTTTCCGACACACCAAATTTCGGTGTTTTTTGCAACTTTAGCAACATTCGATGCTATGGCGTGTCTAAATACGCTATTATACATAGTTTCGATCAGTTTTTATCAGTTTTGGGAAATGTCATTTTTGACAATTTTGCCATACTATAGCCTTGCTTCTTTGGTCATTTTTTCGACATACGAAATTTGGGTGTTTTTTCGCAATTTTAGCAACATTTGATGCTATGGCGTGTCTAAATACGCTATTATATGTAGTTTTAAGCAGTTTTTAGTTGTTTTTGGGAAATGTCATTTTTTGACAATTTTGCCATACTATAGCCTTGCTTCTTTGGTCATCTTTTCGACATACGAAATTTGGGTGTTTTTTTTGCAATTTTAGCAACATTTGATGCTATGGCGTGTCTAAATACGCTATTATATGTAGTTTTAAACAGTTTTTAGTTGTTTTTGGGAAATGTCATTTTTTGACAATTTTGCCATACTATAGCCTTGCTTCTTTGGTCATCTTTTCCGACACACCAAATTTCGGTGTTTTTTTGCAACTTTAGCAACATTCGATGCTATGGCGTGTCTAAATACGCTATTATACATAGTTTCTATCAGTTTTTATCAGTTTTTGGGATATGTCATTTTTTGACAATTTTGCCATACTATAGCCTTGCTTCTTTGGTCATTTTTTCAACATACGAAATTTGGGTGTTTTTTTGCAATTTTAGCAACATTCGATGCTATGGTGTGTCTAAATACGCTATTATATATAGTTTCTATCAGTTTTTAGTTGTTTTTGGGAAATGTCATTTTTCGACAGTTTTGCCATACTATAGCCTTGCTTCTTTGGTCATTTTTTCGACATACGAAATTTGGGTGTTTTTTTGCAATTTTAGCAACATTCAATGCTATGGCGTGTCTAAATACGCTATTATATATAGTTTCTATCAGTTTTTAGTTGGTTTTGGGAAATGTCATTTTTCGACAGTTTTGCCATACTATAGCCTTGCTTCTTTGGTCATTTTTTCGACATACGAAATTTGGGTGTTTTTTTGCAATTTTAGCAACATTCGATGCTATGGCGTGTCTAAATACGCTATTATACGTAGTTTCTATTAATTTTTATCAGTTTTTGGGAAATGTCATTTTTTGACATTTTTGCCATACTATAGCCTTGCGTCTTTGGTCATCTTTTCCGACACACCAAATTTCGGTGTTTTTTGCAATTTTAGCAACATTCGATGCTATGGCGTGTATAAATACGCTATTACACGTAGTTTCTATTAATTTTTATCAGTTTTTGGGAAATGTCATTTTTTGACATTTTTGCCATACTATAGCCTTGCTTCTTTGGTCATCTTTTCCGACACACCAAATTTCGGTGTTTTTTGCAACTTTAGCAACATTCGATGCTATGGCGTGTATAAATACGCTATTACACGTAGTTTCTATTAATTTTTATCAGCTTTTGGGAAATGTCATTTTTTGACATTTTTGCCATACTATAGCCTTGCTTCTTTGGTCATCTTTTCCGACACACCAAATTTCGGTGTTTTTTGCAACTTTAGCAACATTCGATGCTATAGCGTGTCTAAATACGCTATTATATGTAGTTTTAAACAGTTTTTATCAGTTTTTGGGATATGTCATTTTTTGACAATTTTGCCATACTATAGCCTTGCTTCTTTGGTCATTTTTCCGACACACCAAATTTCGGTGTTTTTTGCAACTTTAGCAACATTCGATGCTATGGCGTGTCTAAATATGCTATTATACATAGTTTCTATCAGTTTTTATCAGTTTTTGGGAAATGTCATTTTTTGACAATTTTGCCATACTATAGCCTTGCTTCTTTGGTCATCCTTTCCGACATACGAAATTTCGGTGTTTTTTGCAACTTTAGCAACATTCGATGCTATGGCGTGTCTAAATACGCTATTATACATAGTTTCTATCAGTTTTTAGTTGTTTTTGGGAAATGTCATTTTTTGACAATTTTGCCATACTATAGCCTTGCTTCTTTGGTCATTTTTTCGACATACGAAATTTGGGTGTTTTTTTGCAATTTTAGCAACATTCGATGCTATGGCGTGTCTAAATACGCTATTATATATAGTTTCTATCAGTTTTTAGTTGTTTTTGGGAAATGTCATTTTTCGACAGTTTTGCCATACTATAGCCTTGCTTCTTTGGTCATTTTTTCGACATACGAAATTTGGGTGTTTTTTTGCAATTTTAGCAACATTCGATGCTATGGCGTGTCTAAATACGCTATTATACGTAGTTTCTATTAATTTTTATCAGTTTTTGGGAAATGTCATTTTTTGACATTTTTGCCATACTATAGCCTTGCGTCTTTGGTCATCTTTTCCGACACACCAAATTTCGGTGTTTTTTGCAATTTTAGCAACATTCGATGCTATAGCGTGTCTAAATACGCTATTATATGTAGTTTTAAACAGTTTTTATCAGTTTTTGGGATATGTCATTTTTTGACAATTTTGCCATACTATAGCCTTGCTTCTTTGGTCATTTTTTCGACATACGAAATTTGGGTGTTTTTTCGCAATTTTAGCAACATTTGATGCTATGGCGTGTCTAAATACGCTATTATATGTAGTTTTAAGCAGTTTTTAGTTGTTTTTGGGAAATGTCATTTTTTGACAATTTTGCCATACTATAGCCTTGCTTCTTTGGTCATTTTTTCGACATACAAAATTTGGGTGTTTTTTGCAATTTTAGCAACATTCGATGCTATGGCATGTCTAAATACGCTATTATATGTAGTTTTAAACAGTTTTTAGTTGTTTTTGGGAAATGTCATTTTTTTGACATTTTTGCCATACTATAGCCTTGCTTCTTTGGTCATCTTTTCCGACACACCAAATTTCGGTGTTTTTTGCAACTTTAGCAACATTCGATGCTATGGCGTGTCTAAATACGCTATTATACATAGTTTCTATCAGTTTTTATCAGTTTTTGGGATATGTCATTTTTTGACATTTTTGCCATACTATAGCCTTGCTTTTTTGGTCATTTTTTCGACATACGAAATTTGGGTGTTTTTTTGCAATTTTAGCAACATTCGATGCTATGGCGTGTATAAATACGCTATTACACGTAGTTTCTATTAATTTTTATCAGTTTTTGGGAAATGTCATTTTTTGACATTTTTGCCATACTATAGCCTTGCTTCTTTGGTCATCTTTTCCGACACACCAAATTTCGGTGTTTTTTGCAACTTTAGCAACATTCGATGCTATGGCGTGTCTAAATACGCTATTATATGTAGTTTTAAACAGTTTTTATCAGTTTTTGGGAAATGTCATTTTTTGACAATTTTGCCATACTATAGCCTTGCTTCTTTGGTCATTTTTTCGACATACGAAATTTGGGTGTTTTTTGCAATTTTAGCAACATTCGATGCTATGGCGTGTCTAAATACGCTATTATATGTAGTTTTAAACAGTTTTTAGTTGTTTTTGGGAAATGTCATTTTTTCACAATTTTGCCATACTATAGCCTTGCTTTTTTGGTCATCTTTTCTGTCACACCAAATTTCGGTGTTTTTTGCAACTTTAGCAACATTCGATGCTATGGCGTGTCTAAATACGCTATTATACATAGTTTCTATCAGTTTTTATCAGTTTTTGGGAAATGTCATTTTTTGACATTTTTGCCATACTATAGCCTTGCTCTTTTGGTCATTTTTTCGACATACGAAATTTGGGTGTTTTTTTTGCAATTTTAGCAACATTCGATGCTATGGCGTGTCTAAATACGCTATTATATGTAGTTTTAAGCAGTTTTTAGTTGTTTTTGGGAAATGTCATTTTTGACAATTTTGCCATACTATAGCCTTGCTTCTTTGGTCATTTTTTCGACATACGAAATTTCGGTGTTTTTTGCAATTTTAGCAACATTCGATGCTATGGCGTGTCTAAATACGCTATTATATGTAGTTTTAAGCAGTTTTAGTTGTTTTTTGGGAAATGTCATTTTTGACAATTTTGCCATACTATAGCCTTGCTTCTTTGGTCATCTTTTCGACATACGAAATTTGGGTGTTTTTTTTTGCAATTTTAGCAACATTTGATGCTATGGCGTGTCTAAATACGCTATTATATGTAGTTTTAAACAGTTTTTATCAGTTTTTGGGATATGTCATTTTTTGACAATTTTGCCATACTATAGCCTTGCTTCTTTGGTCATTTTTTCGACATACGAAATTTGGGTGTTTTTTTGCAATTTTAGCAACATTCGATGCTATGGCGTGTCTAAATACGCTTATTATATATAGTTTCTATCAGTTTTAGTTGTTTTTGGAAATGTCATTTTTGACAATTTTGCCATACTATAGCCTTGCTTCTTTGGTCATTTTTTCGACATACAAAATTTGGGTGTTTTTTGCAATTTTAGCAACATTCGATGCTATGGCGTGTCTAAATACGCTATTATATGTAGTTTTAAACAGTTTTTAGTTGTTTTTGGGAAATGTCATTTTTTTGACATTTTTGCCATACTATAGCCTTGCTTCTTTGGTCATCTTTTCCGACACACCAAATTTTGGTGTTTTTTGCAACTTTAGCAACATTCGATGCTATGGCGTGTCTAAATACGCTATTATACATAGTTTCTATCAGTTTTTATCAGTTTTTGGGATATGTCATTTTTTGACATTTTTGCCATACTATAGCCTTGCTTCTTTGGTCATCTTTTCCGACACACCAAATTTCGGTGTTTTTTGCAACTTTAGCAACATTCGATGCTATGGCGTGTCTAAATACGCTATTATATGTAGTTTTAAACAGTTTTTATCAGTTTTTGGGAAATGTCATTTTTTGACAATTTTGCCATACTATAGCCTTGCTTCTTTGGTCATTTTTTCGACATACGAAATTTGGGTGTTTTTTGCAATTTTAGCAACATTCGATGCTATGGCGTGTCTAAATACGCTATTATATGTAGTTTTAAACAGTTTTTAGTTGTTTTTGGGAAATGTCATTTTTTCACAATTTTGCCATACTATAGCCTTGCTTTTTTGGTCATCTTTTCTGACACACCAAATTTCGGTGTTTTTTGCAACTTTAGCAACATTCGATGCTATGGCGTGTCTAAATACGCTATTATACATAGTTTCTATCAGTTTTTATCAGTTTTTGGGAAATGTCATTTTTTGACATTTTTGCCATACTATAGCCTTGCTCTTTTGGTCATTTTTTCGACATACGAAATTTGGGTGTTTTTTTTGCAATTTTAGCAACATTCGATGCTATGGCGTGTATAAATACGCTATTACACGTAGTTTCTATTAATTTTTATCAGTTTTTGGGAAATGTCATTTTTTGACATTTTTGCCATACTATAGCCTTGCTTCTTTGGTCATCTTTTCCGACACACCAAATTTCGGTGTTTTTTGCAACTTTAGCAACATTCGATGCTATGGCGTGTCTAAATACGCTATTATATGTAGTTTTAAACAGTTTTTATCAGTTTTTGGGATATGTCATTTTTTGACAATTTTGCCATACTATAGCCTTGCTTCTTTGGTCATCTTTTCCGACACACCAAATTTCGGTGTTTTTTGCAACTTTAGCAACATTCGATGCTATGGCGTGTCTAAATATGCTATTATACATAGTTTCTATCAGTTTTTATCAGTTTTTGGGAAATGTCATTTTTTGACAATTTTGCCATACTATAGCCTTGCTTCTTTGGTCATTTTTTCGACATACGAAATTTGGGTGTTTTTTCGCAATTTTAGCAACATTTGATGCTATGGCGTGTCTAAATACGCTATTATATGTAGTTTTAAGCAGTTTTTAGTTGTTTTTGGGAAATGTAATTTTTTGACAATTTTGCCATACTATAGCCTTGCTTCTTTGGTCATTTTTTCGACATACGAAATTTCGGTGTTTTTTGCAATTTTAGCAACATTCGATGCTATGGCGTGTCTAAATACGCTATTATATGTAGTTTTAAGCAGTTTTTAGTTGTTTTTGGGAAATGTCATTTTTTGACAATTTTGCCATACTATAGCCTTGCTTCTTTGGTCATCTTTTCTGACCCACCAAATTTCGGTGTTTTTTGCAACTTTAGCAACATTCGATGCTATGGCGTGTCTAAATACGCTATTATACATAGTTTCTATCAGTTTTTATCAGTTTTTGGGATATGTCATTTTTGACAATTTTGCCATACTATAGCCTTGCTTCTTTGGTCATCTTTTCGACATAATGAAATTTGGGTGTTTTTTCGCAATTTTAGCAACATTTGATGCTATGGCGTGTCTAAATACGCTATTATATGTAGTTTTAAGCAGTTTTTAGTTGTTTTTGGGAAATGTCATTTTTTGACAATTTTGCCATACTATAGCCTTGCTTCTTTGGTCATCTTTTCCGACACACCAAATTTCGGTGTTTTTTGCAACTTTAGCAACATTCGATGCTATAGCGTGTCTAAATACGCTATTATATGTAGTTTTAAACAGTTTTTATCAGTTTTTGGGATATGTCATTTTTTGACAATTTTGCCATACTATAGCCTTGCTTTTTTGGTCATCTTTTCCGACACACCAAATTTCGGTGTTTTTTGCAACTTTAGCAACATTCGATGCTATGGCGTGTCTAAATACGCTATTATACATAGTTTCTATCAGTTTTTATCAGTTTTTGGGATATGTCATTTTTTGACATTTTTGCCATACTATAGCCTTGCTTTTTTGGTCATTTTTTCGACATACGAAATTTGGGTGTTTTTTTGCAATTTTAGCAACATTCGATGCTATGGCGTGTATAAATACGCTTATTACCGTAGTTTCTATTAATTTTTATCAGTTTTTGGGAAATGTCATTTTTTGACATTTTTGCCATACTATAGCCTTGCTTCTTTGGTCATCTTTTCCGACACACCAAATTTCGGTGTTTTTTGCAACTTTAGCAACATTCGATGCTATGGCGTGTCTAAATACGTTATTATACATAGTTTCGATCAGTTTTTATCAGTTTTTGGGAAATGTCATTTTTTGACAATTTTGCCATACTATAGCCTTGCTTCTTTGGTCATTTTTTCGACATACGAAATTTGGGTGTTTTTTCGCAATTTTAGCAACATTTGATGCTATGGCGTGTCTAAATACGCTATTATATGTAGTTTTAAGCAGTTTTTAGTTGTTTTTGGGAAATGTCATTTTTTGACAATTTTGCCATACTATAGCCTTGCTTCTTTGGTCATCTTTTCGACATACGAAATTTGGGTGTTTTTTTTGCAATTTTAGCAACATTTGATGCTATGGCGTGTCTAAATACGCTATTATATGTAGTTTTAAACAGTTTTTAGTTGTTTTTGGGAAATGTCATTTTTTGACAATTTTGCCATACTATAGCCTTGCTTCTTTGGTCATCTTTTCCGACACACCAAATTTCGGTGTTTTTTGCAACTTTAGCAACATTCGATGCTATAGCGTGTCTAAATACGCTATTATATGTAGTTTTAAACAGTTTTTATCAGTTTTTGGGATATGTCATTTTTTGACAATTTTGCCATACTATAGCCTTGCTTCTTTGGTCATCTTTTCCGACACACCAAATTTCGGTGTTTTTTGCAACTTTAGCAACATTCGATGCTATGGCGTGTCTAAATATGCTATTATACATAGTTTCTATCAGTTTTAGTTGTTTTTGGGAAATGTCATTTTTGACAATTTTGCCATACTATAGCCTTGCTTCTTTGTTCATTTTTTCGACATACGAAATTTGGGTGTTTTTTCGCAATTTTAGCAACATTTGATGCTATGGCGTGTCTAAATACGCTATTATATGTAGTTTTAAGCAGTTTTTAATTGTTTTTGGGAAATGTCATTTTTTGACAATTTTGCCATACTATAGCCTTGCTTCTTTCGTCATTTTTTCGACATACGAAATTTGGGTGTTTTTTCGCAATTTTAGCAACATTTGATGCTATGGCGTGTCTAAATACTCTATTATATGTAGTTTTAAGCAGTTTTTAGTTGTTTTTGGGAAATGTCATTTTTTGACAATTTTGCCATACTATAGCCTTGCTTCTTTGGTCATCTTTTCTGACACACCAAATTTCGGTGTTTTTTGCAACTTTAGCAACATTCGATGCTATGGCGTGTCTAAATATGCTATTATACATAGTTTCTATCAGTTTTTATCAGTTTTTGGGATATGTCATTTTTTGACAATTTTGCCATACTATAGCCTTGCTTCTTTGGTCATTTTTTCGACATACGAAATTTGGGTGTTTTTTCGCAATTTTAGCAACATTTGATGCTATGGCGTGTCTAAATACGCTATTATATGTAGTTTTAAGCAGTTTTTAGTTGTTTTTGGAAATGTCATTTTTGACAATTTTGCCATACTATAGCCTTGCTTCTTTGGTCATCTTTTCCGACACACCAAATTTCGGTGTTTTTTGCAACTTTAGCAACATTCGATGCTATAGCGTGTCTAAATACGCTATTATATGTAGTTTTAAACAGTTTTTATCAGTTTTTGGGATATGTCATTTTTTGACAATTTTGCCATACTATAGCCTTGCTTTTTTGGTCATCTTTTCCGACACACCAAATTTCGGTGTTTTTTGCAACTTTAGCAACATTCGATGCTATGGCATGTCTAAATACGCTATTATACATAGTTTCTATCAGTTTTTAGTTGTTTTTGGGAAATGTCATTTTTCGACAGTTTTGCCATACTATAGCCTTGCTTCTTTGGTCATTTTTTCGACATACGAAATTTGGGTGTTTTCTTGCAATTTTAGCAACATTCGATGCTATGGCGTGTATAAATACGCTATTACACGTAGTTTCTATTAATTTTTATCAGTTTTTGGGAAATGTCATTTTTTGACATTTTTGCCATACTATAGCCTTGCTTCTTTGGTCATCTTTTCCGACACACCAAATTTCGTGTGTTTTTGCAACTTTAGCAACATTCGATGCTATGGCGTGTCTAAATACGCTTATTATACATAGTTTCGATCAGTTTTTATCAGTTTTTGGGAAATGTCATTTTTGACAATTTTGCCATACTATAGCCTTGCTTCTTTGGTCATTTTTCGACATACGAAATTTGGGTGTTTTTTCATAATTTTAGCAACATTTGATGCTATGGCGTGTCTAAATACGCTATTATATGTAGTTTTAAGCAGTTTTAGTTGTTTTGGGAAATGTCATTTTTTGACAATTTTGCCATACTATAGCCTTGCTTCTTTGGTCATCTTTTTCGACATACCTAAATTTGGGTGTTTTTTGCAATTTTAGCAACATTTGATGCTATGGCGTGTCTAAATACGCTATTATATGTAGTTTTAAACAGTTTTTAGTTGTTTTTGGGAAATGTCATTTTTTGACAATTTTGCCATACTATAGCCTTGCTTCTTTGGTCATCTTTTCCGACACACCAAATTTCGGTGTTTTTTTGCAACTTTAGCAACATTCGATGCTATGGCGTGTCTAAATACGCTATTATACATAGTTTCTATCAGTTTTTATCAGTTTTTGGGATATGTCATTTTTTGACAATTTTGCCATACTATAGCCTTGCTTCTTTGGTCATTTTTTCAACATACGAAATTTGGGTGTTTTTTTGCAATTTTAGCAACATTCGATGCTATGGTGTGTCTAAATACGCTATTATATATAGTTTCTATCAGTTTTTAGTTGTTTTTGGGAAATGTCATTTTGACAGTTTTGCCATACTATAGCCTTGCTTCTTTGGTCATTTTTCGACATAATGAAATTTGGGTGTTTTTTGCAATTTTAGCAACATTCAATGCTATGGCGTGTCTAAATACGCTATTATATATAGTTTCTATCAGTTTTAGTTGGTTTTGGGAAATGTCATTTTTTACAGTTTTGCCATACTATAGCCTTGCTTCTTTGGTCATTTTTTTCGACATACCTAAATTTGGGTGTTTTTGCAATTTTAGCAACATTCGATGCTATGGCGTGTCTAAATACGCTTATTATATGTAGTTTCTATTAATTTTTATCAGTTTTGGGAAATGTCATTTTTGACATTTTTGCCATACTATAGCCTTTGCGCCTTTGGTCATCTTTTCCGACACACCAAATTTCGGTGTTTTTTGCAATTTTAGCAACATTCGATGCTATGGCGTGTATAAATACGCTATTACACGTAGTTTCTATTAATTTTTATCAGTTTTTGGGAAATGTCATTTTTTGACATTTTTGCCATACTATAGCCTTGCTTCTTTGGTCATCTTTTCCGACACACCAAATTTCGGTGTTTTTTGCAACTTTAGCAACATTCGATGCTATGGCGTGTATAAATACGCTATTATACGTAGTTTCTATTAATTTTATCAGCTTTTGGGAAATGTCATTTTTGACAATTTTGCCATACTATAGCCTTGCTTCTTTGGTCATCTTTTCCGACACACCAAATTTCGTGTTTTTTGCAACTTTAGCAACATTCGATGCTATAGCGTGTCTAAATATGCTATTATATGTAGTTTTAAACAGTTTTTATCAGTTTTTGGGATATGTCATTTTTGACAATTTTGCCATACTATAGCCTTGCTTCTTTGGTCATTTTTCCGACACACCAAATTTCGTGTTTTTGCAACTTTAGCAACATTCGATGCTATGGCGTGTCTAAATATGCTATTACACACAGTTTCTATCAGTTTTTATCAGTCGTTGGGAAATGTCATTTTTTCAAAATTTTGCCATACTATAGCCTTGCTTCTTTGGTCATCCTTTCCGACATACGAAATTTCGGTGTTTTTTGCAACTTTAGCAACATTCGATGCTATGGCGTGTCTAAATACGCTATTATACATAGTTTCTATCAGTTTTTAGTTGTTTTTGGGAAATGTCATTTTTTGACAATTTTGCCATACTATAGCCTTGCTTCTTTGGTCATTTTTTCGACATACGAAATTTGGGTGTTTTTTTGCAATTTTAGCAACATTCGATGCTATGGCGTGTCTAAATACGCTATTATATATAGTTTCTATCAGTTTTTAGTTGTTTTTGGGAAATGTCATTTTTTCAGTTTTGCCATACTATAGCCTTGCTTCTTTGGTCATTTTTTCGACATACCTAAATTTGGGTGTTTTTGCAATTTTAGCAACATTCGATGCTATGGCGTGTCTAAATACGCTTATTATCGTAGTTTCTATTAATTTTTATCAGTTTTTGGGAAATGTCATTTTTGACATTTTTGCCATACTATAGCCTTAAGCCTTTGGTCATCTTTTCCGACACACCAAATTTCTGTGTTTTTGCAATTTTAGCAACATTCGATGCTATAGCGTGTCTAAATACGCTATTATATGTAGTTTTAAACAGTTTTTATCAGTTTTTGGGATATGTCATTTTTTGACAATTTTGCCATACTATAGCCTTGCTTCTTTGGTCATTTTTTCGACATACGAAATTTGGGTGTTTTTTCGCAATTTTAGCAACATTTGATGCTATGGCGTGTCTAAATACGCTATTATATGTAGTTTTAAGCAGTTTTTAGTTGTTTTTGGGAAATGTCATTTTTTGACAATTTTGCCATACTATAGCCTTGCTTCTTTGGTCATTTTTTCGACATACAAAATTTGGGTGTTTTTTGCAATTTTAGCAACATTCGATGCTATGGCATGTCTAAATACGCTATTATATGTAGTTTTAAACAGTTTTTAGTTGTTTTTGGGAAATGTCATTTTTTTGACATTTTTGCCATACTATAGCCTTGCTTCTTTGGTCATCTTTTCCGACACACCAAATTTCGTGTTTTTGCAACTTTAGCAACATTCGATGCTATGGCGTGTCTAAATACGCTATTATACATAGTTTCTATCAGTTTTTATCAGTTTTTGGGATATGTCATTTTTTGACATTTTTGCCATACTATAGCCTTGCTTTTTTGGTCATTTTTTCGACATACGTAATTTGGGTGTTTTTTTGCAATTTTAGCAACATTCGATGCTATGGCGTATAAATACGCTATTACACGTAGTTTCTATTAATTTTTATCAGTTTTTGGGAAATGTCATTTTTTGACATTTTTGCCATACTATAGCCTTGCTTCTTTGGTCATCTTTTCCGACACACCAAATTTCGGTGTTTTTTGCAACTTTAGCAACATTCGATGCTATGGCGTGTCTAAATACGCTATTATATGTAGTTTTAAACAGTTTTTATCAGTTTTTGGGAAATGTCATTTTTTGACAATTTTGCCATACTATAGCCTTGCTTCTTTGGTCATTTTTTCGACATTCAAAATTTGGGTGTTTTTGCAATTTTAGCAACATTCGATGCTATGGCGTGTCTAAATACGCTTATTATATGTAGTTTTAAACAGTTTTAGTTGTTTTTGGGAAATGTCATTTTTTCACAATTTTGCCATACTATAGCCTTGCTTTTTTGGTCATCTTTTCTGTCACACCAAATTTCGTGTTTTTTGCAACTTTAGCAACATTCGATGCTATGGCGTGTCTAAATACGCTATTATACATAGTTTCTATCAGTTTTTATCAGTTTTTGGGAAATGTCATTTTTTGACATTTTTGCCATACTATAGCCTTGCTCTTTTGGTCATTTTTTCGACATACGAAATTTGGGTGTTTTTTTTGCAATTTTAGCAACATTCGATGCTATGGCGTGTCTAAATACGCTATTATATGTAGTTTTAAGCAGTTTTTAGTTGTTTTTGGGAAATGTCATTTTTTGACAATTTTGCCATACTATAGCCTTGCTTCTTTGGTCATTTTTTCGACATACGAAATTTCGGTGTTTTTTGCAATTTTAGCAACATTCGATGCTATGGCGTGTCTAAATACGCTATTATATGTAGTTTTAAGCAGTTTTTAGTTGTTTTTGGGAAATGTCATTTTTTGACAATTTTGCCATACTATAGCCTTGCTTCTTTGGTCATCTTTTCGACATACGAAATTTGGGTGTTTTTTTTGCAATTTTAGCAACATTTGATGCTATGGCGTGTCTAAATACGCTATTATATGTAGTTTTAAACAGTTTTTATCAGTTTTTGGGATATGTCATTTTTGACAATTTTGCCATACTATAGCCTTGCTTCTTTGGTCATTTTTTCGACATACGAAATTTGGGTGTTTTTTTGCAATTTTAGCAACATTCGATGCTATGGCGTGTCTAAATACGCTATTATATATAGTTTCTATCAGTTTTTAGTTGTTTTTGGGAAATGTCATTTTTTGACAATTTTGCCATACTATAGCCTTGCTTCTTTGGTCATTTTTTCGACATACAAAATTTGGGTGTTTTTTGCAATTTTAGCAACATTCGATGCTATGGCGTGTCTAAATACGCTATTATATGTAGTTTTAAACAGTTTTTAGTTGTTTTTGGGAAATGTCATTTTTTTGACATTTTTGCCATACTATAGCCTTGCTTCTTTGGTCATCTTTTCCGACACACCAAATTTTGGTGTTTTTTGCAACTTTAGCAACATTCGATGCTATGGCGTGTCTAAATACGCTATTATACATAGTTTCTATCAGTTTTTATCAGTTTTTGGGATATGTCATTTTTTGACATTTTTGCCATACTATAGCCTTGCTTCTTTGGTCATCTTTTCCGACACACCAAATTTCGGTGTTTTTTGCAACTTTAGCAACATTTGATGCTATGGCGTGTCTAAATACGCTATTATATGTAGTTTTAAACAGTTTTTATCAGTTTTTGGGAAATGTCATTTTTTGACAATTTTGCCATACTATAGCCTTGCTTCTTTGGTCATTTTTTCGACATACGAAATTTGGGTGTTTTTTGCAATTTTAGCAACATTCGATGCTATGGCGTGTCTAAATACGCTATTATATGTAGTTTTAAACAGTTTTTAGTTGTTTTTGGGAAATGTCATTTTTTCACAATTTTGCCATACTATAGCCTTGCTTTTTTGGTCATCTTTTCTGACGCACCAAATTTCGTGTTTTTGCAACTTTAGCAACATTCGATGCTATGGCGTGTCTAAATACGCTATTATACATAGTTTCTATCAGTTTTATCAGTTTTTGGAAATGTCATTTTTGACATTTTTGCCATACTATAGCCTTGCTCTTTTGGTCATTTTTTCGACATACGAAATTTGGGTGTTTTTTTTGCAATTTTAGCAACATTCGATGCTATGGCGTGTATAAATACGCTATTACACGTAGTTTCTATTAATTTTTATCAGTTTTTGGGAAATGTCATTTTTTGACATTTTTGCCATACTATAGCCTTGCTTCTTTGGTCATCTTTTCCGACACACCAAATTTCGTGTTTTTGCAACTTTAGCAACATTCGATGCTATGGCGTGTCTAAATACGCTATTATATGTAGTTTTAAACAGTTTTTATCAGTTTTTGGGATATGTCATTTTTTGACAATTTTGCCATACTATAGCCTTGCTTCTTTGGTCATCTTTTCCGACACACCAAATTTCGGTGTTTTTTGCAACTTTAGCAACATTCGATGCTATGGCGTGTCTAAATATGCTATCATACATAGTTTCTATCAGTTTTTATCAGTTTTTGGGAAATGTCATTTTTTGACAATTTTGCCATACTATAGCCTTGCTTCTTTGGTCATTTTTTCGACATACGAAATTTGGGTGTTTTTTCGCAATTTTAGCAACATTTGATGCTATGGCGTGTCTAAATACGCTATTATATGTAGTTTTAAGCAGTTTTTAGTTGTTTTTGGGAAATGTAATTTTTTGACAATTTTGCCATACTATAGCCTTGCTTCTTTGGTCATTTTTTCGACATACGAAATTTCGGTGTTTTTTGCAATTTTAGCAACATTCGATGCTATGGCGTGTCTAAATACGCTATTATATGTAGTTTTAAGCAGTTTTTAGTTGTTTTTGGGAAATGTCATTTTTTGACAATTTTGCCATACTATAGCCTTGCTTCTTTGGTCATCTTTTCGACATACGAAATTTGGGTGTTTTTTTTGCAATTTTAGCAACATTTGATGCTATGGCGTGTCTAAATACGCTATTATATGTAGTTTTAAACAGTTTTTATCAGTTTTTGGGATATGTCATTTTTTGACAATTTTGCCATACTATAGCCTTGCTTCTTTGGTCATTTTTTTGACATACGAAATTTGGGTGTTTTTTGCAACTTTAGCAACATTCGATGCTATGGCGTGTCTAAATACGCTATTATACATAGTTTCTATCAGTTTTTAGTTGTTTTTGGGAAATGTCATTTTTTGACAATTTTGCCATACTATAGCCTTGCTTCTTTGGTCATTTTTTCGACATACGAAATTTGGGTGTTTTTTTTGCAATTTTAGCAACATTTGATGCTATGGCGTGTCTAAATACGCTATTATATATAGTTTCTATCAGTTTTTAGTTGTTTTTGGGAAATGTCATTTTTTGACAATTTTGCCATACTATAGCCTTGCTTCTTTGGTCATTTTTTCGACATACGAAATTTGGGTGTTTTTTTGCAATTTTAGCAACATTCGATGCTATGGCGTGTCTAAATACGCTATTATATATAGTTTCTATCAGTTTTTAGTTGTTTTTGGGAAATGTCATTTTTTGACAATTTTGCCATACTACAGCCTTGCTTCTTTGGTCATCTTTTCCGACACACCAAATTTGGGTGTTTTTTGATACTTTAGCAACATTCGATGCTATGGCGTGTCTAAATACGCTATTATACATAGTTTCTATCAGTTTTTATCAGTTTTTGGGAAATGTCATTTTTTGACTTTTTTGCCATATTATAGCCTTGCTTCTTTGGTCATTTTTTCGACATACGAAATTTGGGTGTTTTTTGCAATTTTAGCAACATTCGATGCTATGGCGTGTCTAAATACGCTATTATATGTAGTTTTAAACAGTTTTTAGTTGTTTTTGGGAAATGTCATTTTTTGACAATTTTGCCATACTATTGCCTTGCTTCTTTGGTCATCTTTTCCGACACACCAAATTTCGGTGTTTTTTGCAACTTTAGCAACATTCGATGCTATGGCGTGTCTAAATATGCTATTATACATAGTTTCTATCAGTTTTTATCAGTTTTTTGGGAAATGTCATTTTTTGACAATTTTGCCATACTATAGCCTTGCTTCTTTGGTCATTTTTTCGACATACGAAATTTGGGTGTTTTTTGCAATTTTAGCAACATTCGATGCTATGGCGTGTCTAAATACGCTATTATATGTAGTTTTAAACAGTTTTTAGTTGTTTTTGGGAAATGTCATTTTTTGACAATTTTGCCATACTATAGCCTTGCTTCTTTGGTCATCTTTTCCGACACACCAAATTTCGGTGTTTTTTGCAACTTTAGCAACATTCGATGCTATGGCGTGTCTAAATACGCTATTATACATAGTTTCTATCAGTTTTTATCAGTTTTTGGGAAATGTCATTTTTTGACATTTTTGCCATACTATAGCCTTGCTCTTTTGGTCATTTTTTCGACATACGAAATTTGGGTGTTTTTTTTGCAATTTTAGCAACATTCGATGCTATGGCGTGTATAAATACGCTATTACACGTAGTTTCTATTAATTTTTATCAGTTTTTGGGAAATGTCATTTTTTGACATTTTTGCCATACTATAGCCTTGCTTCTTTGGTCATCTTTTCCGACACACCAAATTTCGGTGTTTTTTGCAACTTTAGCAACATTCGATGCTATGGCGTGTCTAAATACGCTATTATATGTAGTTTTAAACAGTTTTTATCAGTTTTTGGGATATGTCATTTTTTGACAATTTTGCCATACTATAGCCTTGCTTCTTTGGTCATCTTTTCCGACACACCAAATTTCGGTGTTTTTTGCAACTTTAGCAACATTCGATGCTATGGCGTGTCTAAATATGCTATCATACATAGTTTCTATCAGTTTTTATCAGTTTTTGGGAAATGCCATTTTTTGACAATTTTGCCATACTATAGCCTTGCTTCTTTGGTCATTTTTTCGACATACGAAATTTGGGTGTTTTTTCGCAATTTTAGCAACATTTGATGCTATGGCGTGTCTAAATACGCTATTATATGTAGTTTTAAGCAGTTTTTAGTTGTTTTTGGGAAATGTAATTTTTTGACAATTTTGCCATACTATAGCCTTGCTTCTTTGGTCATTTTTTCGACATACGAAATTTCGGTGTTTTTTGCAATTTTAGCAACATTCGATGCTATGGCGTGTCTAAATACGCTATTATATGTAGTTTTAAGCAGTTTTTAGTTGTTTTGGGAAATGTCATTTTTGACAATTTTGCCATACTATAGCCTTGCTTCTTTGGTCATCTTTTTCGACATCTGAAATTTGGGTGTTTTTTGCAATTTTAGCAACATTTGATGCTATGGCGTGTCTAAATACGCTATTATATGTAGTTTTAAACAGTTTTATCAGTTTTTGGGATATGTCATTTTTTGACAATTTTGCCATACTATAGCCTTGCTTCTTTGGTCATTTTTTTGACATACGAAATTTGGGTGTTTTTTGCAACTTTAGCAACATTCGATGCTATGGCGTGTCTAAATACGCTATTATACATAGTTTCTATCAGTTTTTAGTTGTTTTTGGGAAATGTCATTTTTTGACAATTTTGCCATACTATAGCCTTGCTTCTTTGGTCATTTTTTCGACATACGAAATTTGGGTGTTTTTTTGCAATTTTAGCAACATTCGATGCTATGGCGTGTCTAAATACGCTATTATATATAGTTTCTATCAGTTTTTAGTTGTTTTTGGGAAATGTCATTTTTTGACAATTTTGCCATACTATAGCCTTGCTTCTTTGGTCATTTTTTTCGACATACCTAAATTTGGGTGTTTTTGCAATTTTAGCAACATTCGATGCTATGGCGTGTCTAAATACGCTTATTATATATAGTTTCTATCAGTTTTTAGTTGTTTTGGGAAATGTCATTTTTGACAATTTTGCCATACTACAGCCTTGCTTCTTTGGTCATCTTTTCCGACACACCAAATTTGGGTGTTTTTTGATACTTTAGCAACATTCGATGCTATGGCGTGTCTAAATACGCTATTATACATAGTTTCTATCAGTTTTTATCAGTTTTTGGGAAATGTCATTTTTTGACATTTTTGCCATACTATAGCCTTGCTTCTTTGGTCATTTTTTCGACATACGAAATTTGGGTGTTTTTTGCAATTTTAGCAACATTCGATGCTATGGCGTGTCTAAATACGCTATTATATGTAGTTTTAAACAGTTTTTAGTTGTTTTTGGGAAATGTCATTTTTTGACAATTTTGCCATACTATTGCCTTGCTTCTTTGGTCATCTTTTCCGACACACCAAATTTCGGTGTTTTTTGCAACTTTAGCAACATTCGATGCTATGGCGTGTCTAAATATGCTATTATACATAGTTTCTATCAGTTTTTATCAGTTTTTGGGAAATGTCATTTTTTGACAATTTTGCCATACTATAGCCTTGCTTCTTTGGTCATTTTTTCGACATACGAAATTTGGGTGTTTTTTGCAATTTTAGCAACATTCGATGCTATGGCGTGTCTAAATACGCTATTATATGTAGTTTTAAACAGTTTTTAGTTGTTTTTGGGAAATGTCATTTTTTGACAATTTTGCCATACTATAGCCTTGCTTCTTTGGTCATCTTTTCCGACACACCAAATTTCGGTGTTTTTTGCAACTTTAGCAACATTCGATGCTATGGCGTGTCTAAATACGCTATTATACATAGTTTCTATCAGTTTTTATCAGTTTTTGGGAAATGTCATTTTTTGACATTTTTGCCATACTATAGTCTTGCTGTTTTGGTCATTTTTTCGACATACGAAATTTGGGTGTTTTTTTCGCAATTTTAGCAACATTTGATGCTATGGCGTGTCTAAATACCCTATTATATGTAGTTTTAAGCAGTTTTTAGTTGTTTTTGGGAAATGTCATTTTTTGACAATTTTGCCATACTATAGCCTTGCTTCTTTGGTCATCTTTTCCGACACACCAAATTTGGGTGTTTTTTGCAACTTTAGCAACATTCGATGCTATGGCGTGTCTAAATACGCTATTATACATAGTTTCTATCAGTTTTGATCAGTTTTTGGGAAATGTCATTTTTTGACAATTTTGCCATACTATAGCCTTGCTTCTTTGGTCATCTTTTCCGACACACCAAATTTCGGTGTTTTTTGCAACTTTAGCAACATTCGATGCTATGGCGTGTCTAAATACGCTATTATACGTAGTTTCTATCAATTTTTATCAGTTTTTGGGAAATGTCATTTTTTGACATTTTTGCCATACTATAGCCTTGCTTTTTTGGTCATTTTTTCGACATACGAAATTTGGGTGTTTTTTTGCAATTTTAGCAACATTCGATGCTATGGCGTGTCTAAATACACTATTATACGTAGTTTCTATCAATTTTTATCAGTTTTTGGGAAATGTCATTTTTTGACAATTTTGCCATACTATAGCCTTGCTTTTTTGTTCATTTTTTCCTCATACGAAATTTGGGTGTTTTTTGCAACTTTAGCAACATTCGATGCTATGGCGTGTCTAAATACGCTATTATACATAGATTCTATCAGTTTTTATCAGTTTTTGGGAAATGTCGTTTTTTGACAATTTTGCCATACTATAGCCTTGCTTCTTTGGTCATTTTTTAGTCATACGAAATTTGGGCGTTTTTTTTTTGCAATTTTAGCAACGTTCTATGTTATGGCGTGTCTAAATACGCTATTACATGTAGTTTTGAGCAGTTTTTAGTTGTTTTTGGGAAATGTCGTTTTTTTTGACAATTTTGCCATACTATAGCCTTGCTTCTGTGGTCATTTTTTCGACACACGAAATTTGGGTTTTTTTTTTTCCAGTTTTTGCGACATTATATGCTATAGTGTTTCTCAATACACTATTTTATGTAGTTCCTAGCAGTTTTTGTCAGTGTTCGAGAAATATCATTTTTTGAAATTTTTTTTCCATAATATAGCCTTTGATTTTTCGTTCATTATTTCGGCATATGAAATTTCGGGTTTTTTTTCAATTTTTGCAAAATTCTATGCTATGGCGTGTCTCCACACGCTATTTCATGTAGTTTTTGACAGTTTTTAGCAGTTTTTGGAAATGTCTGTTTTTGCCATACTTTTGCCTTGCTTTTTTAATCATTTTTTCGACATGCCATATTAGCTTGTTCTTGGCCGTTTTTGCAACATTCTATGCTATGGTATGTCTCAACACAATATTTTATGAGGTTCTCAGATGTTTTTGGGGAAATTTCATATTTTGACATTTTTCGCCATGCTATATTATTGCATTTTTGCTGTAGCCTCATGCCTATTTCTGAATCACAGCTGTGATGGCATAGGGACAGAACATCACATATGGTCAAAAATAGCACAAAAAACAAACAGTAGCACAGGTTCCAAAACCGCACCTAAAAGTCATAATATAAGATGTGTTCTGAAATTGCATCAAAAAGTCCTACTATAGTACAGGTTCCAAAATCACGTCAAAAAGTCATACTTTAGCACAACATCCAAAATTGCGCCAAAAAGTCACACTATAGGACAGGGTCCAAAATCGCGTCAGAAAGTCATATTTTAGCACAGGTGTAAAATTGGGTCTAAAAGTCATACTATAGCACAGGATCCAAAAGTGCATAAAAGTGTGATCCTGCTGCATTTGATGGTGAATGCTTTTGGTCTTGATTAAACATTTGCTGAAGGGATTCAAACAAAGTTTTAAATTGGACTTTGTCATATTCCAAATTCTAAAAATTGACAGAAAACTTTTCACTTTTAATTTTAATGGATATCATCAGATCATGTACTGATAAACGGTACCAGCCCTGAAAAAACATACATGCTGACCCGTCATCAGAATCCTTGTGAATCATGAGAATTTAACCGAGGGAAGCCCAAATCATGATTGTGAGTCATATTCCAATTAAATGTTCTAAAATCTCTCCAAAACTGCGACTTTAACAGAGGCTCACTGCCCCTACTGATGTATTCGCATCAAGGTTTATTATCCTTTATAATGTACAATATACAAAAATATAGGGTACCAAAAAATTCACAGTGTCTAAAAGGCAGTGATTACAGTCTACATGACAGGTCTAACAGTACACCTGGTAAGTTGCATAGAAGGGCACAGAGCCTCACATCGCAGGGGACAGAGCTCAACATTGACCAATAGGATGACGGGCTTTCAAACGCAGCCATTAGAGGCTCAGTTTGGATCAAAAGGACTTCTTCTGAGTTTGTCAACTATATTTAACTCATAATTTTTGATACTGCCTCATATTATTAATGCTACACAGTTATATTCAATCTGGATTTTTCTTCTGTAAATTTGATGTTTGAGCAGCTGGTTTGGGTCATGAGCCGCAAGCGGTCGGTCACATGGTGGAGCTCTGTCCCCAAACAAACCTCATGGTTGGTGTGTACTTAGCTGCTGCACTTTTTTTAAACAACTATAAGGCTTTTTTTTTTTAAAACAAACAGTGTTAGCTATACAATATACAGATACATTTACACGATCCTCTGCAGGGTCATTAAATGGGCTGCAGAAGGCTGTTGCTCCTATATACAGATAGAGCTCTCGTCTCGTGCATGTACAGTAGCTGAACTGAAAAGCATTGCTGGGTTAGCATTCATCAATCAGGCAATAATAATAATAAAATATAGCTGTGAAAATGCCCTTTATAAACCAAGCTTTGACTATAAATAGTGTCAGTGTCACCTCTGAAGGAACCAGAGGCGCGATGCTTTAACTTATGATTAACATCTCATACATGAAATATAGAAAAAAACAGTAGAATGCCTGGAGTGTCAGCGACAGGAAGTGGACAAAAAAAAAGCACAAAAATCGTCTTTACAGACATCCTCATATATAATCATATGTATGAAAGCATTTACATTGTACAAAATACAGCGACCACCTTGGCTCATTCAGGCATACAGACACACAGAGACAGAGTACATGTGTTTGCATGTACACACACACACACACACACACACGAACACACACGCGCGCACACACGCGCGCACACACACACACACACACACACTCATTCCTTCGCACAGACAAACTTCTTAGCAAGCATAATTTCTTCGTTTTTTTCAAGCAGAGGCCAAATTGATGCTTGTTACAGTCATTGTAAGAAAAACAATTTTTTTTATTGTTTTATCTTCGTGTTAACCTACTGAAGATGCAATGGTTATCAAACTTATGAAAAATCAAGAAAACAAAGGAATGTGTTCATTCAGAAATTAGAGAAAACAAGAATTAATCAGCTATATCTTATTTAACAAAATATTTCCTCCTATGCTACAGAATATCTTAAAAAACAAACATTAAAAAAAGAACAAGTGCCAGTCTACTAGCTTATTCTACCATCATAGAAAACCCAATCCAGTTGTTCAGCACACTGGCCATATTTGATATGACCACCGAGCTATTTAGCACTCAGTAGAATCGATGCATCCATCGAATCGATTGGAGAATCAATCAATTCCCTTTCAGAAGTCTTATTGTTCTCTGAAAAGAAAAAAAGAAAAATTAAACAGAAGAAATAGAAAGGAAATAAATCTCGCTCTGCCCTCTATTGCATTCAGGCAACCAAGGCATTCCCAAAGCTTTATGTACAGTTCAGACCGCTTCCCACAATCCCCCTTGCTTTGATTCACGTGTGAACGTCCTTGTCCACAAACGCCGTGCGACCTCAACTCGGGCTTTAGTGTCGTGACTTTTCCGCCCAAAAAACTTGATTGACTCTGAAGTTCTTATCTTTTCTGTCACGTGAAATACCAACAACGGAGGGCGTGCATCCGGCCCGAACGGCGAGCTGATATCGATCTCTAATTCATTTCATCATCGACTTCATTGAGTGTTCTCTTCTGTTGTTCTCTCGCTCTGCGCCGTGCGGCAAGGACACGACGGTGTGCGCCTTTTGTTCTCAGTAACTGCTTCTGTTGTCGAGGGACTCGGAGTTCATTACAGGCTGAGAATGTGGTTAGTAATGGAGAGGCGTGAAACAGTGACCCGGAGAAATGTTTTTTTGAATATTCTGCTCATGTTCGTCTCCGTCATTGTGGATTCTGAGCTCAGCACCTGCGCTGAGGTGTTTGTGGTCAATGCAATCTGTGTGAAGCCGTAACTCGTCCTGCTAGAATTTTCCACTGGATCCCCACGTGGCGCTCTGAGTTGACACTGCTTTATCCAGTCAGGCGCTTACAATAACACGCCGCAGCTGCTTGTGTAACTCCCTGACTGCACCAGGACTCGGGCCTCGCCGTCCAAACCCACATCTCCTCATGGAAAGTTCCAGAAACGCCCTAGAAGACACAAACCCTACCATGCGGAAGAGACTACGGGGGCGGCGATGAGCAGAGGAACCTGGCCGAGCTCTGAGAAACGCTTCAGTTCATGTCGGTTCAGTTATGTCACCATGGCATCGGGGCGGCGTCCGTCGGCAGCGGGGTTCGGAGAGCCGGTCGCGGGGCTTGTCTCAGCTGTTGTTGTTTTGGTTGTAGGTCCGGCACGGCGAAGGGGAGGAGTTGGGCTGGTAGTCGTATTTGCCGAGCGCCGTGGGATAGTAGGTGGTGGTGTAGACGTTTGTTTGCTGCAGCGGCGTCGGGTAGAAGTTGGATCGTTCATCTGGAAGCAGGTTGTTCTTGTTAAGCGTCTGAAACGACACAGCAGAGAAAAAAATAACGCTTTTTCATTCAAACTGTATCATAAAACTGTCAAAGAAAAATGTGAAAATTACAGTATTTTGTCTCATATTTTAAAGTACATTATGACTACAATATAGTATTGTATTTGATTTAAAAAAGTAGTATGTCAAACAAGTCATTGTTTCATATATATATATAAAAAAAGTATTTTTATAGTCATAGTAAAAAATGTAGCTAAAAGAAAGTAATTGTAAAGTGCTGTGAAAAATATAGAACAGTATGACAAAAAAGTCCTAGTATATTTTAAAACAGGTCAGAGTAGAGCAGAGTAAAATTTGTGAAAATATAATGCAAAAAAAAAAACAAAACAAAAAAACATGTACACTATGTCAAAATTAATAAATAAAAAAGTCATAGTCAAGTATGATCAGGTACGGCACAGTATATATATAAAAAAAGTCATAATAATACTAACAATAGATAAATATCAATTCAGTATGTCATGAAGATCAAAGTGTAATGTAATGAAAAATATCAGTATAGTCTGCCAAAAAATGCCCAAAAAGTTCAAAAGTTTTTTTTAAATTAGATAGTATAGTATGACTAAAAATACAGTACAGTATGTCAAAGTCATAGCAAAGTACTTTGAAAAAATATTATAGTATAAAAAGTATTTTTCCAGTATGTCAAAAAAATCATTAGTCTTAAAAAAAATTCCAAAAAAGTGTCACAAAAATGTGATAGTGTAGTATGAGAAAAATATATTAAAGTATATATAGAATAAAAGTCGCAGTATTTCAGAAAATCTAATTTCAGTATGTCAAAAAAAAGTCATAGTACAGTGTGTCAAAAATGTCATATTGTGTAATTAAAATGCGACAGTGTGAGAAATGAAAGGGTACCTGCACCACCTGTTGAGAAGCACTTACCAGCAGAATCATGTGACATCTTTCACCACATTACTGATCAGGGTGGGAATCACCAGCACGCCCTACAATACGATACTTAAAGTGTGTTTCAACACAATTGCAATTTAATATTTTTGTGGTAACATATTTCTGCTTTTTTCCAAATGCAAATGATGTCCTCAAAGGAAAACTGCTCCCGTCTAACAAGATCAGTCTGTTTATCTCAATTTAATCATTTTTGTTGCTGCAAAATGTATCGAGGAGACAGAAAAGTGATTTTATTTCTCACTGAATACTTTCATAACATTTACTTTCTCCTGACGAGGAGCACATATCTGTACTACAACAAGATACTTTCCTCTTCAATTGGGTTTACGTTTTCATTAAAGAAACATTTTGGTAAACATGCTGGGAGGTAATTTCAGAAAGTAAAGTGTTGAGGACTTAATTATAGACAGAACAGACTTGTTAAGATAAGAGTGATAAAGTGCGGACATCATGCGCTGTTTAATGTAAAAGGGAAAAAATAATATGAGTAATTCTTGCCCACAGGTGAATGAAATGCCTCCACTAGCCTCCAGGTTACAGCTTGTGCACTGTAAGTGTATTCATAACCAAGGAAAACCAATTTAACAAATTTAATTTAGTTCATGTCAAGCATACTCGATACACTAATATATGCGATGGCGGGAATTTACTGCAGCTCTCTTAAATAAAAACAAGTCTGAAACGCACATTTTATTCTAATGCGATTGCCGAGTCTGTGGTAAAAGCCGAACATAAGGTGAAACACTTTCCAGGGGAAGCATTAGACTAATGTAATCCATCTGAACAGCTCTGGGGACCGAGGCAGGAAGATAATCAGGTTAGAGTCGCTGAAATACACAACGCCGGGCATCAGAAATTGGCCTGGAGGAGAGAAGCCGCTGGATAAACAGTGCTGTGGTGCCGCACGGCGACACCGGCTGCACATCAGCAGAGTCCGGCTGCCCCCTCTGGTCATTAAAGCTAATGAGTTCAGGCTCTCAGCAGCACGATGGCTGTCAGCGCCGCGTCCACACGCCAACAACAATAACAGCGAGGACAAGCGTCAGGAGGCCGACACCATCGAAAACAGGGACGCGTCGTTGTGGCTGCACGTTCCCGCGGAGATTTGGTGGGACGTTAGATACTGTCAGGCTGACGGAGACGGTTAAGATGTATCCTTGCTGAAGACCGACCTCTGCCCATATTTGCTTATTTGTCGTGTTCGGGACGATCACGGGGACAGATGAGGTCAGGTCAGCTAAGACGATAAAAAATGTCTTAGGGTAGTTATCATTAAGAGAAAAGTCGGAGTGTAGTTTGTCGTAAAAAATGTCATTAAAAGTCACTATGGTATGTTGTGAAGAATGACATAAAAAGTCATAGTTTAATATGTCATGGAAGAAATGTGAACAAAAGTATTAGTTAGTCATAAAAGTCATAGTACAGTATGTCTACGACTAGAATAAAATGTCATAAGACATTATCAGAGTATAGTGAATGGGGAAAAAATGCCACAGTGTCTTATGTCATTAAAAGTGACATAAAAAATGTCATAGCCAAAAAAAAAATTCAATAAAAATAAATCCTAGTATGTTAAAAAAATATATTATAGTTTGTCAGAAAAAAATGTAATTAATAAAAAAAACAGTATATAATGTCTTGAAAAGATTTTAAGGAAAACTTTGTGCTATAGAATAAGAAAAAAATCTCAAAAATTTATAAAAAGTATATCTTAAAGAATGTATTAAAGAAGTCACAATATGTCAGGAAAAATGTTGTAAATAATGTTTAAAAAAGTATAATATGTCCTGAAAATGTGTTTCCTCTGGATAAAGTTGTTTTTGATAAAATGTTTTTCTTCTTCCTTTTTTAGATTTTTGGTGATATTTCTTCAGAGTTTATCAGATAACTGAAAGAAATGTAAAAATATCTGTTTGTAATATTTAAGTATCTGAGCTGCTCTGATCGCTCAGAGGCGTCGGGGGAGGGAGACCTGTCCATGTCCAAGATTAAGGTAAGACGGACGCAGGTTCTGGTTTTGGAGGATGTAACTGAATAAAACAGGATGAAGTCAAAACGTGTGCTGCTTCTGGGATGCAGAATATTATCATTTGGAGCATAAAGGTCAGTTTTGAAAAGTAAAATGGGACCAAAAGCGTTTCGGTGTCAGATCAGCCAGCTCTGTTTCACTTAAATTAATGATTGGTGTTTGTCCCAAAAAAGCCTGACTGCAGCTTCCACGCCGACTAAGAATGAGTTGGTGTTGACAGAGATTGAACTCTCTTTGTTTCTGGTGGTAAAAAGTTTGAAGTTCATTTATCCAGAGCGTATTATCACGAGCATAGTCTAGCACACTTTACAGAGACGGAAAAATCAATAATAATCTCCCAGACTTTAACTCATCAACAGTTAGGGAGCAAAGAAAAGAAGTTTTGGAGAACAGGACGTGAAATTGCTCTCAAAGTCTACGAGCCTCTGGTGCAAATAGTTTCTTGACTTTCTGTAAATGTGAATGCACAGTCGAGCGATGGCGATGGGAGGTCGAGGGCTGACTAAAGCGCCGGAAAGCTAATGGGGTCCATTAATAAGGATTTGGTTTGCGGGCAGGTAGGAAGGATTAAAGCCTATAGGTTTTGTATAAGAGCACAGGAATAAAAATGAACGGTAATTCATCTTCTGTGGTTAGCGCTCTATTGAGATAAATGCATGAATAAACGCTCTAAATAAAACATGAATCACGCTGCCCTTGACTCTGCAATGTTTACATTGTGTGTGTTTGTGTGTTTAAGTGCACGTCGAGTAAATACTTCGATTTAATTTGTTTTCCTTTTATCTGCATGATGTCTGAAAGCCCCTGAGTGATCACCGACCTTGAACTCCATCGGCGTGTACTTCTCGTTCTTTGGCGTGGTGTTGCCCTTGTAGTTGAGGTGGTTCGGGGTGGTGGGGTGAATGACGGCCGACTCCTGCGAAGGCTTGTGGAAACGCTGACAGTAGACGTAGACCAGGAAGGACAGAAGCCCCGCCCCCAGGAAACAGGAAACACCGGTGGCGATGAGGTGGATGGAGGTGAATGCTGGGAAATGAGGAAGATATGTGGAGTGTTAACAAACATCACCACTGTCTTAGCTCTATGCACATCCCAAATTTACCACAGTTCACATTCTTAGTTACATTCAGAAGACAGATTTCAAACACTCAAAGGTGTTATGTGACTTTAAGTTCAAAAGTGAACTTTAAACTTCGTATTTTTCAACCCAACTCGCCGGTGTCTTGGCTAACGAGGTGCACATGAACACATCGCAGAGACTAAAGCCAGCCGCCAACTCACACTCACACTTCTGCTCCTGCTAGAGAAGAAATAACTCTTCATACAGACAGGCGGCGGCGGTCTGTATACGACATTCAAAAACCGCAAGACTGACGGCACGGATTCAAGACGCCAGTTAGCACCTTAACAACACAACCTGACGCTGGAAGAAGAAATTATATCGACCACATGCTAGACAACAAACACACAAACTAGTAAAGAGCGTTTATGATAAAGAGCTCTCTGGCTAAAAAAACCCGTTGTTTTGTTTGCTTTCCTCACTTCTGTTTGTCTCCTCCTGCGCTGAGCTACACTGACGGAGCAAAAACGTTTCAAAATGCTGAATTTTGTGATAAACAGATGACAAAGGCCGACCGGTGCCAACGAGTGAAAGACGAGGGCAACAGAACAGGCTTCCCCAACGTTTTCACGGACAAAGTTCAAAGCTTTTCCAAGATGTTTCAAAAACCCATAATGAAATAAATAAAAAGAAAATGTGCCTCACTAAGCCAGCATTTTCTAAACACATCAGACGGGAAGACAACTGAAGAACATACGTGATGGCAAACAAAACATCAGCAACACATCGACCCAGAATAAAACTGTGTAATGTTAACAGTTTACAAAGATTACAGTAATAATTACACACAACTGAATTTGATGATTTTTCAAAAAATGGTCTCTAATTCCAGACTTTTCCAGGCCTGGAAAATATAGATGTGAAATTCCATCATCAGGAACTCAGCTCTCACTCACATTTACAACCTCATCTTTCTGCAACAAGTCACCGGACTTCTCCTTCAGTGAGACTCTGTGAGACAGGACAAACGTTTCATTTTTCTGCAGGGTCCTTCCTTAGTGTTGTAAGACACTTTTGAGTGACCAAAAAATCACTTTTAATAACTTTTAACAGGCTCCAGAGTGGTTACATTACAGCCTGTTTGCTACAGCCTGAGTCTGCTCCCTCAATACTGGACCAATTTAAAAAAAATGTTGTTCCCAAGAATCACATAGACACTAAAGCGAGGGGGAAACACGGTCCAGGTAGAAAAATAACAGTTTCCCTTCGAGTCCCATAATCGCAACATCTCTAGGTCAACTCCAGTTTTTGCTGTGTGTCATGCTTCTGTCGTCACTATCATTTCCTGACAGTATCTACTCTGTAATCTGTGCAATAAGAACAATGTCAAAAAATTCAGAGGAACAAATAATTATGAGTGTCTCTCTTTCACTCAAACAATAACGCGATCTTTTCTGATATTTGGTGAGATTGCTGGGCTGTAATTGGTTTTTGCCTCCTAATTTCAAACTGGAAAATTGTCCAATTTCTCCTTATCTGCACCAAATTCAGTGTCTGAATAACTTCAGGAGAGAAAAGTAACATGCTAAACGGTACGACACCTCACACTAAATAATAAAGGGACAGTTCACTCCAAAATTAAAATACTCAAACTCTCATATTTCCTCTTACCTGTAGTGTTATTTATGATTCCAGGTTGTTTTAGTGTGTTATCTACGTCTGTCGTCTCTTCAATATAATGAACCAGACTCCACTTGTGGAGCTCAAAGCACCAAAAAATATAATTAAAAAAATTTAACAGCAATGTTTTGCCTTTTTCTCCACTGTTTAGGAAAAATCGGTCTCTTTTCTGTTAATCACCACCTTTTAAGGTCAAGAATGTAATATCTTTGTGTTTTTCTGTTTTGTGCTTCCCATCAGTAATTTTGGTTTCACAGAAGGTTATGAATGAAGTCTTAAGTTCTGACGCAAGTTAGCCATTACTTGGCAAACAAGGCAAAACTGCACTCTTGAATGTGTCTCAAATTTCAGTCATCCAAAAGATGGACAACTTGTAGACGAATTCAGGTGAATCTACGTAATGTTTCCTCCCTCTCTGACAGAGCAAAATAAACACACATATGAAAATGCACATATAATGCATGAAAACACACATCGTGAGGAGACATCTGTGGAAACACGCAGGGGCAAACGTTAACATGCACACAGGAACAAAGTGAAGGCAGCTGTTAATCCACTTACCTCCGCAGTGTTGGTCCTTATCAAAGCCAGATGCAGGGAGAATGACTGCAGAGAGGAGAGGAGCACAGGGTCAGACACAAACATGCATGCACATACACACTCATGCAAACACAAACACACACACACACACACACACACACACACACACACACACACACACACACACACACACACACACACACACACACTCTCTGCCTGGAGAAACAGCTTTCAGAACACAACAACCACGGACTGTAACATCAGGGGAGTTGACACATGCAGAAACAAAAACAGTGAATGAGAGATTGAAATGTCTTTTAAAATGTTGCACAAACGGTCCACAGAGGTTTGTTTTTTTTAAACATCTGCGAATTTCTTCTTAAGGAAAATACTGTTGAGTTAACCCTTTGAAACCTGAGCAAACTGCCTCGATTTCTTTCAAAAACACAGTAAAAGGGCAACAAAAGGAGACATGACCAAAAACTTATATATAAAACATACTTTTAAAAAAGCACAAGGAAAATAAATAGTTTAAAAAATATAGCAAATAAATAAATAAATACATGGAAACAACCAGGAAAAGTTCTCTGAGTATAACCATTTTGTAACATAATTTTCAAATATGTAAACATAAGAATTAACACTAAATATTGCATTTTCAAAGCTTAATTTTTTCCATAATTTTCTTTCCATAGCTTTAAAAACAAAAATATTTTCTAGATCTACTAATTTCTTACAATTTGTGGAACACTTCTTACCGAGGTGCTCACTGCCTTTTTTCCCCATGTTTTTGAAAGAAATGCATTAATTTGGAAACATCAATACTTGTTTTTAAATACTTGTTAAAAGCAGCACAAGAAAAGTGATGTCGCTCCAAGTTTCAAAGGGTTAAAAATCAGCTCTGCTCTGCAAAATACAACCTCTGTAGTCGCTCTGAGACACGACGGGACAATCACTTACAGCTACAACGCATTCTGTTCCCCACAAATCCTCGAAGGAAAGAAGGGAGAGTTGGTGTGTGTGTGTGCGTGCGTGCGTGTGTGTGAGCTGTTTTAACTGCAGCGCCACATCTTCTGATTAATTTTTTGGCCTAATTTTTCAGCTTCTTCACAGCCGCCTCCCCTCTGCGAGTGACCTTAACAAATCCATCCATCGCCTCATTGAAATTTGCAATAAAATTAGATGTGATTCGGTGTTGTGACAACCCATTAATATTAATCGCCTTCGTCTGGACTCATTAGGGATGCGGAGCGCGGAGAGGCCTCTGCTGGCGGGCCACGAAAGATCATTTCAGGAGAAACTTTCTGAGATCGTCATCAGCATAACAAGGTGCGCTGGGGCCAACAGGGTCAACCGCTAACTTGTTGGATTCACATGGACTTAATTATGGTTAATTAACAGAAGCAGATGACTTTAGTGAACGTCACGCAGAGAACGCAGACTACACACACACACACACACACACACACACACACACACACACACACACACACACACACACACACACACACACACACACAGAAAGACGTGTGTGCATGAACGTTTGTGAAGCAGGGTGACACTCAGTGACTTTGATACTGTGTACACACGACAATGACAGACAGGGTTCATACAGACTTTAACAAGATGAAATTCTAAGACTTTCAGTACTTTCTCAAGCACTATTTTGTCATTTTCAAGGACTTTTTGAAAAGCAGCAAATTCATTTTCAAATTTAGGGCTTTTATTAAACTTAAATGATGTGATCAGTGTCTGTTTTCAGCTAAAGGTTACTTATCACATCCTTTTCAGGAAGAATTTAATAAAATCCTCAACAAAACATTTGGATGGCTTGAGAGCTGTGTGGCTACTACCAGTGATGGGATATAACTAAGTACATTTACCTAAGTCCTGTATTCAAGCACAAGTTTGCTGTACTTCTACCATTTAATACCCATACTCCATAGTATTGTGGAGGCAAACATACTTTTTACTCCTCTACATTTATTTGATTACTTTGTAGGTTCAGATTATAAATACAAAACATAAATCAACAAAAAATGTATGACATATTATATAAGATTCCCAGCAGTTTATAAAGTAAATAAAACGAGCTCCACCATTACCAGCTGTGACATTTAAATGATAAACACATTAATGCATCAGTAATTAAAATGCAGGAATAGGCAGGTTTCCATTAACCCTCAGATAGCAAATATAAAAAACGCCAAATGGAAACACACCAGTTCTGAAAAAACTCAATTTATCTCCAAACAGTTTTTACGCTCGCATGAGGTGGTATCTCAGGTGATTCAAAAAAGGCATATTTAACAAACTGCGAAAGTACTTTTTCGGCTATTATGGGTCACATGATGCTATGGCTATGAGCTTGTCAGTAGGAACTGGCTCCCTGATGATGCAGCAGGAGCTACATGAGCTGTTATTGCAGCACATGACTCTGAGAAAGTTGAGTAGTTTTGAATCCACAATTCCTCTGTGAAATTGTGGACTGTCAGCTGCCAGAAATCCCTCATACGTGGCCGCTCCCACGTATAAGGGGCTCATCTTAACGCGTGATAACTCGCTGATGTGGCCTTGGATTGGAAATAATGACGGCTAGTGCTGTGGCTGCAATAGAAATAAAGCTGCTAATGTTTTGATGATCCATCGCCATGTTTCTTGGAATAGTATCACAGTTTTATTTTATCGACATTTGGAAAATCTCGCTTATGTTTTGTGCAAATCTGTGATGGAAACCTACCTAATGTAACAGGCTGCATTATTCTGAAATTAGCCATTCTCCATGAGTGCCTTTACTTTAGGTGAGCTACTTTAATTATGTGTTCATGCTAAAACTTTTGTGCTTTTACTTTAGTCACGCAAAAGCACAATTTTAAATGCAAAAAAAATTTGGAATATCCGAGTACCTCTTCCACCACTGTGTTCTACTATAATAAATCACTTTCTCAAGCTTTGAAAAGCTCTAACCCAGAGAAAGTTTCAAAATTCAAGCACTTCAGGACCTTCAGCGAACCCTGAGCAGACAGTGTCCTGAAATCACAAACTGCTGCTCTCCAAAGATCCTGCCAACAAATGTTTGGCCTGAAGGAGGACTGAAAGATTGTAGGCAGAACCTTCCTCTGTCTTCAGTTTGACACGAACATAGAAAACACAGAATCTGAAACCATTTTTGAGAGAGGGAGCGAGGCTAAGCCACCCGAACAAGCACATCGTGCATTCTGCTTTCCATGTCAAAAGATACCAGTTCACACGTCTCTATTTAAAAGGCAGCAGCACATTTAGAGCGGTGAAAACCAAGCACTGTATTTTTTAAGTCAGGGCTGTAAAGTAAGCAGTTTATGTTCTCAAAATTCTGGCAAAAGGGCATTGCACTCAAAAGAACCTCTAAAGGGAAACTCCGAACTTTAATAGGAAATCTGAAGGAACCTGCGTAGGTGCAGCGTGTATCTGAGAGGCGTCTGACTCAAAGATTTGCGTTGATTTCTGGTTTCGCTGCTCTGCTGCTTAAACTGTGGCAAACTTGGCTGAACCTGCATTTGCTGCCATGACAAATTCTGACAAATTAAAAAGCAGAAACCTGAGCGGACAGCGTCACAGTACTAAATCTAACTTGCAATGCATTAGTAATTACAAACAATACGAAAAATTGATGGTTTATAAACGGATATTAATAATATCTATCAACATTAAGATCAACTTTGAGGACAGCACCCAGTCTCAAAAAGTTTCACTGCGATCGTCCGTTGATTGCTCAGTCTGATTCCCAAGACGTCAGAAATCGATGTTATGGGTTGGTGCTTCGGTCTGACCATTAACCAAACGCATCGGTATTTGACGACCTGAGAATGAAACCCAACAAGCAACTAAAAGTTGCATAATGTTGCTTTAACCCTTTGAAACCTGGAGCAACAACACTTTTCTTGTGTTTCTTTCAGATGCCTTTCACAAGTATTAAAATCTCTTAACTACAAAAAAAAAGAGAAAAAAGAAGTTCCACAAATTGCATCATATTAGATTTAGAAAGGTATTTTTTAAGAGAGAAAAATACCAGAGAAAATATCTAAAGTAAAAAAAGAATAAAAGCTGGAAAATTGTCAGAACTACAACTATATTTTTATGACCATAATAACATATTTTAAATAGTGTTACAGAATATTACCTTTTTTTAAAAAACTTTTTTAATTAATTAATTAATTATTATGCTATAATTATTTTTTTTCTTTTACTTTGCCAATTTGCTCAGGTTTCGAAGGGTTAACGAAGAGATGAGATGATATATGATGCAAAGTGATTGTCGGATGCTCGTTTGCTGTTCGGACACGGTGGCATTATGCTCCACTCAGGAGTAGCTGCTGATTTAAGTGCGACACAAAGTGCTAAAGTTTTGTACCGATCGCGTTTGGCTCAATATCGCACAGTTCGAAGCTTTTCGCAGGTCACCCAAACCCGACTGACTCACCAGGTATTTCATTGCAGTCTCTGCGCTGAGTGCTGTTGCCCACACAGGGGGTGCTGCCCTGAGTGCCACACACCCGACTCCTCATCTGCAATCCTGAATCATCACAGGCTGACCACAGTGACCAGGCCATCCAACCACCTGAACACAGAAAACATAAAAACAATCAATACAAACCCAGACAAGCACAAAGCCACATCAAACCCGGACGTCCTGGAAACCAACGCGCCCACCCAAGCTGTCACCGCCTGCGGCCACTAACCTCAGCCAGACAAACGGCCCCAACACACCAAAAAGTGTTTGTGATGTAAACAGGATTGGAAGAGTAAACCCGAGGAGAGTTTGTTTAGTGCATAGCGGAGATGTTTGTCTCCTGAGCCAAGCTTTAGTGCCGTTTCCCCGCAGCAGCCGACCGAGCAGTAAACAAAGGCTCCTGCCCAAGAGGAAAGAGAAAATTCCCAACTCTCAGCTTCTCCCTTTGAACCATGCACCCGCTGCACTCTTTCACCCGTGTTTAAGAGCGCCAGAGTGAAGGGAGCACAGGCTACTGCGATGAAAGGCTGATGAAAAAGCTGGTTTTGTTATTCAGGGTGCTCTCGAGTGTGCAGTTTTTGTAGAAGGTGCCCGAGCGGAGGCAGAGGACAAGCCTCCTTTACCTTTCCTATCAGTCTCACCCACAGGCTGCTCCGCCGCCACCATCTGCTCCCTTCTCGCTGCACAACCGTTGACATCAGTGGCTCCCAACTGGTCCAGCCACTGGGACCAGAGTTCTCCTTAGTCATAGTTCAAGATCCGCACATGAGAGAAATTACCACGTATTCAATTTTATGCGACAAAATATAAATAAGATGTGGTCCTAAAAACAAATTGCAAGAATACAGTGCAGTTAGTTAAAACTAGGGGCTATACTAGGACATTGCAGGACATTGCGGGCTTGTAGGGGAAAAAAACAAAACAAAACAAGAAACCTTTAAAATTTTTCTTTTAAAATTATTGGTGATTTTAAAAGAAAATGTGCCTTCAAAACCTGCAGGCCTGCCAAAACAAAAAGGCCCAAATCACACAATTTATCACAGCCTGAAACTGTAAAAACAGAAACGACTGTTGGATTTTCAAATTTCAGACGGTCCTTGAACACGTGTGATGAACAGTTCAGGCATTTTCCCCGAGTCACTCAGGGAGGCTTGAGGGGAAAATATCTGTAGCTTTTGGGAAGGTTAAAAAAAACAAACAAAAAACAACAACTAAAACCTGTTTTTCACAAACCTGACATGGTATCGAGTCACTACGACCCTCTTTTGGACCGCTACCCACCAGTTGGGAACCACTGGTCTCCACAAACAAAACACAGCAGCCACCTCCAACGTGTTTAATAACTGTGCATCAATGCAGCCAACTTTAATTGCTTCATTTATTCCCATTTATGTTTGTCACCCGGACGACCTGCGTGATCGCACTGCCGAGTCACAAGGAACGCCGTCAGGCCCGAGGCTCCTCGTTAGTATTCTGTCCCCTCAGCCCTTCCTGCTGTCCTCCATTTCTGCTGGAAACTTTAATCAAATGACCTGCGACAGCAGCATCAAATATCCCTGTGACTGACAGCCAGCTTGCCTCCAATTATGCATGCAGAGAGGACGGCAGCACCGGGAGGACCCCGGTAGATGACTGATGTTGTGCCCGTCAATAAACGAATGGATGAGGAGACGGATCTGGGCTGGAGAGGTTGTTAGCAGACAGCCGATGGGTGAAGGCCTAATGGGAGTGTTGGTCAACGTCAAACAGGAAAACATGGACCTGATAAAGGAGGCTGATTAGCATTTCGTCAAAAAGAGGAGGGAAAAAAAGTCTTTTTTCTCTTTTTGTGCGTAATTATCGGGGCGGCTGACTGTAAGCGTTACTCTGCCCGTGAATGACAGTCCGGCTGATTCAAAATGAAAAGCAGCTGAAGAAAGGGACAGTTAAGGGGAAACAGCTATTTAATCCAGGCAGGAATCATCTGCACTACAAGCCATCAGTGCACACGCACACACACATACACACACACACACACAATGAATATTTGTCCAGGCCATTTTTGTTTTCCGGCAAAATGAATAAAGAATAGATGAAAATCACTTTGGGGCGACAAAACGTTGAAGGCTGTTTGATATTAAACTCTGAGATCTGAGTCTGAATCCTTATTACGAGTTGTGATGCTGGACGTTTTTTCTGCCTCCTCCTGGATTAGCAGGCAGATCTCTCATGAATATTTCAGTGTCCTTGTGGGAGCAGAGTGGGAATAGAGGCGGGGGGACACAGAGGGCGTTGTTATACATCTCACATCTCATCGTCATATGGTGAGAGACTTTGGGAGAAACGAGGCTAACCTTCAAATTGAAAAAAACATTACGACATCTAATTTTATTTCAGCACAACTTGGATGTGAGAAACTTGTTGTTTTACTTAACTTTACGTGTGTCTTGTGTTATTGTCTGTTATTGCACTTTATAACTTCATGTAACTGTGTATAGTTCTGTGTTTTGGTCATTTGCTTGAACGGATCCTTCAAAAACATTTCTTCTCACTAACTATTTTACTGTTTTACTACATGATGCGTACTTTGAGTGCTGGGCAAGTGAAACAGTATAAGATAAATACCGAGAGGAGCATTAGAAAAGTTGTATTTTATCACTATTTTTATTAATTTAAGTGAACTGCTTTGCATTAACAAACAAACCTTTTCTGTTAAGACTGGTACATCAATATTTCTCCAAAAACTAGATCAACATGCACTTGATACTGTGTTTTTTGCCTTTTAGTAGCACCATCAAACATGCCAGAGTTCTCATATTGATTTATTTAATCGCCACGACATCAACACTGACCGCCACATGCTGATATCTAATCAACAGAAAATATTTTTTAAATCTGTTTTTTTAAATAACTATTTAAAATCTGATAACAAATAATATAAATTAAATGAAAATGTGCTACTTTGACTGTCTGTCTGCAGAGTAGCTTCGCTCGATGCCCCGTCCACACTGACTGGTACTAACAAACATAATCGACGCTGACGGCTGCTGCGCCGCAGAAGACAAACACAAACGCAGATTTCAGCCGCTCCTGTGAGTCAGCGGATTTGTGTGTCGAATGTGAGGCAGCAGTCTTTCCACAGGTGACGTTCTGACATTAGTAAGGATGTCCCGATACGGTCTCAAACATCGGTATCTGGGGCCGATCAAGCCATTTTTTTCACTGATCGGGAATATTAAACTCAGGTGTTTTATTTTCATGCACAGCTACACGGAGGGCGAAGTTTGTCAGCACTCATCACTCAGCAGTCTCTCTCTCTCTCCTCTGTTAAGCTTCCATGTGTTGTTCCACCGCAAACCACCATAAACAAGAACGCAGCGTGAGACTGTTAATTACTGCAGTTTGAGCACTCGTTTTATCTCAGCTCTGTGTGAGTCACGCATTTTGCCTTTTGCCTCTTGGCTTTTGCGGTGCCTCTCCTGCTCATAGCAGAGCCAGACAGCACGTTTATAACAACCTCACTCACCACCTGCAGGTGCACTAGCCCTGTGAGCAAAAAACAAAAAAAAAAAAAACAACACGGATTACGTACTAATGAAGTGTAATTCATCCAAAAACAAATACTACTAAAGTGTGCACTGTGCAACTGTATTATCTGGAAAAACAGGAGTATCGGACTGGGACTCCATATCAGCAGATGCTCGGTATTAAATGACTTTCATCGGATTGGGACGCAAATAAAAGTGATTGGGACATCCCTGGACGTTAGTAATAGCAGAGTCTGAGTTTGTATGAGTGTGAGAACTTCATGGAGAGAAAAGGAAGTGAGAGGGTGCCTTGATACAGCAAGAGATGTGACCAGATTATCATAGATTATAAAACTGCAGCACAGTGAGGATACAGATATTTCATACATCAGCAGTATATAAGCCCGACTTTTGCTGGGCCTGTTCATATGAGTCAATACTGTCATTGTTTGACAGTAAAGTTTATGCATTTCACTGATTTACCAGAAAAATATTAGCTAATGTTGGGCTTCATGATCAAAGAAAGTTTTTGTATTGCATCACCCCCCCCCCTCCATTTTTGGCCAGCTGCCACCACAAAGTTTAATTCTGTGGGAAAAACTGCAAGCATAAGCATCTAAACTTCAGACGCATTATGTAATATTTCCATATGTTCATTACGACATCACAAGTCTGTTTTTAAACCTTTCCAGCAGGGTTGCCATGGCGCTCCGAGCTCCAGCAGCACAGCGGGGAGCGACACGGTGGGAGGACGGGTTGTTTTCTCAGCATGACTCTATTTATCTTTTCATATATCTAAGACCTGGTTTATTCATTAGGAAAAGATGAAAGATGCAATTTAACGAGTGGGACGGCACCGATATGACACGGTATGGGGGATGATTGCCTGCCTGGAGGCGTGATGAAAGGGCCGGGAGCGGTGGCGACGTGGCAGAGTTGGGCTTTGGATTCATGTGTGACCTTACCGTCGCAGGTGTGTGTGTTGCAGAGGGCCTCTTCGGTGTGCAGTCCTATGCAGATGTCGCCTCCGTTGGCGGGCGCAGGGCTGTTACAGGAGCGTGTGCGCTGATAGTGACCGCCGCCACATCCCACTGAGCACTGAGACCAGGACGACCAGCAGGACCATGCACCTTTTACTGAAACACACACACACACACACACACACACACACACACACACACACACACACACACACACACACACACACACACACACACACACACACACACACACACACAACACAATGGGAATTTTAAAGGTCAGGATTGAGAGACATCAATCATCACAAGCTGCAGTTTGCTGATGAGAACTTGGGACATGACATACGGCGGGTTTTCATTTCAGATTTGTGCAAAATTTAAGCGATATTTTTGAAATGTTGATAAAACACAATTGTGAGATGACTGCGTCCCTTGAGTGATGTTCTGTGATTTCTCCTCGGGTGATAACATTCAAAGAAACATGGTGATGGATGTTTAAAACATCAGCAGGTTTATTTCTGTTGCAGCCACCGCACTAGCCGTGTTATTTTCAATCAAAGGTGACGTTTTATGTTTTAGCTCGTTTGGGAGCGACGAGGTATGAGGGATTTCTGGGAGGTGATAGTCCATGATTTCAGGAATTGTGGATTCAGAACTTCCGGATAATCCACTCAGTTTTTGAAGAGTTATATGACACAATAACAGCTCTTGTAGCTTCTGCTGCATCACGAGGGAGCCAGTTCCTACTGACAAGCACATAGACACAGCATCATGTGACCTAGAAAAGCCAAAAAAGTGTTTCCATTGCAGTTTTGCATAATATGGCTTTCTCTGAATCGCCTGAAATACCACCTCATGTGAGCGTAAAAACTCTTTAGTGACAAATGGGAGATTTTTTCAAAATGGACGTGTTTCCATTTGGCATATTTTATATATGGGCAATTTCAATTTATGCAATTTGAGGGTTAATGGAAACCCGCCTATTGACTAGAATATGAATGTTTTATTGCAAATAAATTTTCGGTTATATCCCCAGGCTGGATGTAACTAATCCTTACAGGCTGTAACCAACCAGCTGCTGGAGCCGGACTCAGAAAAACAACTGCATTAGTGAAAAATGATGGATGTCCTAAAAACAGAACTTCCTGTTCATGTGAAGTGTTACTTCCATAAATGTTTCTCTCACTGCTCTGCTGTTGCACACACTACATACATGCTATATTTCATGTATTTTCCATTTTGAAGATCTACAGTTGTAATAAATGTCTTTTTCTTTCCAATCATGTCCTATTTGTCTTTGATCCGTCCTGCTGCAGCATTGATTGAGTCCCATGGGGACTGTTAATGTTTGTGATCAGAAGAGCGTGACTGACTAATTGAGCGGGTGGTTGACTGGCTGATGACCGTCTGACTGACGGAGACAGGCGGCGTTGCCAGGTAACATCACAGTGCTGCAGAAAACTCTATTAGCTGAGTGGATTAGTGTGACACTGAGAGTGAAGCTGGCTGTGACCACTTAACTTTGACTAGCTCTCACAGCCAGCCAGCCAGCGACCGCTCGGCCTGACTGACTGACTGTTTACCTGTGAGTCTGACTCACTGAACCACTGGACCACTCACTGACTGACGTACTGGTTTTATGACTCTCTTACTGTCTGCCCGTCCCCCTGATTTATGTTCAGAATGATCAAACAAACACCAGAAACTTGATTTTGAATCGGCTAAACCAAGTTTAGTGTCAGAGCTGTTGGTGAAGTTCTGACTTGAGACTTGACAACGATGACTTCAGAGCTGACCTGGACTCATGTCAGAGATTTAACCTTTGCTTTTCAACTGACCTGAGACTGAGGGGCCTTATAAAAACCGCCTCTTTAACCGCTTGTCGGGCGCTGCGTGCTACTCTTGTATCCACTCAGTGCCAACTTTTATGAGGCGGGTTGCATCTGAGGTTGCTAAGCGACTAACCAGCACCATGCTGGGAAAAAAAGGAATTTCACTGGTCTAGGACTTGTATGACTGAAGAAATAACTTGGACTTGTCATGTGTGACCTGGGGATTGACTTAAAACTGTCATGAGACTTTGCCTCCACTTGTGTTGAACAACTTGAGCCTTTAATATCAACTTTGTTACAAGCTGATTTTCAGTTTCTTCTTAACTGACACACCTGATGACTTGTAACTGACTTGCAGTTTGCTAATAAAGACGAGACAGCTGAATGAGAACACTTCGGATTGGACTCAACAGGACATGAGAGGAGACAACAAGTTACTTTTAAGACTTAAAAACAGCTCTGTGGTGGAGTGATTGACTTCAAAAAACAAACATGCCATATTGGATATTACCTCCACCATTATTATACACATATGACTGCTGTCGCCACATACAAATACTGCAATATTTGCATGTAATATTGCATGCTGTCCATAGATTACATTTCACGATTTTTATTTCTGTTACTGCCCCTCTCTTTCCTATGTATCATTTTGTCATCTACTGTAATTTTATTGCTCTTTTTTGTCATCTATTGAACGTCTGTGCGTCCTTGGGGATCCCTCCTCAGTCGTTCTTCCTGAGGTTTCTACCGTTTTGTCCTCATTAAAGTTTTTTTGGGGGGGAGTAATTTCATAATTGCTGTGAGGATCTAATGAAAGAGGGATGTTGTAAAGCCCTCTGAGGCAAGTTGTGATTTGTGATAATGGGCGTCATAAATAAAATTTAACTGAAATTGACATCGTGCCTGGACCTGGAGTTTCAAAATCTGAATTTTACTTTTTTAGGTCAGAAGTTCTTATAATGAAACTCATAATTGAAAATGGACTGGCTGTGACTTACTGACTCAAAGTCTGTCTGCCTTTATGCACACACACACACACACACACACAAACGCCAACGTCCTCCACACACCTATTCATTTCAATCTTCAAAGCAATCTATACAGCCTCCGTCCTTCTCTCTAATCTCATCATCAATTACTATTTTGCACTCATTCTCTCTTTTGTCACTGGCCTTGTCCTTCTCATCTGAGTGTCTACCCGGGACAGACACCCGGAGACCGGCTGGACACGTGTCTCTCATGGCAAAAGGCTTCCTGATTGGCTACCTCCCAGCGGGAAGTAACCAAGGCCGCTTTGCCTCGGCCTCCTCAGGTGTCAGCGGCTAAGCCAATCACACGTGGACATCAACAACTGACATTTAAATACACTTCATAAAGTAGATCAGCTTTGGACCAACCGATCATAAATCCTTAATTCATAAGGCACCGGTCATGAATATTAAAGACAAGCTCTCAAGAGGACCTTTTTCTGATGCCAGCATGTGTGTGTGTGTGTGTGTGTGTGTGTGTGTGTGTGTGTGTGTGTCCTCAGTCTGGTTTAATAAGTGCAGCCTGTCAGTGCAGCAGTCTGTGGTCAGCAGAGCCCTGGGTCAGCTGATTATGGTTTGATGAGGAGTTTGAAATAGATAACTTCATTTGTCCAAGGACTCTCTGTGCACTGCTGCAGCTGCTGGTAACCATTAGCTAATGAAGCTAATGATCCACTCAGCAGTATTTTACTACCACCATTGACCTTCCTCCCTCTCCGTCTCTATCCCTGCCTCTCAGAGCGCTCGCATTTTTTTCATGATCGTGTAATAAAGTGAAAAAGTCAGAAAAAGGACAATAACTGACTTTATCTGCACTCTATTTAAGTGTTTGTAACTTCTTGCATGTGTTGGAGAAACTACTGGAACAGCACGATGGAATAAAAAACAGCACCTTAAGTTTTTACATTTCAAGCTGTCAGCTGCCGTGATTGAAGATTTTGAGTGACTTTGTGCCTTTGAGTGATAAGACTGTTCTCAAAACTAAAGTTTCATTTTTGCAATTTAAAGGTACTGTGTGTGACTTTTTGCATTAATCACTTTTTTTATTGTAAATGACTGTAAACAGACAGAGACAGTTTACTCAACAGCCTTAGAGAGGTTTGTGAGGTTTTTTGGAGGTTAGATACGGAACCTTTAAGAAAAAATAAAACAATTTTTTTTTTATCTTAAGTATTTTTATCTAGATATGCCTTATTTAGTAAAAAAACTAGCTTAACAGTATATGGTACACTTCTAAATACATAATTGTATTGCATTACAACAGAGTATCATGCTCTATCATCAAACTGAAAGTTCCCAATGAATGTTTGTGTCTAAAACCTGATGTGACCAATCTGTTAACCATCACATTTTAACACACAAGCAGCTCAAACAACTGTACATGTGGGAGTGTTTTCAGTGCAAAAGTGTTTTTAAAATCTGACTTGAAGCAACATTTTTGTATTTTGGGCATTTTGAAAAACTGTTTTCATCTGTTTTTTAAAGAAAAAAATATTCCTGTGTGTGTTTTTAAAATAATGAGCCCTTGGTAATCATGAATGAGCATGGTTTTGTTGTCTTCACTAACCGGGACATGCCTGGACGTTACAGTCCTGGTACTCCACAGGTGACCCGCGGCATGCGACGGGGGCGCTCTTCCCCTCTGGCCCGCTGCAGGTTCGCCTGCGGGTGCGGTAGCCTTTGGCACAACTCTGTGAGCAGCTCGACCAGGTCTCCCACGATGACCAGCCGGCGCCCGCCACTCTCACCACCGGTGTCTTCAGGAGCTCCTCGACGAGGGCTGGAGAGGAAAAACAGCTCCAGGTTAAAGTCATGGAAAGAAATATACGCAGCTTTAAGAATTAAAGGCGAAGCATGCAGATTATTTGAGTATAAGTCACACAATGTCTATGACTTTGCCAGCGGGCATATTCTTCAGTCTGTCCTTCTCTCAAACTCTATCTGTGTCTCTCATGCATCCACCGATCCCTGCTGTCGGTGTTTCATCAGTTTGTCAGAGTCAATGTGGCCCCCCAGGAGGCTGACAGGGGGAGACAAGTAATCGATTCAGGAGAGGGGGGCATGAAAAAGCCACCAGTGGAGAGCAGTGGACTGTGACCCAGAGCAGCTCTGTGTGTGTGTGTGTGTGTGTGTGTGTGTGTGTGTGTGTGTGTGTGTGTGTGTGTGTGTGGAGGTGCTGCTCTGTGACCCCATCGCTAATAGCATGTAGGGGAGCTAACAGGAGGGACCTTTCCACATGTCATGCTCTTACTGGGAGAAACCGTGATGCACTCTCACTGTGTTTGTGCAGAAGTGAGTATTTTTATGTGTGTGATGACCGTGCAGTACTGTATCTGTACACACATAGATAACTGATTATTATTCCATTGACATTTCTCCACAAATACACAAAAAAAATCATTGCTTCTTGATTCTCCGCACATTCAAACACGCCTACTTCAAACTCAGTTCATTACGGTTTATGGATGAGGATTACTGAACAGGCCGACCTGGCACAAAAAGGTCAAAGACTGTGTGAAGTAAGCGTTAGGATTGCAATGTAAAAGGCTGAAAAAGTCTGCTACTAAACCATTCACTTGGATGTTATCACAACAAATAAGCCATTAAACACCTTCAAAGGGCGTGTTTATCCCCTCAGGTAGATTTTTAAGATTAGTTCAGTTTATGTTTAGTGTTGACACCATGCATTAAAAATATTGCAATATATATTGTGTATCATGATATAGCTTTAAAATATGGTGATAATATTTTACCAATATATGGCCCTAGTTCATCCTTGAGTCAGGTGGATGTTGGTGCTAAATTTAAGGAAATTACCTGAGGTCATTCTTGAGATATTGTGTTCATAAGAATGGGATGTACGAACATAAGGACGTATGTACAGATGAACGTACAACCCGACAACATAATGCCTCTGGCCTCGCCAATCATCGGCGCAGAGGCATAAAAATATTGTTGGTAAGTGACCACAGCTCTGAGAGAGTGATCATCATAGGTGCCGATGGTAGATACACGTGGGTTAAATTTAACTACAACATTATGGGAACTCTTTTTCTTTATCTGGACATAAAGTACACTAGAGTTCATCAGGGTGAACTTCTTTAGCGTCATATCACTGATGTATAATCATTTTTTTAAAGCAATAAGGTACAAGCAATGAGACTGTGATTTACTTTGATTTTAAAAGCTCAGGGCTCCTCGTCTAACAACGCTATCATCTGTCCGCCGGTTAACTTACTGTCCGTCTCGCAGGCTGCTGTACCATCGTTGGGACAGAAGCGCGTCTCCACCTTCCTGCGTCCGATCTGCAGCTCGTGGGGATCGGACAGGTGAGCCCGGCACATGTAGCGCATCCTCTGCTCCTGACGCGCTCCGCCCTGGGTCACATTAACGGGCATCCAGGGCGTCCAAGGTGTGTTCCTCTTTACCTCCGGACACGCCTCCAAGTTACAGGCCTTGTACTCCTGAATGAGGCGGTGGGAGACAGGCGGGGTGCAGAGGGTTGAGTTTTATTCATAATTAAAAAAAAAAAAAAAAAAAAAGGTGAGGAGATTCTAGAAACTACATATTTGTTATTCTCCACAACACCAGTTTTTATTAAAATTGGAAGGATCCTGGGGTCACTACGATCAATAGAATTGATTCTTCAGTAAACAGGATACAAACCACATTTTAAAGAAATCTATTTGTAAGTTTTTGAGATTCTTGTGCAACTGTTAAATCTTAAATAGAGATCAATGCCATTCCAATCTGACTCACGCCAAACGAGGCTTTATCTGTGCTGTTTCTATAAAAAACACAACATTATGTTCTGTGTGAACAGAGATAAGGATATATCAATATTGACATTTTTCTTTTTCTGTTGAAAATTGAACTCTGTGTGGTCCCCAGAGACCGTCAATCTTCACAAAGCGACAGAAATCATCCCGCATTTTTCACTTGAAAAAGGAAATGTGACATTTTGTTTTGACGTCAAGGATTTCCGTGACATTTAAAAGACATTTTTTCGTAAACAAGGAGCTAAATGCGGACATGCAGTCGCTGTGCCGACACCAGCTGAGCCTTTCACAGAGCCTTTCAACGTGTCTGTTTTTTATCTCCGCTGTCATTATCATCTGTTCACCTCTATAACGGTTTCGCCTTTACTTCATAAAGTGTTGCCTAAGTTCAGGCTCCAGCCTAAAGAGGATCGGCACCTACAGATTAACATTTTCTTACAAAGCTACGGCAAAAACCTGTGACTCTGTTTAAAACAACAATTCTGATTTGTCCTTGGAAAAATAAATGTCAGCTCTGTCATAAAAGGCAAGAAGACAGATTCTACAAGTTTAGGTGATTCCAGGTTGACAGATGTTCTTTTGTGTCTTTTTTTTGTTTTTCTGAGTGTGTATTCATGTGTGTGTTTCCTACCAGTGCGCATCCTGGGCAGCTGTTGCCATTCTCACAGGTGCGGACCCTGGAGTGGACGCCTCCCCCGCACTCAGTGCTGCACTTGGTCCAGGAGCCCCACGGGGACCAGAAGATGGGCTGAGGACAGGACACCCCTTCATTACAGAACCTGAGGAGACGGCAGAGGAGCGAGAAGAGGAGGAGGGCGAGTTTGAGAGTTTGTGACAAACATACAGTAGCAGTGAGAGCTGTAAACTTCAGACTTGGGTTGGAGTCTGATTTAAAGGTGGGATGGCAGGTTTAATTTTAGAATCAATTGGCAAAAAAAAATCACACTATAAAGTCTACCAGAGAGGAAAACTTAGACCACATTTAGGCACGAGTGGCCCTCCTAAAAACAGAAAAGTCTTTCCTTTGCGTTTTAAAAATAATCAAATGGATCTTGCATGAAATATTAAACTTTTGTTTTAAAAACCAGGTTCCCGAGTGTAATCTTTCAAAGATTGGCGTTTTTAAAAGATTACACTCTACAAAGTTTGCATTTTCAGGCCCTCAAAACAACATTGTCGTGTGTACGAAAGACAGACTGCAACAAAAGTTTAATTTTTCATGCAAGATCCATTTGATTTTTTTAAAAATGCAAAGGAAAGACTTTTCTGTTTTTAATAGGGCCGTTCTCGTTTAAACACGGCCTAAGATTGAGAATTGGGTGTTTTTTCGAATTCTGCCTCATTTTTCCAGATTTCTGCCTACCCAAACTAAAAGTCACAAAAATCATGAACAGAGATGACGTGATAGTCTCAAAACTTGACCTGTGATTTAAAAAAAAAAAAAAAAAGCATTCAAGTCACAGGTTCTGACCATCACAGCAGTACTGGTGACGAAAGAGATTATAATGTAAGCCTGTGGTATTATTGGATTGGAAAGACGTATTTGATTCAATCTTCAGAGTACGAAAGTTTGTGAAGTTGCTTAAATAACGGAACAATAATTCCTCACCTCTCATCCCTGCTTGGCCCCACACACACACGGCCGCCATGTCGCGGTGACGGGTTGTTACAGGAACGCTGGCGCAGCTCGAAGCCCGTACCACAGGTTGTGCTGCACTGTCCCCATGACGACCAAGGCGTCCAGCCTCCATTTCTATGGCAACAGACACATGGAAAGGCATTAACAACATATTTCATAATGGTCCAAAGCCTGCATAATTATTCACCGATGCTTTTAGTATTGTGCTTTCACTGGGAAATAAAGAGAGAGCGACTTTTAGCTCAGTCTAATCATTTCTGTGATTCTGAGCTTCTGGAAACAGAAATGCAAACACACACACACACACACACACACACACACACACACACACGCACACACACACGGGGAGCCCATTCTGACTGGGAAACATTCATTCAATTTGCTTAAGTGCTTTGTTCCTGGGTAGCACTTCTCATGATTTAATTGCCACTTTCTGCAAAAGCACAATTCAATTTCGACACCAAGGATTAAATCTGGCGTAGCTATCCGGATGGGATGAAGGTGCCTAAGCTCTGTGTCTGTGCTTTGCTCTCTGTGAGGCTGATTGGCCAATTCCCCTGCAGACAGAGGCGACGAGAGGTGTCACAAGAACAACCTGGATGTCACCTACATTTTCTAATAGGATTCCTCACGTTCATGATCTTTCTCATGTTCTGTCAGGGCGTAAATTGTGCCCTGGGGCGGAGGCTTCAAAGTCAGTCAGGACACTGCAGTTACAAAAGCAGAGTTTAAGAAAAGATGTTGGAGTTCTACTTTGTAAAATAACTGACTTTGTGTGCTTAATAATAGCAATGAAATACTTTAAAATCTGAGCCAAAATATGTTAAAACCTTCATTTGAACCACCTTTTTATTCATGACATACTATAGATCTTATCATCAAGTATAATTTCCATAAATATTAATTTGACAGGCATTCACTTGTGATATGCTTTTGTGTAGTTTTGTGTTGCAATATCTGTCTCGTGTCTTCTATTTTAATTCATTTAATTAAATTTCTTAAAATATACATCCCATTAACACACTTTATATAATGTGCAATGTGAGTTTTTTTTTCTCTTTTTTTGTCATTGTTCTGTGTCTTTTTTCTGACCTGCAAAATACTGCAAATTCAAATTAGCTCTAAGATTTAATCTGGTACTGTGCATCAAATGGTAAAATGTATGTTATAAACAGTCCATGGTCCCATTTAAATGAACAAAAAAAACCAAAAACAAACATAAAATATATGAGCGTATCCATGATTTGAGAGGAATTTGCAAGTTTAAGAAAAAACTAGTGAGAGCTAATGCTAAATATGATGGCATTACTGTCATATGGGTTGATTTATGAAACAACTGCAGTGTGGAAATAAAATTAAGTAGAACATTTAACAAATTAAGGTAGGGTGTGATAAGTTTACACTTTCTCCTACTCTATTTCGGAGATGAAATACTTATGTTATTTACTGAATACGTCTAATGAGTATTCTGGATCTATTATGTATGTTTAAATTAAAGATCTAAACTAAATAAATGGATATAATTCCCAGCTTCAGCCTTTTAGACAAAGCACGCTAATTTGTAAAGCACATTTCAAACATGCAGAGATGCTCAATGAGGCAGAAAAATCCATCAGAGCAACAATTAAAACACAATGAGGAGATGAATGGACTTGATTTAAAAGAAATTAAATGAAATAAAATACAAATAGACCAAAAGAACAGATAATGAATACAGTTTTAGTACAGTAACAGTGAAGTAATAAGATGTGATGCCATCTTTTAGTGGAGGAAAGTTGCAGGAGAGAAATTAATAATCTCCATAAGCCATATTCGCATGGGACTAATTACCAGGAGACCTCATGTGATTTAGAAATAGCCCCCCTCCATGTCTGCGTGTCGTGCAGAGTTCAAACAAGAGAAGCAAAGTCCGTATTTACTCGAATTAATAGACATGATCCAAACAAAATATGACGCGCTCATGTTACACAACATTAAAAAACACTGCACAACCTTCTTTTTTTCTTTTTAATGTTCAGCTACACATTCTCATGTTATTCACCTTTTCTCTCACTTATTACTTTTTTGTACTTCCTGCTACTACAGTACTACAGAGTACATCCATCACTACTACTGTTACCTACTTAGTTATTGATTTATTTGTTTTGTCATTTTCATGAGGAACACATCTTCACACCGACCAGGTAATATTCATTTGCTTTTTTAATGAATGAATGAATTCATTTATTTTGTGGATTGTCTCCGCTCTGTTATTACGCTTCATTATTTGCATCAGTCTCTTTATTGAGATTTAGCTCTTCTGATTGATTTGAGCTCTTTGTGTAAACAGGTCGTCACGCTGTGCGGCGAGATGAGCCTCCTGCATCCAAAATACTGTCAAAACTTTCATGCATAATTACCAACGCAGCCTTTTTCATTCTTGACCAGGAAAGAGGCGCAAAGTAAACAAAAAAAAAACAAAACTAAAAATGACCTCAATTTTATCACATGACCTCTGTGTTTAGTGAAATATGGTCGGTCATATCATATGCGGTGGGATTCATACAAATTCGGGACGTGGCAGATTGGCACTGGATGATGATCACAGACCATCTCTGCATTAATTAGAAACTATAAGACGTCCGCACGTCAAACTAGACCTGTGTGAATAAGTGTGAAGCTACTAAAAGCAGCTTCTCTGCCTTTTGCCTCGAGGTACTACAGACGGTCTGCATCCTCGAGATCTACGAGACCTGCTGGATGTATATTCTTCAGATTTATTTTGCCCTGAGGCTTCCCGGTAATTTATAAACTAGCAATAGCACTTCAGACTCTATTCTTTAACTAACTGGGAGTGAAAAGATTTAAGAACAAGATTTAATGTGCTCTGTTCTCATGGTTCTCTGGCATTTCTGAGTGTGCTGCAGTTTTCTCTTTTTAAAGATCATTTTTTGGAGCATTTTCTTGCCTTTAATGGACAGTGTAAGTGACGGTTTCAGTTTAAGGGGGGGCGGGGGGCATGCAGCAAAGGGTCAAGGCCAGAATTGAACCTACGGCCGCTGCAGCGAGGATACAGCCTCTGTATATGGGGTGCTGCAGTTTTCTAAATGTCGGTTTTTGGAAGATGGGACAAGAGGAGACTTTTACAATATTTTACCACGCTGGAGATGAAAAAAAAGAATGAGCTTCTCTAAATCTTGTCTGGAAATATGACCAAACTCTTGATTACACGTTGGTGGTTGTTGTTTCATTATAAAATAAACATCCATTCAGGCATTGAATACCATCTGTAGTGCACGTTAAATTGGAGCTGTGCACGTAGTCCTCAGCTCTACATGCACTGGTGCATGCAACTTTATACAGCTGCCAACTCTCATGTATTGACTGTAAGATTCAAGCTACCGACACTTTCCAGACTCTCTCGTGTTCACGTCCGTTACCACAGTGAAAAACTAAGTTATGATAAAATTGTGATGCAAAAGAAGATACAGACTGACAACACAAAGCAGCACAAAGCAACAAGAGAACCATAAAACCTCTGAGGCAAATTATGATTTGTGATAATGGGATTTATAAATAAAATTGAATTGAAATGAATGTATGTTTAAACAACACACTATCGTATTTTTTTTCAGTGTCTTCATCCTGATTGAAAAATTATAATGATTTTATTTCACAATGTAGCATCCTTATTATCCTATTATTAATGTCTGGTTCATTTATTTCACATAAATACTGAAATAGAAAATAATGACAATTTTTAATAACTTCCATGTAATGTGTCTCAGTGTCTCAAATTAAATATCAAAATGTATTACAGCACACATCTCTCTTTATATAGGATTTTAGAGCTTCTTCCGTTTCAAAATATTATTTTAATGTAAAACAGCACTGAAGGCAATATTCAGTCAGTAATACTGATTTATTTATAAAGTACCTGATATCAATGAATAGTCATAGAAAATCAAAGAAGTCACCAAAGAAGTTTTAACATGATAACAAAAAAGTTTCAGTGTAAGTTTTACTGAAACTTTTGAGCTCAAAATGTGCTGAAAAGTGCAACTGTACATTTCTGTAATTTAAATCTGATCTGGCTGTGTTGGAAGTGCAAAAAAAAATGTATAAATACATGAAATGGTGCAGAAAAATAAATAAATAGGTGCATGTCATTTTAAAAGTTCAGCAAAAAGTATCTTTAACGTTGGATCAACGTTACTTTGTCTCTTCTTACCTCGAGCAGTTGGAGACTTCAATGGTGGGGCCATCACAGTTTTTGCCTCCGCATCGAGGGGCCGGGCTGTCACATGACCTAGCGCGACACAAACAGGAGCTCACACCATCGACCCCGTCGTCATTGTTGCACGGTTGCCATGGCGCCCAGGGCCCAAAGCCACCGTTGGTGGTTTGGTTGCGCAGCTGGAAGACAAATATCGGTCATGATGAGAGTGAGATCGGGTCGGCAAACATCAGCCTGAAATATTTAACCATCAAACACTCAGTGACTGCTCTGAGTTTACAGCAGGAGTCGTTTTAGAGTCGGGCTGCCAGACAGGACTTTTCCTCCAGAGACGGAGAGAGAGTTTTCAGAGGATTATAGGGGAATAAATTTACTGCAATTCACTTCACTTCAGCCAAATTCAATCCAGTTGATCTCGGTCTAATTTAATCCATCTCACTTCAGTCCAATTCACCTTCCTCCCGTAACTGCTCCTATATTCTGTCTTGTACAACACACACTGAGAAGTCGTGAGTCACGGATGACGCTGACCGGAATGACATGTGAACGATGACTTCAACATGGCGCCTCAGTCTTACAGGTCCCAGGGGAGCAGATGTGACGCCGCCCTCCTTACAGTAAATGCAGCAGTGACGTTACTCTTACCGGACAGACGGTGATGTTCTGCTTCCACTGACTCATGTTGGAGCTGTCCTCCAGCGTGGTGCATCTGCGCTGCCTGAAGTCCCAGCCACAGTAGGGGTCCCTCGCCTCCAAGCACAGCCTGCAGGGGACAAGAGAGAGGAAGACTGTCGTCAGCAAAGTGAGCCGTTTTAACGGTGAAATGAAGACAGCGCACATTAATAAACTTTAACAGCAAATGTACCAAAGCTAGACAAAAATGTTTTTCTCTGGACGGATGTAAATCAGCCTAATACAGCAAAAATAAAAACAAATAAACCTCATTAACAAATATGTTAAAGAAACAACTTTCAGCCCCTCACACACAACACATCTCCAGCTCTTACACCACAGTTATGCATGAAGCCTGGAGAACAAATCAACTCTATCGACCTTTCACAGGTTCTAGACACCAAATTCACAATATTTCTCTAGAAAAGGGGAAAAAGATTTTATTGCAATAAATAATGTAGACTGTGAATAGAATAACCTGATGGTAAATAAATTATATTCCAAAACTGAAGTACAACAAATGAGCAGGGGTGGGAATCTCTGGCCACCTCACGATTCAATTCGATTAGGATTCAGGGGGCTATGATGTGATGATAAAACGATTATCGATGCATCTTTTTTGTGATCAATTGTTTTCAATTATTTTTTATGCATATATGCATATTTTTTCTCACTGTGTGACTACTAAAACTGTATTTGTAATGATCTATAATTAAAATAAACACTAAACAGATTCATTTACTTCCATTATCATTTATTAATAAATTAATGGAAGTGATGTGTCAAGTCGAGCTTTGTTATCGTTTGCTCGATGGCTCTCTGGCTGGCAGCAACAGCTGGCTGTTTTTCCTCCTCTTTTTTCAGTGATGATGTTTTATGTTCGTTGAAGCTCACAGTGAACTGAGAAAAGGCAAAAGACACTTAAGATGTTGGTTAATACTTTTGCCCCCAAAGCACGTTCACCCAATCTGGTGAAATTCTGAATGCTGATGAGGAACACATTTTTGGTGTTTGTGGCACCCCGTATGGCCGTTACCCACACCTACTGCCATCTTCTGAAATTTTGATGAGACAAAAAGTGAGTTGAGGCTAATTTTGTGTAAGCCCAACATTTTGCAAAAAAACAAATAAATAAGGATAGCAGTTTCAGTTTTGAACTAATCCTTCTTTCTCTCTCTTTTTTTTAATGGAAATGTGTCTCAGTCCCACAAGGCTGTTTTCCAAATTTGGTGTTGACAGAGTGAAAATCCAAAGTCGTAACGTCATCCATCATGGCAGCCTATTATCATCCAGGAGTCTGTGCTTGTAAAGCAGACTGAGCTGGATGTGTGTGCCAAATTTCAAGTCAATTGGACTTCAGGTATGAAGAGCCTGGACTTTCCAAAATCACATTTTTGGGTGTTAATTACAACGCCACCACGTGGCCAATGAGAGTCATATTTCTTGGGAAGCATTTGCAAATCGTTTCCAATTATTTGGCCAATTTTCATGTTTCTAGCTTATTCAAGTTCTTTGGAATTTGACTCACAGCAGCATCAGACAACAAATAAACATCATAAACCAGCATAAATTCAACAGACTTTCACCCCTTTGGGACCCAAATAAAAAAAGCAGTGAAATGGGATACAAAAATGTTAAGAAATAACAAATTAAGTAGTTGATAAATAAAGACAAAGTCTGGGGTTAAAAAAACCAGGCCACCACTGAGACTAAGCCACATCCAAAGACACCGGCTCAGACGTGTTGTACTGCACTAACCGTTACAAATAACTCTGAAACGTGACAAAAGCAGACTTCTCTGTGCATCGTTTCTCCCTCAGCTCTCACACAAACAACACAGTACACGGTACATCACCCAAACAGTGATTAAATATTTGTAAGCTTCTCCAGTAAAACAGAGGCTTAATGACGGCTAATTAAATCTAAAGCTGTTAATGACGAGGCTAAGCCGCCAGAGCTGATCTGGATGCCTCAGGAACGCAGCATAAAGGCATCAAGTGAATAACTCCCTCTCTCTCTCTTTCTCTCAAAGACTCCCCTTCACTTTCTGCCTCCCTTCCTCTCCCCCTTTTGTCTCTTTCTTCAACTATCCTCCCTCGCTCTCATCCTCCCGCTCTCCTGCTCCTGCTCTCTTGCTCCGCTCCTTCATCGCAGCATTGTCGGTTCTCTTCCTCCTCGCTCTCTCCATTCAGCCGAAAGCTTCTTGTTGTTGTTTTGTTTTTTTTTCTTTCCTGGCACAGACTTTGGTGGTTTATTTGAAGAGCCCTGTAGTGTTTTAGCCTGGAGGTTGAGGAATCTCCAAGTGTTGATACAGCTCTCTGTGCCAGGTCTGGGGCTCCGTGGTGAACCCGGGGTCGGCTTAGATCCAATAAAGACATTTCTGCTTAGCCAGCACATCAGAGGTGACCCCGCAGACAGAGAGCGACGGAGCGCAGGAGAGAAAAGGAGAGAGAGGGAGGCCATGTTCTCAGCCGTTAGAGGTAGACTTCCTTCGCTCACCGCTAACCTTCTTGTGTGTCATTTTAATTAAGCGACACGCGCCGGATGCAATCTCCAATACAGACGACACAATAATCATAATGAGGTCAGCCGCGAATTCACAGTTCAGTGACTCTAATAGTTCATTTGAGAGGGCGGAGGGAGGAGTGTGTTGCCATTTTGGCTCAAGGTCGACGTTATTGTGTCTGTGACGGCTCTGATGTGTGGGTTTGCACCGTCATCATGGCTGAAGAATTCTCATTTGGCTTTCTGATTACTGACACACTCACCTCCGACACACACACCATCACAGCGATCAGCTAAGTGGAACAATTAATGTATGTGTATTTCAAGGATGGAATAAATGATGTCGTATGAAAGGGAGAGGTGGGAGAAATTTGAGGCCTCATTAGCTCCGGCTAAAGTGTGCCGAGAGGCAGATTGGGAGGCTCCTGACCTCAGGGAAAGACAAAGTTAGCGCTGGATTCACCCTGTTAGCAGTAATTTAAAGAAAAATGCTGATCAAAATAATGAAAAAAAGACGACTAAGACTGAGCTGTTCGTGGTGGAAGCTCTTAAGACCAGAGAAAATGTATCAGCTGGAAAGAAATGCTGAGAAATTGATTGCAGTGCAGGTGAGGACGAGGGTTAATGCTGCGGGGTAAGATATTCATACAGCTGCAGGCGCACAAGAACACACAGACTCCTAAAACACAAGACTTCCCATAAATAGCTACACCTATTTTGGATTCAGCACTTTGTCCCAAATCGGCGCTATACTGCATTATATGGCCAAAGTTTGCTTTAGATGGACACTATTGTTCCATACAGAAACAAAATAGCTGCAAAAAACAAATTGCAGATGATGGTAAGACAGCTAAAGGAAGGTTTTAGAAAACATTCATCTGAGTGTTGTAGTCAAAACCCCCTAAACTGAGACGGTGTGAAGACCAAGACCAAGAGTGAATCAGAACCGAGACAAGACGGAGACTTTGAGGGTTAAGACTCAGTATGTTTACATGATGTTCAGAAAAGTGAAATTATTGTGTTAGTTTGACTAAAAATACATGATAGTCCAACTGAGATCGTACTGAGCTGAATTACTCGAAGTCGGACTAACACACTGGGGGTCGATTTACTTTTTCATGTATACACCTTAATCAGGTGCGTAGACATTCTGAGCATGCTCCATAGTCTCCACGCCAGAGTTTGAACTGGATTTCACACAGCATAAATTCGTAGAAGAAAAACAGGAAAAAAAAAAGAAAAAGAAGAAAAGACGAAGGTACCAAGTAAAGCTTACATGCGAAATGCTCAGCGCCAAAGAGTTGTCCACGTTATCACCGTCTGACATGCAACATGTTTTCGCTTGCTAACTTGTTTGGTATTAAACATAACAGGTAAACAGGAAGAAGGTCCAACAGCAACCAGCTGAAAGGGGGCATATCTCCACCCACCGTGGAGGAGTTGTGCATACTTGTCTGGCTGACTTCCAGTTTAGCACTCTGCTAGCTTGAATGCAATCAAATAATTTAAACTTGCGATTGGATTAAATCTTAGTGAAATGAGTCATTTTGCAAGGGTTTTGACGCTTACAAAAATGTATCCACTGATATACAGATGTCTCCTTCCCAATGTAAGTCAGTGGGAAAAGTCTTTCTAGGCCCCATGGCATCATGTGACATTTCCCGAAAATCGCAGTACTGCTGTTTGGCCATGACAAAATCTGGCTTCAATGGCTGGCTCACTTCCCGGGGGCCAGCTTGGACAAAGATGGACCAGTAAACTGAGAGCTTTGTCTTCTGGCTCAGCCGACTCTTCACCACAATTGTCCAGTACGTCTTCCTTCCTGTTGATGCCGTGTCAAATGCCTGTCCATCTCATGCTCCATTTTTCCCAAACTTGACAACAAGATCCCGAGTTACTTGAACTCCCTCACTTGGGGCAGTAACTCACTCCCAACACAGAGAGAGCAATCCACTGTTTCATGTTTTGTTAAACGAAACAAATAGAAAAAGTACAAAAATCTTTGGCAAAATAATATTTTACTGTCTTTGTGAAGTCTTATCGACAGCGGCAACCCATGGCGCAGTTTGATTGTCTTATTGCATCATTTTCCACTCATGCAAAACAGTACATGGATTCCTTTTATACTAACAGCGAAAACAGTATACAGTGACATATATAGCAGCATACATACTGCGTTCTTCTAGTACATTATGTCTAATTGGGACAAAGCACAGGTTTGCAGTCTCAGTATTTTTTCCAATTATTTCTTTCACCAGAGGCCATTTAATAAACGAGGATTTACTGCTGGAAAGAGAGAAAAGAGGGCGTTCCAGGACGTTTAGCTCCGACTCTGACCTTTCTGCGGCTGCATAAAACACCAGCCAAGCGCTCTCAGTGCCTTCCTGTCCTGACGGATCACCGGTTTTTAAAAAACAGGACCGCTGTAAAAGTCAATTAGAGGCGGTGTGGGCGGAGAGAGGTCCGTGCGTTGGGAATAAAAAAGCTAATTTCTGTAACAGGGCAGTGCAGACGGATGTCAGCCTGGACAGGAGGTTGAGTCTGCAGATGCACAGGAATATGAGGCATCTGAGAGAGACTGTGTGCATAATCGGTTCCTCTCCGTCTGTCTACAGTGCGAGGGCGTGTCTTTGTACTGTGGGTGTGCCACCATGTGTGAATGCATCACTTTAACGAATCTGTAGGGGAACTAGTGGATATTTAATTCAGTGGTGTACATGCCCGGTGGCACACTATATCAAAACAGAGAAGCCATGGAATACGGCCTGTTAAATTTTAAACAGACCAAGCGGCAAACCCACCAGCCTATATAACAATATGTCTGGTAGAGTGGCATCGGGAGATAAATCTGTCCGATTCTCTCTGTGGGGGTGTAATTGGCATTTTAAATCGTTTGTGAACGCTGTAAAAACCAGTGTCTCCTTTTATTACAAGCCCTTTAACAACTAGACATAAAAACAATAGTTCACCTCGCTTTTAATGGCAGGCCGTCAGTGTATAATTGCAAATATGATCACCAGAACTGATAAATTATGGATTGAAATCAGCCATTATTAGCCGTATCGCTGACACTCTGGGAATACATTAGCAAAGGCTGTCTGGAGGGTCCGACTCCGTTAAACATATGTCTGCATACGCCGGCCTCTCTCCGTCTCTCCACACAAGTGATGGCATTTCTTTCTTTTTTTTTTTTGCAGCCACTCTCAGGAGACCACCGCTGACAGGCTCTCAGTCCTCATCCGCTCTCCCGGGGAGAGAGCCCGTCCCTGGGGCTTTTTCTCCCACTGTGCTGGGCTGAGCCGGCCATTTAGGAAGACTGCTCATGATGAATCGGAAACACAGAGAGCTCCTGCTAGCACTCAGCGCTAATACATCCAATTAGGCCCAGTTGGAGCCAGCCCGAAGACTGATGGTGCCGGGTCCAAAAAAATCAGGAAAACAAAAGCGAGATGGCTGTCTGCCAAAAAATGCCTGCTGTCCTCCATGTACAATTTTAGCCCCTGGTGAATAAAAAGGAGCTGCATCATCACGGAGAAACAATGGGGATGCAGAGACAGGCTACACGACAGAAAGAGAGAGAAGAGAAGAATATACAAATATATTCAAAAGCAAGAAAGATGGCTGAAGGACGGTATTTGGAAGAGAAACAGGGAAAGATACAAGTAACTTTCAATACAGACACTAGGCGGGTTTCCATTAACCCTCAAATTCTGCAAATTTAATCTGCAAATATAAAACAGACCACAAGGGAAACATCAATGTCGAAAAAAAACCCCTCCCATTTATTGCAAAAAAATGTATGCTTGCATGAGGTGGCAATGTGAAAAAGCTATATTTTGGTAAACTGCAATGGGAACACTTTTTCCACTTTTCTGGGTCACATGATGCTATGGCTATGTGCTCATCAGTAAGAACTGGCTCCCTCATGATGCAGCAGGAGCTACAAGAGCTGTTATTGCATCACATAAGTCTTCAAAAGTTGAGTAGATCATCTGGAAGTTTTGAATCCACAATTCCTCTGTGAAATCGTGGACTATCAGCTCCCAGAAATCCCTCATACGTGGATCTTCCCATGTATAAGGGGCTTATCTTATTGCTCGCATGACACGCCTACGACGCCTTGACTGGAAATAATGACGGCTAGTGCGGTGGCTGCAATAGAAATAAACCTGTTTTTGAACATCCATCGCCATGGTTACTGGATGTTATCACCGGAGAGATTGCAGAACATCACTCTGTGTAAACGCATCTCACAATTGTGTTTTATCAACATTTCAAAAACATTGTTTAAGTTTCACACAAATCTGTAATGGAATTATTTTCAGGTAATTGTCTTCTAACTTTTTATTATTTTCTTGCCAACATTTTTGGCCATTTCTCGTAAAGTTGCTCATCAAATGAAAGCGACAATCACTGTTGGCTAAAAATTTAAATATTTGACCTGGACGTTTCAAATACTGCTTTTTGCTTGCAGAAAAGATAATTGAATTTGATAAGAGAATCATCATCCTTTGAGCTTAGTCAATTTTGGTATTTTGCTGGATCCTAAGTGTCCAAAGTGGCCATCACAGATTGTTTTTCTTAATTATGTTTCATTTTACAACCTCTCCCCTGAAAAGGAGCAGACAAAGGGAGCAGCAGTACGATTTTGTCAGCATCAGGGGATTTGAAAAGTGTCGAGCCGGAGGTTAAGACAAAGGGCAGGTCCAAATCAAGGCTGAAAGAAAGAGGAGGGCGAGAAAGCAATATAGACAGAGAGAGAGAGAGAGAGAATGAGACGGAGAACAAAATGATTACACTGAGCTGCAGCCAGAACAAAGCCTGTAATAAAAGTAACAGCATTCTGGAGCAGTAATAAATACATCCTCTGTGTGAACACCATCTCTCTCTTTCTCTCTCAGTCCTTGGCTGCTGAAGTGTTCCTCTGATTGGTCATACAGGCTTAGCAGCAGTGAGCTCCAGAGGCCTGCTGACGGGCTGGCAGCTTCGGCCGACTGTAAATTGGGTTTGCTGGGGACAGGCCTGTAAGCTCCCCTCACACACAGACAGGGAAGCCCACATCGCTGTATAGGGCCCCTATAGGGACAGACGCTAAGGTATAACCAAAGCTGCATTCAACATGTCATGCACACTGGCTTTAACAAGCAGCCACACACACACAGACTGTAGCAGAGATGCTAATGGTCAGCGGTTTTCCTCGATGACCACTTAGTGGTTTCCTGATGTTGTTTTAAACTCCTGCTGCAGGCAGGATAAGCTGCCTCGGCCTCACGACTGCTGCCAGGTCACTGTTAATCACACACACTCAGCAAATTGAACCAAAGCCCCTCAGGCGGGAATCTAACTATCACCAGCAGGACAATTGTACCTCTTGTAATAAAACGTAATGTTTATGTAAGCAGATGTGAGAGCGGCGGTTTGGCTGCAGGAAACGAGCTGCAGCCACAGAAAGCCAGATTTGTTCCGATTCATCCTCCCCGACATTATCCTCCTCATTTATTCAGTGTTTCCGACTTTGCCTCCTTCTTGTAGTTATTTCTGTTTCTGTATTTTTCTTATCTTTTTCTTTCTCTACTGCAAAAAGTTAAAAAAAAACTAAAAACTTCCAACATTCAACTGAACCGTCATGTAAAACTCTTCCCTCTCTGACGCCTTCAGTTTTGACAAAAAGAAAAGCACCGCGCTTTCTTTCAAAGTTGGCTTTTTGCAGGTGTATGTCGCTGTTTGGAGTGAGACCGGTAGTTTCATCAACTGTTCTTCCTTCGGTGAAAAAAAACCCTGATGAATGCAACATTGCAGCTAAGCTAGCATGCCACTGCAGCCAAAATAAATCACTTCACTAACAGAGCGAGATAGATAGAGAGATAGAGGCTGGGTGGAGGACAGAGCGGTGCTGTTAGCCACAGGTGCCAAATGGCTAGGTCAAATATAATTACCACAAATAGAGGACACACGCACACACACGGGACGACTCACAAGCTGCAGCGTTTGTCTGCGAGCTATCACTAAAAGGCTACAAATCAGCAGCTGCTGAAAAGGTTTCGCTGTGTGGGGAAAAAAAAGCGCTTCAGTTAAAGATGGTGATGTAAATGTTATTCTGCTCTCAGGGCTGCAAGACTCGCCAGAGTCGCCAATACGGATCAATAACAAAGGGAACCTGAACATTAAAGCACTTAAACTTAATTGAGTTTTCAGACTGAAACAACAGCACAGGCGTTCAAACCAACATGTGTTTCTGCTGCCGTGAGCTTAACTCTTAAAGAGCCAGCGTTTTAACTCCATGTTTAAACAATTAGAAACAGACACACTGACACTCATGAAGCATTTCTGCATCACAGCCTCCGTGCAGCACAGTCCATACATTATACCATTACCAGGAGGATACTTTATAACAAAGCAGATCAGTTATGTACGTGAAATGTTTAATCCTGCAATGATGACATGACCTGCGAAAGAGAAACAAAACTTAAGTGTGCGTATTAGCTACAGGTCCTATGTCTTACTACTTTAAAGGACTGGTGTGTTAGATTTAGGGGGATTTACTATCAAGAGGTGACGGCAGACTGTAATCAGCTGAAACTTTTTTTCCGGGATGTAACTCCTTCAGTGTTCATTGTTGAGGAGGTTTTTGCCGTGAGCCACATTATCAACTCTTCTTTTCGAACTCTTCCTCTTCAAAGCAAACGGACAGGATGATTAAATCCAGAAAAAAACATTCAATAAAGCAGTTGCAACAGCTAAAGCTGTTGAAAAAAAAAATCTGTGTTTTTCCACAGCTGCTCATCCCGAAAAAGCTACGGTGGCTGCCACAAAAACATGAATGTCCCTGTGTAGATCCGGTGTCTGGTCTGGGCTACTGTAGGAAAACTGCGGTGCAACTTGTCGATCTCCATAGATGAGGACTTGCTCACTATGTAGATATAAACAGCTCATTCTGAGGTAACGAAAACACGACAATTTTTATTTTTTAAGGTGATTAAACTAGATATGCACAATAATATTGGTATGTCATCAGCATAAGCACATATTGGCTTTAAAAAGAAATATCGGAATTGGTCAACGGTCTGATTTCTGCAATATCTAATATCTACACTTATTGGGATACTGTTATGATTTTAGCATGAAATGATTAAAAATAATGTAGTAAAAGACAAGTAATAATGATGTCTGTTTTTCAACAAAGAAATTAAGAAAAAATGGAAGCTTTTCCATTTTAAAACAATCTTTGCGGCCAGTGGAGGGAGGATTATTGAGTTTATAATGTGCACCTGAATGCACCATAAACACACTGTTCCTGTGTGAGGATCCAACTCCGACACAGACGGACAGCACAGGACAAAAGCAGCACGACTGTTAATGACAAAATACCGATAATCGACCACATTTGGTACTTAGCGGTGGTTAGTTTTAAACGTTCATTGTGGGTGTTAATATTTTCCTTATTCATCGTGTTTCCGTCAGTCGATTGCAATGTGTTGATTAGCAAGTTCATATCGTGATGACGATAAAATTTTATCGTTCAGCACTACTGTTAATAAATCGTGTCTCATCCGGGCCTTTGGCGTGCTGTAATTCTTCCCCTGTTATGTAAATGTGTGTGTGTGACGGTGAAAAGCAGCATGTGTGTCTGCAGACGAGCTGCTGTCAGCTATAAAACCATCTGGGTATATTCAGCTGTTATCAGTGCGTGAATGGACCTATGGCTGTGTGTGAATGGGACGACCACACACACCGCAGAGAAGATGAGGAAAAGCTCATTCAGTGAGCAGTACAATGACGGGGAGTGTGTTCAGACAAAGAGTGGGACAGCAGATGGGTCTTTTTCCACACAAGCTGAACAGAGAGAACCGAGGAGACGGACAGGGAAAGTAAAGAAAGGAAGAAAAAGTATTCAGCGGAAAACCAGAGCTTGGTGATAATCCTCTGAGGATCTCAAGAGGTTTTTTTGTTATTATTTTGGCAAAAAACGAATGCATTTAGAGAGGCATTTCCAAGAATTTCTGTTAAATTTCCAATAAATTGTTAATCTTGGCGTGCAATATTTATGTATGCAAACACGGTGGCGGTGATCCTCCAGTTTCCCGTGTTTGCAAGCCCTTGAATCAACAAGTCTTTAATCTGGAGCTGCTGCAGACGTAGCGATACCAGGCACACTGGGAGCAGGTTTAGGAGCTGTGCAAGTGGTGAGCCCGATCAGTTTCTGGAGAGGATTTAAGAAGCTGTTCTCGGAAAGGTCCTGACAGGCATTTAGAGGAAAAACTGTTGGCTGTGGGCGAGCTGCCTCAACAGATTCCAGTTGGTCAATAATTCACAAATATTGCCTCCTGCTATGTTCCTGCAAACCAGCAGCTTTGGATTTCATGTATAGGTATGAACGAATGCTTTCCAGCTCCAATACACACTCAGGTATTGTCTGGGAGTGGATATCATTAAGATTTTAACGGTACTACTACTCTTCTCAATACTGCTTATTTTTGGGGTATTTTAACGGTGCTCTTATCGGTTCTTTTGGGATTTTGTGAGAGGAAAAAAATGTAATGAAAAAATTCAATTTGCTTTATTTTCTATGTATGTAAGTGCAGTATATAAAGTAGCATTCTGCAATAGCCTAGTTTTGAACAAACCACTGTTAAAGACAATGACGTACCTGAGGTGAATGGGGTAACATGAGCCAGGCAGTCGAAAACAGTGTATTCCTCTGCCTGTATGTGAAGTCTAGTCGTTTTGAAAAGTTGCCTGTGTTTCAGCGTTTACGTACAAAATAGTCGTTGCACTTGTTGCAACAAGCGATGTCGGCATTAACTCTGAAGTATCACCAGACTTTGAAGCATGTGTCAAAAGGGCTCTTGTGTGATTATGAGACACTGTGTGTGTGTGTGTGTGTGTGTGTGTGTGTGTGTGTGAGGAAGACAGAGTGGCAGAGCTGACCTCGCCCCTCACACATGCAGCAGGCTGCCAAGCTTCGACACACAGAGCTCTTCATCTGGATTGAGGAGCGAAAATGCATCACAAACAAATATTTTTATCTTTGAGTTGGTGAGATAAAAACTGTAAAAGATTACGTTTATTTAACCTGCATAAACAAGAAAAATATTTTCTTTATTTCTTCAATACCAACAGCAGGACCGTTAATGTCAGAGCTTATCAATACTCTGGTCTTTAATAATTCAGCACCAGTTCCCATTAAAAAAACAGGTTTCAGTACCCGTCCCTGATTCTGTGCACTGGTATCAGATATTAGTGAGACTTAAATCCAGTTTTGCTCTGAGAGCCCAAAAGACAACTTGAATTCTGCGACAGGGTAGTGCAGTAAAAGCTGCAGAAGTTTTTCTTGTCAAGTTCTTCTTTTTTAAACTTTTCCCCTCGCCATAGTACCCATTGTTTACAGAGCTCTAAAGGAAAAAAAAAACGGCTGATTTCACACTGGCAGAGCTGGTTAAATACAAAGATCGACAAAAAGTTAGAATACAAGGCTCGGCAGAGCTGCAGTCTACCCCCTTCATCGAAAAGAAAAAGTCTCTTTCTGTGTCAATATCTATCAACTAAAATAACTGTTCCTTGGCTAATTGCTCCTTCTGCTTTGAGAGCGTGTCTGTGTGTGTGTTTGCCTGTAAGTAGCACACACAACAGAAAAACAAGCGCCCTCCTTAGAAAAGCTTCTCCAATGTGATGATTTTCTGCTTTTCTCTGTTACAATGTCAGCCAATTTCCTCCTCTCACATTTTCCTTGTCTGCCTTTCTTCTCCTGCCGTGAACCGACTCAACTGTCACCTCAGATCTGGCCAACGCCGCCCGCTCGCCCTGCAATAACCCCGCCATTTCCCCTCACCTGACCTCCTCTGCCCACACACGTTCTCACTTACCCATAAGCCCAGTAACATATCTGTATACTGGGACGTTTCCAATCCTTCTCCACCAGATTGTCAGTTGTACTTTTGCCTGAGCGTTCCTGACATTTTCTCTGCCTGCCTGAGTTTTGCCTGATATGACCCCCTCGCTGCCTTTTGGACACCTGCTTGAATAGCAGATCTACAGTGTCGATCAAAGCAGCAACGTCTGAGGCTGAAAAATTACGAGCCAACAACTGCAGTTCATCAAATGAGCACTTGAGGCTGGCTCCAAAACAGAGTAAATCCCCACAGACCCCCATGTTGCAGAAATAAACATGTTTACAGCCTGGAACCAAAAAAAAAAACGCTTTTGCCTCTATAGTTAATTTCAGGATCCATGAGAACTGTACGGGGGGGGCTGAACTTAACCACTGACATTTTATCAAGGCCCAAAACTATGCATATTTAAGATTAATTATAGTCACTTCTGGTTCAAAAGAAAAAAAAAAAAAAAAGGTGACGGCTAAACCCAAGGCTTCAAAATGGCAGACCACAAACCAATGGGTAATGTCACAGTACCCACGGACTTTATTCATAGTCTGCGGTGATACTCCACCTGAGCCCGACGAAACCAGACAGGTCACACAGCGTTCATTCAGATATTTACGGATGATGTTCAGATCAAGTTCAGCCTCAAAATGATGCGCCTACTGTCTCCGTTTGGCTACATGACAACACGCGAATGCAACACAGAGGCTATTTCAGGCGGTAAAATTCTGTAAATGTTAGGTAGCTAACAACAGACTCCAAATAAACCACCATGGTCGAATTATGTGAATGGTTCAGTTAAAAGTGGTTATGGTTGAAGAAGAGTTTGTTAAGATGATCACTGACGTAAACGAAGATCGTGTTTGACAACAGCCGGCCCAGACACACTACTCGTCTGTACAGGAGACTGTTTGTACTGACGTGTTTTAAATAGAAAGTTTTAGAGAAAAAACATACTTTGGGAAGTACTGAGCAAACGACTGGATAAATGAGTCTCGGATTATGCTGCACGAGCTGTGGGAGAGTTTGTTAATGAATGCTTCGATATTGTTTTGCTGCTGTTAAATGTGGACCCTCATGACTTAAGTTCATGACGAACATTCACCTTCTTGGATTCTCAGTTCACCTTGACCTTCATGAATTTAAGGTAGCACACAAAGAGTAATTGAAATACGAATGGTCATTTTGCAGGTGAAGAATTCCTTTAATCTCCCGACTTGTCGTCACCCATCTGCCCTTTCCCATTTGCCTCAGTCCCCACAGACGAGCTCAGGTGTCACGATGACGCACGGGTTGACATCTGTCATATTCTGCAGCTCTGTTTGCTTCGGCTGCAGGGCTTTTGAAAGATTGTACGAGCGAGCGAGCCACAGAGGTGAGCGGGGTATCACAGTCTGGATTAAAGACGAACCGTCCTACATCAACCACCCTAACCCCCCCTCCTGGTGCCCTTGAAGCCCACTCTTTTTATCATTTCACCCCACGGTGTCTTAAATAGGACTCTGGCTGCTTGCTTGGCTTATTCTCTGTGTCTTTATTTCTCTTGGCTTGTTTTCTCTCTCTTCCTGTTCCTCTCTGTCTCTCTCATCTTACATATCTCACCCACATCTTATTAAATGCAATAGTTTCCCTCGCTGGTGTGTGTGTGTGTGTGTGTGTGTGTGTGTGTGTGTGTGTGTGTGTGTGTGTGTGTGTGTGTGTGTGTGTGTCTGCTCCCATGTGTCTAGGAGTTTGGATTTAGTAGAAATAGCGAGCTGACTCATCAGGCAGCGTGCATATAAGAAGTCGTCCAAGCACCAACCCACACACAAATCACACTGAGTAGACTGCCCTCCACACACACACACGTACGTGTACACACACACACACACACACACACACACACACACACAGTGAAAATAGCACCAAGCCATTTGTATGCTAAAATGAAGTTGACTTTGAAGGACTGAGGTAGCCGGCTGAGGATCCTGATTGAGAGCACTGATGAGATACAGAAGGTTGGACAAACAGCCAGTGAGCTTTCCTCCCGTCGCTCACCCTCGAGACGCAGACTTTCACATGAATAACGCTGAAGCTGGAGAAGGCAGAGCACTCCCTCCCTCTCTCTGTTGCTATATCTCACTCACACACACACACACACACACACACACACACACACACACACACACACACACACAAACATGCCTTCAGAGAAACTTCTCTGGCAGCGTACAAAGTAGCTTCACACACACTTTTTGTTTGTCCTCTGATTCAGACACAAACAAAAGCCAGAACTGTGCTCTTTCTGTATTATGCACAACTTTCATTACTAGAAAAAAAAAAAAAACAGCCGCCAGCACAACAAATTAATTTCCTCTAGTGAGCAGATACCGCCCCAGTCATTTGTCTGGTTCCATACAGACTTTAATGATTATAGGCGAGGTCTTCCAGACATTAATCCTAGTTGAAGACAGATAATTACCTTCAATAGCGGACCAACCAGGTTAAAATGAATCCACTGCCAAAACGCATAAAACGAACAATAAAATGTACACTGTGTATACTGCACGACTGCTTCCAGAAAGTGAAGACTAAGTGTTCCTCGCCGGGCTCATCATTTTGTTCTTGTAGTCTCACAACAATCAGAGCAGATGGCACAGAGGTGACGAGAGAAAAGACTAAAGAGGAACGATGTGCAACAAGGGATGTGGTAATCACAGTCAACCACAGTTTGAGAGTCGAGAAAGTCGTAGTTTGTTGTAAAACTGTAGAAGTACAGAAAGTACGATTTGTTTATTTTCCAGTTGAGGTTTAAAATTAAAACAGCGTCCAGCGGGACGTTCAGTGTGAAAGTGGCATTCATGTTAAATAGTAAACAAGGAAACTGAGCTAACACTGGACAGGAAGTTAGATATTGAACAAAAGCCAGAGACTGTGTTTTATTACGTTGCTGTGAGCTGTAAATAAACCATTTCTCAGCACAACAGTGAAGATTATAGGCTTGTTTGAGCTGAGACATTTTTCCACTTTAAATTTTATGAAGCTAAGTTTGGGTTGCAATAGCGCAAATGGTAAAATTTTCTACCAGATGGTGACATTTTTACTCACATCTCTGTTTTGTAGGTGGAGCACCTCTCCAGCGGGATCTTCAGGACTCGGTTGTTGAGCCCCACGAAGAGCGACCTGTCGCTGTGCAGGATCTGCAGGCTCAGGATTGGTTCTCGCACCCCCGATGGAAGAAGCTCCATCTCCTCCAGGTAACAGCCCTGTAGGTTCTTATTGGGCGTCGCCAGTGCCTTTAAGATGGTGCCATATTCTGGACAAGAAGATGAAATATCAGAAAACTGTAAACAGGCAAATTAAAATGCACTTTTATTTAACAAAACATGGCTTTTTTTGGGAAATACCTAGCCGTTTTTTTTGGCAGGGTTTCTGGGTGATTTTATGTTTCTCACTCATGTGGGACTCTACTGCCTTGATTCCCTTGGTGCCGAGTTTGAAAAATGTTTTATAGAATATACTGAGCATCATATGCATCGCCTTGTACCGGGATTTAAACAATGCTGCAAACTCTCATTGAATTTGCAATTCCCTGTCGTCCAAAGGACAATGAAAACTAACTAGCAGACAGTGGATCCTACGCTCTATGCAACCCAGGCGGACACAAAATACGAGTGCTGTTGGTTCTGTTGTCCTGATCTGCGTGACTTTAATGTGAGAGGTATTCTCTAAATCATAAAAAAAGATGAAAGAAAAAGGCGGCAGGAGCATTTTTATTGTCACTCTAACCACTGATGCTGCACACGGAAGGGAATGCTTCAAACTAACCAGGACCGAAAAAACTGTTGTAAAAAGATCTTGGTCCAGGCACGTAGGATAGTTTGAAAAGCATAAAAGGGACAGAAACATTAAAGATACAACAGCGTGTATTGACTTGCACCTTCTTCAGAGTGTAGTGATACACTGTGTCACTGGATCTTTTATACCAGTTTTCTGGTTATAAATTCCTCTTTTTTATTAAAAAAAGATGTTACCAATTATATTGATGATATATTTTATGATACAACCTCAAAAAAAGAAGAAATTAACAAATGCCCTCTTCCCATGTCTTAGCATTTTTAAGACTTTTCAAAAAAAAAAAATCAAAACATTAAATACCAATTAAGGCAACGTTATTAGAATAACGGACTGAATGCCTTTTAGGACTTTTTAAGGATCTGCAGGAACCCTTAAGTAATATTTTGTTTTATTTCTCCGCCATCACTTACCTGTGCTGATGTACATAACATGGTACAGGGTGTCCATGCCCTGAACGATGTCCACGACCAGGTTGGAGAAGCGAACGTCATCCTGCATGACCAGCGGATCCACAGACTCCGGCTGGACCACGTCGTTCATCAGGTAGAGCCGCTGGGCGTCCTGCAGGCTGCGCTCAGTCAGACCATCGTTGGGACCCTCGTCGTCTATGGTGCCACACTGAAGCGGAGAGGAAAAGATGTAAAAATGTGACATGGATGCAATAAAAAACAGAAAGGAAGGCAGAAAGAGGCAAAAACCAAACAATGGAGAAGCACACGCTCATTTACATTTACAAAATCAATTACATGTCTGCTTTGATTGTTTCAATCCTTAATTCTATTCTCAGTGCACTGAAACTTTTTTCAGGCGAGCAAAACTACACTGTGATTGCAATGTGACCACAGCAACAATCCAGCACTTTAATGAGACAGTGCAGAAGAATAAATATGAAATGACAGCCTTCTGAAGGCTTTGTTTGGGCTGCAGCTTAGCTCCGCCGTGCAGCTTCTGCTCATTCTTGAAATGAGAGATTGATTTGTTGGTAGATTCCATGTTTTGGATGATGCTAGGAGCAGTAGATGGTTTCAGAAGTATAGCAATGATTTTTCAATAATAAAGGGTATCTGATATTTGCATTATTGGACATTTATATTGTTTTTTTTTTGGTTTTATTTTCTTTATGAAACAATGAGCAGTCTCTTCAGGATGAATTCAGTCTATAAGATGAGTAAATGCTGTGTTGTAGTCACCGAATGGTTTTACATACTAGATCGGTTCAGTTTTTCTAAATAAAAAAAATGTAATTTAGGGAGTTTACATTGGAGTGATGCAGCCTGGGAACAAGAACTGTCTGTTTGGAAAACAAAGTCATTTCCACTGTCATTACATGGAAACTGATTTGTTGGGATGAGTCTTGATTTGAATTTGACTTGGGTTTGAAATATCTTTTTGCAGAAACCTGCTGTGATCAGTGAAATTGGCAAGCATTCTTTCAGTTAGATGCTTTTTTTGTGATCACAAGATTACAAATTCCCAGAGGGACTGGACTGCGGACACGTTCCTCATCCAAATGGAAAGTCTGAGGATTGAGGCTGTTGTTTCATGTTGCAAAGATATGAAAGCCCTCTGAGACAAATGTGTGATTTTGGGCTGCATGAAAAAATGGACTCATTGTTGCCTCTCTGTCTCTTAATATACAAGCGACATCTTTGCAAAATAGGATGTTTTTTGTCACAGTTAGTCAGCTGAAGTGTGTAAAGATAATTGTGGATTGAATTACAGAGTGTCTACAAGTACAAGTACCAAGGACTTAAATTTAAAGCTTCCAAAGCCTTTAATACCACCAAATTTAAGACTGATTTTCATCCAAAGCATCTTTTTTCTTTTTCAAACATTATGTTTAAGTAAAAAGGTAAGTAGTAATGAGAAATGTTTATCTACATTTTGCTAACAAGTAAAAGGTAAAAAGAAGTTTTAGCATCATTGGTAGGTTTAAATATTTGTTACATCAGAAATGTGGACTTTCACACAGAGGAGCATGTTTTATTTTGACAAAAAATAAATTTAAAAAATGATAAATTAAATTGAATAAAATGTTTGGAGGTATTATTACCTCACAAATTTGAATTTCAGACTATTTAGTGACTTTTAAAACTTAATATTTGTAAAAAAAAAATTCCTGCACTGCTGTTTGTACTTCCAGATATCTGCCTTATTTTACAGTTTCATGATCGCTTTCACTGCAGAAAAAAAAAAAATTCCTCTTTTGGCTGCTTCACAGTTTAAGCCATTAAATATCCAAAACAACATGGGACTTTCATTGCGAAGAACAAAAGGAAACCAAACATCCACTGATTTACAGCTACTCAACTCAAGATACGTAAGATACGTAGCATTTGTGTTATTTATTCTAAAGATGAAACTTTACATTCGATTTGTTATATTAGCATTTAAATTCATCACTTTGATGTTCAAAACTAAGAGACGGAAAGACATGAGGATTTTTGTTTCCAGTCCAGCGCTTTGATATATGATCTATGTAAGTCAAGCATTTTAAGTCTTACATTAATGTCGGCTGTTCAAAGCCCGTCAAGCATCTCAAGCGTGTTTTTTTCATTTGAGCATGTCAGTACGCAATAAATATTTCTGTTGAAAAAAAAAAGAATTGTGTGAGAGAGTAGTGATCTCAATTCTTAGGAAGACAAATGGTGACTCACATTTTAGCAAGACTCGTGCATCCCTAAAATGCAGTAAGAGAATATCTGTATTTGATCAGCACAGCTTAATTTGACATTTTTGATATGAGTTTGGTCTGCCTTTGACCGAAAAACAGAGAGAAAGCGAGAGACAGAGGTGGGCCTCTCTCAATAAGCTTCTATACTCTTTGGGAAACAAAAATTAAGACATACAATCTGTACTTCGAACAAAAGCTTGGAAGCCAGCAAAAATTTTACGGATAAAACAGCAGAAAGATTTGACACTGACAATATGGAGGTACGTTTGTCACAGTTAACTTACAAGAAATACCCAGGTTGTTGTGATACAAAGCTGGCTGAAAATCAACAAAGTGTCACTTTAAGCGGTCAAACTCACCTGGAAGTTGTGGATGGGGTTGGTTGTGGGGAGCCAGGTGGAGCGAGGGTTCTCCTGGGAGCGAAAGGGCCCGTTGAAGGCCTGAGTGATGGCGCTCAGGTTGAAGGCACACACTGCAGATGCTGCAATACTGTTGCTTTATAGTGAGATGGATAGGGAGGACGAGACAGCACGGGGAAGATAGCGGGGAGCAGAGGGGGGAGGAAGTGACAGGAAGGGATGGAGAGAGATATTATTTCAACAATAATATTCATAACAGTTTACATGTTGGCAGTAAATGTGAAACCACATCAGAAATCAGCAGCGCCCAGCTGTGTAATAAAGCCTTTCTGTAATGTGTTTCCATCCTCTTAATGGAAGTCCTATCGTTTATACCTGCACTAAACAGGCGCTACGTGGCTGGCTCGCTCGCTGCAGGCTAAGCTACGCTATCAGTGCTGCACAGTGAATGGGGACAGTATTAAGCTGTGGATATGGGAGGCAGTTGCACGGATTATGTGCAAACACACACACACAGCTGCCTCACAGGTGTCACAAACGAGAGTAAACCCCGGCTAAACTGGCAGTGTGAGTAAAGTTATTATCGTGACGCTTTTCGGCCCTAATGTGCTGCAAGGTAATGAGTTTCTTAACTGCCTGCTTCTGCTGACTGTTTCCCCTCTTTCCTCTTAGCACCGAGACTTTTTTACTAGGCGGGGAACAGCCTGCTGCCTTGGCGTGGCTTGTGGGATGCTGATAAAACATCAGTTAGGAGATAGTGAGTGATAACAAAATAGTGAGTGAGCAAGAAAGAAACCGCATGAGCCACAAAAAGAGAGAGACTCAGACAGCGAGGCAGAGGAAGACAGAGTGTTGTAAGGACCTCGTGGTGCTTTGTGAGCCGTTTCGGTACCTTAGGTGAAGTATAAATCAGTGAAGGCTGCTCTTTGCTGAAAAAGCTGCGTCCCAGGGTTTAGTTAATGGTTCTGGTGAGGCCTAAATGTGCAGTTATTAACCCTTAGGCTGCATTTGCGCAGTTTTTATTGCCTTTATTTTAATTGGCTTCTCTGAACTATGCATGCCATATTGCACATTAATTTACAAGTATATGCGATTTGGAAATGCCAGGGCTGTACCAGGGCTTATGCTAGGGATGGGCATTTTAACCCTTTGAAAACTGAGCAAACTGGCTTGATTTCTTTCAAAAACATGGGAGGCGACAAAAGCAATGAAAGAAGAAATGACCCAAAAATGAGCAAGAAATTCAAAAAAATAAATAAAATAGAAAATAATAAATGAATTAAAAATTACAATAAAATTACCTGAAAATTGGAAAAAATAAATAAATTCATTAAAAAAAAAGAAAAATGACCTGGAAAAGTAATATCTATAACATATGTAAAACTGATAATTAGCTAAAAATATAGTTTTCTTTTGCCCTAGCTTTTTTAAAATAATATTCTTTAACTAATAAACTTGTGCAGTTTTGGGAACATTTATTACAGGTCTCTACTTACTATCGGTCTCCACTCTATTTGTCCTCTGGGCGTGCAGTAATATCCTCATTTCTACCAATAAGATGTTTCTGAGTCCGCTTGACACACCTGTGATTGCTTTTGTTGTTTTTTTGAGTGCTGCTTTTTTAGAGATCCAGTTCAGGACCGCGTGAAAGCTAATGTGTTCTTTCATTCCTACCGCAGGGCGGCAAAATGCTGTGCAGCTCCAAATGAGCGCTGGCTAAACAACTGGGGAGACCAAACAGGTGGCTCACTGACTGACTCACAGGCTGCAGAGGAGAACAGCCTCCAGACCTCACTAAAAAGGACTTTTTTTTCTTGTTTTTAGCCAAGAGTGACAGGAAGGCAGAGACAAAGAGTGTGGAGCAGAGTGAGCGCCGTGGCGAACCGGGAGTAACCAAACTCTGAGTGGAGGAAACCACAGGCAAATGAGCTGCAATAAGAGAGCAGCAGCCACAGCAGTTTTCACACTCACACAGACATGAGGCTTTGTGGCTTTGTGGTTGTCCTGTAGCTACAGCTTTGCATTGAAGCCAAACTCCACCACAGAAAGCCGCTGCCCAGATTACGTGAGATCTCTGCTTTGACAAGTTTGCACATAATGCTGAGAACAGAGCGAAATGGAGCACAGAGAGGAATCCAGCCTGTCGCACTAATGGATGCAACCCATATGTTTTGTGTCTGCTTAAAAGCCGGGAAAGTGATTGAAAAGCAGTTTGACATCTGTTATGCTGTTTGCCGCCGCTGCTCTGCCGCTCTCCGAGGCCCCTGCACCGTGATGATCACTTTCATTATGAGTGAAGCTCCTTCTTCAAGTGATTTATCTGATCACAACAGCCTGATTCTGTCACTGGTTGTCTTCTGAAATGCTTCTTGATTTCCTGTCGTGTTTTACAGAGCTCATCACCGTTCAAACCCTTTTATCAACCTCTCATCCCCAGGTTGTTACCCGGCGTCTCCGCCTCCAGGTACAGCATTAAAATGCTGCTTACTCATGAACGCATCAGTCAGGAGAAAAGTGCACTCAGAGTGCAGATCTCTGCCAGGTGGCCGAGCGGCTGCCCGGGCTGATCGCCGCCACTCTTGACAATTCTTGTAATTCCAGCAGACGCAGTACAGAGCGGCCCACAGGCTGATAAAAATATGCGCCTTGTCTATTTTTGACAGCTCGCTGCACAGAGTAGATCAAGCTCTCAGGCTAACAGGCACTGTATGTGAAATATAGATAGAATATAATCATGGGGATGAATGTACCTTTAATAAGTAAAACAGCCACAAATATTTGATCGATGTTGTTTATAACTGGAGTTTTAACTGCATTAACTTAACAAAGAAGGAATTAACAACAATATATATAAGTAAAACAGACAAAAAAAGCAACCAATTATTAGGTCTATACTGGACTCAGAATTTGGCTGTTAAATATGAATACTTAATGATTCATTTTGTTTTCCATACAAAGTTTTTAAGTCTGAACAGGCTCCTCAGGACGATCAGTGTGACAGCAGCATTCGTGTAATAAAGGTGTGGTGTGGACTCTCTCTCTCTGTGCTGTTGCCTACACCTCCATGTATCAAAGACTGGCTTGATAGTTAAGAGCACTCACTCCATTGCAAAATCTGGGGACCCAAACGTCCCCTGAAGTACACTTTACAGAAAAAAACAACTGCTCGCAATCTCAGTCGACTGTGGGTCTCTGACTGATGATTCAAGTCTCTGATTTTCAAGGGGCAGCCCTATCTTTTGTCTTGCTGAACTTAAATGAATCATAACAAGTATAAAATCAATCTGTAAATGCTCTACTTCAAATGAGACAAAATTTCTTAATGGATCTCAGTTTTTGAGCCACAACGAAGGCCAAAATGTGGCCTACAACAGACATTTAGGCTTGTTGTTGTTAACCGAGACGACTTGAGGCTGCCACCAGCCAGTTAAGCTATCAATGACAGTATAAAAAATTCAATAAAAATATAATTTTTCCAACAATTGTGATCCACTAGCACAATGCGAGGCTCTAGAGCATACAATCGCAAATATACACCCAAAATATGAGGCGGACTGGTCCAGTAGTTTACAGTAGTTTAGCTGTGGACAGACAGTTAAATGACCAATCGCTTGATCTCTGCCAGGCATCTGCTTAATAATAAAATCCTACAACATGTCTTTCAGGACAAAGCAGTTTTGCTGAGTATTCTTGCACAGTGGTATTTAGTTGTATTTATAGAATAAGGTGGTGATAACAAAACCTCAACAATGAATGTAGTACTGTCTGTGTAGCCAAAGCCTGATCCAGAGCCATTTTATCCCTCTGTGTCATAAGGATAAATTGTTTTCAAAAAGCTATTAAAAACACATCAGTGAGCCACACTGTAGCGCTGCATGACATCTTCCTTCATTACCATGAGTACTTATGCTTTTAGTTTATTTTTTAATGCTACACAGATCCTACACAGACCGTCCTGCTGTGAGAAATACTCAACAGAGCTCCAAATGTGACCAACCCACAGCTGAGAATAGTCTCCCAGAAATTCACTGTTTGCTCACATTCGAGTAATGTTTAAAAAGTGCCGTACCCAGCTGTTTCAGGAAATTAAAAAAGAAACTTTGACCTGTTTTTTTAGAAGATTTGTGTATTCAGAAGGAACCTGTGGGCTCGGGTTTGAGAGCTACAGACAGGGAAGAGAAGGAAGTACTAAGACACAGAAGGACTAAAACGTTGTTGGGTCTTTTCTCAAAATGTTTTGACAATACGAAACATATAGAATTATGCCAGACTTATCCTAAAGGAAATGAATACTTGTTTCACCTGCCAGCCGCCCTGGTACCTCAACAAGTTGCTGCAGATGACAGAAAAAGTTCCCACACAAGTCATTGGATGTGTGAGTAACTTCAGCCCCCCAAAAAGACCTGTTGGAAAGGTAATTAAATCCTCAGTCAGTCTGGCTGTTTGGCCCTCTGTGAGCCACAATCGGTGCAGATCAGAACACCAGTGGGTCTGTCTGGTAAACACAAGTGGCTGATAAGCATCACACTCTACAGCCTTATCTCTGTAGGCTGGATGCTGGTGCACCTTTTAAACAAGGTCCCTGGTTGTTTCTGTTCAGGATCGTCCTTTTCTTTATTCTGTTTTCTTCTCTTTGGTCGTTGCAACGACACAATCCTTCATGTTATGTCTTATGGTTCGGTGGTTTTCTGTGCCACTTTCCTCATGCATTCTTACATTTATCTGTATTTATTTAGTTTTGATTTATCTTTTTTCAGTTATTTTTAGAAAAATAGGACTTATACGATTGTTTTTTAACATCTCGTAGAAAGCACTTTGTTTTTAAGGGGGACACTAGAGGTGCAATCATCAGATTTTAGACTATACTGCCTTTTTAAAATACCTAAGGTCAGACTGGTGGAAAGAAAACATCCAAAATACGTATTTCTGCCTCTACATAGTATATAGGCAGCCGGCAAACTCTGGTGGATGAAGTGCCAGATAAACTAAGAGGGACCAAGACATTCAGGAATCCAATCAAGCCCTGAGCAAGCCTAAGAAACGGCTTTGTGTTGCTCTGAAAATAGGTTGGAGGTGCGTAAAGCATCACAAAAATACAGCTAGGGCGAGAAATATTTCCATTGAGCAACATGTCACTTTCTGTTTGCTGACACCAGGAGCAGGCTAGGACATGTTCATTGGGAAACACTTTTTTAAGATATTTGTTTGGGGCGTTTTTGCCTTTGATTGATAGGACAGCAAAAGTGTGAAAGGGGGAGCAACGGGCAGAGGCTGGAATTGAACCTGCGGCTGCTGTGGCGAGGACACAGCCTCTATACATGGGACGCCCGCTCTATCCACTGAGCCACCAGGCGCCCCAGAGAAAATGTTCTTTAATACAAAAAATATTTGTCTTCATATCAGTTATTAAAGGAGAAGTTTTACACTGATCGATCTAATATTTAGTAAAATAAATAAATAAATAAATCCAAATTTACCCTATTCACATGCAGTGTCTTATTTTTGCCCTAAAACGTATGGAATTTAACAATACTGAATTTTAGGTGCACTTACACACCAAACATTCCAGCTGTACTCCATTTAAACTGAGGGCTTTTACAGAGAGGTTTGTTGGTGTATCATTCATAGCCGGATTTATGGAACATTTTATTCCTAAAAACACGGTAAAAATATTTTCAATAGCTGTTGACAGTATCTTCTGATTTATGATGTGAAACAAAGAGAAACATTTGACTATAATATGTCAACAAAGTGAAACAAGAACTTTGACCTCGGCTGTATCCAATGTTCAGATTTCTGCTCCTGAAATGTCATCAAAATCAGTGCATAATTAATAAGATAATGCCGAATTTGCATATTTAAACTCAATAAAAAAAATAACTGTCTTAATGTAAGTAATCAACGATGGAAGTTTCAGCAATATCCATTAGTAGTTTTACCAGATTACCCTGTATTATCTCCCGTTAACGTTTTGAAACCTGGAGAGATGGTGCGATTTCTTTAAAAAACATGGGGAATGCAGGCAATGAGCAACTTGGTAAGAAATGTTTCACAAATGCAAGAAATTAGTAGATTTAGAAAATTATATTTAAAAAGCTGGGGGGAAATGTTTAGAGAAAAAATAAAAATACAACGGAAAATAGAGTTATTATAATCTTTAAGCACTTTTCCAAGTAATTTCCTTTATTTATTTTAGAACTATTTTAAAATAACTTTCAGGTCATATTTTTTTGTATTTTTTACTTATTTCTTGCTATTTTGGGGTCATTTCTTCTTTTTTTGCTCATAGCCTCTTTTCTATGTTCTTAAAATAAATAAAGCCAATTTACTCAGATTGCAAAGGGTTAATACAAATAAAGTGATTTGATAAGTACACCAACACTTGCACATGCATTGTATACATACACATCAATGCAGAGAGAGTCCAGCCAAATCCCCAGGTCTTTATCTAATGCTCCTAACCTCATTTTATGTGAAGAAAGAACCCGCTGGAGCTACATTAAGGCCAATGTTTCAACCTCAGTGAATACCTGCATCGCAGCAGAAAAGCAAAAAGGGCTCACTCAGCAGAGCTACATGGCTGCAGGGACCAGAAATTGAACTAAGTCTGCCAGGATTATCCATACATATTTTTATTCTGCACAACAATATGCCAGCAGAAGCAACAGCTTTGGCCCGAAACAGTCACATCCAGAGGCAGCCTGAGTCAGCAGCATCTCCGCTAAACAATAAAGCAACACCACAGGTTCAGGAGGTTGCACAAAAAGCCAGGTGTTAGATCTGAGCTACTGTAGAGAAGTGCACAGCTCACTGAGTACAAAAGCATTGTAAACTGTTTGAGAGAGAAACTTTGATCACTGGAGTCTTTTTTATTTTAGCCTAAGCTTGACTTGACCTATTTTCTGCAGTGTTTCTAATCAAATGCAAACCGACCCAAAGTGAAGGAAACCAAACAAAGTGCTAACAGTGGGTTAAATTTAAAAAATAATATCTGTGACAGCAGTGATAAAACAGCTGGTACACAAGCAGCAGATTCTGTCAAACTGTATTCAGATCAGGCCCAGTCTTTCACTGGGGGCCCGCAGTTCATTTCAAGGTAGATTTTATGTCAGCAAGTTGATGCGATGGGAAGGAGAACGCTGTGCAAAATCAGAAATATTGCACAGTTATGTGGCTTGCTTCAGTTGGTTGCCCAGCATATCGTTTATCTCTCACGTTGAGTCTGATCTCACATGGAGTCAGTCGCACATTTTTCATGGGTTGGAGGGATTTAAGGATCCCTACCGTGTTCTGTGCATGTCAGGTTGCACATGTGAGTGTCAAAGTGAGTCTGAAATGCATCAAAGTGATGCGAGATACTGAAGGTGCATAAGGCTTTGTTTGGGGCTGCAACCAATTATAATGCAGCATTTTAATCAGATTGAACTTGTAGTTTGCTTCATCTCATTATTCAGTCCGACATCATTCCACTTGTTAGATTATTCTGTTAGGAAAAAGGAGGTTATTTTTTTTTGTTCTGCCCTAACCTCATTTTGTCAGTTGACACAAAAGCTAATAGTTCCTTGGAGCAATAAATGTAATGTTTTCCAACGTTCTTTAGCAAAGAAATATGATAATATCAGAAATTCTACCCCTGTGAGACGGCCGAAGGTGCACGTGTTCTCCATCAGAAATGCCTGAGGGACATCAGACAGATTTGTTCCCTTTCATAGTAGTTTTAAATCTGACAAAAAGACTTGCTGCTTGCTGCGAACTTCAGGTAACATGTAAACACTGGCGTGCAGATAGCACAAGCTTTTGTATGTCTTACATGAGCGAGCACAGGAGAACGCGGCTCCCACACTCAGAGCTACAGGCTACAGCAAGACTAAAAACACTGTGCCAGGGACGTTTTTCAAAACAACTTGGAACACTGGGGCTTCAGGACTCTCTGATTACTTTAGACGAGTAGTATGGAAACATTTTGTGGTTTTATTGCGTTTTTTTGTTTTGTTTTTTTTGCGTTTGAATCCTAGTCACCATTTGCTTCAACTGTTTGGGAGATGAGTGAAACGCATTTTCCCTGTGAAACCATGTTATACAACATCACCCGAATTTCCATCGGCATAACATTGAGTACGTAATGACTGAATTTTTATCTTTTGGGTCAACTATCCTTTTAAATATGTTTTGCTGCTGCTCCTGTCCACAGACACCGGACTTCACTGACAGAATGCTTTTTTAAAGAGAAGGAGATGGTGGTCCATCACTGCTGCTATTCGGTTAGCTTGTGTTATTGCGCGACTTTTGGAAGTGAACTAATGTGGCGTCCACACCAGTGGGCTACATTGCTTATCTCTGGTGCCCAGGTACTCCTTTCTGCTCCTCCAGACTGGGAATAAGTCGACTACCATCTACTGTAGGTAATATACTGACTGTGAATATGTAAATGTGTTTTTACAGTACAGATGCAGTATTATGTGGAATTTCAAAGCATCATCACCGGGTTGAATAAAGCTTTAATGATAATAAAATAGCACCATCTTCAACCTCCAAGCTCAAATCTTCCAAGCTAACACTGTTTGCAAAACGTTTACATTTGAAAAACACGGAAAAGAACGCAGATGGATTCAGCTGTTAAGAAGATGAAGCGAGTGGGAAAAAACTGCCTGTTTTGCTTCATGAATTACTAAAATGATAAATTAGTTATCATAATTGTGTCAGTTGTTTGTTTTTTTTTACTGCTAATCAATTAACAAGACCAATTGTTGCAGCCCTCCTCCTTATCCCACCCCCGACCTTTCAGATACGAGGCTCTCGAAGAAGGAGTGAAGTGGAGGGGTCAGTGAAGTCACCCAGAAATAGATAAGGAGGCTCATAATTAGTTAGTAATGGCAGGTTAGACACCTCAGCAGGAGAATCTCTCTGCCGCTCCGAGTCCACGACGGGAGGACCCTGCCAATAAGGGCTCGAAGTTAATTAAAAGACCTGGCCGTGCTCGGAGGTCTTAAGTGTCCTTATTCTGATGGCATGTGAAAACCCTCCACTACATAACCGCTCCACTGGCTCCGCTGACTGCTGCTGCACGTCTCAATAAAATTACAGCTGAATCATTTCCTTCCTTATTTCCTTCCCCCCTCTCTCTCTCTCCTCATCTCAAGTAGGGCTGGATGGTTATTTCTGTCACTGATTGATGAAATATGTGTTATTATTTTTTAAACTGATTGATTAAAGGGGCAGTACACCAATTCTAAACATCAAAATCAGTTTATGAGAAGTACTACTTAGCTTGTGTCTTATCTGGATGTGCATTTGCTCTCCAGCAGCAGCTTTTTTTTCTCTTATTTTTTTTAATTTTGCTGCCACCTGAAACCATGAGTGGAGGTTGTGCAGGGAGGTGAAAACATGGGCATTTATCAAGTTTTATCAGGACTCTCTTGAGAATGAGATTCTGTGTCTAAATGAGATTACCTGTCAAATAATGATTAAATATTAATTTAAAAAAAAATCCACATTTTTTTTTTGGCATTTTTGCCTTTATTAAATAGGACAGATTAACAGTGTAAAAGGGGGAGAGAGAGTGTCCTGGCATGCAGCAAAGGGCCTTGAGCGGGAGTTGAACCTGAGGCTGCTGTGGCAAGGACACTGCCTTTATTCACGGGGCACCTGCTTTATCCACTCAGCCACTGATGCCCCAAAAACCACATACACGAAACTGTACTGTAACATTAAGCGTTCCAGACATATCTTGATTTATTTGCACCTTTTAGTTCAACATTCTACAAAACAGAAATGTACTCGTCACCTGCTAGCTGGGGCTTGACAATAACAGCGTCCCACTGCCCCAGAGACAACAGAAAATATATTTGGGACAGAGATCTTTTCCCAGAGGCCTGAAGGACTAAAGGGATTTCTGTATGTGTGTGATGTTATGTAGGTTATAACTGTTGCTAAGCAAATGACAGATTGAATCCAGCACTGACGATAGACTGAATTATAATGTTTTTTTTACAATGACTTTGAGGTAGAAACCTCAACATCACATTTGTAATCAAATGTCAACAAATACAATATATTAGCAAACTCTGCCTTCATTGATTAGTTGTAAAAAAGGCCCACTTAAAATATCAATATCAGTTTAAGTATGTGCTATATTTACAATATCTTCACCACACTTCCTCGCTGTGAGACATCCCTTGCCGACGGGGATTTGAAGCCGTTCAAAAACACAAGACTCGATTAAGAAAAACAGTCATTTCTCTGCACCAAACTGTGGAGTTGCTGGTTGAGCGCTGCCTCCATCAGAAATTTTGCAAGGTAAAGAGGCGCAGATATTCAAATACAGTGTACACTTAATGGATATTGATTTTTTTAAGGTGGTTAAAATATGTTTTGCTGCAGCCACATCCACAGCAGAACATTTTTAAGTTTCATGCTGGTAGACCTTATCAAAGCTTATCAAAGACATTAGCAAAGCAACACATTTCATAAAATAAGCACAGAAGAGCCAGATAGGTCGGACCACCGTGTATTACTCTATATCTTTATATGCTACAGTAACGACTGAAAACGACAACAAAAATAAACAAGTTTGCCATATTTCAGTATCTCCAAAATGCACTTTTGAATCTCTAGAGAAGCTTCGTGATTATCTTATTTTCATCCACAGTTAAGTTAGCAGAGGGCTTCCTGTGAGGAAATTTCAGGCTGGCAAAGGCATGACCCGCCCTCCTCTGTGTCTGATTGGCTTGCCTCATATTCTGACCCTGGACCTACCAATTGTTAACCATTTCTGCTTCAGCTCTCAGACTGTCGTCAGTGAGCACAGGGGAGATTTGTTTACCTCCAGGGCCGAAGTAACTTTGGGGTTAATAATCTTCACTTTAACCAGCAGCTGGAAAGCAACATGTGGGAGCTCCACTTGGTCTTGAGTAGCAGCAGCATTTATTAACTGAAAACTGTGACTTACTCTGCACATTTACCACTAAGCTGACCACTTTTACTTCTAGGTGAAGACCCGTTCCTCTGCCCTGCTCCGTATACTCAGATGCATTCACTAACACACGAATCTGCTCTTTGCTTTCACTCTACCACTCACACATACGCTCACAGTCCTGTCTCTAAAAGAGCCACGCCACTCTAACACAATCTAACCAATGACGGCACGTACAGTACTGGCCAATCAGACGCAGAGTAGGGCGAGTCATGACTTCTAACCTCTTATGGGGAAAAATTACATTGAACTTTGCCGTCCTACGCAAACCTCACAAATCTTAAGGGCTGGCATGGGATCTTGTTGGCTTAGTGGGGCGCCAGGTCTGTAACACTGTAGGGAAAAACACTGGTGGATGGGTAAATACTTGGCATTATATTTGGCATTTTGCTGATTATCTGTATCAGAGTTTTATTTTAATGATCACTGATAAAAATTAATTGATGAAAAAGTGTGAGTATTACACTCAGCCACCACCAGGAAGGCAGTCTGCAATACATGCAAAGAAAGTGTCGGCATGGGAGGAACTCTTACTTTGTAAAACCTCGGGGAGCTATTTTCAGTTATTCATCTTTTATTTAATTTTTTACTGAACTTAATACAAAAAAAACATGCTGGGGAGCTTGCTGTAGATGATGTTGAAAGGTTGAGTTTTCATTAAACATTTGCTAAAGGCATTTAAACAAAGTTTTGTGCTACAGTTTGTTACATAACAAATTTTATCTCATCTCATCCTTTCAGTCTCATTGAGTACTTATAATCGGTATCGGCCCTGAAAAATCAATATCTGTCGACCCCTACTAAATACAATATATATTCGCTGTCCTGGTCAATAATAAAAAACTGAATATATGTAAAGAGCAACAGAGGGAGAGAGGAGGTCACTACAGTATTGAGACCTGTCCCACATCGTGAGCAGACAGAGCGAATAAGTACTCTGTTCCAACTCTTTCTGCTCTGTTTTACAGCCCCAAACTCCTGGGAGCAGCTGTGAGCCTGTTCAATTTAGGCCAGACAGATGGAGACAGTGTTTGTGGTGATTGCATTAACATATCCAACCCCGATGAGGGAGGCGGTTTTGGAAGGAGGACCGACGAGCTGCTTCAGAAAAGAAGGGCAAGGAGGGAGGAGACAAAAGGACGGCGGACAAAAGCTCAGAGCTCGCTGATTTTTCTCATTACTTCTTCTCATTCCCTCCCACTCTTGTTTCTCTGCCTCTTTCTTTATCCCCCCTGGCTTTTCCCTCCTTTTGTCGCTTTACCGCTCCTCGCTCTCTCCTTCGCTCTATCTCTAAAGATGGCTGCAGGCTGATGGAGAGCAGCCATGTGGTGGCAAATACCGGCAGCTTAACAGGTGAGAGAGCAGAAGGTGAGAGGCAGGATTCAACGTCTCCTGTGACAGAACACAGGATGCATCTGAATACCAACAACCATGTTCACACAACACACAGCAAGCATGCACACACAGCACAGTGAAAGACAACGCTTCCCAACTCACAGCTTTCACCTGCGACTCTTAATAGTCTCACATGAATTGGGCCTTTGGTCTGATGATTTTGGATTTGACTTCATGCATTTAAAAGCATATGTGAACTAAGCAGTAACTTCCAAGGCTAAAAAAGTGGAGCCAACACGAAAGTGACAAAGAGTGCAGCTCCTCTAACCCTTTAAAACTGGAGCAAATTGGTTTGATTTCTTTCAAAAACATGGAGAAAAGGTCAATGAGAAACTTGGCACAGTTTAGTGATAGGTGACAGAAAACATATATATTTATCATTACAAATAAATATTTTAAATTATGTCAGAAAAAAATGTGTACATATATTTTTCCCCAATTTTTAGCACTATTTAGGGTCAATTTCTTGTTTATTTTTTACTTTTCTAAATTTTTCTTCTTATTTTGAGGTACATGATTTTGTGATTTCTTCCTAATTTCTTGCTAACTTTTGGTCCATGTCTTGTTTTAACTTGGTCATTGCATTTTCCCCATGTTCATGTTCGGTTTTAAAGGGCTAATGGTCATTTGAGGCTGGCTCCGAAAGCGAGTCAATCCTCATTTTTAAAATATCCAACCTTACAACTGGTTTTGGTTTCTTTAGCTAGCCCCCCCCCTTTCATGACAACTGTACAGGGAGTGAACTTTTTCTGTAACTCTCCTGTTAAAATGCTTTCTGACACCTAAAAAAGTTCAGCCACTGGCTATGAACTATAAATGCACGGTGCTAGCCAAGCTGGCAGCTAGCGTAAACGTTAACTGATAACGGATTGCATCATGTGATGGACGTGTAAGTTACACAGTTAAGCCACAGTGTGCTGGTCCACAAACCAATGGGTGACGCCACAGTGGCTACGTCAATTATTTGAAACCGTCTATGATGCGAACAGCAGCTTGCCTCTGGAGAAAATTTGCTAAAATCAAACATACCTGATATTCTCTGCGGCATTTCAGCATTAAGCAGCTCATGAAATCTTCCGTCTGGCTGTCAACTGAGTGCTGCTGAGTGTTTAATTTGTACATTTTTGATTTAGGTAGGTTGATGTAGGTAACCCAAATGAAATACGCACCCAGTAAAGTTATTTCTGTTTCCATTTAGAGTTTGTTCATGCTTTATTTCTATTCCCTCTTTCTTATTCCCTGTTTCCCTTTTTCTCATATTTTCTTACCAGGGAGTCAGGCCTTTTTGTCTGTTTTGTGCGGATAAATGGAGAGGAGGAGATCGTGCCTGAACGAAAACATGCATGATTTGTGAACAGGCAGGGGAATCGACAAACAGATTGCATCTTTTTATGTGCAACCCTGTTTCATTGCTGCCTTTCCAGAATGCCTTCTGAGGGGGGAATTTAATTTGTTAGTTGTGCCACAGATTCAGTCAAATTTACTTGAAACGTGCACTGGCCCTGCCTCCTGCATTATAAAAAGACTGAGAAGTAAGAAAGCATTTTAAAATGTCTCTGTGTCCCTTTGTGTTATTCTGTGCCCGTCTTCGTTCTAAAATCAGACAAAGACAGACTTTTTTGCAGGTCTGTGAAAGCAATGCAGAATGGGAGCTCTTCATCAGTTCTTTTTTTCCTCAGCAGCAGTTTGTCACTCGCGGGGTGGATAATTGATCTGGTGACCCATTCACAGCTGATCAGATCACATCAATGGATGAGAGGAGCCGTTTGCAGATGTTTGTATGCGAAAGCCACGTTTTAGATCCAGCAGAATTAACAGTTAAGTTACAATTTCCTCTGGACAAACAGACCTTTGCTGCGATTACACTTTCACTGAATGTAAGAAGCATAAAGAGAGCCATAATCTCCACACTTTGGCCCTCAGTGTTTCCCCTCTGTAATGAAGTGTGTGACTCCCCCACCTGGAGCAATCAAACACCAGAGGGAGTGGGAGTAGGTCTGTATATCCTGCTTGGCTGCAGGCTGCATGCATCCGCACTGATCATTAGCAGCAGCGGGGAGCCTCTAAACACTGGAAAATTGTCTCTCTGTATAGGTGGGGAAATGTCGGAGCACCAAACTTTATGAAGTGATGAAATCTGAGGGCTAAATGAAAAGAAGCTGAAGTGTTTTGGTATGTGTGTGTCACTGGTACCCTATTAATACTCTTGTTGGTGTTGAGAGGGCTCTTTAGCACAGCTGCAGCTTGTTTTCATGGAGCTGCTCGTCCCTTCTACTCGACAGTGAGGGCAATGTTGAGGAATAATGCACGGCTAAGGATAACAATGTCTGAACAGACGTTAAAGGCTTGTTTCTCCTGTGTGATGTACAAACGAAAGCTTGAATATAGATAATAATAGAGGCTAAAAGGTAGACTCAAGATGAGCTATTCTCACAGTATTTCTACCTTCTGTTTCCATCAGACACACTGAGCTAATTTAGATGATAAATGCCAGAAATGTTTTTCTTTTATATTTGTAGCTTGACGTATTCCCTCTGCTATATATTATTGAATTAGAAATATCGCACAACTGCAGGACATCGACAGTGTATCAGGTTACTTCTCATGCTTATTGTGATTAATTATCTGCTCTAAGCCGTTTAACATCTTCTATGCCAGCATCCTCAGCGAACATTACTCTCTTTCAGAGACTGCAGCAAGCTGAGTTTTAAAGCTAGAGAGAAGATCCTGGTATCAAATTAAATTAGAAGACCTAGGGGGGTTAAATAACACTCCAAAGTTGTCTTTAATTTGGCTGTTGACCTCTACAGTTATCTGAATGAAAATGGGTTCTATGCGTAGCCATTTACAGACATGCCCACTTTATGCCCTCTCAGGAAATTGCGGGCAAAAATAAAAAAAACCCACACAGTATTCCTCACACAGTACAATTGTGTAATTTTCACCTTTTGCATTTGAGAATTTCTGCATACTGGGGTTTAAACAGGCTTTGAATAGCATAAATTGGGTCTGACTGCTGAAAGTCTTGTGGATTCAGTGAGCCCAATTTTATTCAGTGTGATGATGTCAGCCCCTATAGTAGCAATTTCATTGTAGTGATACTATTTCCTGAAATTGACCTGACTATAAAATGACCTAAGTGACCTCTGGGATAACCACGGCCTCAAGAAACTTTGCAACTACAAACTCGTATATTAACAATAAGGGGGCTTTGCAGTAGCTTCCAAAACAAAGGAGGTCACCAGCCAAGTGCAAATACAAATAAAAATGAAATTCTTACAGTTTAAAGTTTTTGATACCACATCACAGCATGGATCTTTGTGGTCTTCCTCAAAGTTTGTATCTTAATGCGGTCCTTTGGAGGGATTTTCAATATTTCAATCAATTCTCAAGTGACAAGTAAAATGTCTAAATTTAGCACCAAATCTGTAAAACAAGTGATATCTACCCAAAATCTTCTGACATGTAGTTGGGCCTGGGAATGGCCATCATATACTCCTGTCTTAATTTTTAAAGCCCTTATACACTCTTGACTTCCAAAGTTTTAAAATAAAACTTAAAAAACGTACTTTTTTAAAAAAACATATATACAACTATAAAAACTTGATACAGCGCTGAGCTGCATCTAAAATCAACCTTCAGGTTCCCAGCTTTCAGATGACGTATACCACTTCTGTGTGGTTGTGGTGGGGGGAGGTGGTGGTGCAAGAGATTTAAAAAAGTATGCTATTGCATATGTGGGGAATGTACAGGAAATAATAACTTGTAATGTTTAGTTGATGACTGCTCCTTAAGGAGTGGTAACAAAGGAGCTTTTTCAATTACTGATACTTGTGAGTAATGAACAGGCTGTTGACTAATCACTTCAGTGTGCATATACAGATATAATAAACTGTGAGGGGATCTGCAATAGCTTGAATACCGGGAACTGTGACTCCCTGTACTACTGAGAATCTGATTCAATATCTACTCCCCCGTTTCCAGGAAAAATACTTGCTGGAACCCAAGAATTTTAACAAGTGTGTGCATCTGCGTTCCCATACTGAGGACTAGTGTATGTTCTAAAACAAAGACACCTTCTTCAAACCTCTTTTACACCAACTACCAACTGTCGATGCTCCAAAGTTTTCTTTGCTGATATCAACTTTTCTTCCTTTTTTTTTCCACGACAGAATTGCAGCTTACAGTTCAGCTGTGTGGCTAATTATATTCCAGAGATAGTATGAAAAAAGTGGAAGGCAAAAATGTGTAAACAAAATGCAGGTGGCTGAATCAGTCATGCAGACCTACATCCCCAAATCAGAGTGCAGAGCAGCATTCAACAGGTGGAGCATTGAGGGCAAGAGGAGCCCTAATGGTACAACTAAACATCCAACAACAATGCTTCAGAACATGAACACAACACACACAAGGCTGCATGTCAGCCAAGCAGCAACCCCCGGGGCTAAAAAATGAAGTCAATGTACGGTCCAAAAACTGCAGTTCCTCTAATAGCCTCTCGAAGCTGGCTCCAGTCAAACTTTCTGGGTGGGCACAGGCACGGCCCCCGTTCAGCACCAATATAGCCTCAGCAGGCGACGGTCTCTCAGCTACATTCACTCATGCATGACTGTACTCTATAGCTGTAACCATAGCTGCTGTTTATTGTTTATAGTTCATTATTTATCATTTAAAGTAAGCCCTAATTGTAATGTTCTGTCACCTAAGAGAAGTCTTGTTCCGCATTTGGTTGTTTTTGCGGACAGTACATTTTTCAGCCAAATTAGCATTGGTATTATCACAGTTAATCAAAGCTGTAATAGCAATTGGGCTGACCAAGCTAGCAGCTAACATAAGGGTAAGCTCCGCCCTCTCTTCCAGTATGGCCACTTCTGGTTCTACGAAAAAATAATAATAATAAGACATGGTTCCCACACCTTTAGGCAAGTGGGATTTGACATTTCTAAAAGACTTTTGTCATGCCTCTTGCATTGAAATTTAAAACCAATCTTAAAAAAGCAAAAATTGGAGGAAAACATGAACCGCCATCAATTTCTTAAGATTATGGAGGATTTTGCCAAAAGAATTATAGTTTAGGATTAGTTTATCTAAGAAGGGACAGTGCAAATGAATAAAAACACAAGTTATAAAAATGCCAGGATTAGCCAGCAGGCTGTTTTTCATCTGTAGTCGTTCTGCAAAGCTGTATTTGTATTTTTCAGAATTTTTAAAGATTGATTTAAGACATTTTAATACCAATTAATGCCTTATTATAGATTAATAAATTCAGTGCCTCTTAGGACTTTTTAAAGACCCATGGGAACCCTACAAGATGGTGACTGCAAAAACGCGAAACTCAGTGGAGCTGACAAACTAACAGGGGACATCATGCTGTGACATCAGGTCCATTACTGAATGCAGTATCTATGAATCTACCCTATAAAGATATTCACATGTACTTCCATTTCACTTTAACAGAAACTTAACCTGTAAAAATCCGTCCTCTGCTTGTATAAACGGGTGGCGTGCTGTGATGCATTTGCGTGGACTTACACATTGGTGGTGAAGATGCCGTAGATGAGGTCCTGCTCCGGCAGGTAGAAGGTGCTCTGCAGCTCGTTGTAGTAGAAGGGGATTTCCCCTGAGCGGGAGCAGTTGAGCCTCGCCTTCATGAACGTGGTCCAGGTGTCCTCCAGGAGAAAACGCCCTCCGATATCGTTCTTGCAGACTCGCGCCACGCGTGAATAGACCGTCTTCCCGCAGTCGTGCTCCACCGCGTTCTCCCTCAGGAAGAAGAAGGTGAAGAGGCCGATGTCGTAGGCCGAGATGAAGTGGGGCTCTGCCAGGAGGAAAGGAGGGAGAAGATCATTACACAGTGACTTCAGGGAAATAGAAATATTTGCAACATTTATCTTCGAGATTTTATTGCTCTGACCCCTGTACTCCTTATTATTGATTACAATAAAAACAACTTTGTAATTCTACTGCTACACTCCTGTTTAAGATGTTCTGGAAAAGAGCCTCAATGTCAAACGCATAAATGAGATGAGTGGGTGCAGGAGAAGATAAAAAATGGTTACTAATAAATCCGTCTGATGTTTTGATGGTAAATCCATGGAGCTATGTCTGTTTAACTGGATGGCCGCGCTGCTTTTATTGCCCTCAGTGACACCGCGGATGATTAATGGACCTCCCTGCTGGGTGGGTTATCACGTAAAGCAGACTGAAAAACAGTTTGAGCGGGATGTTACTGTCATCCTTTGTAAACAAATGACTCATCACTGAATACTAATTCACTGCTGTAAACATGCAGGCAACAATGAGCACAGTAGTCTTGCGAAGCAGATTTAAAGTCTAAATTATTTTTAGTCTTTTTAATGGCTCAAAGGATCAGTTCACCCAAATCCTTCTAATCCCATTTTACTTTTTACCATTTCCAGTATTTAATTATGCGGGTAGTTTTGGTTTATATGCAGACATATCACGATAACTGTTCAGTATCTGACATTTATGCAGACACTTAACACAACTGAAGTGAGTGGAAATTTGTTTGTGGTGCTCACAGCTTTTAAAATTGACATAGAAAAACTCAGGTTTAGCGCTTCCAAACATCCAAATGCAGTTTCTGGCTGCCATATAGAAGCTCCTCACTATATGGATCAGTCTGTGGTTGAACTTAAATTAGTACTTGCTCAGAGAGACTGCAACTTGAACAAATTGACTTAATTCACATATTATTTGCTTTGCCAACTTTCAGCCCTTACTCCCATCCCGTCCAGGAGGGACTCTACCCCTCCCACGTGGAAACAGGCTTTTTGAACTTTATCTGCGTCACCTTTTCGATCACTTAAGGCAAATTACGGCATCTTTTGAACAAATGAAAAAGGATTCTAATCTCCCACAGACAGCTGTCTATGGAGGTTTTACGGATGTTTAAGAATTAGACATTTTCTACATAAAAAATATAACCTTATTAAGATCCAAGCTCCTGAGGCAGTTGAAAGGCTGTTGATTAATCTACAAATAAATAATTCAAAGAGCATAACTATCTTTTTGTATGTATGGTGCATTATTAACTGCCTCTTATTATATTAAATCAAAATGGGCAAATGAGCTACAGTTACTGGAATCAATTCCCACAGAGACTTGGAATAAGATATGTTTAGTGGTTCACATAGTCACCAAATCAAATATGGGTCTTATAGGTCTGTGAATTCAGCACAGGTTAAACTCATCATGAGCAGTTTGCACAGCGGTGTGAATTATTGATCAATTGTTCCGGACAGAGCTGATCAGAGGAGAAGCAGAGTGCAGAGTAAGTGAATGCGAACTTTTAGACCCCGCACAATAAATGGTTAACTATCACTTTCACTGCGCCTGGTGTTCTGCTGCTCCGTCTGTGACAACAGTACACATGGCACTATGAGAGTGTGCAGCCATGAAAGACTGACGGTATAGCCTATATATTTAAATAGTGCTAGAAAATCCACTTGTGGTGGCAGATGTTTTAACTGTAGCGGCCCGTCTCAAATAAATGAATGTGTGGGAAACACTGAGTCCAATTTGGGTAATCTGAGTGAACTGGCTGTTACATATCTAAATATATAAAATCATAGCATTTCTTGCATGTAAAAAAACAAAGATGTCAGAGTTTATATCTTATTTTAATTACTTGAAATGCGAATTCACAGGCTCTTTTATGGTACAAAGAAAATTTTAAAAACCCACTGAAGTATTTCGTACATTTTCACAAGACAGCACAGTCTTTGAAAAAGACGCTGAATCTGTGAATATTAAGCTGACCTATAATGTTAAATTTGAAGCCAGAATGAGATTTCAAATACTCACTTCATTTTAGAGGTCAATAACTGTCACTAGATAAAGCTTGATTATGGATTCATTTATTCAAAATTAATGACTGAAAATTACCACTTATTGAAAAGCAATGACCACTTTTCTGTGACACTTGAAGTTGTAGTTTAAAACTGATCATTCTAAAAAGAAAAAAAAAAGAGAAAAAAGAAAAATGAAGCATCAATGGTGCTCATACAGCTCGTGTGCTGAAAGGATGAAACAGAGAATACTCCCGTGTTTCCATTGTCCCTCTGGGACCCATTTATCGTAAGAGATGTCACACACTCACCTCATCTGAAAAGCACAAACACAAACGGAGGAATACACCTTAATATGTGCAGAAGCATGCACACCCATCAAAATTTCTAAAAAAGGGAGATGCTGATATTATAAACACACACACACACACACGCACACACACACACACACACACACACACACACACACACGCGCGCACACACACACACACACACACACACACACACACACACACACAGAGCGGAGATGACAGGTTAACAGCCATGATGAAATGTGCCTTGAGGCTGCTGAGGGTTTTTGCAAGAGAATAAGATTTTAAAACAAAGCAGGCAGAGACAAACCGCTGTCCACACAGCTGCAGCCGTCCCCAAATTACATTTTACATCCAAATTATAAACACCCCGTGGTTTGGACCAACTACATGGTGTTCAAAACTTTTGAAACTGTGATCAAGTCATATATTAAAGGGACAGTCAGTGCAGAAGTCCTCATGTTATAATAAGGATTGGGTCCCGAAACCCTCTCTATTCAATCAGTACCTACCGGACCGAATCTTGACGTAGATTTTGGTGTAACTGTTATTTAAGGTTAAATTATTGTTGTCGGGTTAAGTTTTATTGAATTATGTTAATACGTTATGTGAATTTGTTAATAGTGTTTTGAGTTAATTCATATTTATATATATATGAGTGTATTTTAAATTGTTAAGAGGTAATATAGTCGATTTCCACTAAGGAGTGGAAATAAGGAGTATCGATTTCTCAAATTTGCCTCAAAAACAGGAAAAGATTATTTCATGTTGTTAACCGTCGTTTTGTGCCTTATTTCTAAAAAAGTATTGGTTCAAGCACCGTTAAGGCACCAGTACGGTGTTAAAAGTGTGGTTTTGGCACTAGTATCGAAAAAAACTTGATACCCAAACCTAAGTCTCGTGAGTATAAATTTAGAGTAAGTGTGTTAAAGGTGGGATGGAGCGGAGGCTAATTTAACAGGTGATCTAATCAACTTTTCCAGTGTAAATTTACTGAAGTAGAAGTCCTCATCTCATCGTTGCATTGATAATCATTGGCTTAATGAGCAAAAATGTCGAGGAAAACAGAACAAACCCAGCAGAATAATTACCATCATTATTGTTACAATGCATGACACCCAAAGATATGATTTAATGTTCATATGTGACAAAAAGAGCCAAACTGCAACGTACAGCCCCCAGTCACTAAGTTAATTGGTGCTAACAAGCATGTAGATGAACAAGTGTCACCTCTGTCGGGTCCCCGATAATTACTGTAAATGAGACCACCATCATAATGGGTTAGTGCTACTTTCCCTGCAGCTAAAGGCCATGTGAAAGAGCTAATTGTGTTGAGCATGTTTCAGCTATGTAATGTGAGGAATAATGTGTGTGTGTAGCCTGCCTGCTGAGCTGCTATGTGCGGAGTCTTTCTGTATTTACATACCTGTGTTTATGCATACTGTATGCGTGTCAGGCGAGGGGCAGGTGGAGCTGACAGATTCTGCATGATATTACCGAAGCTGCGTGGGTGCAAATGTGACGAGTTTTTCCAGCACCCCAGTGAGCGGTAAACAGATTGTTCAATCTGGCAGGCCGGTGAGGTGCTGGAGGAGTGAGGCTGCCATCACTAACGTCACATGACGTTTTAGATCAAACTCAGATACAGTATAAAGAGCGAGGTGGTTTAGTATTCATACAAATGGATTCTGCTAGAATGCAAAAATGATTCATTAAGGATGGGGGGATGTGCTGTGTGTTATCACCCAGTCTCACTCCCACACCGTCAACTATGGCAGCCTGGCCAGTAGCTCTCTGCTTCTGGTACCAACACACAAGGCGCCTCACACTTTAAACTAAGCCCATTGTAATCCTGTCTGTCGTGGTAAGGTTATACAACAAAAACATAGATGAGCCAGGTCCTTCAAAATAAAAGCACCATGATTTATTTAATCATAATAATACTTTTTAAAATTCCATCATAAATGTTCTTCATTTAACTTCCTTATAACCATATTTTATTAAATGTTATTATAACAGTGGTGTATTCAACTGTATTATATCACAGTAACTACTTTATTTAACTTTATTGTAACTGTAATTCATGAAATAATTTAGCAATTTAATAGTTAACATTAGTTTAAAGGACATTTAAAAATATCAAGATATATATAATGTATCGCGATATAGCCTTTAAATATCAGGATATCATTTTAAAGCCATATCACACAGCCTTACCTCAAGTGTAATATCGCAGTTATATGTTACATGACTGTTACACATAAATGTAATGTGATCACAGTAGTCAACAATACCAAGAGCTTAGCATATGAGGAGGATATTACTGTGGTGGAGGAAACTGCAGCAGCAAATGGCGCTGGCATGAAGACATCAGCACAGTGATACTCAGAAGTGTGAGACTATATATGGCCACACCAAACACCTGATAGGATGCTTCTGTTTCATGGGGACCAAGCAGGTGATGAATAAGGCACAGATTTTGAAGCATGAATGAAATAGCTGAGGTCCACAACGTCAAAGCTCTAACTGAACTAGATATATAGATACGGTTGCTATTTATGGGAACGCCCACAAAATGTCACAACCTTTCGGTCCAGGAGGAAAATGAAGCATTTGTTACCATGCTGAAGAGGTGTTGTGCAGCTTTCTACATGTCAAATACATTTGAAAATGCAGTGTTAAAGGGTATCTCTCTACCTATTTTCCCATGTTTCTGATTTAAGTGATCAATGGGAACAGCATTCTTTGAAGTCAGTGCAGAATTGAGAGAAAGCGCACCTGGCAGCGCCAGGTCGCAATGTAACCACTCTGCATGTTTGCACTGTGAATGTGCCTTCACTTTAAAGTGTCTGTTTTTGCTACTGACAGGTTAAGATTGTTATAAGAAGTGTCTGAAAACATTACAGAAATTATTTTTGCAGAGGTTTAAGAGTAAGAAATTTTTTGTTTAACCAGAAGCAGCCCCAAAATCGCTATCAACAAACCCACTGGACACTAAAATAAACAGTAATTTTGTCACCGCAAAACACACTTCATTTCAATTCAAACAGAAACAGAACAGAACATATCTTGCTTCACCTTTCCACTGCTTTTACAAAAACCAACTCACGTTTGGAAAGGACAAACCATCAATTCAATTCACTAGGTGTGAAAATATATTTACAGCCTGTGGAAAAAATATGGGATTCACACTGGAAATTGTTTTTGTACTGGAAATTGTTTGTATGTCATGCAGCAAAAGGCTGAGGCCGGACTTGAACCTCCAACCACTGCAGCGAGGACACGGCCTTTGTACATGGGGCGCCTGCTCTACCAACTGAGCCACTGGGCGCCCCAAGTTTATGACTTTAAATATGCTTTTATGTTATTTTGGTTGTTTTTTATCCATTTTTTAACCTAATAAATTATCATGTAGCACTCTGTTTCCAATGTAAAGTGCATTATAAATAAAATCTATTATTATTATTATTATTAAGAACCATGCTCTCCAGCATTTACAGGCTGGAGGAAAAAACTAAAAATGAAATAATGCAAATTAGATGTATAAAAACCTGAGGTCGAAAAGTCACATGCTCGTATGTGTCACAGTAAACTTCTGTCTTCAGTTTTATTTTACACTATATGTCAAAACACACTTTTTATAAGAGCTGAGAGGAATATAATTAAAAATGTTGTTACCCACAAAGTGTTCAGAGGATTAAGAGAAGCACAGAGACACTGTTTAGATTACTTGAAAAACAACTCTATAGCCCCTTGTGTCATTCAGATGCATGATGGGAAACAGTTGGTTGGCGCCTGGCAGGCTACCAATCCAATAAGGCAACAGATTGATTAGATCCAGGACCCCTCCCTGCCTTCAGTTCTCCTGGACTGCAGAGGCTTAAAGCTGGAAATGAGATTTTCATTCACACCCGAAATCCACCGGGAACTCAACTCCATAACCCTCAAGGAGGCCGCGAAGCGGAGCGGTCTGTGATGGCATGAATGTGTGACGCTGAAGTGCAACATGTGTGTGTGCAGCCAGCTGTGATTATGCTGATGAGGACACTAACTGCTTTGCTGCTCATCCTGTTCTTTTTTTCCTCCCACATGCTCTGTCACTTTGTGTCACTTTCAAACACACATACGTTGGACACACATGGAAGTGTACAGTCTAAATACATATATGCACAAGCACACACGCTCGTGCACACACAGACAGAAGCGTGCTGTGCTGTAATTTCACCCTCTCCCTGCCGTGAGGAATAATTACATCGCTCACTGACTCCTCAGTCTATCTACTCTGCTTCTCTCTCATCCTCATCTTCTCCCCCGCCCCGCAACTCCTCTCTCAACACACACACACACACACACACAGACAGACAGACAGACAGACACACACACACACCACAAACACACACACACACACACACACACACACACACACACACACACACACACACACACAAACACACTCTCTCACCGTACACCTTCGATTGGTTTCGATCTTCCTGTTCCTACCTCTCCTTTATTCCAGCCAACTCTAAAACATTTCACAACCTGCCTTTCATCATAATACAGCTGGTCTGACATATGTGAATCTTTGTTTGCTACAATGAGTGCTAATGATTAAAGCGTTAGTCATACGACTGAAAATTAATCATCAACACCTGATGATGAATTAATCGATTGGGTCTTTTATCAAGCAGAAAATGTTGCTGGTTCTGTGAGGATTTGCAGCTCACGGTTTCATGTTCGTGTAAATTGAATATGTTTGAGACTCCTGGTCAGACAAAACAGTCAATTAAAGTTGTCACCTTGGACTCTGCAGCTTTGCTAAGTGCATTTTTGACATTTTATACACTAAGCGCTTCTGTTCACATTGCTTTTTTCTTTGGCAGAAAAGCAGCGGCAGGGTGATGGGGAGAACTTTATCCCAGCGTGCCATAAAAAAGCACACTATAAGTGCTTAACGTAGGACACGCTGCACATGGGTTTTGTTCTACAGCAGCAAAATTTTGACATTAAAGTTTACTGGGAAGCAAACATAATGCTACATGAACAAGCTTACGACATGACATTCAGTCTCAGGCCGATCAGCTCCCACAAATGGGCTTGTCTGTTTTTGTTGTAGCAGTTTTCTGCCCAACACCAGCTCCTTTCTGAAAATTTAAGAGATTTTCAGCGAAAAGCATTGTCTATTTGGCCTAAAATGTATAAAACTCTGAGTAGCCCTGCACTAAAATGATCAACTTCTCCATATATATCATTAGCTGATATTTACAAGAGAAAGGGAGGATATCATCTGGCTGTGATCAGTTGCTCCTCGACACACAACATGCAGTTATGCGTTGCTGCACTACGGGGGTCATGTTTATTGTATTCACTACAAGAGTCCATATGACTCTCACTCTTATGGTATTTATGACCTCATAACTGCAATTTTTTAGAGAGTTCCAAGTTCATTAATTTGTGTAGCTGATAATCAGGCTCTTGCTGCTGAGCGACATGTTTTTGGGCGGTTTTTGGGGGTGTGCAGAAAAGTTAAAATATTTTCAACTTTTCAGTTCATGGTGAGTCGCACCACTTGTCAATGTCGCTTTTGGCCACAAGCACGCAGCCCCGCTCCACAGGCACTCCCAGCTGTTTTTCCAGATGTGCTTCAAAGGCATTTTTGGAGCGGTCGCGGGTGGTACGATGCGTCTCGGTGTGATCGGCCCCTAAGGGTAAAGCTCATCCAGGACCTTTGCTTGGATGATGCTCAGTTTAAGGCTTATTTAAGTGACAAGTCTGGGACAGTTTGAGAATCTGCTGTCCATCATCAGGCCTTAACAATTTGTTTAGAAATGCCCGGCAGCTTGCATTGACGTTGAACATTAGCTTCACACAGACCACGTACATTACTGCTTGCTGTCAACACCAACACTGAAGGGACGGCTCTCGATTTATCTGAGTGGACAATGGGAAAAAGGTTTTTTTCAACTCCAAACGTTAAGAAATCCTGCAAAAGCACAAAGCAAATAGATTGCAAAAACATGAGGCATTCAGAAGCAGCGAGCACAAAGTTTCACTCTCCTTAAACAGCAAAACGCCGCCACAGCCAGCTAATAGCTATACAACTGTTAGCATCACACACAACAGAATATGAGGCTCTGTGATTGGACCTTATTATTTAAAATGCAACTGGAGAAACAGTTGACTTCTCTCCCTAAGACTGTGTGTCCACAGGCTTACACCTCTGACTTTTTTAATGAAAAAAGCAGATATTCTCTTACAAAGTTCCTCCTCTTCTGTACTGATAATTCAACCAGCAGACTTTTATGTCCATCAGTGCCACCTCACACTGCCTGTGATGCAGAAAATGAATTTGACCTTTACTTTCAGAACAATGGATACCTAAAATAACTCCCTCTTGCCTTTTCTATAAACCGCCATGAGTCCAGTAATCTAACCGTTTCTGCATATCAAAGGCGGCACATGACAGCTTCTTCCAGTGGAAGGTCCATCTACATTTCTGCTGGAGTCAGGATGTGTGTGAATGGATTTCTGCTGCGGCGTGTTCAGAGGAAAAAAGGCACAGCGTCAGCAGCAGGGAGATTATTGACACCGACACCAGCAGGACTGACAGCATTTCATGTTCCTCGCCATTCTATAAATCCAACCAATTCCTAACCTGCGCCGTGTGTTCCACACACAACTTCAAATCCAAACAGTCTTTGTAATCCTTTGAAAACACCTCTGTCGGATTGATCCATCTTGGCTGTAACAAAAGAGCCGATTGTGTTGGAAGCAAAAGTGCACACTTGGCCCATCTGCCGCTGCAGGCAGGTCTGGGAAAATGTTTAAAGTAACAGCAGGAATTTTTGTTTGACACAGTTTCAACCTTGTATGGATTATTTGGAAATCCAACATGAGTTAGACCCGAATCAGATTACTAATCCTGTTGGACTGGATTCACATGCCTGATAAATAACATACCCTGTGAAACACTAAACAAAGCTGCAACTTCAACCAGCAAAATCTAAAAAAACTCAGTGTTTTAAAAGCTCTACGGTGAACTTGAGTAAATCGATGGAAATGTATCAACATTGGGTTTCTATCAGTCCTGTGAATGGGCCATGGGTGACGTCACCAAAGCGCCACAGTAAGCAGAACAGCAAACAAAATGAGAAATAAGTTATTAAACCCGTTAAATCAAAGTGGAGAAGCAAAGCAAACTGAGAGAATATCATACTGAGACAAACTCAGCAAAGATGCCAGAAAACCATTGTTAATCAAAACGACATGACAGCTAAACCTGGAGTGCTGAGGCTCATAATGTGTTACTGACCTACCATACTTTTTTCATATCATATAAAAATGACTCACAAAACTCCAATTCAATCAGTCAGCAGGTTTAAAAATGTGTAAACTGTAAGCTTTATCTGAAAAACAGAAAAACAAAAATCCATGACGTTCATTTACTTCACATTGAGCTACAACTAATACTGAATGATGTTAGCTAATGAACTAAAGAAGAAAGATGAACAACCAATAGGATTTACAATGTAATAAAGAAATCACAACATGTTCAAAAAGGATTAGACAGAAGTATAATTATCTATTCCTACCCCCACTTTTTATACTGCAGAATTACCTAAAGGTCCAGTGTGTTGGATTTAGTGACATGTAGCTGTGAGGTTGCACAACTGAAACTTCCTGGTGAGCATGTAGGACTGCGGTGGCTGACACGAAAATGTGAATGGCCCTATGTAGAGCCGGTGATTTATCTGTTCTGGACTGCTGTAGAACAACATGTCTGTATGTAGATATAAACAGCTCATTTTGAGGTATCGAAAATATAAGGTTCCTTATATTCAGGTGATTATACACTAAAGAAAATATATTTATGAATATATTACATTTCTGCCAACACATCCCACTGAAGCTTATACATTAGACCCTTGAGCATCCTTAAGTTATTAATTACTTATTAGTTATTAGTAGCATTAAATGCCAAGCATCTGCTTTGTTGAGCTTCTGCAGTGTGAGGATTCAATGCTTTCCCTGTTCTAAATCATTGTGAAGTTAACGCTTCTCAATGTGAGCCAATGAATATGCTTGGTCAGTCCTTTGATTTATACTGGCATTGGCTCTGAAAAAGCCTTAATGTGAAACCTCTTATGATTAAAAAACAAACAAACAAACAAAAAAATTGCCCAAAAATATCGCAACTTGCATCGCAAATTTAGAAAAAAAAGCTGCCATGAAATCAGACATTTCAGGGCGCAACAATTACGAAACAGCCTGTGAAATCTTGGCGGGACTGCTGTGTGGTGGTTGTTGCTGCAGTACTTTACCATTGAGCCATTTGGAGTTGTACTGCGCAGTCCGGAGAGGTGGCATGCCGCCCAGGCTGCGGTATATGACGGGGTCACGTCCAGAGAAATCGATGACGGTGGCGGCGTACAGCTCTCCGCTCTCCGTCACCACCGCCGTGGAGTTGTGGCGAGGGTCATAGGGGCAGCGTGCCACCCCGTTCACCCGCTCCAGCACGCTGCTCATGTTGCCCACCTGTGATGGAAGAAGAGATAAAGAGATGAAGAGAAAGAGGGAGAGACAGGGGGAGCAGCAGGCTACAGTGCTGTCACTGATTTTCTACACAGTTACACACACAAACACACACTGGTACCTCTCTGGTGATACACAGTGGCTGGAAAGCGTTGGTTCCACAGGTCATGACCTCAGTCTTGTTCACCAGCAGGACTCTGATGTAGTTCTGACATTCAATCTGCAGAGAAGAGGGTGAAGAAGAAGGAGTTCAAAAAGTTACAGTGGAACCGGAAAAAGCTGAGGTGGCAGGCTAAATATTCTTTGACGTGTTACTGAGAAGAACAATGGAGCGAGTCCTCTGGTATCAGACTGGCAACCAACCAAAAGCAAAGCAATTCAGTGTCTGCAGCGTTCTGTAGCGAGGCCATTGTTCAAAAAATAAGAACGCTCGTTTGCAACTGAATGGAAGCTTATTTGTGACATCGACGTAGGCGCTACAGTAAGTCAAGTATGTGTTTCAGTAAAAAGATTCAAATCTGTTTGAACAAAGGCATGAAATAGATTTATTGGTAATGAAACGTTTTATGTAAGTATCATTTTTTGTAACTGGCGGTGCTTTGTGTCGTGGCTAAGAACTAAAGTAATTGCAGTGAAGAAGGTTTGGGAGAGATTGTTTTGTGTATTTGGTATCACCCTGTGCTCTATAGGTGCTGAGGGAGATAAAATGCTACAATCAGTTTCTCACATATAAATGAACAAGACGGCTGATCAGAGTGTGGGTTATCAGACATATTTAAAAGGAAGTCCCTTTGTGTGTCTCTCTAGCTGCAATTACACTGCCTGCCCACCGATGTCTGTTTCTCAGCCTTGAAATGTTTTTTAAAATTTCCCAAATCTTCTAATTTCTTGCAATTTGTGTGACATTTCTTGCCAAGTTGATGACTGCAAAGCAATCAAACCAACATGACAGGGTTCAAAGGGTTAAACAGCCTGTGAAAGGCATCTGAACACAGCACAAGAAAACTGACGTTAATGCGGGTTTCAAAGGGTTAATCGTGGGGTTAAGACAAATATCAAGTTAATTAACAGCTTTACAGGTTACGGCTTGTAAGTTTTACCAGCAAGTGACGAGCTGACGAGAACGTGCAGCCGGCACACACCACTCTGTGATGACAGTGTTGCCGGATTAACTATCGTACCAGAGACTCAAAATGATCATATGCCAGTCACCAAACGCAACTGACTGTAAGGAGATCATGTGAGAAGTGATGCGTAAACACAGATGTAGGAGCCAGGAAATTACTTAAAACGAGACGTGTAATCTAAGTGCTTGTTGTGAGTGTCACGATGGTCAAATTATTGTACATTATGGCAATTTCGGAATTATTGATCGTATATCGTACAGAGGGCAAAATTATTGTATAAATATGATAACTATTGTGCTGATAACACTGTGTAACGCAGAATGCAAGTCTCCGCCCTTGGTCGATACTCCACTTTTTTGGAGTCCCAGCAATTAGTGGTTAATACAAGGGAGAAGAACAATGACCGTAAATGTCCGTAAACTGGGAAAACGGTGAGATTCGGGAGCTTTTTACCCTCTGAGCAAAGAGTGAGATCAGCTGCCATATAACACAGAAGGCAACTGATTGTTATTGACATGTGATGCAGACGCATGTAATACATCGGTATGACACACTGGAGGCTGATGCTGTTGTGTTACTTCACGACCTTCAGGCTTCTTTTGATTACGGGATGCCGCCACTGGTTCTGTGATATGTGTTATGTGACTTTGTCGCGGCCCCATGGTGTGATCTCTGTGTAAGAGCAGCTACTATCTTACCCTCGTCTCTCTTGTGCACAGTTTCCCTCCTTTCCCTTTGCCCTCCCTCTTCACTGCAAGAAAAACAACTCTTGATTGAAGGGTCTGAAATAGCTGTTCTGTACCGAGTCCTCCCATGAGGCCCTAAAGGACCTCGCCACAACAGCCACCAGATATCAAGATGGCCTCTCTGTGAGCCAGGCAGCGCAGACATGAAGTGTTGTAATTGGGGGCGGGATCAGGGTTACCTCTGTTTTGCCTTTGCTCTGACAGGACCTCCTGGTTTCCTCGTCCGGTGCCCATTCTGTCGCCTAGGAGACAAAAACAAGAGAAAAAAAAACCCAGGGATGAGAAAGAGGCCGAAGAGCAGTCAGCTGAGTCCTCCAGACACGACAAAACAGTTACGCAACAACTGACTGTTGCTAATACTGTAGGCACGCACAAAAAGATGCATGAAAAGACTTTAACCTCATTGCTGTTTGTTTATTGTGTAAACATGGCGACCGGCTTGCCAGCCAAGAGCTTATTCGAGGGTAGCGGGCACGGTACCCAACGAGGCAGTTGAAGGGCTGAGGACGGCATTAGCATGTAAATGGCTTTCTCTCCGTCTTCTTCTCCTTTCTTCCCCCTCTCTCTCTATCTCGCGCTCGGAAAGTTTGCAGCACTCGCCTCCGCTCCCCCGCCCACCCACCCACCCCCCTCTTTTCACTCCTACCGGCCAATTATATTCTGTTGATGGTTGTGTCTTGGGCATAATTATGGATGCAGGCGGCAGCGCTGCACGACTGCACTGCAAACACACTAATGCATGTGCACACGCACATGCCGCTTGGCCACCGGAGCCGCACTGGCTCTTGTTAAGAGGGTTGAGAGATGTCCCTCTTCTTGGCACCAACAGTATGTGTGCAAGGTGCCAGGGGACCCCCTGTTGGGTGTCACTGGCCTCATTTTACTCATCCTCCTCCATCTCCTCCTCTTCTCTGATCTCCCTGCCCAAGTAGGAAGGTTGCCTAAGTGCTAAGAGTTAAAAAAAAAAAAATCTTTCATTATATAACATCAATCCATCTGATCCTCCATCTTTCTTGCTTTTGGTCTTATTTCTTTCTCTGCTCTCCCAAAGGGATTGTTGTCATGCACAAGAGAACCCACGGCCCATAATTATCTACATCTTATGAATTGCCTTCCCGGGACAACCGGCCACTGGGACTCAGTTGTGACCTAACATTCAGAGGAGCCCGCCAACTGGGGCCAACCAAGAGTCAACGCTAAACTGGGTCAGTGTTCCAGGAGCCAAACGGAGGACTCAAACAAACAGAAAACTTCAGGGGAAACAACTAAGCAGCCCAGTCGCCAGGAGTAAATGTTGTCACTGTATGTTTCTGCAAACCAAGAACACGTTACATTTGCACGTTTCATACAAATCACGTTTCTTCTTTGTTTTTTTCTTTAAACAACAGTTATTTAAAGACATTTTTTGTGTTAATCAGACAATACATTAACATAAAATATAATCTCAAGGTAAAGACAACAACAAAACCCTGAAAAATGGTTATTGTTCTACCTATTTTTTAAAATTTGTATTTCGATTTCAAATTATTGTTTTATTTGTTTGTTTTTTGGGGAGAAGTAACTTTATTTTGTAGCCTTTTTTTTAAATTGTTGCCAACTGTATGTCTCATTTGAAATGTAAGCTTGTCATGTACCAACCCATTCAAAATCATTCAAAATTTTAAATATTAAAAAAATAAATTAAAAATCCTACTCCCACATCTTTTTTTCAGCATTTTTAAAACTTTTGAAATATTAAGATATTTTATTGCCAATTAAAGCATTATTTTTGTGATGAATTCAATACTGAATTCAAAGATTTTTGGTGGGTTGGCAGGAGACCTGTCATAGACGTTAAACGTGGGTGTTTTGTAGCGACCAAAAGGTGTTTTTCCACTGAGGGTTTTTATTACAGAGATGTCACTTCCTGCTGTGATTGTGTCACCCAAATCTGGTATTTTAAGACAAACCTCCTTAACCCATTCATAACCAAGGGTTTTTTTGTGTCTAACTAACCACAAATTTATCACAACTTTGTTGAAAAAAGTTTCTAAAGTATTTGCTACATAATAACGTGCAAATATAAAATAATTGACAACATTATTTGTGGCTGATTCACTGTGTGGCTCATCTTCAACACCTATACGCAGTCTTGGACAACTTCATCTTTATTTGTCCTGCGGTGATATAACTTGTGCTGTTTTGGATCCTCATTTTGCTTTAATTAAAGCTCAGCAGAAGAGACTAAAAACTGTATGGCCCCGAGACACAGCGAGGAATTCTGTTGGGAAAATGTAGTTTTGCGTTAATCACATTTTTCTTTCAGATCCTCGGTGCAGAGAGTATAGCTCTTTAGGAATTTAAATGGAGAAAAAAAAACATATAAGCACATTTAATGAGAACTTAAGAGAACTGCCAAAAATGTTTCTGGGGACAAAATGTCGAGATAAAATTCGCTGAGTGCTCCTTATTGTTTAAAGGTTATAAATAGATCTCTTATTTCGCAGATCATGGAGTATATCGACTACGCTTGAAGGAGTGGAAGTTCATGATTTTGGATGATTAGCCTCTGCATAAATTCTTGCTTAATGAGTGAAAACGCCAGACTGAACACTACTATCCACAGCCTAATGAGCTAGTCAAACATCTGCACATTATCCTGGGATTTCGTTTATTGCTTTTATATCAAGCTTTTATTCATCGTCTGTCATGAGTGAGCGTGATTGTTTTTTGATTGTTCACACTGCCAGGACTGTTTGTGCTGCCAAAACACTGCAGAGGAAAATAATCTTCCACATTCATAATGCCATGTTTGATTGTTCCAAAGCCTCACTAATCAACAAACTTACTCGGTGTTCACGACCTCCTCAGCAGGAAATGGCAGACAAACTTAGTGACTAACTGGCCAAGAAAATTGAACATTTAGCAGCTAAAGAACCAGATACTTTTCTCAGGATAGTGGAGACCAAACCGGGGCTAAAAGGAGACTTCCTGTCATCAGCAGGACAAAAACTGCCAGCATATTAACCAAAAACAACTTTATAAGATGAATATATGTTCGAACTGTGCATCTGTCAGGTTGTTTTGGAGTTTTTCTGACCCCTAGTGGCCAAAAATATAAAGTAATGCAGCTTATGACATGCATAAAAAGATTTTTTGGCCTTTTTGGGAACAGCACAACAAGCTGTACCACAACAGTGACCTTTTATATCATTATAAGGTCGCTTTGTGAGATCGGCGGACATCAGCATGTTGGTCGATTCCGATATTTCATTTTCAAGCCGATATCTGCCAACACCAATGACATGCCGATATTATCGTGTATTCCTACTGCTTTTCAATAAAAAATATAAATATACATGCCATGATGATGTCATTCTTTACATAGCCTGCAAAGAAATTATCTGCAAGAGTAAAATCATAAGTGGTGTTACATTTATTAAAAACATGACAACTTCATTTAGACCAAATATTCATTGTGATTTTACAATGAAAAAAAGAATGGAATTAAGTTTTAATCAGCCTGCCAACAGAAAGAAGTTTTCAACATCCACATAACTGGAAATTATATAATTATGATGATATATGTAACAAATATTTGAATAATGTTGTTATTTTTTATATTCTAATGGGGAAATTCTTTATCCACAAACAAACATGTTTGATTAATTTTAACTCAACGCTTTCCTTTCTTACTCTAATAACAAAAAAGCAACACATTTTTAGATTATTACATAAACTTATTTGGCAAAATCTCTGTTATGATATGTATATGTATTATTTTTGTTTGTGTCCATGTCCATTTTTTAAAATATTTTTTTGGTTTATGCATTGATATTATGATTATTTATTATTTCTTTATTATCTTCTGTGTGGAATATCAATTTATTTGTGCACTTATGAACGTTTGTATTCTTGTTTGTCTGACATATATTATATGTATATTCTGTTAAACTAAGCTGTGTATATATATATTATTTTTTTTAAGATAAATAATCATAGATAATAATTGACCGTGCCCATTTGTGTGGTGCATTGATATAATCTTGGACCAGCATACAAACCCTGCTGAGGGTGAACCAAACCAGTAAAGCCAGAAACAAAGCCAGAGCTGAGCTGCAAAGTCCAGTTAATTAGATAATTCGGTGAGATTGTAACAACAAGCAACTCAATACACTTCAGTCATTTGATTCCTCACTGATGTGGAAATATTGATCAGGGCATCTTCAGGCCAGCTAAAGTGAACTCTGCAGAAAAAACAGACAAAACCTCTAGACTTCACATTGACATGTAAGTGCAAGTTTACGTCAGAGATTGAGACAAATTCATTAGCGTTATTGAAGCTATGTTTAGCTCCTGCAGCCGACGGAGCACCGGTAAGTGGGCCCTGGCCCATATTGATAGTTACAGCTCATCTCCCTGTCTCCCACAGCAGCTCCCTTCAATTAACCTGCATCAGACTGCAGTGGGGAGAGAGAGACGGTGGCAGCGGAAAAGCTATATAAAGTAAACTGTGATTAAAATGAAACTTGAGCTCAAGGCGCTGGACGTGAAGTAGACGGAGAAATAAATAATAAAAGTGGCTAATGTGCTCTGCGGGAGCTCGACTGTCTAGCCGGGCTGCCCGCGCGTCCGCCTAACACTACGCCAGACACTCAACAACAAACTCAAATCCACTTCCCATGAGCACACAGCGAACAGCGTGGCAGCTTTCATTCAGGGAGCGGCTCCGCCCCCTCCGCGGCAGTCCATCACTCTGCCTGTTGAAATGAAAACACTGCTCCTCCACAGCCCCTGCCTGTCAGCCCCTGACAGCCCGGGGACTGATGGGATGACGTCATTGTAAACACACACACACACAGAGTGATGGATGCCTTCGCGATGAATCATGGCTTGGGGCATTACCATCTTTTCGGCAGGGCCCCGTCTCCAAGCATCCCCATCGGCTTAACCCGCTGACCTTCACCAAGAAAAGTGCCCCCCCCCCTCCCCCTCTCTCTCTGTCCATCTCTTCTTCTTCACACCACTTTGGAACAAAGCCACACTCACACGGAGCCTGTGAGAATACCAACTCCACCTCAACATCCTCTCCCTCAAATACCTTCCCTCTCTGCCGAGCCCTGAATGGCCTGGCGCCATCAACAAGGTGAATAGAGGCTGCATAATGTGGGAGGAAGGATGCAGCGTTTCACCAAAAAAAAAAAAAAAAAGTTCTTTTGAGCCTCAATCCAACAGAGAAAGGTAAGCGATGGAGGGAAATAACAACTTTAAATATTTCAGGTTGATACTGAGGTTGTTATTTGCTGAATAATTAATGATTTGTAATGCAGAAAAACAGCTCAGTGTGCAGATTCACACACTCTGACCTCTGTTGGCTTAGAGTTACAGAAAATATGCACAGACATTAACCTAAATTTAAAAAGTGAAGAGATGTTGAATTTAAAGTAGTTCCACTAATGCTCAAGTGTTCCCTTTCTATATATCACTCTGCATCAGACTATAGAAACAGCACAAATCAATTCATGTAAAAACTGTGGGTGAAATTAGCTAAAGCTTCAGACTTGTTACTGCTTTCAGGGTTCACACACATTGTCATGGATGCAATTTCAAAACTTTTCCAATACTTTTCAACACTTTTTGCCTGGGGTTTTTCAAAGATTTAAATTCTATTCAAACATACTTTTAGCTAGCTGGCATACAGAAAGGAAGAGCCAGAATGTGGGCCGCACAGCAACACAACTAACTTTGTTAACTACCTGAAAAAAAAAACATAATCGTGCTGAGTGATGAAGGCATGACGGCCAAGAAGAATATCGTCCATTAAAATGATGACACTCTTTCTACCATCAGTGCAAAGATTAGTACATTAGCAGGAATGTAACAACACTGAGGTGAGAGCAGGGCTCTGTGGATTTAAATGTAGTGCAACAAAAATATCTTGTCCCTACAATCAGTGAATAATCGTGATAAATATTTGTGGTCTCAAAACAAGCATGATTATCCTTTTGGTTGTAATCGTGGAGCGGTGAGTCAACCTCACTCTGAAAACAGTGTAGAGCTCCTTTAAGGTTAGGAAACATGTCAAAGTCACCCAATTTGTTGAACCCAACCTCTTAGTGACCGCCTTTTCTATGAGACCTGGCTATAACACATCCCATCTCCCATACTGCTGGAGATGATCCACTGCTAATTAGGATGTTCAAACATATACTGGCTGCATGAGCCGAACAGCTGTTTTTTTCTGCTGAAGCAGCTTGCATCTGTGAAGAGTGACATCCACTTCTAGTGATTTTATAATTAGTTTCTCTTGTTTGTTTAAGTCACTTCTCCTTCAAAGTCCACAAAGCAGGAGATGGGATTCATATAATATGCAATATTCAGAGAATACTGACAGAAGATAAAGACAGTGTCGTACAGACACCAAATATCTGTAACATCAGTCATGTGCAAGCTGCTTAAGCGTATTCAAAAATGCATGTAAAACACAAAGCAAAAACCTTGAAACATTATTGAAAATCTGTCTGAATAACAGACAGCTTAAAGATGCTCCATCTCTGAAATGTGACAGACGTGTGATGGAGCCGAGGGGCAACCGGAAGGTGAAACATCCAGTGGGCATGATGGGTAAAATAGCTTATGTACGGGTGACTTTGCTTCTGAGAGACAGTCGTAGTTTGCACAGCCTCTAAAGCAGGAATACTCAACTTGCTATGCTTATAGAGGCCACTTTTGCAAAATGACAGGTCACTCACAGCAGCTCCATACATGTTTCTAGGATTTTAGGATGTTTCTTAGATTGTAGCACCTTCCTAGGATTTAAGCACACTTCTAGAATTTTAGGATTTTTTTTAGGATTTTAGGAAGTTTCTAGGATTTAAAGCTGTTCCAAGGATTTAGAACATTTTGATTTTTTTTTGGATGATTTTAGGATGTTTTTCACATTTAGGATGTTTCTCTGATTTCAGGACATTACTAGGATTTTAGGCCATTTTTTAGAACATTTCAAAGATTTTAGGATGTTTCTTGGATTTTAGGACATTAGGGGCTTAGCTTTGACCTCTGTCGGGGGTAAACGAGGGGACCCTCTACTGGCACTGTTTTATAGGCAAGGTCTGTTTTAATGCTTTTTTTATGCACTCCTGCACCTTATGTATACTTAAAGTACGAAAACATTCACATTGTTTTTATTGTGAATTAGAAAATGATGGGGGCCACCTGGCACCATATTGGGGGCCAGATTTGGCCTGTGGTCCGTAACTTGAGTCTAACTGCTCTAGAGGTCTCTGTCAGGTGAACACAGCAAACAAACAACCAGTACTGTTGTTTTTCTGATGAGGACAGTCGATATCAAGATCAAATATGTTGATTTGTTGAAGCACAGATATGAAGGACAAGAAAAGGTGTTGTATTTTCGATCATTGTCCCTGATTCACGAAATAGACGATTAAAAAAAGTCAGCCAGTTACAGCCATTTTTCATGCTCCAATACAGCCCGAGGCCACACATACTGTTTATTATTTGTGCCTGTAAGCTCAGACGCATGTTAGAGTTCATTTCCATCTATTAGCAAGGCCAACAACCATGTGCTCTCCCTGCCATCAATTCCCCCTCCAAATGGGAGCCTGACACCCCATTTCTCCCAATTTCACCACTCCTTAAGACACAATGAGAGTATCTAGCCCCCGGCATCTTTCTTCAAGAACGGGAAGAGAGAGGGGGAAAACATGAATTTTTTATAGGCAAATAAAATAGCAGAAAATACAATTAGCAGCAGGAAAAAGGATTCATCACTTTTACTGCAGAAAGATGGTGGCTGGGCTCGGAAATGAATTCTATTTTTACGAGAAACAAAGGCAAAAAAAAGGAGAGATGGAGAGCGGGAAACGCTAATGAAGTAAAGAGAGTTTGCGAGCAGCGGAGGCTGCAATTGTGGTCGTTCCTGAAATGTGGCGCTGTGTTGATAAGGCCGCCCCTCACTGACACACTGCTAACACTATGTGCGACAACTAATTATAACTCATGAATATTGTAAATAAGTGTGTCAGGGGAGTAATGGTTGTTTGAATAGGAGCCGTCTGGCACTTGTTATAGTCAAGATAGATTTGTCTACCAATGCAGAGGGAATGGCCCAAAACTTGTAGGTTAGAAAAGTATGTGAGACATTTAAAAAATTAGAAACAATTTCTTTAACATAGAGCCTAAAAATGAACAAATAATTGAATAACAGTGATTATGGCCAGTTTTGTGGGTGATTCTGTGTTTCTCAATCTGAATGTGAGATTCCATTGCTTGAAATATTTGTTTATGTTTTCAGCGACTACATTTGCATGCACAGTAATATTCCACTAGTATTCAGAATACGATACACAACATGTTGGGGCACGTTGATAAGAGTATGCACTGCTGCATGTAAATGAGAATATTAGTGGAATATTAATTTTCAATAGTGTAAACAGCTTATCAAGAGTACTGTTGTTTTTGGGATAAGGGCAAAAACGGGAATATTTTCTGCATGTAAATGTAGTTACCTTTTTATAATCTACCTTCTCACATTCTTCACTTCACTGCAGACTGTTTCTCTAAATGTTACCTCACCACTGGACCACCACCTCACTGAGAGACAGATCATCTATCTTTAGTATCCGTCCCCTCAAGGCGTCCTTACTTCAAAGCTTCCTACACTTATAGACTGTTGATTCTTCCCTCTAATTTCCAGCCCTTCACTCCACGACGTGTTTCCCCTTTCCTCGTTTTCTTCATCTACGTAATCTGCTATTTTAAGCAACAACCCAACACATAAACAAACGCTCACAACTTGACAATATGGCCAATTTTGGCACAAAGTGGTGCCCAGGAGGTGCAGAGGAGAAACACTCTGCGCTCCCACATACACACATGAGGGAACATGCCTGGTCGTGTTCACAGGTGAGAGTGACATCATGTGCTTGTCCCACGTCACTTGTCAAACAGACTGATGATATAAGACAGTTCTGTAAACTCCATAATGTTGTGAAATTATTACAATATCTGGGTGACCAGTGACTACACAGACTATGCTGCGGATAAGGATTTGAGGATTTTGGGGTTAGCGAGGTCACATCAGGGTGAACTCTGAAGTTACTATTTATTGTTCCACTCTGGTTTTAAAACAAACCTTTTCACAAACAGAGATTGTATTGTTTACGAAACTTAAGATCTGACGATGATTTTAGCGGCATTTTAATTGTGCAAAGTTTATTTTATCCCCGGAGTGACAACTGACTGTGGCTAATTTATTTAACAATCTGAGTCAATCACTGCAGCTCAAAACAACATGAGACACCTGTGTGGTTTAAACTCAAAATAGAAACCAAAAAGAAATAATAAATAATTTCAAGAAATTGTCCACACACTGTTAATTGGCTCCCGAGACTATAAATGCAACATTTCTATCAGAGACCTCGTCAGTCATTAACTACTCTTCACTCTTTACTTTGGGAGCAGAAACAGTCTGGAATTGCTTTCAAGTTTTTTTTGTTTGACTCTGAATACATTAAAAAAAATTGAATTGTAAACCAACCTAAAATGATCACTTCAATTGGTAACACATAAACAAATTCAATTTCAAATTCAAGTTATCAAGTTTGAATTACACAACTGCTTAGAAATCAAGTTGAGAAAACGGAAGTTTCTTTTACAAATAAATGGCAAACTACAATTAGAGCTTCACGGTTGTACGCCTCCACCAACCAGAAAAATAACGGTGTATATCCATGTCTATGCAAACTAATATGTCGCCATCACTGCTTCAAATATGACAGTCGCCGTAAAGACGCTACAAATTCGAAAACGTGGATGCTTCGCAAACATCTTCAACCCAGCAGCAGAGAAGATCTATACAGGCACAGTTTCAGGATTAGTGTCACCGATTCAGTATCTGATCAGATGTCGTCCCCTGCTGTTTCAGACTTATGACAATAAATAATGGCAAAAAAAGAAGTGTTTTTTATGATGTCACAATGTTGTTGACTTTTGACCTTTTGAATTAAAATTACAAAAAATTACATCACTTTAACATTTTAGGAAAGTCACACAACCTCCTACTTTGAAAAAAACTTTGGGTGTTGAAGGTGCAGTTGACTAAAAATTAATAGGAAAATCGAGCTTGTATCTTAACAGGTGTTGGTTATGTATGTTGCTTTGCAACATCTTTTAGAAGTGTCATAAATATCTGTTAATTGCTGTTTTACCCACATTTTGTCATCTTTTTTTCCTATTTTAACTTCAGAGTTACAACTACAAAGTTTGTCAGTTTTTCATCAGATAGAAAAAAATAGGTCCAAACTGGGCAGATTCCTAGTCATTAGTTTAATTAGTGATGATGACAGAAGGTGACTTCCTGACTTTGTGAAGTCTCAAAAAGTGCAGAACTATTTCAGGAGAAACACGGACATCTTTTGGCAGGTTTTTTTTTTTTTTTTTTAACAAATGAACTTCCAAAGAGCTCATTCAAAGTGACAAAGAAATAAGATATTTGTGTACCAGAACCTGCATGCAAAGCGAACTGAGCTCGTACACAGTTTAATGGGAGAGTCGTCGCAGCAGCTCTGTGGGAATCTTGTGGAACGTGAAAGCAGATGAGTTTAATTAATTGTGAAATGGTGGCGATATATACTTGTTACCTCTGCATTTTATTGGTACAGCTGTTGGGGGCACGTGTAATGTTAAACAGCTTGCCGGCATCGTTAACTTGTTCCCCTGTGCACATATATAAAGTGCAGTGCAAAGATCGTTTTATTATATTTGGGGGGTTGTTAAAGGGACAGTTGACGCCAAAATAAAAACATATTTTTCTCCTTAACTGTGCAACTAGTGCAATTAATTAGTCTATATTATTTTGGTGTGAGCTGTAGTGTTGGAGATATCTGCTGTAGAGATGTCTGAATGGCACTCGACTTGTGTTTCTCAAAACGAGAAAAAAGCTGATTTGAAAAACTCAGCAGTAACGTCTCTCTCCAGCAATCATGACCTGGTGGCTCAAGATAGTCCAGACCTTGTTGTGAGCAGTTTCATTAAGGAACTATTTTCCCTCTTACCACCCACCAACTGTATCACTACAAAAAAATAAGCATGCATCGACTAGTAGCTCATCTGGCACCACCGAGCTTGTCAATATTAAGCTCAGCCGAGGACGATGCCATTGAAGTCCAGATAAAGCATAAATAAGCTTGTATTATGAGTCTGTTACGCCACCAAAAAATATGCCACTGCATGGTTAAAAGTCCATATTCCAGTTCTATGTAGCTCTCACTTTTTTCATGTGTTTTCAGTTAGTATTTTTATATGTATGTATGTGTTTAGAAAGAAATACATAATAATTTCACTTTACAGAGACTTTAATGGTTACATCTCACACTGTCATGAGCCTCTCGTCCATGAGAAGACGCACACTTTCTTCTGCACTGTGATAAAATTTGTGGATGTAGTTTGATACAAAGAAAATAGTTCCTTCATGAAACTGCTCACAACAAGGCCCGTTGATTATCTTGAGTATTCAGGTCATGATTTCTGAAAAGAGACATCGCTGCTGAGTGTTTTTTTGGTGCTTTGAGCATCACTACTCGAGTGCTCTCAAGTTCCATTATATTGAAGAGAAGGCAGACATTTCTACGACTGGTATCTCTAACACTCAACCAAAACAAACTGAAACAATCTAGACTGATACACAGTGAGTTTTTGGATTTAGGATCAACTGTCCCTTTATGTCAAACATTGACGATTGGCTCAACAGTGTTTTCATTTGGTTCATCTCGTTATCGTTTCTTTTCACACACCATCTCTGACACTGATATGAAAATGCACCAGAACCAAGCATTCAGCGGAAAGCAATATTCACCACTATAAGGAGAACTGGTCATTCACTGGTGATGCAAAAAGCCTGCATAAACAGATACAGAATTACATAAATAAACACCCATAAGTCCACATCCACTGTTGTAGACACACAGATAAACAGGATTTCCACATACAAAACCACAGATGGATGAAACATGACTTTCAACCACCCTTTGTCTCACAGCTGAACACTGATCCAGGGACACACCCACATCCTCTCCTTTGTGTCTCATTCTCTCACACACACTTGTCAACCCCCAGCTCCTTTGCTCATACCTCTCCCTGTCAAACACCCGACTCCGACAGACTGAATCAGTGCAGCGTAAGGTCACTAACCTACACCTTCATCTACACACTGCTGCAGACACAGGAGGGAAAAGTGTTCAGACTGTGTGTGTCTGCACTTTACCACACACACACACACACACACATACAGCAGATTAAAAGTTGTGACTAAACGTTCCCATTGTTGAGAAATACAGCGAGTGCAGAGACCAGCAGACAGACAGCAGCAGGATAGACGAGCAGCAGATAGTCATTCAGCCATGAACATAATGCTCCAAACACTCCTGACAACTTGTACTATTTCAGCCCGTCTTCAAGTGTGAAAAGCAGCATTTAGACAAATATTTCACGACGCAGCCAGTGCAGACTCCAGTCCAACAAATATGTCTGACTGCCCTCCTGAAAATGATTCAATTTCACACTGAGGATGGGTATTGTTAGAGCATTTTGCAATATATGATGTGGTACTGACAGAGCTGGAAATTGAACATCATTTTGCTTTGTGGTTCAATAGCCAGCCACAGACACCCAAATGTGTCTAGAGCACCAGAAAACATCTAGTTGACATAAAATGCTTGAGCAGATTCCTGATATTTATTAATTTAAATCACAGTCAAAGTTCTTGTATGAATACACAATTAAGCACAGAGATTTTTACAACATCTAGTTTATTTTATTTTATTATTTTAAATTGTTCCTCATATAAACATTTTGGTATCACTCCTGGAAGGTATCCAAGTGGCACCATTATCTAATATTTTCTAACAATACCCATCTGCTAAAATCCAGGTACAGTCCACAGGGAAAAAGATCCACATGCAGACATGCAGAGCAGGTTGAATTAAAGAAACACAGTGGGTCTAAATACGGAAATAAACTACTGGAAGCGTTTCTGGACCATGAATCGAATGCATAAATGGTTTAAACACCGACACAGACAAAAAGTATGTTTACATGCACAAAATAGTCTGTTTTTTGCCCTTAATCCAAAAAAGACAAAATTCCCACTAAGCCGTTTACATGTCTTATGAAAATGAATTTTCCACCAACAGTCTCGTTTACATGCTGCTGTGCATACTCAGATTAACGTGCAACAACATGTTTTTTTATCACGTCAAAATATAGAGAAGTAGAACAGCTGAAGCTGGTGCTTTGGGGGGGCTTTTTTGGACCAAAATATGATTTTTTTGGTCAAAGTTTCCTACCAGTGGTGGACTTGTTGGACTCCTTCACCTTCTTTAAAAAGTTGGTGCTGCAAAATTTATCCAAAAACATGTTGATATCCAAGTCTTAAACATTTTAAAAACAGGTGTTTCTCTTTAGAACCAGAAGTGTGGGATTTTTTTGGCAAGCATCTCTGACCCACAGCTTTGCAAACTGTTGGCAAGTTGGTTTGTGAACCTCGTAGAAAAGGAGAAGACTTTACAGAGAAATGAAATGTTTTTCTGTACATTTTGCTTGTTGTGGTCATTTTTGTGTCTAAATCCCACTAAAGGAAAAGTCTTGTTGTGAAATCTTGCAGACTTTTTATATCAGCTTGACACTGACAGCCAAGACACTGAACGTTTCTTTTTATTTGAATTAGTGCACTGGTCACATGATCACAGCTTTTTCCTAATACTTAGGTTATACATACAAGTATTTTAAAAGTCACTCAGACACAAAAACATGGGAAAATAGGCTCCAGGTTAAAAAATATCGTTGAATTAAATCGGGATATATCTGACCACAAACATGTATGAAAATCTGACTAAGCATTAACCCTTTGAAACCTGATCAAATTGGTTAGATTTCTTTAAAAAACACAGGAAGGCAGAAAGTAACGAAAGAAGAAATGATCCAAAAATTAGCAAGAATTAATCAAAAGCACAACAAAATTACCTAAATTAAAAAAAAAACTCTAAAAAGTGCTTAAAATTATAATAACTTTGAAACAAACTTTTCTGTTATACTAATTATAAATAAAGTTGGTCCCGAGATTTTTTTTCCGAGCTTTGTAAAAATAATTTTTCTAAATCATCTAAACATTTATTACCATCACAAGACAAGTGGCGCCGCTCAGAAGCTGCAATAAACAGCCTTATTTACTGAGCAGATTATGCATAACACATTAAAGAAAACATAATGTTAAATAAATCCCAAAGTACTGCAGATGAAGTAGACATAGATATGTTTCTTCTATTGGAAATATGAAATAAAAATAGAAATAAGCTTCCATGAGTGATGGTTTTTAAGAGAATTAGTATGTAAAGTAGAAACTGGGAACAATGAGCCACTTTCTGCTCGTGTGATGTAAAAGTGTTGAATACATTGTATGCTTCAGTGTGTGCTAACAGCCTGTATGTGGTTGCCCACTCAGCCTGCTGCTGCCTCCCACTCGCTGTAATTCCACATTAGGGAGGCTGACAGGTGAAAGCAGACAGTCTCTCCATGACCAACCAACCAGCACAGTGGATTATTCCTTCTCTTCCCCAAACACTCACTGTACTGTATGCACCCACACACGTACAGAGGAAGATGCAGGGACTACAGATGGATGTGCACAGCATGGCATTAAAGCGCATAGTATATGCATTGTTCTCAGTTTCATTCAAAAGAACGGATTATTTTTAATAGAAAAATACAGGTAAAAAAAAAATAAAAGACATGAGAAAAAAAAACTTTAAAAGGCTGATAGGTGGTCACTGTAGTGCCAGATATCATCTATAGATTTTGAGTGCATTATATTTTTTGTGCTTTTTCTCTTCTTCTTCTTCTTCTTCTTCTTCTTCCACAGTCCAAAGACCACTGACTGACAACAGCAAAGCAGAAATAAAATGTGTGGTGCCAGTATGTTTTGGTTTTTATAAAAAAAAAATTGTAATAAAATACTATCTCAATTTTATTCCAAGCAGTGTCCAAAATTAACTTTTTGGCTTGGCGGCCAAAGGGACTGGTAGATAAATTTTTATTTTTTTATTTTTTATCTTTTTTAATCAACTGGCCAGGCATACTTTGTAATGTCCAAAACAGTGAGCAGCAGACCAGCAGTTAGTATTTAATTATTTAAAAATGCTGTAGTAAAACAACTTGAAAATGATCACAGAGGTACTTGGGACCTGTTAAACAACAATATCATGAATGAGAAATTGATTTTAGCATCTAATAATTTAAAATGCTCTCTTGTTTTAAACAACCTTCATGGCCATTCGAGTATAAATTACTGAGTTTACAAGGTGCACTTGAATGCACCCACATGCTTTGATTTCAGCAGAGATTTGACACTTTGATTTTCTGCCACTACATCTGGGGACCTGAAGTACACTGCACACTGACTGATAAAAAAAAGAAGAAAAAAAAAAACACAAACTGCTCAACTTGGAAGAATTTCAGTCAACCGAGGGGTCTCTGACTGATGATTTGAATCTTTGGGCCTTAATTTTATGCCTAGCTGACCAATACAACATTTGTAGGCCCTATACTAATATTTACTTAAGTTTAAGTTTATATTAGCAGATATTTTGTTTTTGTATAAACTTATTTCTTTTAGGGATCCCTTAAATTAATATAGGTTAGATTAATATTGGCTGACACACAGGCCTGGCTCATTCATCAGTTTCATTCTAGTACATAAGCCTGTTATTGCAAATCTGCCCTTATGTATTCAGTTCAATTCAAGTTTATTTATAAAGCCCACAGTTTGCGTCAGAGGGCTTTACAGCATACGACATCCCTCTGTCCTTAGACCCTCACATCGTCTAAGGAAAAACTCCCCCCAAAAATCCTGTAACGGGGGGAAAAAATGGTAGAAACCTCAGGAAAAGCGACTGAGAGCGGATCCCTCTTCCAGGATGGACAGAGGTGTGATAGATTTCGCAAATAACAATTAAATTACAGGAATGTAATGTATTGTGGATATGTACATATTTGCAAGTACAACATGCATTTATGGCTATTACGACAGAATAGAATCAAACCAAATCCTTTTTCTCTGGCACCAGACAACACAACAACATTTTGGAGTATGGGATATGCATATGCGATACCAAAAACAGTGATGAGCCTCATGTACACATGCAGGTACGACTCAGAGAGCCATCAGAGATGGCGATTAAGTTTCAGCCAGCTGGCCGAGCTGCAGCACATTACCGGGTGACCAGCAGCCTCCTCTTGCTCTCAGCTCACAGATTATCCCTCCAGTCTGACAAAGACCGCATCAATAATTAAATCTCCAGCCAAATTGCAGCACAGAAATTAATGAAGAGTGTGAATGAAATCAGCCGTGAGTCATCAGACTCGGGGCAAGAGAGGGGAGCTTGATACTGTGGGCGAATCAAGGGTATGAATATCTGAGAGGGTCAGCTTAATGTCCGTCCCATGGCCCTTCATTCATTTTGATCCTGCATGAATCCACTCTGCCCTTCAGCACTGTGACGACTGCAGCTGCATGTACCGTGCAGTATGGACATGAGAAATCAAAGAGATTAATTGTATATGGAACATTTTATACTGCCTGCAAAAAGACTTTATTAAAAAAAGGAGTTTGGGTTTTTTTTAGAGCCAGAAGTGACCATAACTGAACGAGAGGATGGAGCTGTGAGGGATAACTCACCTCATCAATCACAAGGTAGCTACTATCTAAAGCATGACCTTTCTTTATTGTCTTTTTAAGTACAAATCGGACCATAATTTACTAAATGAAGATGATGCTGTACTGAAGAAGACTTCTCACTAGTGATTGAGACCATTAAATCAAAAAATGGTTGTTGAGGTAATACATAGTTAAGTTAAAAAAAAGTAGGGTCATTTTCACATTAGGGGTGCAACAACATGAGATTTTCACAATGCAATAACTGTCTAAAAATATTGCATCAAAGGTTTTTGGTTTTTTTTATATACATATATATATATATTTATATTGCAGATAAATAAACTTACAAGGTAAGATAACAATCACGGTACATCTTGAAACCAGTATACTGCTGCAACTCTATTTCACAAGGCAATCTAATTACCCAAATAAATGTTGGCATTGTATGTCTCTGCAAACCACAAACATGTCACAGATATGTTGAGACAACCTGAGTCTTTATGTTTAAACGATTCTGTGGTTAACTTGTGGTTATGTTGAGGGACAAAAACACTTGATTATTGTTAGGGAAAGAGTGTTTTAGCTGAAAAAAAAAAACCCAAACAGTTTTAGCGGCATGATCCCAGCACAAAAAGCAGCAATGACAAACTAGTGGTGTTGTTTGTCTGTCTCAAACAGTGGTCTGCCTTAGCAGGTGTCTCACTCAGGTGTAACACCATCCACCTCCTGATGATAAAGTCAGCTCATATACTACGTCATTTTAGAAACATTGATATGATACCTATAAAACTCTCTTGCCCTCTGGCAGATGATACAGAGTTCCCTACTGCAAACTCAACCTTTTTCAAATTCTCATTTGTTCCGACGCTATCAAGCTTTTAAAAGACACTGCTTAAGGCTGCAGGGATTGTGTAATAGTTTTATGATGTTTTACCACTGTGTGAGTGCAATATGTGTTTTGTGCAATGTATGTGCACTATTTTGTATGCAATTTGGATTATGTGCAATTTATTGGTGCAATTAGGTACCGCTAGTGCATATGGAGTTTATTTTATTGTCACTATGAAGGAATTTATGGGAGCAGCATCTGAACCCAAGACAAATTTCTCTACAGGGACAATAAGGTTTATCGTATCGTATCGTATCGTATCGTATCGCATTGTAATATTTTCTTCTGACGACTGGGCTGCATATTGACTTGTAAACACCTGCGGCTATTAAAAATGCAGTTTTAAGGCACTTAAGCATTTCCTCACTTCTTAGACCCAGAGATAACCCCTTGTGCCTGCATGAGAAAAGGTCAGTGTGTATTTAGCATATCTAAATGCCAGTTCCTCCTGTCCCAAATGAATTTTACATATCCAACAAAAACACCTACGATAACAGCAGCATTTATTTTTCTTCCGGTACATCGAGATCCCTGTTGATGAGGGAGTTTGCAGAAGGCATTTCCTGTTTAAAGGAGCAAACAGTGACACTTGACCTTAGCGCTGCTCTCCTGACCTCAATCCACCCAAGGGAAAGGACGCACACTGGGACCAAACAACAGCAAACAGCCAAACCAGCTGTTGGACCCGGCAGTAACTGTCCTTTTGACGGACCTGCTGGTTCTATTTCAGCTGGAAATAACTTCATGTTACTGGTTTCAGTGGAAAGAATCATTCCAACAGATATTCCCAGTGACTTAGCCTCTGGTTTTAGTAAATGAACTTAATTAAAAAAACAGATGATTTGACTTTATCTACTTGAAAGATTTCAATTTAAGTTAGTTAGTGACTGATGGCTAAAAAGCAGTGAAATTAAAACCAGTTGAACCAGTATTTTTCCTCAAAGAAGAAGAATACATGTTGTAGGAAAGAGCAACATGGTTAAACTCAATATCACAATCTTAGGATTTGGGATTTAGTGTCATCTAGCCATAAGAATTACAGCTCAAACGTTTCCCAATCAGAATTCCTTTTTTGGCAAGAAACTTGAATAATACAGTTGTTTGGGTGAGAAATTTGTTTTTTAACCAGACTAATGAAGCACAGTCGTCAACTAAAACACAGCCAAGAATAAGTTACTGATCACATATCAAAAAGGTAAAACTACACAGGGAAAACTCATTCAGAACAGCAAAAGCATATCTCATTACTTTGACCTCTCCTTTTTCTGAAGGTTAAAAACGCAGATTACAGTGGAGCACCACAGTGCAGTTTTGCTTGAGTACCACTGTCAGCCCGTATCCCGGCCTCGCATCTGGTAAAGAGGTCTTTAGCTCTAAAGAGACAGACCATCATGTCGCGCAGCAGGACAGCCACCTGGGGGCTGCTCATCATCGGCTGGCTGTGGGAGCCAGAGACCGCAGCTAAACTCAAACAACCCCAAACACAAACACCATGTCAAGGACAAATCCCAGGCCCCGAACACACAAGGGACCACTCCTGTCTCACAACTTCTGATATGTTCTCAGCCAGAAAACAACAAACAAAAAGAAAAGTCTCCCACTTGGAAAATAACAACACAATAAAACAGAGGTGAACCCAAGAGCAAGTAAGTCTTGCTCTGGAAAAAAAAACAAAAAAAAAACAAGACCCCACTTTGGGTCCCTTCATATCAGGGATAATGGCTGTTGAAATGGCCAGTTCTGGAAGGGAATAACCAAGGACTGTATTTTTTGGAAAGAGTGAAATCACACAAAAAAAGCACTGTCCTCCCGTTTCCACAACCCCATTACCCCTGCAATGCATTTACAAAAAGAGCAAACCAATCAGAGGGGAACGCTTGACTGTGCTCTGCCACATGGAACACTGCAATTCAACAGCAGCACACCTGCGGGATGAGAGGGAGGCTGTGTGTGTTTTGGACCTTTAACAGACAAAAATCACAAGTCAGTGTGAACTTTTTCTGTTCTCCAACATTCAAGGCAAAAGATAATATACTGGCATTATACGATTCTGCAAAAAATGGTTTTAACATTTGTGCGTTTCATATTAATGTTATAAATGTATATTTACATTTTTATATATAAAGACAACTCTCAAACTCAAGTATTATACTGGCTCCTGTGGTTTAGGGGGTAGTGGGTCGTCCGCTGTTTAGCAGAACAATGGTTCAAATCCCAGATTGTGCCTCACAAAATGTCTTTTTTTTAACAGAGACAGTTTTGGTTTTCCTTTTGTGATTGTGCCATGTAAAGTGGTAGGTTTTTTTGTTTGTTTTTTACCAAGACAAAGCAGCATTTCCTGCCAGGATTGTGCCACAAAAAGTGCTTGTTTTCATTTTTGATTTTTCTGTTATTTTTTGCAGAGACATTGCTGTTTTTTTCTGTCATGATAGTGCCATATAAAGTGTTTTTTTTTTTTTTTTACTGAGACATTACTGGATTTGCTGGGACATATCTTTATGTAGACATTGCTGCATTTCCAGACATGATTGTGATAACTGAGTTTTTAAGCCTGAACATGATCTTTTCCTAACCATAACCAAGTGTTTTTTGAATATATATATATATATATATATATATATATATATATATATATGTTTTTTGGCTTTCACCTTCATTATAAAAGGACAGCTGAAGCATTACAGTGTGAAAGAGAAGGGATGACAGTCTCTGTACATGGGGCGCCCGATCTACCTGGTGAGCTACTGGGTGCCCCATTTAGTGGCTTTTTGCCTCAACCGAACCACATGAAACATAAATATCGTAACGCCTCAACATTTCAGCTAAACAATGTACAAACAATGTACAAATTTGACATATCCGTTGTTAAAAGAAACATGAAATGCCAACGCTCCTTCTGGTTACTGATTTGTATCCAGTCCTCTCCAACCTCGTCTTGGTATCACATTGACGTCAGACACTGATTTGGATGAATGAGCAGCTTTGCATGGCATGTACGTCCATTGTTGTGTCTCGCACTGAAGAAACTGCATACAACACTGTTTGGAGTAAAGGTCTGCATATTGATGCATAACCCGATTGTTCCATACAATGAGAAAACTAGCGGAGCGACATAATGGACACTGAGAAAGAGATTCAATGGAGGAATGAATCTGATAGATATGCAACAGCAGTTCCACATCAGGAGCAAATATAATGTGGAGAAATGTCACGGAGAGAGGCCTTGTGATATTTTCAGTAGATGGGATTTAGGGGACGAAGCATGCGCAGTGGTGGAGGAAGTGATAGAGAAAATAAGTAGGAGTATAGTGGAGCGGTGGGTTCAGGCAGGTAGATGGATGGAGACAGATATGTGACGTTCCAGACAGTAATATGGTGTTTACATTCCATCTCGCTGTTGCTGCTGTCTTATCTATGCCGGGATTATCTGATGGACTGACAAAGACCTCCCCTCCCCCTCCTTTTACTGCTCTACACTTGCACGTATTGCCAAGGGAGGAACAAACATTGTAGTTTCTCCTGCTGTTGTCTCTGAAAAGCTCTTTTGGTTCAAGTGTACTTCTGACTTTCCTCTGTCCACACTTAGCTTAATGTCAAGGTCAGTTTTTAGTGGGACCTTTTTACACACACCGATATTTTTTCTTTGGCTTTTCTTTCTCTTACATGTGTGTTTTATTGGTTTAGTGTGACTTAAAATTTTCCTTCATTATTTATTTCATGCTACTGTCAATAAAAGGACAGTTCACCTCCAAAATAAAAACTTCATATTTTCAGTTTATCAGTTTGGATTGTTTTGGTGTGAATTGCTGGGTGTGGCAAATATCAGCTGTAGAGATGTCAGCATTCTCTCAAATATAACGCTAATAGATGGCCCCTTAGCTTGTGGCGCTCAAAGTGTCAAAGAAGTACATTTGAGAAATCATGACGCAGTTACTGAAGATGCTCCACAGACTTTGTTTTGAGCAGTTGTGTAGGAACTATTTTCTTTCTACCCAACTACACCTGCCAACCGAATCACCGTACAGAATAAAGTGTACATCTACTCATGGAGAAGAGGTTTGAGGTTGTGGTAGCACAAGATGTAAACATTAAAGGCATTAACCTCAGCTGAGAGTAACCAATTTTAATCATAAACATATAACGCTTATCAACAATCCAAACCTGATTTACTTTGGTAGCACTAATGCTGCCGCATAAGCGAGAGAGTGATATAGAAGAGAAGGTGAAAGGTGGACTATTGCATGCAATGTTTCTGTAAGTTGTTAATAACTTGAATGCTGCAGGTCGGGCTGCTTCACTAGATGTAAAACAAGCCTTTTGCTACAGCTGCCAGCTGTGGGTAACCATCCTTAACTCATCTCAAATGTTCCTTTTCCTCGTCAGACGGCCAATGCAATTGCCTGAAGCTGTCAATAGCAGCTTTTACAGAGATCAGTCCCTTCTTTATACCGCCCTTGCATTTTTACACAGAACCAAACGACAGCAGCATCATGCCATCCCACAATGCAAAAGACGCACGACGAGCATGACGTAACCCAACAGCGTCGGCTTGTAGTGTTACGTATAATGTATGTGTCGACAGCACTTTCTAAACAATAACAAATGCATAACATGCCAATCACAATCATTTACTCTCCCTGTTATATGGTGGCAGATCTCGTCCTCTGCTCAGAGGGTAAGGAGCTCCCGAATTTCTTTGTTTTCCCAGTTTGCAGACATTTACAGCTGTTGTTCTTCTCTGAATTAGCCGCTAATGGATAACAGCTGCTTTTTTAAATCTATCACGGTGTCGTCGCCAACATAATACTGAATCAAAACATCAAACCTGATGCCCGGTCACGCCTTTCCGGCTTTATTTTTTACACAGACCTGGTTTTGGCGCTGTTATTACATCCTGTCCCACCTCAGAGACAAGACCACACTCTTCCCCTTGCCTGCAGCTGGGTGTTTTATACAGAACAGCAAGGCGGCATAATGGCATAATATTCCTACGGCACTGGCTTCACACTTTGGTCTAACATTTGCTACCTACTTTCAGTGTCCTCCATCAGTTAACTTGTAAAGAAAAAACAACAACAACTAAGCATCTGAATAGTGATTACTATGGATGCTGATTACTATGGACGCTGATTACTATGGACGCTGATTACTATGGCAAGGGTTGAAGCTTTGAAGGATTCTGGTAAGCCCTAAGTATCTTGCAAAAGTTTTCATTTAAGCAGTTTTCCAATTATTTTTATCTATGGGTAAACTTCATGAAAGAATATTCAACACACAGCCTGTGTTTTGAGTATCAAATGCTGCCCGTCCTTTGTAACTAAACTTATTCACATGCAGCAACATTACGCAGATAACTTCTCCTGCAATAAAGTCTGCATATCTAGCCATATTGTGACAAAAATAGGGGCCTTTGGAACATACTGAGCACATCAATAACAGCTGAGGAAAGCGTTATGCTGCAGAAGTGGTTTGAGAAGTTTTATGGATATTTTAATACCTCTTTTTGGCGTGAAGCTTTGTCACTGTTGGAGTCCATCCAACCAACTGCTGTGAATCTGAGCTAAGTACAGCTGCTGTCCCCCCCGAGCAAGCTGAAAACTTTTCAGAGCCACCTTTCAAACCCGCAGGGGGTGAGTGTTTGATACTAAAAACATAGTGGCCATATTCCTTTGTATCTATTCTGTGAGTTTTCCTTTAAACCCACCATATAATAATCCTTACACCTCCTATTCTGCTTTTCAATTTACAGAACATGCTTTTCTTACAGTTGCCTGAGCAGAGCACAAAATGCATGAATTCCATTTCTAGAAAAATGTCAGCAAAGAGCAGGATATTTTAATATACTCTGTTCACTCCTGCATATTTCTACCTCCCCCTTCCCATTCTTATTCTCTCTATTTCATTTCCTCCGTCTTTGTCAATGTTGGTACTTAAGCTCAGTGAAAAGTAGGGTCAGTAGATCCGTGATCCGGTACCAGCTGAGTGGCTGATACCAGGAGTTACATTCTTTGCAATCTTCTCACATAAGACTAACCCTGGAGCCCTTGATGCCTTGACCTCACTAGATAACTGCACATCTGTGAGTGCAGGTGAAATAATGGGAATGAAGAGAAAGAGAGGGTGCAGCCACATCATAGTTGCAGTAATTTTATGAATGCAAGTTAATGTATCTGTGCAGCCCAGTCACTGGCAGAAAATGCCGGAATTGTTTCTGAAAACCACGTATATGGATTCAAAGGCATCATATCAATATGTCTATAGCTACATAGTATATGAGTCACCGAGAGGTGGAGGGGATGATGAATGGCCTGTCACCTAAGCGAGACGCCTGCCAAGCTGCAGACCACTGTTGATGACCAACAAGCTGCAAAACTGGTTGTTTTTTTAGAAAGTTATTGATGTGTTTCCAGCAGATATTTAGCCTCTAAACTAAGGTATTTTTTGCAATCCATGGCTCTTTTTCCAATAATTTTTGCCCCCAAAATGTGGATTATTTTCAGCAACCAGTAATCAGTTTTTCCAATGGCTTTTTAGACAACAAACATAGGTGTTGTCTTTCATAAACTTTTTTTCAATCCCAATCGTGGATGTATTTTAGCAACTAGTGGCTGTTCTTCCGGCAGGTTTTGGAGCACCGAGCGGATGTTTTCTAGGGTACTGTTGCTGTTTTTGTTGCGGTTGGCTTTTTAGGCTAAACTAACTAAAAAGGGTGTTTTTAAGCATCCAGTCCCTGTTTCTACAGCAGCTTTTTAGGAACCAAACATGGGTGTTCTTTAGGACCCCGTACCTGTTTTCCCAGCAGTCTTTTATCCCCAAAACTTGGGTGTTTTTGGCAACCCATGGCTGTTTTTCCAGTGGCTTTTTATGCACAACACATGGGTGTTTTTTAGTGACCAGTTGCTATTTTTCCAGCGGCCTTTTAGCCCCCAAACATGTTTTTTAGCAACCAATAGGTGTTTTTCCAGTGGGGATAGTGCCAGAAAAAGCAGCTCTCCTTCACCGAGGAGTTGCTGCTTTTGTAGCGAGGATCGTGCTAAAAAAAATAAGTATTTTAAGCCACAAACCAGATCTTTTTTCTAACTATAACCAAACCAACCACAAGTTAAAGCTGTAGTTGGGAAAAATAACTTGTCATACATGGAAACTGTCACTTTTTTTATACAGCACTTTAAGAAAAAAGAAATCACATTTTTCTACCTAATCTACTGCCTTGTAGCCCGAGTAATAGCCTTATCGCACTTGAACAAAAAAAAGTCTCTCCATTAGAGACTCCTCGGCTCTGACTGATTGTTTCAGGTGCACTGTGATAGATTCTAGTAAATAGATTCTAATATTAGAAGCAGCAGGAAAGCAGGATGGACGTAATTTGTTTCACAAACTGGCTCATGTAGAATGTAGTGACAGTTTCAACAAATACGACACAAAGTTAACCTTCATAAAAGTTACTAACAACAGCTTTGACCACAGTATTGTTAAACTTAAATTTTCAAGCATCCGCAATACAATTAAGTACAAATGTAATGTATCTGTAATTTGCAGAAATGTACAATGCCAACCTTTTATCTGGTGACTGGGTTGTGTGTTCATATATCAGGAATGGGCTTTGAGCAGCAGTGTGTGAGGACATTTCTTAGCTTGCATAAAAAAAACTACAAAGCATCTGACACAAACTGACAACGGCAACGCTAAAGACCGTGACTCACAAAAGAAACCGGGAAAAAACATTCCAGCCAAAAAATAAAGACATGAAGCACAATTCTGTAGCTTTGTGGTATTGCACAAATATGTTGGAGGGAGAAAAATCAATATTCTATCTCCTGTTGGTACTTTGCAAAAAGCCGAAGAAAGAGCCGTAACTAGAAAACTACAAATGAAGGTGATAGAAAAGGAGGAAGGCAAAAGAAAGACAGAGGCCGGTCGTGCATTCATTTCCATCTCAGACATGAAAAGTTTGCCCATCAAAAGTTGTTATTTTTTTTCCTTCTTGGCAGCAGTGGAATTGCTCATAGGACATCTGGCGGATCTGCATCCTACTACAAAGAAAAATAAACAATCAGAGAAACAGATGACAGCAACAGAGCTCTACTATCCTCCTTTCCTTCTCCCACCCATCCAATACTTGAGCATTTCTATACCGCCGCTGTCTTAACCACTCTCCCACTCCTCTGTTTTATCCCCACACACACACACACACACACACACACACACACCTCCTACCACCTTCCTCCTGCTGCTCTGATTGCGGCGGAGTTCAGGCCGACTGGCACAACAGAAAGAGAGAGAGAGAGAGAGAGAGCTCTGTCGGCGCTGCGAGGACAGAGCATGTGGGTGGATTGCAGTCAGACCCACCACCAGCACTACATCTCACAGAAAAAGACAGAGAGAGAAAGAGAGGAGTTTAAAAATGAAAAGACAAGGAGGTCAGAGGATAGAGACACCAAACTCTAAGAATATACAGCAGCATCTGAGTCTCAGAGAGCAGTCCCTCTGTGAGTTTCCTGGGTGGGTGATGGTGTGTGTGTGTGTGTGTGTGTGTGTGTGTGTGTGTAGTGTACAGTACTGTGTGTGGATAAAAAATGAGGCACTTTGTGTTTGCATGCATATTATGATCTCGAAGGGATTACTTAAGACACCATATGCATCTCCACTCGAATGCTGAGGTATCACCAGAGGCCACAATACATTATCATCACAAACGATATGCAATATGCTGAATATTGCAACATAACATTGTGATACATTGATGCAAAATAAGCTATGACCCTTCATGAAAACTTTATAAACAGCTCAATTTTCTCCCCGCCTCTAGTGTTCATGTCTCTGACTTGGGTCTTAATTTACGTCGTTCATTTGTGAATGTATTGATTTATTGACTTCAATATTCAACTTTAAAATAATATAAAATGCAGCTTTAAGGGATATTTCCTCCTTGAATTTTAAAAAGTTTTGTCCATCATTATCTATCAGTTTATGATTGCTAAAAAAAGTTTGAACGGGTGCACACAGTCAGAAAGCACTTAGGCTAAACTACATACTTTATAGGTAAAACCAAAAGTGAGCACACCTGTCAGTAATAATCCCTTTTTGCAATATACAACAGTGTACAGCGCACTACGCTAAGGGTTAGGTGTAGGTAATTACTGAACCAGGAGGTCCGTCTGCAAACTGTGATGGATGTTTACAACAGACAGTATAAACGGGTCATAAATCCGTCTGTTGGCTAACCTGGGAGTTTGTTTACAACCTGTCTGATCATCTGACTGCTCGTATTTCTTACCCTCTCAGAGTTGTGATGTGATGTTTGTCACATTTCCAAATCTCCGCAACTAAGATGCTGAGTACAATTTTGTCATAACTGATAGTTTAACTTTTAGTGGATGTAATCTGATGGAGCATAAATGCCCCGAGGGCTGACATTGCAGCTTGTTTCAAAGCTGCTAGCCGCAGTGCTTTCACTCAAAACTGGACCGGTTTCAAAAAGTGTTATTCACACTTCTCACTTATAAAGAAAAACATGGAAAAACAAGGAAAGGACTATAATAGCACGAGGATAGAATAGAGCGAGATTTGATAGAAAAGGCTCATTTGTCTTTGACATTAGATCAATACTATAAACTTTCTTAACTTAATTAAGATATCAACAGAGCAGGCGGTGAGTGTGTCACGTTATAGAGACCTGTGTGTACACCTGTTTGAATAAGATTGGATGCAAAAAGTCAGCCGGTAGCCAAGCGGGTGATGAATGAACCATTGATGGTGAAACATGAATAAAGCAGCTGCTGCCAATCAACTAATGCAAGTTTGGTTCTCTGCCTGAGGTAACGTTATGCTCCTCAACTGACTGCCAAAAGTACAAAATTACTATAAATTATCTTTGACAAATGACATTAATTCATAAACGACAGAATTCTCTCAAAGCAGCATGATTAGTAAACAACATGGTTATAATACTGTCAACTATGCAACAAATACGATTGTGCCTTGAAAAAGTGAATTGGGATCATTCGAATTGTGCTCAGTTAATCAAACGTAACCTCTTTTTTATCTCGTCTTTGTCATATGACTGAACATGGATGTTTTTATGAGGCAGAAGAGAAATTTAAGTATTATAACTGGTGTATTTCAAAACCATTCAAATCATGTACAGAGCTAAAAATCAACTACTACCTAAAAGTATCAAAAAGTTGTTTAAAATGAAAGACAGTTTACATGATTTGAGAGGAATTTGTACATTCAGCAAAGTTAGGGCGGTCTAACACGAATATCATTGTATTACAGTCAAAGGGGTTAATCTATCAAACAGCTGTAGTGTGGAATTGAAAAAATGTTGAACAATTAATGAGTTTAAAGACTTTCATAAAAACATGTTGAAGGGATATGAGATACTAGAAGAAGGAGGGAAACGGGGGACATGATAGATGGTTGCTTTACAAGAGTGAGTTTGTTTTCTGTATTGATGTGTTTTCTTTCTTTTGTCATGTGTGTTGTAGTGTGTGTGAGTGTGTGTGTGTTCTCGTTTTTGTTTTAATTGTGTTTTGACTTGATCGAGGTGTGTATGCTGAATATTGGGACAGAAACCGGGAAAATGTATGTTTTAGTATTCACCTCCTCCTACTCCTCTTCTGACATAAAATACTTAAACTGTTTATTGAATATGTCTGATGAGCATTCTGGTGTTGTTTTTCTTACTTATATTTTATTTTATTCTTCATTTTATTTGTCGTGTTAAAAATAAAGAAAAATATTAAAACAAAAAAAAAACCCAAACAAACAAAAAAAATATTATTCACTGAAATCTTCCAGGTACTTTTCCAAAGTCTGCTTTTCCTCTACAAAAAGTGCAACAGTGGGGAGGTCGTGCGTCTACGAAACATTGTCGCTGAAGGCGTCCAGTGCAGGTACGACTGCACACCACGGGAATCTATTTTCTCCACAGAGACACACTAGAGAAAATGTCCAGAGAGAAAACAGCGAGCTGAAGCAGACTGAAAGCTTGTCACCTCCCTGGCACTCTCTCTCATATTCACTCCTCTCCTCTCTCTCATTTGTCTTCATCTCGGCGCTGCATGTGTGATTTTCGGTGTTGTTCTCTTGGTTTCTGCTTCTGTTCCTCGCTCCTTTTTTTCCTGTTATCTCCTCTGTCTTTCATTCTCCGGGCTCCTGCCTACCTCTTTATCCCCCAGCTCTCCTTGTCTGTCTCCTCTCCCTCCCTCTCGCTCTCTTTCTCCGCTGATTGCCTACGCGTTGGTTCCTCTACGCTTGCCTGCTCACTAATGGCCGTGGCAGGTGTTCTCCCAGGTGCCTGAACAGAACGGCCTGGGCTGAGCCTTTAAAAGCCCTGGAATCAGCACCTCGGTGGCCCTCCCCCCCTCTGGCGTGGTCCGCCTTCAAACCCCTCTGCCATCGAAAAGACTGCAAAGCTGGCATGTACACACTTGTCGACCCTCACACACACAAAGACACACACATATTTATATACAGCGAGAAAAATACGTCCAGCCCTTCATCTCTTCTGCTGGCACCCAGACAGTGTTTGTTTTGGCTTCAGGTGTGAGACGGATCGGTCTGGGCCGGCTCTCTAATTTAGTGCTGTCATGGATAGCCCATTGGATGACACACAAACAGACAACACATACAATCTCTAATAGCTTCACACTGAAGAGGAAAGCGGTAAAAGGGAGGGGGGGGTGACGGGGACGGTGACAGCGGTGTGTGGTTACAGGCCGCGATAATGGCCGGCCTGGAAAGCCCAGACCAGCAGATGAATGGGAGAGCAGAGAATGCAGCATTGTGATCAGATGGTGAGCGGGCCACCCTCTTTGGTTTACTTTTCAATCAATCAGCGAGTCGTTTCTAAACGGCGTCAGTATGACTTTCACCCGCTCTAAATGGACGACCTTTATTTTAAGGTAAAGCCGGTCATGCTCTCCATCCCACAGGGCTGGGTCCATTTCTACAGGTTGACTGGGTTCCTGAGCTGCTGCAGTTAACTTTCACACTGGCGATCAAATAAGTTCAAACAAGGCTCTATCTTTAGAGGTTAAGTGCACAGAATGCTGAACTTTAGTGGTTGAAGTCTTGAGAGTGCTGTTATTAAAAGAATACATGAACCCAAAAATAACCATTTGTACATCAATTATTCAACCTGTGTTACCTTAAATTCATGAAGAAAGCAAAACTACCATCATACCCAAATGCCCTATACCGCAATGTTAATGAAATTGAAAAATAACCTGTGTGTTCACCCTGCATTTTGGATCCCCTCCAGAATGACTATATTTCTTCCCTGGCCCACGTTACACCCTTTTACCAAGTTTCATGAAAATCGGAGCGTTTTTTCTGTAATCTTGCTGACGTTACCTTGGCAGAGGTAAAAAAAAAAAAAAAGCAGCTTCAATAAAATACATTTTTAGGAACATCAGCACGAGTCAAACTCAAAGCTTTTAGAAGATTTTCTCATGCAAAGTCCTCAATTCTTCAGATCAGAGGGCCATTTCAATTGGATTACATTACAAAGCATTATTAATTTGAATATAGGACTGTTCTGGCTGCAAGTCTTGTCGCATAAATACCTTTTCCGAAACACTGCAGATAACAAAACTATATCCAATTTCTTAATCTGTGATTGGTTCCACTCAAATTGTGATACTGTTTGTGTGTATTTTGAACCCAATCAATGTTCTTGGCTCTGACCTCATCACTCTTGGCAGCATACCCTCAAATCTGACTGAGAAAAAGTTTGGAGAGTGACAGAGAGAGTTTGGGGATTGATGATGGCAGATATCTTCCTCCCTGGAGTTCCAGCGGGTGGATATTGGTGATGCAGGTTAAAACTTTGCAGCAGTGATGGTTGTGGAGAAACTTGCAAAATGATAAATCAGCTAGGAATTTTTCGACCGCTTAAATAGGCCGCCAAAATTTGTAAAAGGTGCATTGGATAGGTGGAACGTGCCACAATGCAACTCTGCAACTCTCGTCTGCTTCCTTTACTACCTTCTTGAGAAAACAGGACAGACAAAATGTCTCACTGCTATACTATCTGAGTCGCTCAATGTGCTGCGATACAATTTCTGTCCTATCAGAGCTGTGGAGTCCAGGTGTTCAGTACACAAGCAAACAAACTGTTATCACCAAATTCTCAAGCTGAACTGAGTGTACTGAATCATTTTAAGCTCCTCTCACTGATGAATGAAATCTCCAACATTCAACTGTCAGCTTGGTCCTGATATACAGCAAGTATCCTGGTTAAGAGCTTGCTGAAGGACCATAAAATCCACATCAACAATTATGATGCAATAACTCTGCAGCCGACAGGTGGTTGCTGAGCTACAGTATGAAATTTATGTACAAGCCTTGTTTTGTACTGAACTAAACAAATGGAACCTGACCAAATGTAGTAAAAATAAAAGCTAAACAACAATCCAAAGCAGTACCTGAAAGTAATATTTCACTCAGAAAATGACCGTTTGTTAATTTCACACCACATTTTAACTTGAGTTTGTGAAGAAAACTTTGTTTGGTGAACAAAGAATCCAAAAAAGGTCAACATTTGTCATGACCTGAAGTAATCAGGGCCCACAATTAACAACAAAAAATGTATCAAAACATCAGTTAAAAAAAACTGTCCTGACAACTCTTGCTTTACAACCCAAGTCTCATCGATACAGTTGTATGCTCAGAACTTCCCAAAACATGCATTTTGACTAAAACCTTATGCTTTAAAACTTGTAAGGGTGCATTACCTACAGGAAGAAGTGTTGTAATGTTATAGTGAAAATGGATGTTTGGGCACTACTGATCATACGGCTAGATAAATTAGACCTGGATTATACTGCACGAGTTGTGTGCGAGTTTGTAAATGCATGTTTTGATATAGTACAGCTGTTGTTACTTTGAATTGTTGATCTATCTGTCTATCTATCCACAGCTGCTTTCACACTGAACATCCTGCTGAGAAAAACTAAATATTAAACTGCCAAATCTGATTCTACACAATTCTGAGTCGGATACAGCCCTTGAGAAAATGAGAAATCATTTTGTATTTCTTTAATTTCATGGCCGTTATGCGATTGTTTAATGATGTAAGCACTGATGTCTGTCAACTTAAAAAGAAACAAATATCACAGACTTGAACTTCATCTCTGAACAGTATACTTAATCAACTCCACACCTGTAATTAGCAAGATGGTGAACTTTTTTTTAACACATTTTCTTCTATTTTTTCTTACTTTAACCTACTTTTAGTGCAATTATGGTATAAATGCATAACTGTTTTGCGATGTATCAGATCAATAGTAGATACCAGGTAGTCTCTTGTCTTGTCTTGTTTTTTGTGGCAAATCCAAACTTATCACACTCCCTCAGTCCACCTGTCGTCACACTGTACATTTGCGCATTAAAATGGTTGCTGACATTGTTTCTTGGCAATGTTAGTACAGAGCTACACTTCAATGAGGAAAAAAACAGGGTCATGATGGAGTGCAGACAACTGAACTCAAGTTTGAACTCCAACAAACAAACAAACCCAGTGTGAAAACAGCCTTAGCCTCTGACAGATGGTTCGGATATTCAGGCAACATATCACCAGTTCAGGAATCTACACCAAATGCTTTCGATGAAACGAGCCTTTGATGTTGAAGCAGAGGCTCAAACTGGCAAGCGAGACATTTGGGTTTGTTTTCCATTCGGTTATACAACAAAAAAAGGGAGTATTTTAAGATGCCGCCCTCCTCCGTCTCTTTGGACAGCTTTCCGTTAGCTGGCAAATGAGCATGGGGGGGTAGAGACCCTCCTCTCTGCTTCACTGGGCAGTTTGTATAACGTTTTCATTGATTTCAGCCTTGGCATCACGGATGACACCTCCACACTGGCCAGAGTGAAAAAGGAACTACCTCATTTATCCCTATAGCTCACAATAAGCTGGGGATGTGTGTGTAGGCGCCTGTCTGTGTGTGTGTGTAGGGGGAAAAGATAAATTTAGAGAATCTGGGCTGTATGTTTGAGTGCATGTGTGTGGGTTTATGTCACTGTATGCTTCTGCATGTCGTCGGGATGTAAAGATGGCAGATGCCATTTTCAGGACAAAGAGAACAGCTTCACAGAGCTGCAGAGAACAACACGACAAGGGTGAAAACAAATAGAAACCCCACATAAGTCAACTTCTCTCCTCCAAAACTAGACAACTAGGACATGCAGACAAAGGGCGCATTGATATCGGCAGTGACACACGGGTGGCAGCTGTACACATCATGTCATTCAGTCGAGGCTGCTGTGAAAGGCGACTTTGTCAGACAAAGTCGAGTCTGGTGATGTGCTCTCATCCTGTGTGGAAATGTAGTGTAAAATAACACAGGTCTTTGTCCTTGAAATAATAATGTAACTCATGCTGCAAATTTCTTAGTTAAACTATTCTTGGTTACTTTAAAAAGATTCAGAAAATGAAGTGTAGTAGGGGATTTTTAAACATTTAAAAAAATATAGCGTGAATACTTGAAAGGACTGTACTGGTGGTTTTACATGCTTATATATATATATATGTCAGCCATAAATTAGCAGATCTCCAAACTAACTTCCACTGATAGCACTGGTGCTGAAAATTTTAAAAGCACCACTAAAAACACAACAATGCAAAACATTTTAAATATATAATTGATTAGGTACTTTGGAATTGAAGAGATAATTTACAAAAATAACAATGTGCTGTTTTATTTTTTATTTTAATAGGTCACAAGCGGCTGCCTAGGTGACGAAGTAAGCTCATATACTACGTCACTTTAGAAACACTGATATGAGATGTATGAAACCTACAAATGCAATTCATCCATAGTATCCATCCAAACTTACAATAACAACATTTTTCTCTGGCGACTGGGCTGCAATTAATGCAGCTTGCATGATTTCTTTGCAGCCAATCCTCAAATCTGAAATGTCAGAACTTTCACAAATTAGTTCTCAAGAGTTTTTGGAAACCAAAAAGAAATAAAAAAACACTTAATAAAAAACAAAAGAATGATGACAGTAGATTACTCCAAGTTTCCTGTCTTGGTGATTTTATGTTACACTCACATTAACTGAAGCCACTGTTTCATGGAAAGTGGAAAACCGTCTCTTAACTTGGAGTGTGCTTTGGCAACAAAGTGCAAAGCACATAACATTTGTAGTTAATGGACTAAAACATGCAAAACCACCGACACGGTCTTTTAAACTCCAACAGCAACAGTGGATTTGCTCAGTGACCAAAGACGTACCCCACTTTTGTTTTCATTGAGTGACTGTTAAAAGTGTGTTGTGCTTTACACTCCTGTCGCCTTCACTTGTGTACTTCACAGAGTTAAAGGAAGTGACATTAACCTTTGCTTGGTTTGTAATTAAATTTGCCTTGCAGCAGTTCAAACTGAACAGAAGATATCCTCCAGTCATTTGAAGCATGGAAACTGAGCAGTGTACTCCGGGTTATATAAAGACTGCTTTTCTTTACTCAGTGACAGTGATATACCAGTTTAAGATTACACAGTCCCATAGAGAGTTGGGAGATTGTCATTCGTGACGCCTGATGCAACCGTACGGCAACCCTGCACCCCAGAGCTAACACTCCAAGCTACACCGCTGCTACTTTATGGTGTAACACTCGCATCACCATGGGCCTTTCACAAAACACACACTTTACACTCACAGGCGCAGGACACACACTGATGCAGGTGTCTATGTGTGCGTACACTAACTCTGGATTTAATTACATCCTCTGCAACATGGAAGATCATAAAAAAATTATACTGATTCTTACGTCAGCATATGCACTCTTTCAGAAGGTGATCCAAACTGTCATGTGAATAAATATCACGATCATTAACTTTTATAACACAGCAGTGGTTTGGCCAAATCCCTGATGTGGGAATGTTTGTTGTTAGATCATCATCGTAGCTCGAGGGACTTGAAACGTCACCTGTGCAGCATCGTTTAGCATGTTCTAAGACCAAAGACATCATAATCAATTTTATAAAACATGTGCACACACATGAAGTCACTGACGATGAAATGTGTACAATCTTCCAAATATCTCAGGACAATTATTGACGCAAAACTAAACTTTGAAGTAAAATGTATAGTTGTAAGCAAAAAGAGACACAAATGTTTTATTTTGTTTTTTGTAAAAAATTGTCAAATCTAAAAACGTCATATTTCTGCATATAGAATAGATTAGAATATTATTTCAGTGTCTATAGAAGAGGGTTGATATATATATTTTTTTACTTACTTATTTTCTATCTTTTTATTTATAGGCTTTATTCTGTTTCCATGTGTTTGTGTGCTTCTGTGTGTCATTTTTAAGTATCACCGTTGTGGTTTAATACCACTATATCGCCACATACCTATTTTCTCACTGACAAAACCACGATGAGCTTATTCTGTTGTAATGTTATTGAACCTAGTTTGTCTTTTTCTTTAGTGTCTCGGTTTGGGGACCTATCTTAGAAGAACAGAAACTCTTTCAGTGGAATTGTTAAATGGTCCAGTAGGCTGATTGATGAGTCACAGCCGGCGTCCCTGCGCTCCAGACAGTTATAGTGGATCAGCAGCTCAATTTTAAATGACGTCTCCCACCCTTTGAACAGTTTCCTACTTCAGGACAAAGGTTCATATTCCCAAAGTGGAGTACAAAGCAGAATAAGAACAGCTTTGTTCCCGCAGCAACTCTCAGACTAATAAGTAGTAACAACATTGCAGAGATGCTACAGAAGCAATGTTTAAAATTAATGTATCTATTTACTGTAATTTAGTGGATATTGACTATTAGAGCTTTGATATATTTACTTCAATCATGTCTGACTGTGATGTTTTGTAAGATGTGTGTATGCCTCATCTGTCTACTGCAACACAAGTCAACCTCCAGGAGACAAAAGAGTACCTCGAACCTGAGACTTTACTGACAACAGCGACATATGATGTCCTCTTGTTTTGACGAGAACGGCCCGACTAAGAACTGACAAGTTTGCATTTTAATAAAAATCTGTGTTTATATGATAACCCTGTGAGAACGATCTTCATGTACACGGATCCTCAAGAAACTAAAAACGCTGTAGTATGAGTGTCAGGCCAGTAGTTGGCAGTGTAACTTTTTAATGACACACCACAGAAGAACGCCACACGCTTGCACATAAAGGCGTTTGTCTACTGAGCGGTGAGTATAAACAAACAAGAAGATGGCGAACTCATGCATGAGAACCGACAGCGTTAATAAACTCAGTAGAGTCAGCAGCACAAACACAACACAGCAAAAAGTTTAATGTTTCATGCAAGAACCGTTACCGTGTAAACGGCCCCTTCATGAGGCAGGAAAGCACCACAACAGTGAGCACTCATTGCAAAGACGTCAATAAAATCTGTCGAAAATCTTTTCAAGAGTTTATCAACTGATGCAGCTACCATAAACATGTACTGAGACCACAGAGTTCAAAGCCAACAATGCCATTTTCTATTTCCCACCTTATCAAACTCTAACAGCACACTGATGAGTAATAATGTGCTCATTTTGGATGCAAAGGAAATAAAGCGTACAAATAGATAAGTCAATTACAAATACTAAAATAGGACAAATGGTCACCAATCAAAATAAAAAACTGATATCTCTGGAGCATGAAATCTACAGCAAATAGTGATTTTCAAAATTTGGATGCAACGTCACAATGGCCTTCATCTCTAACCACTAAAACATAAACAATTCATCATTAAATCCATGTGGACGTTTGTGCCACTTTTGAAAAAATTCCCTCCAGGTGCTCTTGAGATATTGTGTCCGTAAGAGTGGAACGGACAGAAGGACAAGAATATATATTTTTAAAGGTCAGCAGAACAATTTAATTGCTCCAGGCTTTCTACTTCCACTCTGGTTTTAAAACAGATTGAGATATCATTTATGACACTAAACACTGATTCAATCACTGCAGCTCAGAATAAATTGGACATAAAACCCGTAATAAAATAATTCACACCGATAACTGGCTCCGGAAATAATAAATGCAACATTTCAGGCAAACCTCTTCAGTCATTGACCACTTTGTAACTCAACTTCAAAAAAAAAAAATACCCACAACACAAAAACACTGACTGCTGTAGCTTTTTTTTTTTTTTTTATAACAAACTTTAGGTCATTAAACCCCAGTTTAACAGGGAAAAAAGTGATACGTGCCAAACACTAGTAACTTTAAAACCACTAGAAAACAACATCATCATCAAAAAAGAGAGGTAGATACATTAGCATGCCTACCTGTATCTGCGACATGTTACTGAGGTCCAGCCTGAACAGGTAGTTTCTGGATTGGGGACAGAGGAAAAAGGAGATATGTGAGTGTGTGTGTGTGTGTGTGTGTGCAACATAACTGGACTAGATCCAGAAAAAAAAGTCTTTACTAATTCAAATTAAGTATCCGAGAAGAGACAGGCCATTCGAGCAGCTGTCAACTTAAAGCAAAGCCGATTAAAGGCCATACTGTAACTGTCCGTCAGCCTTAAGTCATTGTCTTCAGTTTCCTGAGTTGTGTGGCTTTGCAAGTCCATGAACTCTAAGCAGAATGACTGTGTTTTTAATAGGGTCAAATCAGGCAAAAGTTGAACTCTTGTCTGCTAACAAGAACATGCAGAAGCGCACGCACACGCACACACACGCACACACAAACGCGCGCGCGCACAAACACACTCACTCACTATTGCTACATGACGTATTCTTTCCAATTTCATCCCTTCTGCCAAATCCAAAGCTTGACTTGGTCCAACGTGGCCTCGGCGGAGCATTTAAGAAGCATCATTATCCGAAAACCGCAGTGTACGAGTGAGTCAGAAAGGGTATCACATTCTCAGTAATGTGCTCTGTGGGGTGAAGAGCTGAGTGGATTTACAGTTCCTTACCTGGCACCCACAATAAGCTCATTCCTAGTCAGGTCAAGGGTGAGCTGGGAGTAGTCTCTCACGCCGGGGTGGGAGAAAGTAGAAATCCACGGGCTGAGTGCTGTGACAAAGAGACAAACAAAAAGGTTAGAGAGAGTTAAATCATGTCATAGTTCAGGAGATAAAAGCAGTGACAGTTAAAGACAAAAATCTTGAAACACAGTATTTTCACTGATGCACACAAAAGCTTTTTGTTTTGGCAATTTTATGTACCGGTGTATCTCTAAAGCAACAACCATAGAAGCCACCTGCCACCAGATGAGCCAATAGCTAAATCTGATTGCAACGGCTGACTTTCAACAAAAAGAGTCCAGTCACTCTGCATTTTTAAACAGGGCTCCCACGTTTTCGTGGACAAAATTTCAACTTTTTCCATGACTTTTCAAGCACCCAAAAATATTTTTTTCCTTGCCCCACTTACCAAGCCTTTTTTACATTATATTATATTTCTATATTCATTAAAGAAATTACATCTGATTAATATATTTGGGACTGCTGGTCAGACACAACAAGGAAACTGAAAAGGTTGTCCCTGCCCTCTGGAAACTTGAAATGTGTATTATTATACTTTTTTTTTATTAGACTGTGAGATTAAAACCTTAACTGATTGTTCAAAGAACATCAATACAGTAATCTATAGTAGGAAAATGGATTATCTGAAGCTGAAGTGGTAAAAATGTGCAGTGTGCAGTGCAGGAAGAGCCTCCTGCGCTATGACCGTGTCCCCTGCAGAGAGGGGACAAAGCCGCCCGAGCCACATCAGACACAAAATCCTGATACAACCTGACGCTGGGACAAACACAGCTCTGTGTGGTGTGTGAGGCTGAAACCTCTGCGCTGTTTGAAACTGGCTTTAACAAATCAAAATTTCAAAGCTGCAGAGCAGAGGGGCCGCCTGGCGGGGCTTTTAATGTCACTTTGAAAACTGCAGGAAAAAAGCATTTTCTCTTCGATCTTTGTGTGACCCCAGAGCGAGGACCTTTAAACGGATTTCACCACGTGGGAGGTTTGCGCGGCATAAAGGGATTTCCCATATTTCCCATGCTGTACACAGTTTCACAGCGGTTGGTGGGAATTCACATTCCCTTAACCAGTTTCAAAAGCTGTGTTAAATAGCTTTCAGCCATTTCCACAAAGCTTTGAGAAAGTAGAAAGATACAGCTGTGAATGATTACAATGCCCCGTATATCTGTGAATTAATATATACAACATGGTAAAGCTCAAAGGAAGAAGAAGGAAAAACTAGGATCACCGTCACGCAGTTTGCCTCCACGCACCAGGGAAGTTGAAGTTACAGTTTACATCCATGTCTGTGAAAACATGGATGCTTCACACACACCTTCTCCCCGGCGGCACACAAGATGTCTTCAAGATGTGTCTCATCAATTCATTCATTCCTTCTGTTCCTGAGATATGACGTTGATCAGTGGCCAGGAAAGTGTTCTTTTGTGTTTAAGGTGTTTTTGTTATATTGCGTTCACAATCATTAGACATATGCAAGGTCACAGTGACCTTGACCACCAGTTTTTAATGAGTTTTAGAGGACATTTGTGCCAAATTCAAAGATATTTTTCAAGGTGTTCTTGAGATTTTGCATTCACTAGAATGGGACAGACAAGGTCACAGTGACCTTGACCTTTGACCTATAATTACCAAAATCTAATCAGTTCATCGTTGAGAACAAGTGAAGGATATCTGGGCCAAATTTGAGGAAATTCCCTCTAGGCATTCTTGAGATTTCACATCCACAAAAATGGGTCAAATGGACAGACGGACAAATGGACAGATGGACAACTTGGAGAAATAATGCCTCCAGTCTCGGTTTTCCCTGCACGGAGGCATATAAAGGGTGTTGGTCGTAACATGTGGCCACACTGCTGATAAGTATTCATTAGGGAAGCAGTCATCAAACATTTAAAACCTTAAACCCTCTTTTAAAGTATAAGCTCCAGGCTACGGGTGTAAGATGACATCAAAGTGTTGGAGGAAGTCACAGCGAACAGTGAAACGACTCTCCTTCAAGCACAGAGACGGGCTGCAGGGATTGATGGGACCCATATGGCTCCGTCATCTGCAAACATAACTAGATATATGAGTGATAAAAAGGCACGAGGCTGCAGTTACATTACACCACGGTGCTCCTGATTTAAGATACTGATTCTATACACTCTCATCTGCAGAAACATGCAGACGAACACACACATCCTGGGGTGAAGGCTGGCAGTATTGACAGGGGAAATCAGTTATGTAAGAGCTGTCTGCTACAACCTGTTGTGTCCAGATGTTGACCTGGATGGAGATGTTTTAGAGAGCTGCTGTCAGACTGAACATGACTTTGGGTTTTGTCGTTATAAGATGAGAACAAGGTCTGAATGAGTAATCCATTTTGTAGGGGAAGTAATATGCCAGAGAGTGCAATTTTCAAATTGTAAATGTGATTTAATGGATCAGACCTTTTTTACTCTACATTTTTCTGTCAACACATCTCATGAAACAGACCACCACAATGTTTAAGTCCATCCTGGGTCTGGACTGTTGCCAAGCAGCATTCTTGCACACTAGCTTTGTGTAGGCAGTCTGCGTGTTACCTGCCTGATATCAGACACAATTGCCGACTCGTTACCGTCCATTTCAGTCAACTTGGTCGAGTGGGTGGGTTCCAAGGACTGGACCCAGGCAAACACGTTACCGCAGGCCAGCTGCTTTGTATCATGTACATTTATCTGTATGTACCCATTTGTTGTGCAACCCGTGAAAATAAGAGTCTGTTGACTCAGGCTGACTCTGTTTAAGGTTTGCAGTGAAGTATTCAGGCCTCTCTACTTCCCTTCATCGACTTCTGACAACTTTCATAATTTAATTCAAATGCTATGTGAGAAAATCTCATCTTTGAGGTGTTAAATTTGTCATTACAGTAGGCTTATAGAGTACACCAAGAATGAGTCCTAATTCCTAGAAATTTGTCTGCATCTCAGCACCTCCAGTTACCTTGTCTCAAATTCAGTGGGTTTATGAAAGGGTTTTGAACATGTATAGTTTAAAGTCCCAGTAGTGTTTCACTCTATGGAGTACTGCAGATATGAGTCCTATTTTTTTGTCCATTTAGATTTTTGTCCATTGCCTTGAATTCAATGGGTTTTTAAATAGGTTTTTGGTTAGATGCCTGAAATAAGGTCGTTCATATGGCCGCTCATGTTTTTGGATTTTAACATCGGCCTTCATAGTTACACGCATGGGAGAAGTTTCAGTAGGTTACAATCTGCAACCTCACTACAAGATGCAACTCAAACTTATACACTAGATCTTTAAAGCTGGGCAATGTAGTTTTCAACAAACTCAAGAGCAAGTAAATAGTGGTTACATTTGGATCTTTTTTATCAGTAGAAAACACACTGGACGACTGGTCGGTCGTTCTGGCACAAGATGACACTCAAAAGGTTGCAAGAATGGCAGTTGATTCATTGTATTGTACCAAAACAAACATGGCAATCAGCAGCTTGGACCGTTTATATGCTGCACTGAACAGCCAAAAAAGAAAGAAAAGCATTGTTTGGTTGATGTATTATTCTCTCAAACCACTTAGACTCTGACTTTTCTCCAAGTGTCTAGAAGACCCTTGGAGGAACTTACCAAAGGCAACTGCATAATTTTGTATACTGATTGTAGTTGTATACATTTATCATAAGTAATAATGTGTAAATCTCAAATACAGGCATTGATTTTGAATTACAGATAATTACATGTTCAATTATCAAAACTTAATGAAGGTTAACGTGCACACTGCATGTAGCAGCTCTAGAACAGAATCAGTCATACTGCCATGTGAACTGCCTGAAGCAAACAAAATAATGGTTAATTATATTAACAAATGCTCTGCTCTCTTTGAGAACATACGAGAACAAGGGTAAAAATTATTAATAGACTGTGAAACATTTATATACACAGAAGATTAAATCACTGATAACCTCAGCATGCATAATAAATCACTGGACGCCTTGGTGTAATTTCAACACCATACACGCCGTCTCTCTCTCTATATAAATATTTATATTGCACATATGCGCATCGTTCCCATTTCTCACATTCAAGCATGCATGCTTGAGTTGACCATCTTTGACACACAGGGTGGGTGTAGAAACCATACAAGGCCGGTGCGAGGAGGCGAGCGGGACCATCTGTACATCACTCTCTGATTAATGGCTGCAGAGGCCAAAGCTTGAGGAGCAGAGGGGAGCGGGGGGCCATCTTAAACCTCACAATCTTATGCAAACAGACCTGAAGCTGATTTAAAGAGTCCAACACAAGCACGGGTTTGCACAAAGCTGCAGCACATGTGAAGGGAGCATGTAAGTATGTGCATAGTGTCCCTGTAAATGTTCACATGATTCAAATTCAAATGAGATCATTACAATTGTCTATATCAGTCATTTAAATTCTGACTGCAATAGCACCTCATTAACATTCATTACACTGAAAGTCTTTTATAACAAAAAAAAACAACTACAGGACAAACAGAGCTTTCTAGTTTAAGTACATGAATCTGCTTTGCACTGCCTGCTTGTGTTCATATACTTGACAAAGTGACAAAAGTGCCTCCTCAACTTTTGTCGAGCTTTCATGCTGCTGCATGCGCAAACCACAGCAGCAGCCAGTAAAAGACATTTCTTAAATGTTGCAACTGTGGACAGGCAAACCAAAAATCATCCATCATCACCCATCATTGCATTGTTCGGAAGTATTTAGGAGAGAATAAATTAGATGCAAAGAGTAGATGAGGCCTGTGTCAGCACTGCAAAGCACCATAACTAACTTGTTAAACCACCTGAAAAAACACCACAGTCTGCAGTATGATAAATGCATAAAAACCAAGAAGGGAAACGTTGCTAACAGTGCTGCACTGTTGGCGTTAATCCCAGTACTCGTCCAGCGTCAGGTCACAAGCAGAAGGTGAAAATTAAAAACAAAGCTCTCTTGATTTAATTTTTTTTTTGGGGGGGGGGGGGTTTTTAAAAAACATTTTAAAATTTTGCGTCTAGGAGATGGACAGATGAAGAAAAATCTTATTTAATTCTTATTTTGATGCAAATATTTGTACATAAACAGGAAAGGAGCACAACATTTAAGTGAAAGCAGTGCTCTGTTTATTTGAATGTGAAAGTGCATAATATGTTTCATCTAAAAATCAATCATTTATCGCAATTTCAATATTGATCCAAATAATCATGATCATAATCATGCAACCCTAGTACTAGTATATGAGTAGTTGTTTGGACACTTCATAGGACCTCGTTCATTTGAGACAAACTTCTGCATAACCTTCACTGAGCTTATAAACCCAGCAGACACTGTGGTAACATGAACTAAATCTGTAGATCTCAGCAGAGTGAACTGCACAAACTGGAATAAACATTTACAAAAAAGGAAAAAACACCACTTTTGGAAAACAAATATGAATACTGGAAAATGCAAACTAAACCAACACACTAGTTGTAGAGTTATATAACAGCAATTTATGCAGGCGTGCTTTTGATTGACGTAAATTAGGATGTAACAGCCAGTTGGACTCTGATAAATCTGAGACAGTGGATTTATTATTAAGGAGCTCTGTTTAGGTGCTACGTTTACACTGTGTGTGTAATATGTGTAAGCACACATGATGCCTGAAGCTTGTTCTGTGTTTCTCTCCCTCCCTTCAACAATCATATCATGTTCCCAAAGAAGGGAGAAGCCAGAGGTGAAAGTGGAGCGATTATACAACAGGAGAAATGTTGTGGTAAAAACAGAGAGCAGAGCCAGGACATTGCACATAAAAGTACAATCAAACCTAATCTCATTGCAGTCCGTTGGGGCAAAATACTGCTCCGATTAAACCCATATTTAGTCCCCGCCCCCACGTTACACACCAAATATATCCTGGAAAACATCCAGAAATAGAAAATGATGTCATTTAGACAAATGACAGACTGTTAAAGTGACTTATTCTCCCCATAAAATAAGACCATTAAAACAGAGCATATGACATGAACCATAAAATAAGAATGTGCAGTGGGGAAATAGATAACAAGAGAATTATTCCCACAGAGGCATTATGCACCTAACAGTAAAAACAGGAGCTGTTAGTGTTCAGTTCAGGGAGTTTAATGTGGAGCGTGAATCACTTGAAATTCGAACTGAGAAGTATTACGCGCATATAAACATTTTCCCCACCGTGTGGATATCTCTTCAAATGCTTGTAAAAAAAAAGAAAGGTCGAGTTTGATTCAGTGGCGTGTAGGAGAGCTCGTGAACCATGAGCTTGTTTACTCTCTTAGAAAGGCCTCTGTGACAGTGAGGGGTCTTTCACTGACTGACATTTATCCTCCTGCTTACAAGTGGTTTTATATGCGCTGCTCCCTCCTTACCCTCATAACTGTCTGTCCTGGTGGTGGGGCAGAGAAGGAACAATAAAGCAGGGTGTATATGAGAGCCCCCCCTCCCTCTAGGTTGACTCACAGGCCCCAAGCCGGACTTGATGAACGATTATTGCGTTATTTTTTTCCCCTCTGCAATCGGCTGGCAGACGGATTAATGCATTAGCCCGTGGCTGCCAGAGGGATGAGGAGAAGGATGAGGACAGTGGCTGAGACATTCGTCTCCCACAGACATAAATCATAACCTCTCTATCTCCTTCCATCTTTTTAAACATTCGGCTTCTTCCCACACAGCCAGCATGTGGGCACAGTGAAGTGGCACCCCGACTGATCCGACTCGCTATTAGACCGAGTCTGGATGGAGAGCAGTCTAGGCTGGAAAATGCCAACATATTATGGAGCTAAGGGAATGAAAGCAAAACATATCGCTGATCAAAAACAACTAAAAAAAAAAAAAAAAAAAAAATCTGTCTGCACAAACAAACAAAAACACACACAGAGAGCCACACGTCTTGAAAACAACCTGAATCGTTTATCGCTTTAAATCCTGATGGAATGTGAGATTCCCTCAAGTTGGAGCTCAGAGGAGGCGATTTGATAAAGATCCAATCTTACCTCCATCTAATCCCTTTAAATTTGAGCCTATGGGCTCGAGGGCTTGCTCACCCATCAAACTTTGTCATTCTCTGAGCTGGGAGGATGGAGTCAGTCATTAGGGGCATGGTACGGACACAAATAGAGAGAGAATTTCTACTGAAATGTACACATTTGACAGATGATAACACATAATAGGTCCTCTTGAGACCTAATGTTTGACTTTAGATTCAACAGCAACAAAGTAGTATCTGACAGTAAGGAGTACAGATTTGAAGTGAAAGTGTAGCTGCTGATGGAGCCATCAGTGTAGTAATACAATACAATAATACAGTGTTTTCAGTCAGTCTGCCACTAACCGAAATATTTTAAGGATCTGATGGATTTCCATATAATTTTGCACAGATACTCCTGGTCGTCACTTTGGTGATCCTAATCCAAGCAGTAAGGGTGTAAATCACTGGTTTCATCACAATATATTACATAGATTCTGAGACAACAATACAAAACTGCCACAAGATTTGAATTTGATTCAGTTTAGGGGACTGCGACAATATGAGCCCCATGTCTTCATTTTAACTCAGACCATGATCTTTTCCCTAAAACTTTCAGGCCTAAAACTTCTCCCAACATCCTCAAAATGTGGATTAAACAACAAGATCTTATAACAAAGGTATACAACATGGCTCAATAATAACTGTTGAGGATCATAGACAAAACAACTGTCTTTTGTGAGTCACGTTTTCCCCACATACACAACATGCTAATGTTATTAGCATAACCCTATGGCAATTTTACACTGTAAAATAGCTTAGAGGCTAGCAGACTTTTCCCTACTTATAACTTCGTCAGTTAACTTTGGTTATAATTTATAACCAAATCAAATTTATTTATACTTTCTCTTACTCACTGCTGATTTAAGCCACTGCATCCCGACAGAACAGCACGGATGAATTTCAGCAATGCACATTCATTCAGTCGCACATTGTTGAAACTGAGCAGTTAATGTAACGTTAGCAGGAAGTTTGCTAACTTTACGTCTGCAGTTCTTCTAATGGCCACTTGAAGCTGGCACCAAGATAGAGTCAGTCCCAATATACACTCGTGCTGCCTAAAAAAATTCTGCTCAATATTTGGTTGTACTAAAAGACCCGTTGAGCAGTCCAGTGCTCAGTACTCAAGTTGTCAACAAGTGCGTTTAGTTTCAGCGCGTTTGTGTAGATCAGAAACATTTCTATATGGGAAAAGATCCTTCTCGGCCCACGTGGTCACTTGATCTGCAATATCTGTAGCCTCAATGCCAAAAATGCCTCACAGAAGAGCACTTCTCCAGCAGTCTAGATCGACACCATGCTCAGACGAACAGTAGGAACTAGCAGCTGCAACAGCTAAGAAAAAAAAGACAAAAGAAAAGCACACACCACTAATTATATCAAACATTTTTGTCACCTGAGGTGCAAAACTGACAGTCTGACTATTCTTTTTACCATGCTGTTGTACTGAGTGTAAATAACAATGACGTGAGTCAGGCAATGCGTCAGCTCCCACAATTCTAGTCCTCCAACATCAAGCGGGGACAGAAACAAAGAGTAAGAGAGATGGCGTGATACAGAGTTAGAGATCTGGCGCCATTAAAGGCACTGATTGGATGAGTGGGATAAAATGCATTTGACTGAGTGAGCAAAAGTAAAGTAATGGTTTTAAGGGGACAGTTCATTTTTAAGTCAAAAAATCTCAATTGTTTTGATGTGAATGTGGACTTAGATGGCACTCAGCGTGTGGTGCTTACAGTGCCAAAAAGGAAAAATTATAAACTCAACAGTTATGTCTTTTTCCAGAAATCACAATCCCGTCACTAAAGATAATCCACAGACCTGGTGACGAGCAGTTTCATGTAGGAACTACTTTCTCTCTACAGAACTACACCCGCCAACATTATCATTGCACAGAAGGAAGCTTAAATCTACCAACCGCTCACCTATCGCCACTGAGCTAGCTAATGCTACAGATCAGCCGAGGAGGATGCCCGTTATGTTTACATCTTGTGTTTTCTCAGCACAAGCTTCTCGTCGATGAGTAGATGCACGCGTCCTTTAGCGCGGTGATACGATTGGCGGGTATAGTTCGGTAGGAAGAAAGTAGTTCCTCCATGAAACTGCTCACAGCAAGGTGTGTGAATTATTTTGGGGATCCAGGTCCTGACTTCTGAAAGGAGTCATTGCTGTTCAGATCTTTTTTTTTTTTTTTAGCACTTTGAGCACCACAAGCCGAGGGCCATCTAGTTCCATCATATTGGACTGAAGACAGACATTTCTACGGCTGATATCTCCGACACTCAGCAACTCACACCAAAACAATCCAGACTGACAAACAGAAATACAAGTGAGCGGAAAATTATATATTTTTTTATTTTGGGGTGAACGGTCTCTATGCAATCCATTTATAAGTCCTGTGACCTTGTGACCGATGACTAAGGAAATAAAAGTGCAAAAGAAACCACTGGCAGAAGAAGCTCAGATGACCTTTAAAATCAAATTGTGTGTATCAGTAAACTTGAATTCCTCACTTTTTTCTGTCTTACAGCAAATATTCTCATAATAACAACCTGCACTATATCATTTTCTTAATCATTAGCATGATAATCAGGCATCTAGTTGATTTCTCCCCTCAAGCGTTGCACTGCTTAATGAGCTATGAATGACACATATTGTACTAAAGGTATCTGTCTATCATCATCTTCCTTCAGGGTGATACACAGGAACACAATGTCGTGCTAATGGGGAGAAGACTCGCTGGAAATAGGCAATATTAAAAATGGTTATCTTCAGGGCAAGGTGGTCTATCCAAAACTGTTAACGTGGAGATGTGCTGCCATCTGGCAGATGATTCTCTGAATGAAGGATCACCTCCAGTGTCAATTAGCACATACACTGTATGATTCTGAATAAATTTAGCTCAACCGACAGCAATATTCCCACTTCCTGACAATATTACTCCCATTTGAAATGTGAAAATAACAATTGGGGCTAAATAATGGCACAAGAATGAATCCATTCTGCAATATACAAATTAACATACAATATCCATTTATTGTAAGCACCTTTTTGTGCAAATAAAGCTAAAGCACCACTATAAATGCCACATTTCCTTACATTTTCTAGGGTTTTTCAGCACTGAAGGGGCAAAACTTTCCTTGCAGCACAGTGCCAGATCTTTTCACACCTCTGCCTTATCTGACTCAAATCCCTTGAAATATGTTTTGTTTGGTCTTCTTCATATCGCTCTTCGTCCTTCCTCACACTTAGGCTCCACGCTGTTCTGTTCTTCTCTATCGCTAATATTCTAACTTTCGGTTTTCACTGTGTCTGCACTCGTAGAGGGTGACAGTTAGAGTGTCTCAGTGGAGCACAACTGTCCCTCTGTACTTCTGTCCTCCACAGCTCCATCCTCGCACTTGACTGAACTCAGATAGAGGGGTCCGCGGGTCACAGGCAGAGCTGAGAAACAGCCTGCGGAGACTGGGGACTGAGCAGCCACAGGAGGAATAACGGCAGGGCCAGTAGGCTAATCGCCTCTCAGTCAGCGACCGGTAAAGATGTGTGTGTCTCTCACAAAACCAACAGTGAGGCAACATCCAAAGCCACTGACAGGAGTCCAGTGAGGTGGTTGCATTGGAAAACTGACGGAAAAGAGTGTGGGAAATAGAGCAACAAGCAGTGCCGAAATCTGACTTTTGGCTCACCGGCCAAGGTGTCTGGTTGATGAAAAAGTCCACCAGCCAAGCAAATATTTTTACCCGCCAAAATGCTAAGTGGTCACTTTTGTTTCACGTTTCACAGAGCAAAATCTTAAGCAAAATTATTTAGATATATTGGAAAAACTCATCAACACAGTCTCAGTGTGTAAATATGTTCCCTGTGTTAAGCAGTGATGCAGTGTAAATGTCTAGGGCTTTTATTGTGAAAGGTACCATCGGAGCTAAAATTTGCAGCCTTGGTTAAATATGGGGCCCTCCGTGTTATTATTTCATAAGTATGCATGCAATGTTAGTTTGCAGTGGACCAGGGGCAAGTTATAGTTTCAGCGCCACAAAAGGACCGCTTGAGACAGTGACAGCAACCAAAAATAAATAAATAAATAATGAATTTAGTAGCAGAGTAGCAGTAGTAGCAGAATGATCCCGTTTCTTTGGGCATCAGATGGCAATTTAATTTGGTGTTTGCTCTTGCCAGCTCGGGTTCTGGAGGACCCTCAGCAGCAGTGCTCTTTTGTACAGCTCACATGCCGCCTCGGTGAGTCGCATAAACACCGTGCCTGAATACCGAAGTCCGCCGGTACACTTCAGTGTTTCCCCTACCATTATACTGGGGGTGTCGCCTCAAAAGCAGGCGAAAACAACATGAACACAGTACATAGAAAATGTATGGGTAAGTATTTAAGTTTTCTTTATTTGTTGGTAACAGCCCAGGATGCATGTAGAGTACGCCCCCTGGATACCCAGAGGTGGAGACTAGAGATAGTTTAATGGTTTGCCGAAGTACAGCAGATTTTAAAGCAGCCCAAAGAGACACAGAAAACTATGAGAAACATGTTGTTTTATATTACTCTATATGCCAAACAAGGATAAAATAAGTTAATGTGGAAAATGGCAAAGTTACCCTTTACAGTAATACATTTTTGGTATCTGTCACAAAGATGTCCTGCACTGGATTTATTCAAATATGATAGAAATGTTAAGGATGGTGCCTCAGTGTTCACTTGCTATATCTGGCACCTGGTGCATAAGAGGGAGCGCTGACACTCCTGGAGAAGAGCTGCGAGTAGAAGAATAATGATAGCGATGATGAAGAGTGTCCTCGGTTCTCTAACAAGCTGTATCAGTGATGGATTTTGAAACTTATTTTGCAGGTGAATGGCTGTTTAAGTATGTGGCTTAATGAATGACCACTGTGAGGGCAAGGGACGTTCTTCCACCATTCTTACTCATCAAACCAACCCTGTCAGCAAAGCTCTGAGTGGGGACACTGTTACCGAAATGTCAGCTCATGGAATATGTCTATAATAAGTCTATGCTGCATATACAGTGTGTTATTTAAAAGTGCTTCAGCTTTTTTTGCAAGTTATCATACTAGTTTTCCGCTTCCTAATTCCAGCAGTCTGACTGTTGAAAAGGTCCCGACTCTTATTTAACCTCGTCCACTCCCCTCGGACATCGGCGTCCTCGGCCAGACTCCGTCTGTGGGCTGCAGTGAGCTGAGTTTCAAAGCCAGTGAAGACACAGGTATCATGTGGAACAATAGGACCTAAGGAAGTCAATTGGTACCATGTCATGCTAGCTTGTCAGGAAGGGTCCCTTTACTTCTCACCTTAAGGAGGTATTTCACCAATATAAAGAGGGTCCCCACGTAAAACTAGTCCATCTCTGCAGCAGAGAGATTTAAATAACACTAAATTTTGGTGCTACATGACCAGAGAAATGAGATGCCTTTGCCTTTGCTCAAGAGGTAGAAAACCTACATCTACCAGAATGTATCTCACCTTACAAGAACAATTAACACTTCTGCTGATGGGTGACATAATGTGGACTGATCAGCATGAAACAATGAATGGAAGAAAGTTTACTAAAGTTAATCTACACATATTATCCACATTATTTGATACAAAACTGGTTGAAAATCAGCAAAGAATCCCTTTAAGCTTTGAACCCTTTTGCAGTTTTTACTTTGCTGCTCAGAAATGCCATCGATCATAATTTATCCTCAACAGATATTGTAAATTCTTATCACTGGAAAGAGCAAGTCGTGCTGATTCTGGTAATTTCTGAAAAGAAAATTGCGCGAGAAAGGGTTAAAATCACTTCAATTGCTGCAGCTGTGGCCTTTATGTAATGGCATTCAATTCAGACTTGAGACTTTTAATGTTAACGAAATCTTACCAGTCTAATAAATCTACAGCCTTAGTTATTTTTATTCTTGTGGCAAAGTACCTCAGGTGCTTATTCAAACATTTCAGCAGCATGTAAAATTGCCAATGCATTTCCACAATGAGGCACACGCCTTAAAACTGCTATCCAAGGAGGCAGGAGACATGGAAAAGCAAGGAGAGCAATTTTCCTGCTGCCTTTCTACTTTTCAGTTAAAGTGGCAATAAAGCCTTTAAATGTTTTCTATTCTCCGATCCTCTTTGCTATCTCTCGGGCCAGCATCAGATATCCTGACATACCATCAGCGGGTGAGCGGCTGGCCCCCGCAGCATGCTAAACTCGGCTCCATTCAGCCGCCTGATGGATGGCTGCAAACACGCCGCGCCTCCGATAGCTCCACTCCAATTAGACCCCACCACTGTAATCACGAGCGAGGAGGGAAACACAGACAGGTGGCACAGTAAGAAGAGTATGTAAAATGAAAAATGAGATCAGAAATCTGTGCCAGATACTTTTTCTTTTAAGTGAACATTTATGTCTTACAGGGGCATCGCTCTTATGCAGCTCAAGAGCCCTTCAGATGGCAACACGACAGCACCATTACCCAAACGATGAAAGAGATAGAAGGACTCGTACAAAGTGTGTGAAGCATTTTTTCTGCCTATTATAGGGCATAAAAAGAGCAGGCTGAGAGAGAAAAGGTGATGGAGGGACGATGAGGAGGAAGGAAAGAAAGAGAACGCAAGACGACGAGCATGAAGAGAAGGAGAATGAATGAGAGAGGAGAGGAGATAAGATGAGTAGAGAGAATAGTTCAGGGCGTGCGGCAGGGTGTAAAAGGCAAATGGAAAAGACAAGTTTTGCAAAGTATTGAACAGGAAATGAGCAACGATGCTGGCGGTTTCTATTCTCCTTTGCCTCTCCTCAGAGTTATTTGCACGGAGCAGATGACCCAGCCATCTAATCTATCACAAAACTCCTCCACTCTCTCTCTGAAGGAGGTCGCAAAGCCTGAGCCAAAGGTCTTATTATCAACCATTACTTTCCTACACAAACTCCCTTATGAAACATCTTGTTGCCTTGATGGATATTGCTGCACTGTGTGTGATGAAGGGGCAGAGTTTATCTATTTGTCTTATAAACCATGATGACCCCTTTACACACACACACACACACACACACACACACACAATCTAAACTGGTTCTCTGGGCCTCATAACATAATGCACGGCTGACTCCATAAATTCCAAAAAAACAGACTCCGAATCTAGATTCAGAGCGTTTCACTCGCTGCCCTCATGCCATGCTCTTATCAGACCCACAGTCTTATGCTGCGAGCCAGTATCATCCATCTAAATCATGAGCTGGCGGCTCGTACAGTGTGTGCCTGTGGGTGGAGGTTACGTGATTCCAATGCTGTATTCCTGCCCTGCATCGGCGGTGGGGTTGACATAAATCGCTGGGAAATCTACTGGAAGAGCGGATGTCAACACGTACAGCACGCTGTGTTTGCGGTGTGTTCTAGCAAATTGGAAAAACGGTGGCGCTGTGCTGTCAAAGTAGAGCTGAAGGAGAGGTTTGATGCTCAACCAAGCAGCAACCTCAGGGGCTGAAAAATGAAGCCAACAAGGAAGTGCCAAAATCTGCAGTTCTCTTAATGGCCACTTGAGGCTGGATTTAAGAGCAAGTCAAAACCCCATAGAGCCCCATGTTTAACACCAACTTAACACCAGAATTAAACATGTTTAAATAAATATGTTCGTTTCTCTATAGTCAGCCTGTTAATGACTGTTTTCATTATTTGAAAAAAAAAAACAACATAAAAACAGATTCTTATTTTGCATTTTTCAAAGAATACCAAATGCGTTTTTTCCTCAATCAAAGCTCACAGCAACATATTTCATATACTTTGACAGCACTGCATAGCCTATCGATTAATCAGTTAAATGTTTGATTAAATTCTGAACAACCAATTAATCGATTCATTGTTATCATCCTTAATTGAAAGTAATTTGAATATTTATATATGTGTGTATATGTGCACGCTGGTACATATATGGCATGATTAGGATTTCCATGAGGTAGTCATTCATAATAATTTGATTACTGAGTAAAGAAGTTGGGTTAAATAAGTTTATTCTTCTTTCTACACCTTTTGCACATGTAAATTGAGTAATTTTTGGCTGGAATTTATTATTTGTGTACAATTATTTCTTTACATTTTTTTTACACGTTCAGAATAAATCAAATCAAATTGAAGTATATCAGTCGCATTGCTCTCATGGTGTCATTTTTAAGCACAAAAAAAAAAACAAACACAAGAACATCACTACCTGCTCAGCACCAAATGTCAGACAGACACAGTTAACAGCTAAAGAGGCTGGTATTTCCTCGTGGAGTTGGTAGAGACCAAAAACAGAGCTAAAAAACAGTAAATACTAGACTTAGAGCCACCAGCTGGTCAGAAACTCTATATCTGTATCTGGATAAGTAAATCAGTAACTATTTGCAAACAAGTTCAACTTTAAAGTTGATATGCAAATGTCCACAGGTAACCAAAAAATATATTCAATAAAGAAAACAAAGGTACACAGTAAAAGTTTTAAACATTCACCGTGGATTACAGACTCTCCATCGTGACTGAAAGCACAATCCGAAAACAAAAACTAAGTTGTGATAAAGTTTTTTAAAGTATTTTATGAAAGTAAAAGGCCTGGGAGATATTCAGGTTTAATCATCTGTCCACAGACCTAAAACAGTTTAGGTATTCGTCATAGATGTATCAATTTATTGTTCCAACAGATGACAAATTCAGCTCAGTTTCCACAGAGCCGAAGCAGAAATACTTAAGGATGGCGCCGGGCTTTAAATGCAGATAGCATGCTCCAGTGGAGGGACCGAGTCAGGAGCCACAAGACGGCTGATCCCTCCGCTCAGCTCAGACACACACCACCAGGTTTAAATCTCACAGAAACAGACCGCCACACAAAAAAAACACTTAGACAGGCAGTCAAACATGCAGACACAAACAAAAACAATTACTTAAAGCATGTATACTTTAGCACACACACTGGATGCCCATTGTAAAATGTTCTTCGCCGGCTCCCTGCTCTCCTCCAGGTGACCGAGGCAGCGCTTCAACAAGCTGCTATAAAACGCTCATCAATCACAGAGGCTAATCTCAGGTTCTCACTGACACTTTCATTGTGCAGGCCTTTTCTATACGGCTGCCTCCACATAATGCCCTGCTCCGCCGGCTTTGACAGGCCAGCAGCCCTGCAGCTCCCTGCCATGAGAGCCATTCTCAAGTGGCGCGCCTTTGAAGTGAAGCACCGGTGGAGCTCGGGCTAATCTGGACATCTGGAGGCCTGGCGGGTGAAGCAGGACAGACGCAAAGACTCAGCATATAGGTGACCTCGACTCGGTTTTGTGAGGAATGATAATGGACATTCTGCCGCTTCTATGGATTGAAAATCCAATACAAGAGGCCGCAGTTTTCAAGCATTACACAGAAAGTGCAGTAAAAAAAAAAAAGAACAAATGGCACAGAGCTCTTTATTTCCGTCTCCAGTTCCATTAGCCAGAGTTCAGACCTACAACATGGGTGAGTTGGCCTTAGGGCACAAAGGGAGGCTCAGAAAGGAGCAATACTGCAGAAAAAGCAAAAAAGACTTGAGGAAATGTCTGCAGTGTGGTTTGGAGGGGGCAGAGTATATTTCTAATCACAAGAAAACCTCCTGGCCACCTCTTCCATTTTTGTGTTCTGTCCCTTGATCCCCACCAGCGATTTTTTGGTCCTCCAATCTTAGTCACCGCTCTCGGCAGAGGGAACACAAACAGCCCTATTCAAAAATAAACACAGCAATTTTGTGCGTGTTTACCTTTCATTCTGCCATATCTATCTGCGATTCGGTGCCCCAAACTGTTCTGTTCCATTTCACGCCGTGAGGAAGACCTCGTTTCTCGGCCCACTGTACAGATGAACGGGCCAGATAGTGAGCGCCATTATTCTACACAATCATTTCTATCTTGTCCCCTCTTGCTTTCTGTTGTTCTTTTATAGCTGCACACTGACCTGCATGAGTGCCAGACGGTGAGGTTTTATTGCAACTGGCACAGGTATACTTTTATGAAAACAGTTTATTTTGTTGCTGTGAAAAAGGGGCACGTGTAACGTTATCATACATCGAAAACATGCGTGGTTTTCATACAGCGTTTGAGGCAGAGCTGTCCACTTAGAGATACATGATAGCAATAATCTGCTGCATTGAACCTCATTCACATAAAGAGCACGCACACACGCTATTTCTTTGCCTGTCGAAAGGTGATGAAAACTTTCAAACAGTGATCCAGGTTTAAGATAGATCCCATTCTCACTGACATTTTTATGTGTGCATATTGTGGCTTATTTTTAAATTAACCCCATAACTTCTGCTATTATGTCAGTTATTGTCTAGCTTCCATAGAATCTTATGGCAGCCGCAATCATCTTAAAATGTTTCTTAACACTCTTTTAGGTGTCAGAGTGGATCTTGACCAGAGGAAAAGCTGAACCCCCTCTGGCTTCATTATATTATCTTTTACAGAAGATGCAGTTAGAAGAGAATTTCTCCCTTCCTGTATGACTGTGAGAGCTAACAAGAAGCCCTGATGCCAAAATCTGACATGTACTATTGATTTTTCTTGGACTGCTGAAAAGTTTCAACCTTTTTTCCTACACGAGAGGTCATACAGGGACACTCAACTTGCTTTGCTTGGGGGCCACTTTAGCAAAAATGACAGAGGGCCAGGGGCCAGTCGCAGGATGAATCTAAGGTTGTAGGACATTTCTTGGATTTCATAGCGTTTCCCAGATTTTAGGATGTTCCTAGGATTTTGGGATGTAACTAGGATTTCAAGACATTTCTTGGATTTTAGGACGCGTCTTGGATTTCAAGACATTTCTAAGATTTTAGGACGTGTCTTGGATTTTAGGACATTTGTTGGATTTAAGGACAATTCCAGGATTAAAGACATTTCTCAGATTTTAGGACATTTCTAGGATTTTTTTGTTTTTAAACTGCACTTCAAAATGTAACCTTTGTTGATTTTTAAGCCTTTTGTGCTCAGTTCAGTGTTCAGTAAAAGTATGTTGGAAATCATTTCCTTTTTTTGTTTTTATTTTTATTCAACAAGCAATTTGTTGGATTTTAGCAGTAAACTGAAAGCAGCAATGAGGCATTGTCCAGCTGTAGTCAATATACTTTCATTCACTCCCATGCATAGCCAGGTTACTGTAAAATCTCCAGATTAGAAAACCAATTTCTCTAATAATTGGTTATATAACTTGGTTACCTCAGCTAGATTTTGACTGGAGAAGCTTTATTTCTCTGCCATGTGTTCAGTTAACTGGATTTCTAATAAGACTTTATGTGCATGGCAGACAAAGAACTGCAGGAGCAGCAGTGTGACGGGATGAAAGTCAACATCATTATTTAGAGCACTGGGTCCCTGTATCCAAATAATTAAATCCACACCAGCTCCTCTCAAATAGGATACTTTTTGTTACATAATATCTGACTGTATGATCACTAATGAGGAACTCTCCTTTTTACTTTCTTAGTCACCAAATGTGCTGTTTTTAATAGTACTGCTATTGTTTTTGAGCTGTATCAAATGTTGACTATTTAGATATAGTGAGGATACTTGTTGTCATTGTTGTAATTATTTCTATCATTATTTCACTGTGACCTTGACCTTTGACCGCCACATTCAAATCAGTTCATTCATGAGTCCAAGTGTACATTTGTGCCAAATTTCAGAAAATTCCCTCGAGGCAATCTTCATATATTGTGTTCACGAATATGAGAAGGATGCAAGGTCACAGTGACCTTGACCTTTGAACTCCAAATCCTAATCAGCTCATTCTTCAGTCGACTCTAAACTTTGTGCCAAATTTGAAGAAATTCCCTCAATGTGTTATGGAGATATTGCATTCATAAGAATGAGACTTATGAGGTCAAAGTGACTTTGACCTTTGACCCATGACCACCAAAATCGAATCAGCTCATTGTTGAGTCAAGTTAATATTTGTGCAAAATTTGAAGAAAGTCCCTTGAGGCATTGTTGAAATATCACGTTCACAAGAATGCGCCAGCTGGCCGGCCAACGTGAAAACATACTGCCTCCAGCCTCAGTCTTAGCTGGCAGCGAGACATAAAAATAGCAGCTTCTTTCAGTCTGAATAAATTCAGTATGATGCAGTTTATAAACACACTGCACTGTGAGAAAGAACTGCGCTCTTACTTTTCACCAAATATATTGTAAAAACTGGTAATTAATCTAAAATCTCAAAGCAACTCATAGTTCAACAACAGTATAGAAGATAAGAGGGAAATATGATTACTGGCTTCCTGCCATTCTCCAGGTAAACAGTTTTCTTGTGTCCTTGTGAAAGTACAGTGCTAACTGATGTTTAAACAGTTATAGAGGATGTCTGACCTTGGATGGAAACCTTTGGATGTTCTTTCTTCGTGCACTCGGGTTTGGTCAGTGGGTCAAAAAACGACGGGGTCGTCGGGGCGGCAGAGTTCTGCGTGTAGACGGTTGGGAAGAGGAGGAGAAGGATCAGGAAGAGGCCGGCCATAGACGAGGGGGTGGAGTCCTGCGAGGACGCTGTCATGGTGATGACCTCTCCTCTAACTGCCAAGGTGGGCCTCTGGGATACAGCTGGAGAAGAGAAGACTTTCAGTACCTCAATGCAACATTTCTTTCACACCTGGCTTCAAAGAAAAAAAAATCTCTCTCTGAGTCACTTCAAAATCATTTCTTCTCTCCAACTTTCAATTCCTGTGGGCTCTGAATCCAGCACAGAGGAACAGAGAGAGAATGAAAATATAATGCAAAAGGTATAAAATTTTGGTAAAAAGGACATATCCGTGGGATGAAAGCAAGGATGTTAGGTAACTAGAGGGTGGCTGGAAAGACGAGATATAAAGCTGAGCAAACTAAATTACAGAAAAAGGAGAGAGAGAGAGATGGAAGGTGTGAAGGACACAGAGTGGAAAAACTGTCCAGAAAACTCTTACGCTTCAGCAATGAGCCATTTCAAAGAAATACGTAACCTCTGACCCCGAGATAATTACTTAAAATGTGCAATTAAACTTTGGGAGTTAATTTAATGGCTGATTAAAATTAGAAAATTGAATGCAGTAGTGGACTGTTCAATGAGGCAGAAGCTTCCACAAGTCGATGGAGCAGAAATGAGCTCACTTAAAATTTGTGGCTCTGCTGCAAAAATGTTTGCACAACTATTAACTTGCTGTATGCTCAAAAGGCATTTTACTGCACATGTGCGATGCATATCAGCACATGAATAATACCCAGTCATCCTCTGACCTCCGTATCGCAGCATTATTTAAGCAGCGCCAGCCAGCAGATACACAAACGTTCCTACACATGCAGACACACTCATGCTGCCTGAGTAAATGTAATCTCCTCCAGTCATAACATATGAGTCTACAGTGCTGAGCTGAAACCAGTAGTTCATCATCTGCCGCCCTGCGCTCCTTACAATGTTAGCTTAGCGAGGTGTAATATCATTTAAGTAGATTAAAAACTGAGAGCATCAACTTTTCTGCAGCACTTTGGCTGGGTTACATCTCTCTGTAGTGTTTTTCCTCACTAATGCTTCAATCAATAACAAATTATTAGCTTGGTTGAGTTGCAAATCAACCATCTTGCCCTGTAATCAATTATCCCTCTCACTACAGCTGGTAACTAATTAGGCAAATGCACAGAGTGCCCATGTTTGTCATTAGAAAACAGTGGAGTCAACAGGCCCCAAGCTACTGCCAACAGACATACTGTTGATGAAACAGGTGGAAGTATTCAGTGCACTTTGCACCGGACTCAAGATTATTTTTTAGGGCTCGCTGTTATGTCTACCGCACACAACAGGACTTTTAAGAGACTTTTAAACGACTACAGTCACAATTAAAATCTTTATGGAAAAGAGATTTAAAGCACCACTAGTGTATGGTAATGAAGCAGACTTGTTTTATTGATTGGTAGCCTGAAACGTCAGTTCTGGACGAATCAATTGCTGTCACGCTTTTCTATCTTAATCAGAAAAATACCATTATTGCCAAAGTTGCGTCTGTTTGCGAAAACACCATCAACAGATATCGATGATGTATAAGGGTCTTAAAGGGCTGTCCCATTTCAAAGGGGAAGATTTCAATCAACTGGGCCTATCTTAGTGTCTGATCCACCCCTGTTACCTTCACCTGGGTGCTGATGACTGATATTATCTCCTGTGTGCAGACTGATGCAGCCCAACGACCATGTAACCTGCCTTTTAGCTCCAACTGCCATTTGCTGCTTCCCTGCATTTGGGTTCTGTTACCTGTTACCAAAACCAAGACAACATCACATTACAGCGTGATCTCTGCGATCACATAGCACTCAAAAGTCTAGCTCACGTTCTCCGTCGATGCTAAAAAGCAGGACTACAGGTTTTTTTTTAAATGTTTGTAAGTTCAAAAGAGCAAATAAATAGTCTAGAGTTCCATAATCAGCTGGACACAACAGAAACTACACCTGAATGCAGATGATCTGTGTTACTGCTACTTGACATGAGTCCAACATTTGACACTGTAGATTTCAGATAAGAAAAACACTTTCATGCTTGAATGGGGACTTTTTTTGAGAGATTCTGTTTAATTTGAAAGTCTGGGACATTTCTTTCAAGCAAAAAAAAAGTGAAAAAAGATAATGATGTTAAGGTCTGTGCATCTTACAACTTCTGAAAAACAAATTCTAAAAAAGCTAAATTTGTCAGAATTTGTGCACATTTTAATAACATTGAACTTTTATTTAGGCTTTGGGGCTCTCTGCAATCATTTTTTTAAACTTAAATAGCATTTCTTCAAACAAAGTGAAGAAAAGCAACTTCTGAGGCCCAAAATCCTGCAGCAATGCTTTTAATCAACTCTAAAAACTGGGGCCATATGTTCCTAATTTTAGCATCTCCTGATTGGTTGCCTGTTTCATAATTAATTGGACACTTTACTCAACTTTTTTGCAGCTTTGTGCACACACTTGCCTGGTTATTTTTCAAAACTCTTATTTGTCAAAATCCTTTCTTTTCTTAATCAGTGTATTCATTCTTGCAAAAATGAGGCATAGTATCACATTGCAAAAAAATCCAATACTGCCAAAAAGCAGTGCGATATAACCAGGGATTTCAAAGAGCAGCCTCGGAATGATTTGTACAGAATATTAATACTTCAGGAGACTCTACATTCATTTTTATTTCTGACATTTTCACTTTTACTGCACCTGACAGCAGAGAATGACGTGAAACATGAAGAGAGAGACGGAGCAGGATGACACACGATTAAGGTTCCTGAGTGAAATCAAACCGGGAACATTAGGCTTACAAGGTATGAGTTTTCCCCACTACGACGCCCAATTTTCTTTATTTCTATCATCTGCAGGAGTGGAGTTGGCAGGTGCTTAATTCACATTAAATCAGAGTCCTGAAAGTCAAAGACCGACTCTACAAATCCTCTCATTAGTCTAAAAGCTGGACTGAGAGCGGGCAGAGCAGGAGATCATGACAGATGACCGGGACTCTGCTGCAAGTTCTGCTGTAAGAGTTTAGTGGATGAGTTATCTTGGCATGGACACACAGAGGGAGCCGCACTGTCAGCAGCAGGATGAGGTTAGTGTGTGGATGTCAAGAAATTCTGTAGAGAAGTCATGTCACTCAAGAAGGTGCGCGCACACGCACACACACACACACACACACACACACACACACACACACACACACACACACACACACACACACACACACAAAAACTAAAAACTGGCAAAATCCAACTATGGACAGCTGGTCGAACTCTGCACTGGGTCACAGCTAGTGGGCAGGACTGACACATGCTGTGTGCCGACATCCACTCCAGAGTGTGTGTGTGTTTATACCAAGCATTGCTCTTCGAGGCCACTCTAAAGAGGCCTGATAGAGTCCATCCAATTTCCTGTCCCGCTGTGCTCTGGATTAGCAAGTTTGTCAGCAAGGAGCCAGAACAATCCATACCACTGGGTGAGCTGTCTACATAAACACACACACACACACACACACACACACACACACAGATACACTTTTAAGAGGAGTCCCTGAGTTTGCCCATCAGTCGGTCATTCAGACATCCTGCTGGGTACAATGAGTCGATTAAAGGTGTACTACTGTATTTGCTGAGGACTTACAGGGCACTTGTGTGGATTGGACTAACAGATGTCCAGGCACGTCTCTTTGTCAATAACTTTGTGATCAGTGAGGATGGAGATTTACTGCCTTAATGCTGTGAAAATGGTGTTTGCAGAGGAGTAGAAGATCCAGTCCTGTTTAAAAGTACCAACACGATGCAGATACTTAAAGAGTCCTGCAGTCAGTCATATCAGCTGGTAATAGAGTGCCCCCGGGGATGACACTGTCTTCCCACAACATAAAGGCTGTAGCACACATTTGTTTGAAACATGGCGAATCAGAAACCAACGCGCCCCTCCAGCTGCAGAGACGAGAAGCAACATTTCTGATACCTCTCCAAAGACCTGTTTTTCCCTTCTAATTATACAAAACTTTTAAAAATACATACTGACATTTACTCTGTCTGCATGGATGACAGAGGGTGATCTCTTTAAGGTAAAATCGTGTCTGATCAAGTTATTCTTATTACTGTATTGACAGATCGTTTTTTTGCTTAGTGCAAAATTCTCATTGTCAGTCAGGTTCAGTCGCATAATTTTTAAGAATTGTTTTTTAACAATGACTGACACTGTTAGTCAGCTAAAAAAGGGCGTTTTTTGATGCACTTGCAAAAAAGTTGACAAATCAGAGACAGATATTTACCAGTTCTTTAAAGTTGGATGTACAATCTGAAACTGCAATGTCAGGTAGTCAACATGATCTGGCCCAGCATCAGCCCAAACTGTGCACACCCAAACTCTGGAAGAAATCGGTCCCGTCATGTCTGGTCCCTCGATTCGTCTGAAACTCTGCATGACATACACCCCAAAATCAGGCCAGTTTTTGGCTGCAGACACTGCCATCACTAGGTAGTAATTTAGATATTAAGTAAAGATGAATTTTGTGTGACAAAAAAATGGGTAATTTCATCTAACATTGTTGTGGAGTAAAAAGCACAGAGTCTGGAAGCAAAGTCAAATTGTAAATACTCATAGTATATTAAGTAACACTGCCTAAAAAGTAAAATATTTGAGTAAGTATCCTCTGTAACCTCTGGCTGTGTACACTGACAATTTAGAGTAGACACACAACTTGACCTAAATGTTTAAAAGCCAGAGGCAGTGTATTTCCTGTTAAGGTGTACTGCATTAATATCTCACCAGGAAGCTTCAGCATGGTGCAGCTTGTTGTAAACAACCCAAAGCAGTAGGCTACAACAGCTTCAGGTTTTTTTTCTTTCCCAGTGGCTCACAATAAAAAAGTCTACAGCGCCTTCGTGTTGGGATAATTCTGGAAGGCTCAACCTAGATAAACAAGGTAAGCTCTCCTTTTAAAAAAATCATTTCCACTCTTTATCCAGATTGCATCCAGTACATCTCCACCTTTCCTGAGCGCAGGCTCTCATAAGTCCCTGCCGATGCCAACACGTATCTATGGCAACAGAGCGGCGAGTTGGTAGTCAGGCAGCGGGAACCAGGTTGAGTGTATTTCGGCACAGACCTCAACAGTATCCCAGGGGGAGCTGGATGGCAGACTGCCCACTGATGCAACACTGTATGAGGAAGTGAAGTGCTTAGGACAATGAAACGCTTGAAGAATGCAAATGTGAGCGATGTGTGTTAAAATTAGATGCTATCTGTATGTGCTGTATATGACAGATGTCATTTCTAAGGCGACAAAGAAAACTGCTGCAGTGCTGTAAGTCATGAATGGCAATCTGATCACCAGAGTAAATGTTGGCATTGTACAATTCTGCAAACCGAACGTATGTTACATTTTATTATGTAGCAATTACTTTAAAAACTACAATTCAACAACGCTGTAGCTGACAGATGATAAGGTACATAAAAACCACTTGGTTATGGTTAGGAAAAGACCAAGTTTTTGTGGCAGAATCCAACCTTGAAACACAGAGATGTCGCAATAAAAGCCCACTTTTGATGGCACTATCCCAGCAGGAACACACCAATGACTATGTAAAAAAACTGCTTTTAGAGGTACAATCCAGGCTGAAAAAAGACAAGTTTTTCTACAAATAAACAACCACTGTCTGTGGCACTATCCTGGCAGGAAACACAGCAATTTCTCAATAAAAACAATAGCTTTTAAAGGCACTATCCCGTCAGGAAACGCACCTTTGCCTCAGTAAAACACAACTGCACACCGTGGCAATATCCTAGGTGGAAATGCAGCAATGTCTTGAAAGACTACAGCTTTTTACACAAGGTACAAGGTGCAAGGTAGATTTTAGAAATTAAAATCTGTCCTCGAACCTGCTACAGGTTGAAAGAGGAGTTCCTGCCACTATGCTGACAGGAAACACGCCTTTGACTCAGAAAAACACAACCCCCAACTGTGGCTCTTTCCTGGCTAGAAAGGCAGCAATGTCTTGGAGAAAAAAACAACTTTTCATGCTACTACTCTGGCTGGAAACATGGTGATGTCTGTAAAAAAACAACTGCATCATGCATTATTATCCCAGCAGGAAGACAGTAATAGGTCATTATCATCAACCCCTGCTTGGTGGCGAAAAAGCCGCTGAGAAGAAGCGATGACATTTGTGGTTTGTTGGTCTTGTCTACAGCTTGGCAAGTGTCTCACTGTCCAACATTCCTTCCTCCACCCGACGACAGTCAGCTGTTATCCTACGTCACTTAAGACATGCTGATATGAAACGTATGAAATGCACAAATACAACATATCCATGTTTTGCAGAGGCCAACAGTGCCCTCGTTTTCTTCAGGTAACTGGGTTGTAAATGGAAAGCTAAATTAGGTTTTCAGGGCAGTGGAGAAGAGGTGCAGTGCTGATGAAGAAACAGGCCTATTCCAAGGAGTTTGTCCTCTCACTTCCTTTGTTCATTTCGCTGAAACTTTGGTGTCAAAAGATGGTTCATCCTAACAGCCTTGGCTCCAAGTATTACAGTTCGCCTTCAGCTGCAGAAAAGACTCAAGGAAAGAGAGCAGACAGGAGGGCCATAACTACTGCTTTTCAAAAATGCGTCCCTGCGATTGTCAGAGCCCATCACATTCCTCGCGGGCAGCAGGGCCTCTCGGCAGGTGTGTTGATCCTCCTCGTACCAGTTGTAAAACCCTCTCCCCTATCTCATTTTTATCCCCCTCCTCCTCTTATCACTCCTTATTTGGTTTGCACTCTGCTGCTCCTTCATTTCTTTCTTCCATCGCTCTAGAGACGGTTATGGTCCAAGGGTTTCCAGAGTCCACTGCACCTTTGCTGGCGGTTTGCTTCTTCATTTCAACCTACCCTGCGAGGGGAGTACCTCTAATTACAACTCAATGCTAACTCCCCGAGCCTGATCTCATCAGAATCTATTACGACACTGATTAAATTGCTTCTGGTCCACTGGGAAGCAGTTGCCGCCTGTATTAAGGAAGTGCCTATTTTATGCCATTTCTGAGCAGGACAAGGAAGGAAGTGTGTGTGGCTAGCGGGTGAAAAAAAATCAATGTTTGTTGCTTTTAGAAAAATCTGTCATCACAAATAGCAGATAAGAAATTTAATTGGTGATTTCTACAGCGAAGCTCCCGGAGGAGGAATCTTTTCCCTTTTTCTTTGATTTGTTAAAAGTGATTAGACATCATTGTTAAGCATCTTTTAGCAGGATTTCAAGTTAAGCCCCTCCAGAGCTTTAAGTGCATGAAAAATGTGTTCCTACACAGCCTGCCGACGATCCTCCCAACGCTCATCATTAGCTTGTATGGCACAGGAATACCAATACCTCCTCATCCAAAGGCTCTCAGGAATTCTCTCGCGCACACACAAAAATGAATTACAACAGAAGGAAATAACACCTGTTTCCTCAAGGAACTAAACACAAGATCGATGCCTCCAATTCTAAGTGTAAATCAAGCAGGTTTTTAAACAGAGCAAGAAACAGCAGGGCTCATTTCACACTTGTCATTTAATCTCTGTCGTTTCAGTTGAAGCCAAAAAACAGTTAAGCAGAATTCACAACTTGTTTTGCTTGGGGACAACTTCTATAAATGACAGGTGGCCAGGCGCAGCAGCGCCATACAAGTTTCTAGGATTTTAGGATATTTCTAGGATTTTAGGATGTTTCTAGGATTTTAGGATGTTTCTAGGATTCTATAACATTTCTAGGACTTTAGGACATTTCTAGGATTTTAGCAGGTTTTTTGGAATGAAGGGCGTTACTGAGACTTGGATGCTTCTAAGATTTTAGGGTGATTCTAGGATTTTAGGACATTTCTAGGGATTTTTAGGACATTTCTTAGATTTCTTAGATTTTAGGATGTTTTTAGGGTGCTTCTAGGATTTTCAGACATTGTAGGATTTTAGAATGCTTCCAGGGTTTTAGGACATTTCTCAACGTATAGGACATTTCATGGATTTTCGGTCATTTCTAAGATTTTAGGACATTTAAAGGATTTTGGAATGTGTCTAGGATTTTGGGCAGTTTTTCAGATTTGAGGATGTTTCTAGGATTTTAGGATATTAGGGTCTTTGCTAGAGCCTGTGTTGGGGGTTGTGGGGGATCCCCAACTGGCACTTTTTTTTTATGAAAAGGCTCTATTTTGATGCTGTTTTATGCCCTCTGGCACCTTATGCATACTAACATTACAAAAACAATTCCCAGTGTGATTCACTTTATTTTTATTGTGAATTAGAAATGGTTGGGGGGGCCACCAGGCACCCTAAGGGAGGCTAGATTTGGCCTGCGGACTGTAAGTTAAGTATCATTGCAATAAAGTATGTGTGTTTACATAAGCCTCTGTTTAATCAAACTAACAAATCAAACCAGCATTGCAACATTGTGATAAATGCCGACAACTTCTCCACAGATGCATATTGCCACCATATTCCCATCCTATTCAACTCTTCCCCCAGGGGGTTTGGTCCAGCCAAGGCTACATTGACCATGTCCAATTCACTTCAATAGCTCAACCCCACCAATCTCTTTAATGCCTGCATTGCGATGGGAGGGGTGGGCAGGGGCAACAGGGGCCTCATGAGAGTCTCAAGGGAACAGGGTAGAACATGTAGACAACACACTTGGGGGAAGCACGCAGGAATGTGCGATAAAGATGGTTACGGAGGGAGATAGAGGGTTTTTTTCTTTCTCTTCTTGGAAAAAGAAAGGGCGACTGAGGGGTCACGGCAAGCATCTCCTGTTATTGAGACTCTCCACTCATGCTTGAGAAGGCAGGCACAACTGGAAAAAGGGTCTTTCTATAGGATTGAGGGAGGGCTGACCTCGAACCGCAGACAACAGAGTGTGTATGTGTGTGTGTGTGTTTGGGTGACAACATTGAGTGACAGGGCTGATGAGGTGGCAGGCGCAGTCTGGATTATGTCCGATATCAAATCAGAGGCTGCGCTGGTATCAAGGCATTGTGGTGCCCGAGGGAAGGTGGCATCTGATACACTCTTATAACCAGGGAACTGTCAACTGAGATGTGATGTGAGAGGAAGCAGCAAATACAGGGACGGAGAGAAAAAGACAGGATGTGAGCACACATTTTGTTCGTACATTTGTGGTTATGTTGGTGTGTAAATATTTCTGTGTGCAATGTGTGAGATAAACACATTCTCTGTATTACCTGTCTGTCTGTGTGCCTTTCTAGTGCATTATTTTCCTTCTTTCCGGGGGAATTTCTGTCTTTTTCCATTTCTTTTCATTATTTTCCAATAGATTATGTGCATATATCACTACCCAACTCCCAAAATCAATGTCAGCATTTACGTATATGCAAGCAGATATATTGGTACTTAAAGTTTAAACAACACTGTGGTACATTTATAAAGTTTCTCAAAACAAAACAACAAGAAGATCTTGAGTTTTGAGATCAATAAAGTATATCTATTTATCTATCTATATTTCTGCACAAAATAATCCACCTGGTTATGGTTATTTTCTGGCTTAAATACTTGGTTTTGGTGGCACTATCCCAGCAAAAAGCACAGTCATGTCTCTGCTAACAACAACCATTTGTTTGTGGCACTATCATGGCAGAAAATGCAGCAATGTCTCGGAAAAAAAGCAACATTTTTTGGTGCCACTAGCTCAGCAGGAAATGCAGTGATGTCTCGCAGAAAAAAAAGAAAAAAGAACGCTTTACGTGGCACTTTCTCTGGTGGAAACACAGCAATGGTTGATAAATAACAAACTGTTTGGTCTCAAACAGCGCTCTGCAGCTTAACAGGCATCTAACCCGGTTGTTACACCATCCCATTGTTTTATATAAACATACCGATGGTTCGCAGAAATGTACAATGCCAACATCTTCTTCTGAATCACATAATAACAGTCAAAATGTTTTTGTCTCTTATTCAGTTTTAAGGCTGACGGTATATTTTTGACAACATACACAGCAGCAGACAGTCCTCTCTACTTAAGATCTACTTATTCACTTGTTCCACACATTTGGACTTTTACAGTAGATTAAATCTGCTTCATTGTCACAAAACTGTTATATGTATATCTGAAATCACTCTCTAAATAACTGAAAACTATTTTCTCTATAACAAGTGATAATATGAAATTCTAAACACAATTAATCACCATGATTTCTAAGTAGATACAGTGAACTTTACTGTAAGCAAGCCATAACATAACATTGGACACAGACACTGTTACAATCTACAGGTGCAACTGAAAATACTCCCTCTGCTAATGAAGGCAGTGAGATGATGCTGAAAGCTCCCAAAAGTGTGTAAGTAGACCTTCAGTTAAGAGTGCTTTGTCGACAAATCGTTTTTATTTCTGCAAACCAGGCAGTGATCATTTGTGCACACACATTAGCAATTTGTATCCTTGAATACATAATCTGTGTGTACTAATGAGTAATTAGTTCCATCGAATTAATAACTCCTGCCCTCAACTTACTACTTCGTGTCCTCAAATTACATAATTAATTCCCTCAAATGAGGGTTACAGCATTAAGTTATCTGAGCAGTTGTAACTGAAGTCACAGGGCAGATTAACTGCAGTGTTTTAGTGCAGAGGTGTCCTTAGACTGACATAATTCCCTAAAATTAATCATAAATCAAGTCAATTCAATGTTTGACTGAGAACTAATCAGATCACCTTGACAATGATTTTTCTGGTAAAAAAGGTAGTATTTTATCATCTCTGCAGCTTTTCTTTTATTCTGCATTAGCAAAAAGGAATATGCTTTAGAATCCAGAAACGAGATTCAAATTAAAATATTAATTAAATTGTCTTTTTTTCACATGGTGACAATCTGATTATATAACAGCCCTACTGACAACCAAGCAGCAACCCTGGGGGCTGAAAAATGAAGCCAACGCATAAACTACATTTCATCAAATGGGCACTGGAGGCAGGCCAATCCTCACAGACACCCCCCCCCCATATTAAAATGCCTAACTTTACAGCAGAAATAAACACCTTTATAGCCTGGTTCGAAAAAAGGATTTGGTCTTGATAGCATATTTCCCCCTTAGTGACAACCATACGGGGGGAGCTTTTTTATGTAACTAACCATGTTTCCTCAAAGCTCTGTGTACGTATGAAAGTCACCCTGAAGTCCATTAATTCCTATGAGAATCTCTGTGATCTCTGATGTGTTTGTGAAACTCAATTTTTTTTCTGGCATTTGCTGCGAGGATGCTGGAAAAACTCAAACTGGACGCTTCAAAACAGGAGTCCAAAAACCAAAAAGAGGCTACATCCATTTTTTGGTAGTCTATGGTGACAACAGTTATTTTTAAAACTATGAGTAGTTGGAACAACTTCTACATTTCAACAGAAATAAACATCTAGCCCATATAAAGTCCACCAAGCAGCACAAGCTCTCATTAAAAAAAAAAGTGTTTCCGGAAAATTACAACCACAAAGTCCAGTCTCAAAAAGCTCCTGATTACAGCTGTCAACATTGCATTTTTTTTAACTTGAAATGGCTAAGTCTTTGTGGAAACACCCTGAATAGATAACCAAGCAAACGGCGGCCTCTTGTAAAGGTGCATCTCAATAACGTGCCACTTGTAGTAACAATCAGCAGAGAGTGGGACTTGACGAGGAGTGATTGGGGAAGAGTTTGATTGAAGCGTAATGGGCTGAGGCCAAAGAGAGATGGCTATTAGTGGTCAGTAAACGGCAAATCAAACTGCAGTGTTATTACATGGTTTGATTGACAGACTGCTGAGGGTGGGGAAGATTCAGTGTCTCGTTTTCTTCCCCCTCTCTCACTCACACACAGATTTGAACTCCAGCCTCCCACTTCAAACACACACCTGTAACAGCCAGCCATTTTATACCTTTCCACATCCCCAGTCTGTAATAACATACTCTGTCTGGCCCTCAGAAACTCTATTATGATTTCACTTGGCACTGTCAACCACGGTCTCACACCTTCATTCACACACACACACACACACACACACACACACGCAAACCATAATGTGATATTATCGACTGCATTTCTCTCTGTGTCTACCTGATACTGTTTCATTGTAGTGAACTCGGAGCCCCCGGGCCTGTATTGATTTGAACTCACCCAACTAGTTCAGAGAAGCTCGGGGAGTAAGAGACTGTTCAATTTTGGCCACCAGTTTCACATTAGAGAGTTACTATACAGGCTGAGCTCCGGTGCATTATAGAGAGCGGGCTGCAGTGGGCCTCACAGGAAAACCAATCCCAAAGTGGTCTCAAAGCACCATGTAAATGCCAACTTTGACGAATCAAACGCTGCTGTACAGTACAACACTGCTGCAAATGAGGAATTTTAAAAAAGCAATTTGCCACTTAGAAAATGAGTCTAATCTCCGCTGATGATGTGTTAAGATATTCACTGGAAGCAATCAACGGCCGGTGCAATTTAATGCATTTTTTCAAAATCTAATTTGCTGAAGGAAGCAGTTTACAAGAAATAAGGTCCTGACGTTGAAGATCTACATGCAGCAGCTACACAACGACTATCTTAATTATTGATTTATCTGTCATTTACCAAACAAATCAACAGTTTTCTTTTTAAGTTCTGTTATGTGGACAGTTTTTTTTTTTAAATATAATATATAGAGAGATATTTCAATCTTATTCTTTTAAAAATGTAGAGCAGTAGATATTTATCCCACCCTTTTTAATTTAGACATTTTTAATATGCAATGACTATCTAATTTAACATGAACATTTAATTTTTTTTAAAAAGTGAAACATGCCCATTACACGTACAAAGAACCTAAGTTGATCTCTTTATTTTCTGACCAAAAGTCTGTTTGAAAAAAAGATGTAAAGCTGAAACATACATATTTCAAGAGCAAAATAACAATGTTTTGGTTTTCATTTTTAAAAATTAACTTTTATTATTATTTAACATGAAAATTTGATTTAAATGTTGTAAGTTACAATGCTACGCCTTTCTTTATTCAAGGAAATCTTCACTTATTATATGTAAATTTTTTTATTTCTACTTCACATTTGCTTTAGTCTTTGTAAACGTATGTTCTTATTTTGACAGCGACACAAACGTGCCGTGGGAATTTTGGAATAACTGTGTGACTAAAATCCGATAACGTAGATCGATTGTCATTGAACTGATACAGCGATCCAGATCAATGGATTCTGTTACCCCTATCAACACTGTGGTAGAGTAAATTTTCTTTTGCGAGGGGTTACAAGACAAACTTAAAATGTTTTACAGGACAGGAGAAAAGACAAGAGTAGCATCTGATACATGGAATTATGTATTTTTCAAACATTTCTCGTCTTAGTATATTTTGAAAAGAAGAAGTATGTTTTTACCTTCTCTTGCCTCTAAATATTTATCAAAACAATCAAAGAATGGAAGAGTTATTTTCGGTGAAACTGCTCATAACTTATTGACATGCAGTATGCAACATGTACAAGGCGTAGCAACTAGTGCTTAATTTGTAGAGGTCAAAGATTTACAGGCAGATATCAGCTGAATTAGTGGTTCTAATTTTTTTTCCAACAATGTACCCCCTTTACAACATTTCTTCAGCAGAGTATTCCCTCATCAGAGCAACAAATTTGGGTTAGAAACAGAGTGAACAAAATAATCACAAATATGATTATTTATGGCAGCAGCTGACAGAACTGATTATGAATATTTTAGGAGTTATGCATAACTGAGATTTTTTTAAGATTAAAAAAAATCTCAAGTAACCGCTGCAATATTCCAAGCTACCTGTTGGAGTAAGTCAACACCCATTTGATAAAAAAACTGAAACGACTAAAACTAAACTACTTCCTTTACCAAATTTATCAGTTCAATTCTAATCAACAAAATCAATTTTACCAGGACATTTAGTATTCAGAGCATTCTGATATTACAAAGTTTGTATTTCTTGTACATTTTCGGTCTTCACAGTTGAGGCCTTTTCCGTGTCATTTAGCGGAGCCATGTGTCAGAGGCGCGGGGTCACAGGGACAGTGCCCACATGATGGGCTATTAGGGAACAAAAAGGCAGGGACATGAGTAACCACTCAAACAAAAGGTCTTTCCAACACATTTCTGGCTTGACACGGCGACAAAAGAGGGCCGTCTGATGCTCTGAAAGGAAGGTGTTAATTGGAGAGCCAAAGGTCACAAAGAAAAGGCTGGTCTGAGGGGGCAGTGAGCTTTTATCCAGGCTGCCGAGCTTGTGTTCTTTGCTCAGAAAAAAAAAACAAAAAAACTGATTTGAAGTCTATAGTGCAGACTGACTGAGAGGGTGTTCAACCGAAGAGTCTGCCTGTACTCTCACATATAGTAAGTTTTCCAAGACAGGATGTCAGAACTTTTCAACTTGAATCAGCCTCCAATAGATACACATAAAGCAATTAGTGTGGAATCGGTTAGCTGACTAATTAACAAATTGATTCACAGAAATGCAACAACCTTAGTCACCATGTTTGGACTCTTTTCTGGGTGATTCATCAGTAATATAAATGATAAAACGTTTTAGTTTCCAACCTCCTCAATGTGAAGATATACACATTATTTGCTTTAGTCGCTAGCCCAAACGACAATGGTAATCTACTGAGTGGCTGGTAGATTTTGAAGTCCACCAGCCATGGTGGCAGGTGGACAAAAAAGGTAATTTCCAACGCTGATCCCTTTGGATCAGACGCTGTTCGCTGCAATATGCTCTGAAAAGCTAGGAAGCGTATGAACACAATACTGTGTGGATAAGCAGAACAGTGCACTTTTACAACAATCTCTCATGTTCTGTCACGCCCTGCAGCAAAAAGCCTCTTCTTTCCCCAGTGTGTTGGCTATTTCTTTCCAATAATTTAAGGCCATTTAACTGTCTGTGGTCTCTCAATAAAGAGTCATGGAGATGTCTGTACAGGGGAATTTGCTCAGCAAATATTCCTTGTTTAACTGAAAAGCACTGTGCGCCCAGCGGGCACCTTGTTACAAAACTACAGGTGCATGACCAAGCACTGTTACAACTTTCGGGGCTTTGCACTCAAAGCAAAACAGGTGATTACATCATTTTCTCACGCGTGAACCTCACTCTGGGGACACTAAGGCAAACATAAACCATGCTATAGAGAGCTTGCAGCAGGCATATGTCCATACAGCATGACGCTACATGGCGTAAACAATTAATTGATAAAGAAAACAAGCATAGTTGCAGCTCAATGAACCTCAAAGACCAATTTTGTATTTGTTTCAAGGTCCACTAATTCAGATTTTGTCATTTGACTCTGTCTTTGCTATTGATGATAACATAAATGTAGTAAACAAATCCTAACGTCATTATTACAGAGTAAAATTCTACAATATTGTTCACCACACGAATTACCAGGGATGAATGTTTTATCTGCTGACAGTATAATTATGTCCACTAATGTAAAAACTGCGATTCTGTGACTGTGAATAAACACTGCAAGTATAATCATGTCACTGTCAGATAAATGACTTCAAAGAAATTGAACTGCGGCCCGTCAGCACAATAAAATAATAACAACAACAACAACAATAACAACAACAACAACAAAAGCAACAACAATAATAATTATAGTTCACTGTGTTAACTAATATTGATTAACATCAAATTAAAAAACGGAGGAAGAATAAACTAAAATTTGGCCTTTGCCATCACATTTTTGTAGATTGAAAGTCTACCTGCACTGTCACCAGCCGTCCAATCCGAGTGCAGAAGGGGCGGGACTAATAGTAAGCAAGCAAGCAAAACTTTATTTATATCGTACATTTCATTCAAGGTGGAAGCACAAAGTGCGAGGTAGAAGTTGCAGGCAAAGCAGTCAACTGACCATAGAAGTGGATAAAATCCATTAAAACTAACACTGAAAACTAATATAACAATAATTCAGATGAAGAACATACCAGTAAAAACACAAAGATTTAAGTCAGAACTGCTAAAAAAACATGTTGAATTGAAATAAAATATTAATACTAAATGTCAGTCATTAAAAGAGAATACTTTAAATAAATAAAATAAATAAAAGAACCAAGAACAGAATAAAAGAAACTAAACAGACTAAAAAAAGATAACACAAGTAAAACAACCAACATAAAATAAAATAATATATAAACCAATAAACCAGTAAACGTAAAATCACACCTGAGTTAAAACCAATAAAAGAAGAAAAAAGAAAAGAAATAACATAAAATAAAACAAAAATCCTAGTTAAAATAGTCAAACATGACTCCTGGGATGCGTTGCTAAAAAGGACTGTCTTCAATTAATCTTTATAAGATGACACTGTTATATAGTCAACCTTCACAGGAGAAAAATACAAGTGCTGAAAAACAATAACTGTTTCTTCGAGCAGGGACAAGAAACACTTTGGTGCACACACAGCCTTATTAAAGTAACGAAAGCGATTGTCCAACCAATGAGAATTTGGTTGAACAAGAGCATGTCAACCGATCGACCAGAAGTTTAGAGCCGTACATTTTTGGAAGTATAATGTTATCTGTTATCATATTTGTATAAACCACAATAAATATTTATCAATAACGATTGCCGTCAGCTATGAAATTCCACATTATCTCTACACCAAAGCTAATTTTGCCTCAGACACCCTCAATCTCATTCATGGACCATGGTGGTCTCTTGGCCCTCCTCCAGGACCTAGCATGTTTGCAGATCTTTCAGTGTGTGGTGTTTGGGCTGCTAAATGCCTTAAACATGTCTTTGTGACGAGTTGCAGACACAGCAGGGCGATGGCGGCGGGCCTGATAACGGCTGATAACATAAGATAGTGGCATACGACTATCTCTTCACTTCAGCATCAAGGAGTAAGAATGTCACAAACCATGCGAGGAATCCTAAAGCAGCTCACACATCAACACAATAACGTGTTAATGTGAGGTCTCAGAACAAAAACATTTGGACTGATTCATTCGTAGCAGCTAGGACCTCTGTGTGAGGCCGCCCTCTGGATGCACAGATGACCCGCAGAGTGCAGGATCACTGCCTGTGTATTATTTACAACACACAGGATCACCCCTCCACTCCGCATGCACTTCCTTTCGGCCAGGAGAGCAAAGCAGGAATTAGTAGGCAACAATTCAGACAGCTCGCACTTATTAGCTGCTATCTCAAGGACGACACGACACGCTCTGTTCTAATTAACTGGAGCGGACACCAAACAAAACACGCACAGAAGGCCGAGCCAGACAGTGTAATTGATGAGCAAATTTATTACATCCGACTTCAAAAAGAGCCCAGATGAAAAAACATATCACTTCGTATGAAGAGAAAGCTGCAGAGATACACAGTGTGTGGTGGCAGTGAGTAGAGTATGCAACACAAACATACATAGAGAAGCACACTAAACTGTTGTGCAGCTAATTATCAAGGTGCAGCTGCTGCTGTGTGTTAATACTGTTTGCACGGATGTAATAATCATTACAGCCTTATCTGGATATCCACCAAGTATGTGATGATATTTACCTGAGTATTTGAAATGCTTAAAGAACAATGAATATAAAAACCGTGAGTGAATGTTTATATAGTTTGAAGTAAACCAAAGTCAGTTCTGAGCCAACGCTGCCACAGATGTCATTCAGATTCAACTCGATCATTTTGTCACAACACACCTAAAACTAGAATTACCACCACACTGCATGCCTCCCCACACCAGTCAAGTTACATTTGCAGTTTACATCCATGTCTGTGACAACATGGACGCTTCACACACATCTTCCCCACAGCAGCACAAAACATCTATACGATCAGCACCGTTTCAGCTTAGATAAGAGTCATCAATTCAATATCTGACCAAATGTCTCCCCTGCTGTTTCTGAGTAAAGATGCTGAGAAATGTGCAGAAAAGTGTTTTGTGGAGAACATTATGATGTCGCAGTTGAACTTTGACCCCTTGGACATAAAATGTCAGTACTTCATCATTATATCCTATTAGAAATTTGTTAGAAATGTCATAATTTGCGAATGGATTCTTGAGTTATGGCCAAAAACATGTTTTGTGAGGTCACAGGGACCTTTGAACACCAAAATCTAATCAGTGCATCCTCGAGTCTACTTCAATGGTTGTTCAAAATTTAAAGAAATTCAAACACAGTGTTCAAGAGATATAGCTTGTACAAGAAAGAGACAAATGCACATTTGAACCCAAATATCTTTTCAGTTCATCCTTAACCCTGAGTGAATGTTTGTGCCAAATGAGATAACGAGTTAACAAGGTTGAGACAGATGCAAGGTCACAGTGACCTTTAAGCCATGACCACCAAAATCTAACTAGTTCATTCTTGAGTCCAGGTGAACATTTGTGCCAAATTAGAAAAACTTCCCTAAAGGTGTTCTTAAGGGACTCATCCTGGAATCTTAGCGGAAATTTGTGCTAAATTTGACGAAATTCCCTCAAAATATTGCCTTGGCAAGAATGGGACACACAGATGGACAGCCTCAGCTATCGCTGGATCACAGGCATAAACATATGACAAACAATGAAATTTAAGGTGTGATGAGGTGCATAACACCTGGCCACATGCTCCTAACTAAGAGGGCACCTTCAAGCCATCTACTAACATACAGAAGGGCAAAATTTCGCACAATTTGACCCAAATAAAGGCTTTCTATCTTCTGTGTAACTGCTATATCTCTGAGAGCCGGTCAAAATAACACTGCTATCTTATTATTTTCACGTGGCGAGAAAACAGCCACATCAAAATCATATATTGAATCATATCATATACCATTTGTATGTGCTTTTCTGTATAGTTTGGGTTTTATTCCTCAGTTTATCGTGCTTTAGACATATTTTGGCTTTGACCAACACCTGAATCGAGACAATAATCACCGATCATAAACTTTAGTTTATGATCTGTTATTTGCAGGCTAGCCTAGTTTGGCTGTATACCGGCTGACCTAACTATAGCAGTATTGTGGATTTCAGACCCGGGATTGTCTGAACTGGGACATATTCTTGGTCTCACCTGACTGATTGCAGGTGTCTCAAAACAACAAAAAGTAATGCCAAAGTTGTTTCCATCAACTTCGGAGAAAAATATCTTTCACTTTCTTCCTCAGCTTGTCTCTAACTTTATCTGTGTGCCGTCTGGTGTTAGGCAGGTCGCGTACAGAGAATCTTTCAGAGCTTGTTTTCTGAAAACAGCCGCAGGAAACAAGGGTGATGAGAGTGCTGGGATCTAAATGTGTTGTTAAACAAAAATATAGTATATATATGAAGAGACTAAAAACCTCTTTAGAGTGGCAGAGATGGTCAAAGTTCTCTAAAATTTTGTTACGACACCAACCACTTTGGCATTACATAGTTATTCATTTCACTGTGTTTCAAGGTCGCTCTCTACTTCCAACTTATCAACTGATTTATTGTTTTGTTTGTTTTGTCTGACCAAAAGTCTAAAACCAAAATGTTCCCCTTTTGCAGTGTTATAAAAAAGAGACATGGAGCAAATACAAGAAGGAACAAGAGAACAAGATTTCAATGATTAACCGATTGTTTCAACTCGATCATAAAGCAAAATATTTAAAAAGGTGGAAAGCAAGAAGCAATACTTTCCTCCTGTTTCCACACAGGTGATTGTTATTCGCCTTTGCTGACATGGCAATTAAGCACTGTGTTTGTGAGAAGCAGGCAATACCCCTTGCCAATTAGAAAGAGGAGGGGTGCAGAGTGTTATTAGCAGTAGTGATCCAAAGCCATGATCCCATCAACAGCAGCCATGCCCGGGGACAGACAGAGGGGCAATGAAAAGAGCCCTCCGCCTGATGCAGAGTCTTGTGTTTGGGCAGAGCAGGCTGGATTCAATCCCACAGACTGCCCTGATCGCTCACCCTGGACGGTGGGCATTAAGGGACACCCATATTGCAAACACCCACAGTGGTACACACCTACAGTGCGCACGCACGCACACACACGCACGCACACACACACACACACACGCACGCACACACAAACACACACACACACACACACAAACACACACACACACACACACACCCTGAGGGTATAATCACTCGTTGTACCAGTCTCCTTCAGGAACCACAACAACTTTATTCGCAGCCGGCCCACTGCTCAGGACAGAATGTCACCAGATTTAATAAACACCTCATGTTGTGAAAACATCATAAAACTGACATTAAATAAAACAGAGTGGGTGCATACCAGCAGCAGACATTTTTGTGATGTTTCTCGTTTCTGGTCTGAAATACATACACACACACACACACACACACACACACACACACACACATATACATGTACATACATGGATGGATAGATAGATAGATAGATATGTATCTCCAATTTATATCTTAACTTCCAAAATTCAACATAACAGATTTAACTGTTTGTTTCTAGTCTACAGGACAGTTGTTTGTTTCTTTCCAAGAAAAAGGAAAAGACCTGCTCTTGCAACAGACAGTATAACCTAGGGCCCGAATAAATTCACATAATAATAAAACTATTGTAGCTATTACTGCCACACATGGTTGTAACTCAATTGGCCTCATTTAGACGAGTGACATCTAGGAGAGACGCCTGCAAAGCTGCAGACCACTGTTCAAAACAACAGACTGCATATGAAGATGGACAGCATGACATCCCCCAAAATGTAGCTTTTTCAGGAGTGTCTGGCTGCAGTATAGGTCATAAGACCGCCCTTCCATGTTAGTGCATGGTATAGGTCTCATCACTATGATGTCTGTTCAAGTGATCGTTTTTCTGTTGGTTTGTTTTATGAGTTATTCAATTCTACATGATTGATAGCTGTGACAACCAATCAATGCACTGACATTTAATGGGGCTGCTCGTGATTGGTTGGATGGGTGTTTTGGCAGGAACTCACTCACTGCAGTTGTCGCTACTGCGCGGACTTCGGCTCCAAATGACATCATCAGCACAACATGGCAGCAGCTGTATATTTCAGCTTCGGGTAAGTATAGCAGAGTTAAGTGGGGGCGCGTCTTAATGAACAGTCTATGTTCGAAAGCAAACAGTTTCCAACAGTCTTAAACCACCAAACTTGATTGTTTTTTTAAGAAACTCACTGCTGTGTTTGTATCAGGTATAGTGCCACAAAAAACGGTTGTTTTTTCACAGAGACATTGCTGCGGTTCCTGCCAGGGTAGTGCCATGAAAAGTGGTTGTTTCTCAAGACATGACAGTGTTTCCTCTCAGGATAGTGACACAAAAAGGATTTTTTAAAATTGAGACATTGCTTAGTTTTCTGCTGGGACAATACCACAAAAAGTGGTTGTTTTTCACCCAAATATCACTTAGTGTCTTGTGGGCATAGTACAACAAAAAGCTGTTGTTTTTACCAAGATATCGCTACATTTCCTACTGGGATAATGCCATGAAAAGCATTTCTTTTTTAAAGAGACATCTCAGGGTTACCTGACAGGATAATACACAAAAAGCAGTTGTTTTTATGAGACATTGCTATGTATTCTGCTGTTATAGTGCCATACAAAGTGGATACTTTCAGCAAAAACCATCAAAAAAGATATTTTCTAAACCATAATCAAGTGGTTTTTGTGCCTAAACCTAACCAGACGATAACCAAAGTCTTGTCAAAACATTAAGTTACAATGTATCCGCTACATTATGATGTACATAGTGTGCGGGATTGTATGATGCCAGCATATATTCTAGAGATTGGGTTGGCGAGTTGTTGTTGATGCTGATCTCTAATTGCTGTTCGATTTTTATGCTGCACTTCTCAGACTTCAGTCAAACAAAAAGTTAGCTGCTGATACATTTTCTAAAAGAAAAATTCTTTTCTTTCCTTTATCCATTCAGTCAAAGCAACAATTGTTGTTAATGACAATGGCCCAGTTCCTGCATTTATTCCAAATAGTGCTGCTGCTACTGGAAATTTTCAGACATCACTAAATAAACCCGACATGGAATGTTTTAGACAGCTTTGTAAAAGCTTTCATTTAATGTTCAGTGTTCATTTATTTTACCAAAATGTCTATTTATTACATTATTGTTGCATTTTGTCTCAGGTTGCTGGAAGAGCACAGATCTCTCCATGGCAGCTGTATCGCTCATCTTTCCTCTGTTCTATTTCTGTGGCACCGAGCAGAGAGAAGAGCCCTAATAAACCCTTCTGCTCCTTGTCAGCTCCCTTCCTCTCTGAGCTGATAGATCTGAATTGTACCTCTACAACACCACACTTCCCCTTTCCTACCGAAACACACACATGCAGCTTTAATCACCAGGAAGTCGGGCAGGATTGGAACTCGTTGGAATTTAATGCAGCGTGAACTTGAGGTTTGACGGCCAGTCTCGGGGTATGGTCCAGTTTTGTTTCTAATGTTTTATTTCTGAGGGCGATGGAGCTCAGTAAGAATTCACCGCGGATGAGATGGTGGTGATAACTGAGCCCTTTTTCGCAAGTGTGTCTCATTATTAATTCTATTATGGATAGTCTCTTTGCATGGAGCCCCATTAGACAGAGTCAGCCCACTAGAGCACAGCAGACCTCAGGTTTAATTGACACCATGGCACACACGGGAACATTGGAGAAGCCATGATCTGAGTGCATGACTGATCAACGCAAATGCCAGCCTTCTCTCACAGGAGTCTGAATTTCAAGGAGGAATGAAGCAAATGTTTAAATTAGTATTCCAACAGGAAGAATGCAAAATTAAAGGTGGAAAAGCAGAAAACCTTTCGTGGCTTTAAACACCACGAAGCTGCGACTGCACTGATACAAATTTGGTGCCCTTTTCAAAGCATCAGTCACAAGGTTCATCTGATCCACAGTGATATTTTATTAGAGATGACAGTTCATCTGAAAAGAGCCACATTTTCAAGGCCTCTCACAATAATGACACAGCGCTGAACTGTGTCAAAGTGATCAATCACAGGCAGCCTGATGACAAGCTTGTGGTTAGTGTTTAAAGAGCTCTTTGTGTCTGCGCTGTGTCTGTGTTATGAGTGACACGGCTGGGACGGCGGCACTGAGCTCGCGGCCTCGGTCATCCAGACACAACACAGACCACTTGTGTACCTCTTTACATGCTGATTCTGTGCGAGCTGTTTTCTTGTCTGGGAGAAGTACGCAGAATGAAAAAGATAAATTGTCACATTTTGGAACAGCTTTGGATTTGGGTTTTTTTTTGGTGGAGGAAAGCAATTTATATGGACATTGTGTCTGATCACATCTCTGGAAGCAGCGCTTAAAATTAAAGCTAAACAACAGTCAAAAAAAAAGGCACCAATCATTCAAATAACATGATTAGTACACCGGTAGAGATTTACTCATAATCATCAAGTCTGTGAGGTGTGGCAGCATGTTTGTTTTCCGTTTCTCCATTGTTATTCTGCATTTTTGCGTGGCATCAAACCTGAGCATAGCTATATGAATGCTAATGTTTGGAGTGGCGACCTTTGCTGGTTATTGTACAGATTATTCAACATCTTACAAGTAGCAGAAAATTTCATATTACTTATAAGAAAGAGGAGCAGTCGGTACAGCAAGTGCTATGACAACCTTCGAGACCCCTACCAGATATCCCTGAAGAATGCTAATGGACAGCGGAGCAGCTCAGGGCAGCTACAAACAACCAGGAAGCATGAATTCAAACAGGATTTACAGAGAAAAAGCTTAAAAACCTCCTTTCCCTGAATCTGATTTTTTTGCCTGTGAGATCTTTACGCAACAGCACTGCTGAAACCAACTGACCAACCAACCATACCATGTCACCAAACAAGAACTTTGCCTACATGCAATAATCTTTAATTGCCAAAAAAAAACATATTCAAATCAGGTCTGATCAAAGAATAAATTAGTTTTTGATATTGAATGCTGCGAACATACTCACAAGAGTACTGAGATTTCATGCATCACACGTGCATTTACATCGAGCCCCATTCAAAGACAACACTTAGAGGCCATTAAACCCAGACACAGCAAAAACCCTGCTGAGAGCATTTAAAGGTCAGCGAAAACTACTTTCATAACTGGTGCCCTAATAATAAATCTCAGAGGAAGTAAAATAAATCATGAATGACTTTAAAATGAGGCCAAATCTGCAAGTGCTGTGATCATGCTCGCGCATGCATTCACACATTCATGTATCACACACACACACAGCCTCTCAAACACTTGTCCGATTATGCCTCTCTGGTTAAAGAGTTAAAGAAGGGGATGTGTTTGTCTACAACATCCCGTCATATAATGTGAATCCGTTTACCAAAACAAACAACAAAGAGGCTCCAACAATACACACAGAGGGTCCACGGCTATATAAATGCTCTGCATACAGAACATTTAAATTCACACCTCACAATCATCCCAAACATCCACCCTGTGAGTTGTAGTAAAATGACACCACCACACATCCACCTTTGCAGCTGAAAGAAGTCAGTCATTATTACTGTGGCTGTAAGGGGTTGCTTCTCAAAAAACATTGTTTATGCAGACCAACAAACAGACAATGCTGTTGTCTTTCTAGTTACTGGATGCAGAGTACCAATGAAATGAAACAACAGCTTTATTTATGAGCTTACTCCAAAGATCAAAGCAAATCCATCAGACCCTTTGTTGTCTGAAGATTCGGTTTTACCCGCTGGGCGGAGATACATCATGTCCAAGGAAGAAAACAAAAACAGGTATCACACCTTTTGTCACCTGCAGCTTCCATCTGCTTAACAAACTAACTTGACTTGGCACCTGAACTTTCTTTTTATTACAGCTTGAAGTCAGTGTGGTTTTAATAATTTCTCCTGTTTGTAGACCGATGGTTGGTGTAAAGTGAGGTGTTTATTTGCAAGCTGTAAAGGCTAATTGTGTGAGTCAGATTCCCTAAAGAGCAACAGGGGTTTTATTCATTCATTTATGCTTTCATGATTCTTCCAGCTAAACTTTAAACACAATAAGGAGCACATTTAAATGTACAGTAAGTCAGCAAAGTCCGCCCTCTCTGCCCAGCAGCAGCACTGGAATCCAATACAAATCACACGTGAATGTAATTAAGTGCAGGATTGTTGCCTTCACGCTGCCGTTTCTCAGAGCCTTTAAAGTGGTCTGTACAGCAGGCTGTGGTCTTTCTGCGCCGAGCCGTCACGTACAACGGAGACAATAGCGGACAGCTGATGTGTCTGTTGCCGTTGATCACCGATCGCTGCGCAGAGTCCACTTCAGACTCCGTTAGACAGGCAGCACAGGTAGGAGGGATCCCATTAAAGACCAGCAATGTGCCTCCCCTGTCGATTAGAGAGCATTGATCTGCCACCAACAAACGGCTGATCTGGAGACCTGCTGGTGGATGAGCGACTGGGCGTGTGTGATGGAGCGAGGTGGAGGGCGCAAGAGATGGAAAGAGAGAGAGGAAGAGAGATGCTGTGAGAGTGCTGTTCCCACCAAATCCATCTTATTGGATTTTAGCTGTGGGCATTCATCAACCGCCACCATTGTGCTAAAAGGGGATTGGCTGCAAAACTTTAATAAAAAATCACCTGCCAACTACATACAAACACACAGTCTGTCGACGGCGCCTCTGTGATTCCAAACTGAGGAATTTTAGTGGGAGCATTAATTTAGTTGTTATGTAACAATGTGGCAAATAATCCCTTTCAAAAGCCTCCGATTACACATATAACAAAAACAGGACGCCAGAGCAGCGATACTCACCCTGCTTTGCTTTGGGGCCACTTCTGCAGACTGACAGGAGGCCAGGGGACAGTCACAGCTGCCCCCCATACATGTTTCTAGTATTTTAGGACAGGTCTTGGATTTTAGGATGTTTCAAGCACTTTAGGATGTTTCTAGGATTTGAGGATGCTGCTAGGATTTGTGGACATTTATAGAATTTTTGCACATTTCAAGGATTTTTGGACATTTCTAGGATTTTAGGAAGTTTCTAAGATTTAAGCACATTTCTAGGATTTTGGGATATTTCTAGGATTTTAGCATGTTTCTATGGTTTGAGGACTTCAGGGGCTTCGTTAGGACCTCATGACGTGTGAGGGATCCTCCTCTGGCACTTCATTTGATAAACAAATTATTATTATTATTATTTGATGTTTTTTTTAACCAATCTGGCATGTTATTTATACTAAAAATACAAAAACAATTTCTAGTGTGAATCACATAATTTATTATTGTGAATTAGAAAATGATTGGGGGGCCACCCCGCACCTAACAAGGGCCAGATTTGGCCTGAGGGATCACAGCACTACAGTGTGTGACACTAGGTAGGCCTGCACCAGGAGTGTATGGGTGTCAGTGAGGTTAGTACAGTATCTGTGTGTGTGTGTGTGTGTGTGTGTGTGTGTGTGTTCAGGTCCCTGTGCTGTCTAGAGAAAAATCAATTGCCAATGATGCAGCAGACTGAGCGAAGCAGCTCTTTGCTTCTTAACAAGTCTCCTCAGACTCTCAGTGATCTCAACACTGCCGTCACAACAGATGCAACAGGTCAGCGGCGTTGGCGGCACCGCCTCGAGTAAATCCGAATACTGTCACCTTTGCCTTAATTGGTCTGATCTGTGATATAATAAGCATCCCTCCAATCTACAGCATTCACCCACAGCCTCATCACAACACTGAGCCACACACTGTCCAAACCAACACAGCTCATTATTTTAAGTTAAGAAAGCTCAAGATCAGAATTATTAATACAGAATACAGGTGAAACAGAAGCCCAGTCGACAGAGAAAAATGTTCATATTGTACGTTTCTGCAAATCACAAGTCGTTACAATTTTACTTTTTATATGTATTGTATCAACGTTTCTAAGGTGATTTAGTATATGAGCTGCCGGTCAAGCAAAGGGTGGAGGAGTGGTGTATGGCATGGCAACTAGACAAAACGCCTACCAAGCTGCAGACCAACACACAACAAAACTAGCTGTTTTTAGAAAATCATAGCTGGGCTGGCTTTTAGTACTCAATACCTTTAAGGTACTACAAAGTAGTATCGAAAAATAGCGTCGACATTCCCTTATATTAATTACATTAAGTAACATGGGAAATGTGCAATATTTATTCCGTGCCACTTGCTGCTTGTTATGCTTTCTAAAAAAATATTTATTATGAATGTGAACACGAATTTGTGAGTGTGTGTCTCGTTTTAGGTACTGCACGACAAATTAGGTTTTACAATTATGTTCAATGACAACAGAGCTATTCTATTTCATTTTATTTTAGCATCTCCAGAAAACGACACCCAACTTAAATCCTTTGTGCATTAGAGTCTGATAGTGCACCTTCCCGTTTCCCTTCGGATCAGCAGAATATTAGGCTGTTTCTCCCACCCAGATAGTGCTATGAAAAGCCAGTATTTCAAGCCAAAACATATTTTTTCCCCTAAACATAATCATTTTTTTCCTGCAAGCCTTACCACACATTAACCACAATTGTAACAAATCTGTAGTTTGCAGAAACAATGCCAACATTTTTTTCTAGTGATTGGGCTGGAAAGAGTTCCTTAAAATATAATTTGCATGTTCTTTCACTTTCATAGAGGGGGTCTGGTGCATAATCAGCAGCTCATTTCCATTTTCCCTCTATGTTTCTCTTCACTTTCTATTAACAGGAACATTATCTGAGCTGTGCTTGTCACAAGAGGAGCTTATATACTGTAAACTGCACTGAACAAGTGTCTTCTCAGCAGAACTTGTACAAGTATTGGACGCAAGAAAGCATGAAATCTAAATGGAAATAGCTTTCAACAGATATTCTTTGACAAATACTTTTTTTAGCAAAAATTAAGCTTGTCCATCAATTGTATACTCATCAAAATGTGACTCCAAAAACAAATTTATTTTAAGTTATATTTTTCAATTAGCCAAGATTATTGAAGTTATTTGTTCTCTCTCCTGTAAGCACACCAGTGGGTTACTTGTGCATTTTTAGTTTTGTCCACTCAGGTGAAACTCACCCTGTGTTAGGATTTCTTTTGCTTGAGTTTTTAAATCAAAGTCTGGCTGGTTATCTCAAATTATATCTTTAGGGAAGGGACTTTTGCTTCATTTTTCTGTCTTTACTCCCTCGGACAGCTGTTCTTTTGTTAAGCATATATTTCTGGCCTCTCTTACATCTTTACTGAATTAAGGACACACATAAAAACGCACAGTTTCAAGTCAAGATATTTGAGAATCAGCTCGACCTTCAAGTGAAGATCACTGCTGCTTGGCCAGAATTTCGACAGCTTTTTTAAAGGTTTAACTTTTAAAAGTGACTTTGAATACATCCATATTTTACACAACAGTGAGGACATTTACATAAGTTAAAAATATATTTATAACATCACTTAGCACCTATCAGCAAGGGTGGGAGTAAGTTAAACATGTGCAAGTCTCAAGGCAGTCTCAAGTTACTACTAAATATAGCCCAACTTTAAGTCAAGCAAGACAAGTTGCTTGCTCACTCAGGTCAAACAAGTCACAGTTCAAGTCATGTGAAATTCTGCTGCATTTAAGTTTGCTTCCAATACAGCGGTTAAGGGAAATGTTACTGAAATGCTGAGCGTCCAATCCTAGGCTTGATATACCTCTTACTGATGCAAAAGCATGTTAGACATCATAAGCAAAGCCTTAACCCTGTCTGAAACTCACTTTTATATTTGAAAAACCTTTATTCTATTTGTTTCACTGTATTTTTCACATGCAAACAATATTCAACCAGGTCCAGATCCAAAACCACTATACTCAGACTTGTCATATCAGGACTAGATTATCCCAGAGAGGCTAAAGGTTGATAAAGACACAGTTTCCGATTCGTAAAAACTTTAATCTATTTGCATAAATGCAAAACTAAAGAAAAGAATAAAGCTGTTTGTTTAAAATATTGACAACCAAGACTTAATTATCCCGGAGTGGCTTAAAGTTGATAAACTGTAGTTTCATATTATGTGGTCTAAATGTAAGAAATGGAATGACTGCATTTTCACAAATACAATAAGGGTTTCACTAATCTGAAACTGTGATTTTTTTCAGCCGTTAACCTTTCTGGGCCTGTCTCAGTACGGTTTACACTTCAAAATGCAGTGAAATCTCCTTTTAAAATATATATACACATTTCCATACATATAATAAAGGTTTTACAAATGTTAAAGTAGGTTTCGGGCAGCTTTGAAGGCTAACTTGCCTTTAATTGTCGAATCGGAAGCGAACTTCAGAGTCGCTGTTGAAATTCCGATAATCAGGTCAAACGTTAGCATCCCAGCTAGCAAATGTCTGACCAAACACCAAGCTAGTAGGCTCACTAAAAACACACATTCACGTACCTTACTGAGTTTTTAGTGACTTACGAAGTCGGAAGTTGTCGATTTTGAGCCGCCGTCCTCATCTTTTTTTACCGACAACAATATTGTTAATCCAAATTAAACCCTTTTCGGACTGACATTAGCTGCGTCATTGAGGTGTATGCAAATTACACAAGAAATCGCCCCCTCCATATTGATACAGATGTTTGCCAAAATAAACAGCGACCATTATAACTCAGACGGAGGTCATAATGTTTTTTTTCCTCCACAGCTGCCTAACATATTTGCGCGAGTCCGAAGAAAAATTTAACAACACAGCGAAAGTGAAGGTTAGCTTACCGTGAACCTGCACCTGTACTTTTGAAGAGAAAAAGCCACAGTCATCATAGCCGTTAGCTTGACAGCTCCTGACAACGAGCCAAAAAGTCCGTCATTTGTAGTTTTATCCCCCAACAACTTCATTTTACACTCCGTAAATCGACCGGCGAGCCGCCCCGCTCTCAGGCCGTCTGTGCCCGGCAGCACATCGGGTTGATTTTGGAGGGAACTGCCGTGTTACGGAGCTTTGCGAAGATCGTCTATAATTACAAAGAGGCATCACTCGGTTTTGATTTGTCGGCCAATGTTTGTATAAATGCTGCCTTCACGTACTCCTCGGAAATGTCATATTTACCGTATTTACGAGTTATGAACTCCCCTCCAAAGTCGTAATTACTAGTGGGAAAGTGGAAAATTTCGATGATACCCGATTTTACGAGTTGTGACAGAAGAGTCTCAACAATTGATGATAAGTATACCAAACTTTTGCACTTGTGTTTTTAGGAATCTTTTTTTTTGCCCACTTTGAAACATTTTTTAAAGAAAGTAATAAAAAAGTAATCAAATGTTGTAATCTTGATAACTTTGATGGAGTAATTAAAATAGTTCTATGACTTGTAACTTGTAATCTGTAACCAACGACATTTCAAAAGTAACTTCATAACACAAATTATATCATAATATCAGTGGCATAAAATGGTCTCAAAATGACAAAAAGTGTCATTTAACGTGATTATTTCCGTTACAATATATCACCCAGCAAAAGTAGTTATCCTGACAGGACTACACCGATCAAATTTCAAAAGCAAAACTTTTTTTTTAAGGCAAAATGAAACACCTCAATATTTCGAAAAATACTGAACAAAAAAAAAATAAACTCCTTTCAAGTCAAGTCAAGTCCTTTATCAGTGGAACAGGCCTCAAGTCCTCAATTTGTAACTCTGGCCCAACTCTGCCTGTCAGTTTGGCTCTTAGTTTAATTTGAACAAAGCCTGTGACACAGACGCACATCATGTTCCTGTTCACATGAAAATGAATCTTGTGATGTTTTAGTGACAACTAGGCAGCTAAAAATAAAACAGTAAACACAGTCAACACACTGAGAATCTAATCAGGCAAATTTTGGCGGGGGCCCTCCAAGTTTCATGTGAACAAACGCTTCAGTGTGTAGACACTCAGTGTATATTTCTGACCACTGGACCGCCTTTGTCCTCTTAAAGAAAGAGATACTCAACCCAACATCTATCTGATAAAAAATGCATCACTGTGGGTTTGAAAGGTGGCTGTAAACAGTTTGTTGTTTGCTTCTGCGGGAAGTCAGGACACTGACTTAAACTCCTGTCTGTTACAAGTTTTTCTGAAGAAATAGTGTCAATTTTTCACAACACTGCAGCATAATCCACCTTTCCTGTGTCCAGCTGTGCACTTAAAAACTATGATTTAGCAAACTATGGTTACAGCTCCTGATTCAGATTCAGGGAAAGCAAAAGTGACAAAGAAGCAGGGAATTTTGGAACCGTGACTGAAATATTTTGAGAGTATCAAAAACATCAGACGGACAGTGAAAATGCGGATTATGCTGCAGTCATGATCTGGGAAGATTTGGATGTTTGTTCCATCACGCTGATCACAGCTTGGATTCTTGCAAAGAAGCAAACAAAGTTTTTACAACATATAGTCGATACGTACACACACAAATACACGTTTATAGGTTCAAATATCACTAATACTATATAAAAGCTGCAGTGGATGAAGTACCTGAAAGTCATACTTGAGTAAAAGTACAGATTATCTGCAGAAAATGACTTTGGTAAAAGTTAAAGTCACCTAGTAAAATATTAGATGAGTAAAAGTCTTAAAGCAGAGATACTCGACTTGCTTTGATTTTGCAAAAAGACAAGAGGTCAGGGGTCATACAGCTCCATACAAGTCTCTAGAAATGTTAGGGCATTTCACTGATTTTAGGATGTCTCTAGGATTTTAGGACATTTCTTAAATGTTAGGATTTTAGGATTATAGGACGTTTCTAGAATTTGAGGATGTTTCTTAGACCACTGGGGGCTTAGCCAGGACATCTGAGTCTAATATTTACTGTACTTAAGTATCAAAAGTAATTTTATGATATAAAATGTACTTAAGTATTGAAAGTAAAAGTACATGCTGGTAATTGAAACCAAGTGGTCAGAATTTTGAGAATTTTAAAATTTGTTTAGAAACAACATACACCACCTTAAAAAAGGAGCGTGCATTACACTTGACGAAAAATAAGATTTTAAGAACAAAATCCAGTTTTTCCTTCCCTCCTCCCTTCTTTCTCTGTTTCATAACTAAAGTAACTACAGTGCTTTGGGTAAATCTAGTGGAATAAAAGTATACATTTTATTTAGTTAACGCAGTGGAAGATAAGTGAAAGTTGACTATAGTAAAGTAAAGATACTCCCAAAAATACTTAGTTACTGTACCAAATTATTATTACTTACTGTTACGTTACACCCCTGTGTAACAGCAGATGTAAACTGAGTAAAGAAACACGTCTGGTGGAAGCTGCGGTCGACGTCAGCCCTCTGCTTTCAGTGTTTTTTTAGATTTTTAACTAACTCAGTGAGCTGCAGTGTGCTCGTTTTTCTCCAACAGCTGATCATGTTGTTCTGCCTCCCTCAACCGCTTTATTATAATGCACTCCACATCCTTGCATGATTTACCACCGAGGAACCTACAGATAAATTAAACAAGGAAAAAACCCACAAATGTCAATAACTGGCCTCAGCAGCTTTGACTGTGTATTACATCGCACTCTACAAGTCTCTGAGCTCTGCGAGTCGTGAACACCGATTTTCTAAAAGATAATTCCTCATTTTGTGTTTTGTTTTTCTTTAATTGGACATCCGTCTGTATATTTTAGCAAACACTGATTCTGGCATTTTTTTTGCAGCTGCAACTTAAAGGCTAAACAGAACATAATGGGCCCTCCAGGAAAACAAGACAGCGCTCTGTCTACCATAACAATGGCTCATGCTCCGCACCGTCCTGTGGGGGGAAATTCTGCAGCTTGTGCAGAAACATTGTGGAAGTGATGTTCTTGGTAATTTGCATACAGAGCAGGAAAACAAAGTCAGATCACCAGCAGAGATGGATTCGCAGAAAAAATGCAGTCCGTCTCACAATCTGGACACATGTAGCTCCATCTAAACAATGAGCCTCCTGCAGGAAGCGTGATACAAACACTTTTTTTTCCTATTTTTGTTTGTTTCCACAATTTGTTCTTATTCTGGTGATACATGTTCATTTCTCAGATTCACTGTTTCCCTTTTATGCTCTTCTTTCACAGTCCACAAACTGTATGTCCAACTCAACAAAACTTACGTTTAATTTTGAGAAACATCATTTTTAAACAATTTTGAGTACTTTTACTTTACTCGAGTATATTAATCTCATAACACTTTCTACTTTTACCCCATTACGCTTCAGAAGGAAATATTGTACTTTTTAAACCACTACAGTTATCTGATGACTTTAGTTACTAGTTACTACAAATTGAGATTTTTGCACACAAGCCAACTGAAAATATACAAGTGCAGCTGAAACAATATGGCCAAAAAACAAAAATACTGAATATGTTTTATTATTAATTTCAGGAACACACAACTGCAACAAAACAAAACATATACAGCTGTATATGTCAACATACATACATGTAGATAGATAGACACAACCACACATAACATACAAGCACATCTGTAAGTATCCACACGGAAAAAAATAACAACTCCAAAAATAAATACTAAATAATAAATACTAAAAAAAAACAACTCAATTCTAAAAAAAATAAATAAAATAAAATAAAGTCAAATAATTATCAATACAATGTAGTGTATAAAATTTCAGTGTGCAAAAATAATTGATATGGCACGCCCCTAATCTACACCTACGGAAGATTTCCAACCGAAATAAAATAAACACAAGATAACAAGATTAATAAAAGAGTTAAAGGTTGGCTGAAGCAAAATCAGAGATCTGAGCATTTTTCAACTATTTTATGTCTTTCAGTTGAGTGTTGTAACTTTATGTAATATTGATATTTGTGTCTTTTGTGTCTGTATGTTGTAATTTCATGTAATCTTGTAAATATTTACCTTTCTGTCTTCTTTTTGCCATAACTGTCATTGTACGTGCATTATTGTGTGTAACCTTGATATCTTTTCTTTTCTTTTTCTTTACTAAAAGCCTAACTACAGGCAGGAGTTGGAAACAATAGCTGTTTGTGACAGGTGAAAGTTGTCCTATGTTAATTTGTATTGTCCCTGTTAAAAATAAACTATATAAATTGAATTATATAAAATTTATATACATTTAAATGTATATTCTCTGCCATATAATGTAAGCATTCTTATTGATCCTATGCCTGCTTGATCTTATTTTCTTTATTATCATTATTTCATTGTAGGACACTTTATTTGATTTTGTAATTTATTTTGAGGTAAAATTCTCTTATAAGCCTCTAAGGCTTTTTTGTATCTCACCTGCACAGTCTCCTTCTATTATGTTGATGCTTTGCTGTTTTTTTTTTTTTACTGTGCAAATAAATAAATAAATAAATAAATATGCTCAAGTGGGTTTCACCATTGGGCCCACCTGTGTCAGAGCAGATCTGGATGGTTCAGAGCTTTTGGTTTATCTGGAGTTAACTTCTTTTATTATTTTCTCCTAACAGAAAATTAAGAGAGTTTTAAGTCAGTGTTTCTGCCCGAGGCTCAATATCTCACACACAAACTCACACACAGTGAGAGATAAAGTGGTCAGACGTTTAGAAGCTACCACAAAGCCATTTCCATTTCACAAACTTCACCCTGTTGTGCTCGGCGCTGTCAGACCCCGCTGTTCTCACAGAGACTGAAAGCAAAGGAGGAAGAGGAAGTGTCGGGGAGTAACGATCGCAGGAGCCCCGTCAGCTGTCACAGAGCGCGATGCTTTTGAACTGTCAGAGGTTCAACTTTGGAGAAAAAGCTTCTCTCTGTGCACATTTTCATTTGAAGCATCCAAACTTTGTGGACGAGCACTCTGAAACAGCCTTACAGGAAAAAAAAAGCTCATCAGCGGTCACCAATCATTAAGTTATCATTTAAAACATTAAATCTCGTCTATTCTTTGGAGACAGTTACACGTCCGACACAGACGGACATAAAGGCTGCAGCGGATCATTTGTTCCGTTTCATAAACTCCTCTATATCTCCCAAATGGCGCCGGCGTTTGGTTCCATATCATAGTGTCTCCTCGAACACTGATTACAGTCCAGAGAAGGAGGGAGCATCCTGTCATAAACAAAAGACAGACGATCAAGCCTGACGCTATTTGCGACACTGTTGCTTTGCAAAACATGCAGCTATAATTAAATCCATTGTGATGTAATTAGAAAAAAAACACATCTTGTATCCGCTTTTAATTGCTATGTGGTCTCACAACACAGTTTCTCGTTACAGTCTTCTTGATGCGTGACCCAGGCATTATGCCAGGAAATTTGGTGATGGAAATGAAAACAAGCCTGATCACTGGTGGCATTGTTTACCGCCCCGATACACAACACGCCTTCGACGCTATGTTTGTCATTCCAAAAGGGAGCCGTCGCCGAGCGCCTGTAAGGGCCACGTCGTGTCGAAATTGTGATATAATCACCAGCAGCAGAAAGAGAGAAATGCAGCTCCTCCTCCTGATGAAATACAACAACAAAATGATTCCTTAATTTTTGTTCATTTTCTCATTAGTTCTGTAAATGAGCAGTTTGATCAAGCTGAGCTGTAAATTGGAAGCTGCGGCGTGGATATCTTCATCAAAGGGCGCGTGTGGATGGTTTTATAATGTGCCAGAGTCGAAGCATCCAAGATATTTTCTGGGGAACAACATGAGCGTTTCTCCAGCTGCAACTATCAGTCACCTGTACAAAGAGAACGTTTTCCAAAGATCTAATTACCGGCCTAACCATTAACTAATTGATGCAGCCTGCTTAGTTTAATATTGCCCCACTTTTCAATTAAGTCTGTTTTTTGTATTTGTGTGTGTCTCTTTTTCTACATTTCAGTATTCACAGAGAGTAAAACTAATCCTGCTGCATAATGTTAGTGTGGAGGGACACAAAGGAACCCAGAGATTGAAAATACAAAGAAATCTCCTCAGCCCCAAACCTCAGAGTAATTAATTCTGTAAAGAAACCTTACTCTTCAGAAAAGAGGAGGTCATCCTGTGCAAGAACAACAATTACATGTAATCCCATTCTGATATGTCCGAGTGAATGTATGTTTTTAAAGGTGAGATGCTGAAATGAAATCCAAAGAAGTATTTCAACTAAACAAAGGGAGTACTCACATAAAACTAGACCGTCTCTGCAGTAGAAAAACACAAATACTTTTGATTTTGGTGCTACATGACCAGAGAAAACAGAAAAATGACATGCTGCCAGAATGTAATGTGCCACACAAAACCGATAAACTCTCCTGATGGTGGGTGATGTTATGTGGACTGGACCGTGTGAAACAATGGCTGCTTGGAAATATCGTATTTACGAGTTACAAGCACATAAACGTCTCTCCAGTGACATAATTATGAGTGGGAAATTGGGAAATTTCAATGATACCGGAGCTGCCGGGTTGTGACATTTGTGTGTATTTCAGGGCAGCAGAAATGGCTGAAAGCACTGAAACAGTGTCAACAATTGATGGTAAAACATTACATATTTCTTTATTTTATTGCTCGTAGCTATCATTAAGTTTTAGTAGCTGCACATTTTAGTATCTGCATCTATTTGCTGTAGCAAACCAGTAAACTTTGAACTATAAAGCATGCCAGGCGAGTATACTGACACTGATAACACTATTTTATAACACGAGTTCCCGACATGACGTCATAAATCCATGGTGGGCAAAAGTCAATGTTTAGTCAATGAGAAGCAACTTTTTTATTAATTCATGTAATAAATATACATTTTTGATCACGTTAGGTACAATATGGTATTAATGCTAGTGACCTAGATTAAATATATATATAAAATATATATAAAAATAAAATAATAACTGGAAAAAGCTATCAACCTCTTGTTTAACACTCTTATCATTAAAATATGACTCATTTTCTTTGTAGCATCCGTGTTGTTTCCACTTTACGACCTAAAACACGTGAACACAGCGAAGGTGGAGGAACGACTTCCCAACTCGGAAATTCCGACTTTCCGACATCAAATGAACGCTGTATTTTACCACCTTTGTGATTTCCTGCTCCGCCATAATATGATTCACTGTTCCTCGTTAACACCCTCTTTCCCTCTGTGTTTAAGCCCTGTTCACACTTAGACAGGTTTGTCTGAAAACTTTTGTCCACATGCAAACTGCACTTCAGGTCACAGAAAATAACCTTTGGTAAAACTTTCAAAAGTGAGAAACATGCAACTCAGCTTCAGAATCTTGGTTTATATTTCATCTGCGGTGCTTAGTTTTATTGTTTGATCTCAGTGTTTTTGGCCTCTGTTTTCACCGTGCAGATGCCCATTTAGATTGTCTCAACTACAAACAACTTATGGAAAAATATACACACTGATCCGTTCATGGCTCCTGCTTAATAAGGCGCTTTGATTACAAATCTATTGAATCATTTCCTGCATGTCCCTTGGAGACGTGAAATTGATTCGGCCTAACAATGGAACCCCCAAAAGGACCCTAACAGGGTGTGATAATAAAAATAAATTCAGAAATAAATAATTCAAGCCCAACTGGTGCATATCACTCCATGTAAGTGAAAGAAGGCAGAATAAAACATGTTTGACGTCAGTGGAGACAAATAAAAAACACACGCAGACTTCTGAATCTGTCAGCTCATATTCAGCGTCCCGGTTCGTCAACTGGACACAAAGCAGATCAAAAACACGCTGCTGACATCAACAATGCAGGATACGCATCTGGCCCGTTGTTTAACTGCACGCTTAAGCTGAGACTGGCAGCCATCATTTTTCTATTATTGTCTTTCAGCGCTCACAGGCGTCAATATATTCCTTTGATCAAAGTTTTTTCGCTCGGGCGTTTCAAATGCAAGTGTCCTACAAACACCTTTGTAATGGAAATGGATAATGAGCTTTCCCAGAGGGGTTAATCAAACCTTTTGTTCTGCGAGAATAAAAAAAAAGATGTGAAAAGACGTGAAAGGGAACTGATTGATTGTGCGTAGGAAAAAAAATACTTGGTGTCCTTTTCTCTCCAGCGATTCCTTGTTTCCTCCTTGATACAGGAAGTGATTTATTTTGACAGCTACCTCATTGAGTTTTATTTTATCCAAATGAAAAGTCTTTGTTGTGAGCTCAACAAGAGACATGGGGGGGAAAAGACAGAAAAGAAACCAGGGAGTGATAAAAAGGAAAAATAAAGACAATACTAAAAAAGATGGCGAGTTAACGACACAGAAATAAACGTGTGAAAGTAGCAGTTGAGTGTAGCTGTGAGTAAGCGGCTGGCTGAGGGCCTGGTGGGCTAGATTTGACCCCACAGAGGAGGAGGGTGCACAGTCCAGGTCTATAATTAGAAAACACACAGTGCCACTAATCCTTACTGAATGATTAAGCAGCAAACAGCAAGTTTACAGCCAGGAGCCCACAACGGAGCAGCTGCACGGAGTCAGAGAGGTTTTCTCACCGACAGAGGGGACAGTTCAGTTCTGCTTTGTGGTTCAGATTCAGGTGAGGCTGAGCCCAAAATAAATCAAGGGTTTCTAATTGGATTTTACAGCTGTTAACACATTAAAGCTGGATTTATACTTAGTTTGTAACCACAGAGGCTTCAGCAGCTACAGGGAAACCAGAAGAAAATGTCTGAATTGTACATTTCTGTAAACAACGTATGCACTATATTTTCATGTTTCATACGTATCATGATAACGTTTCAAAAGTAGGCGGGTTTCCATTAACTTTTAAATTGTACAAATTCAGATTAAGAATATAAAATACCCTTAGTGGAGACACGTCCATTTCAAAAAAATATCCATTTATCGCAAAAAAGTTTTTACGCTCGCTTGAGGTGGTATTTCAGGAGATTCCAAAAAAGACATATTTTGCAAAACTGCAGTCGAAAAGCGTCTTTTAGCTTTTCTAGGTCACATGATGCTATGGCTACGTGCTCGTCAGCAGGAACTGGCTCCCTCATGATGCAGCAGGAGCTACAAGAGCTGTTACTGCATCACTTAACTCTGAGAAAGTTCAGCAGATCATCTGGAAGTTTTGAATCCACAATTCCTCCGTGAAATCGTGGACCATTAGCTCCCAGAAATCTCTCATACATGGCCGCTCCCACATATAAGGGGCTCGCCTTTCTGTTGTCGCTCTATAACACGCCTTTGGTTGGAAATAATGACGGCTAGTGCGGTGGCTGCAATAGAAATAAACCTGCTAAAGTTTTGTACATCCATCGGCATGTTTCTTGGACTGTGAAGTCGCATTAACATCACTCAGCGGCAACGCAGTCATCTCGCAATTGTATTTTATCGACATTTTGAAAATATCGCTTAAGTTTTGCGCAAATCTGTAATAGCCTTGTGATGTGATATTGGTGCCACAGTTCAGACGGACAGCATTTGGTCAGTCTGCTTTTTCAGTCACAGAGGTATTTAGTGGTGCCGCATCATTTCGGTTAAGGGGCTAAAATTAGCACATTTATCCAGGTGTTGTGTTTCCATCGATGTTGACCAAAACTGGAGGCGATAAATACCTGTGACTCCTGCAGAGTCATTCGACCCGATTGCTACCCTTCCCATTACAGTAAAAAGAAAGATGTTAGTGTTTTTGCGTTGTGGAAAAAGGGGCTTTGGTGGTTGTTTACATTTGTATTTAGCTCCGTCCACTCATGATCAGGTCATCCAAGTTGCATATTAAAAGCAGGTGTACACAGGCTCTCTGTGTCCCCTGAACATATGGTATCTTTTTAACACTGGTTAATTCAAAGCTAACTTTGTCAGTGAAGACACTGTGATCATTTGCTTCTTTGTATCTTTGCTTCAAAGCCTGAGACACATCACATTCACACGCCCGCGTAGCTGCCGAATAACCAAAAGTAATCAGGGAAGAAAAGACGATCATTATCCACAACACTGCCTCTCAGTGTTTATTTCTCACAGAAGCCAATCATCTTCCTCTCAGCTCCATAAAGCTAGAGACTGTTTTGAGACGAGGCAATCTGTTCAGCAGCAGCAACGAGAGGAGTTAATGCTGTTTGTCAGATTCATCAGCACATGCACACAAAACACTTCACCGTCGTTTTGTGGACCAGTTACAGGAATATCTTTGCAATTTGAAAGGCCACAAGATACAAATCACATTGAACTCATAGTTTAACCATTTGAGCCGTGAGCAAAGGGTTAAACTAAAACAAATTTCTAGGTAATTTTCTTCTTTTATCTTTTATTTAAAAACATATGTTCATTACTTTGATGCAGTTATACATTGAAACATACAGAACAATGTACAAGCATCTGAACTTTCCCCCAAAGAAAATATATGGCAGTGTCGAAACAAATAATAATGATACTAATTCCACTACTACTACTACTACTACTACTACTACTACTACTACTACTACTGCTGCTGCTGCTGCTGCTGCTACTACTAATAATAATAATAATAAAACAAAAAAAGGAAGTTATACAAATAATTGCCATGCAGGGTGGGCATAAATAAATACATAATGTGTTTTTTGTTTTTTTTAATCGCAGTAAATAAAATGAATACAATAAAAAGAATAAGTATATAAATACAGCATCAATCAGGTACGTTCCTCACACTAAATTAATATTTTCAGTGTTATCCAACTCCTTGAATGCCTCTTTTTCTTGTCATCTTTTACTAATCGTTTTGTGATTTGTGGGACATTTCTTGCCAAGTTGGTTATTGCCTTTGTCTTCCACATTTTTAAAAGAAATCCAACTCTGTTTTTAAAGCTCAAACAGCTTGTGAAAGGCGTCTGAATGCAGAACAAGACAACTGATGTCGATCCAGGTTTCAAAGGGTTAAATCAGCATAGTTTTACACGATCATAATCAATAATATTTCACACTGAGCAAACTCAAAAGCTGCAGAGCAGTTTCAGATGTCGAGACAGTAGGTCGGACAAATAAAAAGTGAAAGTATTTGAGGTTGGATTTACGTGTTTTCGTAGCCGCCGACGATTCGCAGCGGCAGCGATCGCAGAAGCAGCTGCAGAAGACAGCTAATCATTAGCCAGTTAGCCTCCATTACGGACCGGGATCCAGACCTGGTGATAAAGAACCAAAGGACCCAGGGCTCGCAGCTTAATGATCCAAAGATCAGTGCAGGATTTACAGGCTCAGGGTTTCCTCCACAGCCCCTGGACAAAAGCCTCCTCCCTTCCTTTATCTACTGCAGCAGAGCGATTGAGTTCATAAAACCGGGAAACAATGTTGGAAAGTAATGAAATCTCCCACCTATCATGGAAAGAAAAATAAAATGAGGGAGACATCAATCGCAGAGGAAGAGCTTCCAGTTGATTAGATGATAAATAAAGGCGAGGTGCCAGGAACAAACATTTCACACACCGGGAGTTTTACAGTGCCTTCAGCAGCTCTCTTATTTAGTTTTCTTTGAAGACTTTGACATTATAGTTCACAGTGCACCCTGAATTTATGGGCGTTTTGCGGAAACTCGATTCGAGCGTTTTCAGGCCCAGAGGATCAACTCTGATCGCTCTGTATTGAGTCTGAGCTACCCGCTGATGTTTGAAGACTAAACTTCCACCGAAGCTTGTAGCGGAGGCCATCCATAACTGAGAGACATTTATATGTTGCAAGCACTCTGCAACGGCTGAAATCCTTCATGCAGACTCTGAGTGTCTGACCTTCCTTCTCAGTTTAACTCCTAAAACTTTTGAACACTCCTCCTCTCGGGTGGCGGAGAGATAAAAGACTTCAGGGTTCATCCAATCATCTCAAATGACCCGCAACATTAAAGCATCGACCAGGTCAAACCGCGCATCCTCGCTTCTTTCTTTCTCTCTGGATTTTTGCACCTGCTCATTACTTGGAGTTTTAAAGCCAGTGTGCTCTGCACTTTCTGGAAGCAGCCAGCTAACGGAGAATAATCAGTGCGGAGGATCCTTTAAGAACATTTTCAGACACGAGCATCGAGTTTGGTGCTTTCTCACACACTGTTTTAGCAAAATTGGACACTCAAAACTCTTTCCCACTGCACAAAAAACTCTGCTAACACCCCTAACAACTGGCTTTTTAATGCAGTGGGAAAAGTTATAATTGGAATTCACACCCAGCTCTGAACAGCATTGATGGAAACACAAAACCTGGTTGAACGCCATAATTTTAGCTCCTTAACCGGCAAGATGCAATAGTTACACATCATAGTTGTGCAGTTAATTATATTCTTTATCACTTAATCTATCAACTTAGGAGAAAGTTGACATCTAGCACCTAAAGATGTTAAAATATTACATTATAAATCAGAGAAAAGCAACAAATCTTTACATTGTAAAATTGTTATACTCAACTTAGGGCCTGTGGGCCAAATCTGGCCTCTGTTAGGATGCCAGGTGGTCCACTAACCATTTTAAATTCACAATAAAAAGAAAAGAGATTCACAATGGGAATTGTTTTTTATACTTTTAAAATACATAAGGTGCCAGAGCACATAAAACAGCATCAAAATATAGACTGTTTATAAAAAAAGGGTCAATGGAGAATCCCCCACCCACACCCCCTGACAGAGGTCCTAGCTAAGCTCCTAATGTCCTAAAATCCTAGAAATGTCCCAAAGTCTGAGAAATGTAAAAAAAAATCTAAGAAACATCCATAAATCCAAAAAATGTCCTAAAATCCTAGAAATTTCACATACCGAGAAATGTCCTAAAAACTTAAAAATGCCCTTGAATCCCAGAAATGTCATAAAATCTAGAATCGTCCATAAATCTTGGACATTACCTAAAGTTCTAGAAACTTCTTACGATCCTACAATTTTCCCAAAATCGTACAAATGTCCTAAAATCCTACAAACATCATAAAATCAAAAAAATGTTCCAGAATCAAAGAAATGCCACAAAAATCCTACAAAAGATTTAAAACCTAGAAATCAGAGAAATGTCCCAAAATACCCAAAACGTCCTAAAATCTGAGGAATGTCCCACGATCCTAGAAACATGTTTGTGGCTCCTGTGACTGGCCCCTGGCTTTTTGTCAAAAGTGGCCCCCCAATAAAACAAGTTGAGTATCCCTGCTCTAGAGGGTGCAACCAGAAATTTTTGTTTTCTCGTGACTTCAACAACTGATCAGCCACCAGATTTGTTATCTAACCTGTTAATCGACTGTAACATTGATTGACTTATCACTTTGCTCCGTCTCACTTCCTGCAGGAGGGACTCAGGTGATAAACACACAAACTGTTCACACTCACACATGATCATCACACGAGACTTTTCACGGCGTAAAACGAGACAGAGGTCTGACAGCAGCTGCGGTTTACTCTCGGGGACGACTTAAATTCCTGTTGAAGTTGAAGGAAAAAGGAGCTAATTTGTAGCGAGTTGGTAATTCGTTGCTACGCGGCTAATTAGCAATTAGTCCGTTGAAAGACTGGATCCAGTCCTGGTTTGGGTAATGCTGGGTAATGGATGAATACATGCAGGTCTGGCAGAACTGGCACAGAAACCACGTTCACTGGTCTCCTTATCAGATCTGGGATTTCCACGGCTGATCAAACTCCGCTCTAAGCCAAGTATGACATCATGGGCTGGCATGCGTTTTAAGATGTCATTGGCCCGAGCGATTTTAACTCATCTCGGGGGACCCTCTCCATCATCGTCACCGGCGTCACCATCCCCCCGCTGTGGTGTGAATGGCTCCTCTGTGAGGCGGGCCAAGGATCTGCCAGCGGCCCCTCTCTTTGTGCGCTGAATGGGCACGGCTCGGCCACGTTTTAAGGCGCCCTAATGCACCATGGCTGGACCACAAAGGCAGCGTGGTAATTTGCCAGGGATAATGACACTCCCTTAATTCGGCCCTAGGGGCCACAAACAGAAAGCTTTAAAGAGAATCCCCATCCAGGGATGAGTCCCCTGCCCCCCCCTGTTTTTTTCTAGGTCTCTCTCTCCCTCGGTCCTCCCCTTCTCTCTCTTATTGGCCTGAGAGGAGCTTGTTTTCTTCCGGCTTATTGTCATCCTGAACTAAATATCAGCAAACAACAGTGGAGCTGCAGGAGACAACATGCCAACCACGACTGGAGCCCCCTGATCTCCTCCCGGAGGAGCCGAGGAAAACCAAGACGAACGCAGCGGAGCCTCCTCAGAGCAGCCAGAGAGGGAGCGACTCTGCTCTGCTCCAATGACACATATTAGGCGGAGACATTAAGGCCACAAATTGAATCAAGCAGTGAGAAGAAGGCGAGCGCTGAGCAAAGGCGAGTAAAACAACAGAACGTAAGCAAATGCCAGCGCCGGCCTTCAGGGATATTAAACACAGAGAGCGAGGAAGAGGACTGGAGCTGAGGCGGTTTGTGTTTTTTGTGATAAATTGGTATCTGCTCCTCTAGAAGGTTTTTGTTTTTGCACGTAAAGTTTTTCATTGATGAATTAGGTGTCCAATCTGATTTTTAATAAAAGAATCTAGGTTTATTCAGGGTCATGATCAGGTGATAAAAACTGATTTTTTTTTTTTTTTTTTTTGATCAAGTTGGTCCTGGTGTTGTTACCCAGACGGTTCTCACTCCCAGCTTGTTAAATACTGACGACGTGTCAGTGGACGTCAGTGTCAGACACTGAAACACAGAAGATCCCTTCACACTATACACCCCTAATGTCCTAAAATCCTAGAAATCTCCTCAAATCCCAGAAATGTACTAAAATCGTATAATCCACCTAAAATCCTAGAAACGTCCTAAAGTCCTAAAAAGATCCTTAAATCCTAGAAATGTACCTAAAAATTGCTCTTTGGCAATTGTGATTTGACACGCCTTCAGGTTCACGTGTAGATCCACGGACAAAGCGGCTGTATTTTACCAGCTGGGATGAGAATGGGTTGCGGCGCTTATAAATCTAATTACCAATGTTCTGCAACCAATAAATCAAAAGATAACTGATAACGTGATTGTGTTGTTTGTGGAGTTTGGGAACTATATGTACAAACTTTTTTTGCATTATTAATCTTCTGCAATTCATAAGTGACATATTTTACTCTTAATGCTTATCTTCTCACTGATCAGACTGCGACAGACAAGTAAAAAAAAAAACACTGTCTTTGAAAACAACAGATAACAACAGGGCTTCAGGCGATATGTTTGCTCAGTATTCTAATGATCGTGTTTATTCACATAATCTCTAATTATTCCTGGAGGAAGATAACAGAATGTGCATGATCTATTAATCTACATAAACTCGTAATTATGCCATCTCAATGCAAACAGAGCTTGATTGGTGTGAATACCAGACTGATTCTATAGATTGCTGACGTCTGCAGCGTTCAAATGTTTCACAATAAAACAACGCACAAAAATTCCACATTCGCAATCATCACTGGTGGCTCCTTCCTGCAGCAGAAGTGTCATGATACTGGGTCGAATTTAGCATCTTTAATTTTCAAACAGTAACCAAGCAGGCTTTCTGTCTTTCATGAGTTTAATGTGTTTTATGCCAAATATTCTCTTTCAGCAGGTAAAACATAATTATAAGAGGGTCTGCAAATAATGAGCGGGGTTACCCCAAACACCACTTTTCATCTAGTTCACCCATTGATCTTTATCTGTGTACAAAATATCTGCGCTGTGCACATGCTTAGAAAAAATTCAATAGACTCAGCTTTATTATTCTTGTTGATAACCTAAAAAACATATTTTTGTGTTTGGGTAACATCGCCTAAAATGTATCTATGGCGCAGTATTTTTAGTTTTGCACCTGGTGTTTTATTTAGAATAATTCAGAGCGATCAATTTTACAGACATTTTTGGCACAAACACTCCCTCACGAGCTCAATATCTTTGAGGGGATAATCAGGGTTTGCCACTAATGACTGCTTAACTTCATTTTCTGTAAATGGAAGCACTTTTGGAGCTGTCCTTGTCACAAGAGGACCTTGTTGATGCAGCTAAAAACAGGTCCCCTTGGAGCAGAAAATGCAACAACTTTTGGATCCATGAGTATATGTCACCACATACGCTGCAGCGGCTACAGGTGTTGGTACTGTACATGCTTGCAAGCCATAGATAGGGTACATAACGCGTTACCAGCATCTTTTTAGTCACCAGATGTGGTTGTAAACGACCTGTGGCTGGGTAGTGTCACGATAATGCCATGAAATTTGGTTGTATTTAACTGAGACATGGCTGCGTTTCCAGCAGGGATTGTGCCACAAAATTTTATTTATTATTTATTCATTTATAATTTATTAAGGTGATTGGGTTGCAATAATCCAAAAAAAAGCATCATTGAGGAGATACTCGGTGTTCGCAGCACTTTTCGAGCTGTCCTTGTCATAAGAGGACCTTGTTCACACAGCTGAACACAAGTCCCCTTTAAGTAGGAAATACATGTATTTCTGGGTGCTTGAGGACAATAAATCCAAACAAAACAATTGTCTGAAAGTAGTCTTGTTCAAGGTAATTTTGAGTAAAATTGAACAAAAAAGAAATAAACAAAGAAAATGATGAGGCCATGTGGTGACCTCGAAGTTTACAATGGTGAACATGTAATCGCCTCCAGTTGGGGACCTTTGTTGCATGTCATCCCCCTCACGCTTTCTCCCTGAGCGCCATCGAATAAATGTCTGGAACGACTCTAAAAGAAGATACTATCAAAAAACAATGAGCCTCGGGCGTTGAGGGATGTAATTAAGAGAGAATTATCTTACTGTTGTTATAATCAAACTGTTCTGGCGGAGGTGAAATCACAAGGTGATTGTGTACTCGATGATTTTACTGTGCAGTGTCAGTTAGGCTCGAGGCTGTCCGCGGCAGAGTAATCCACATTTCCAGAAACAGACAGAGTGAAAGAGAGAGAGCGTGGGGTAAAATTCCTCCATTAACAGCCCAGTTCCCCCATCGCTCCTGCTCGTCCTCCTCCTCCTCTACCCCCACTGCCACAGTCTCGCCGCTGCTTTTCAAATCACTCAGTCACAACAAAAAAAGGCTTTCACTAAGAAACTTTTACTCCAGAGGCCACAGACATTTTGGGGGGAGACATTTAGAGAAAGTGAGAACGAGAGAAAAAGAATAAAAGCAGTCCCCCATTGCAGAGATATTCACAAAACCACAGAAAAGTTTGGTGTTTGCCAGCAAAAAAAAAAAAAAACTGAATTCCACAACAAATACAAAGTAGAAATTCAGGTAAAAGCAGAAAGTAATCAAAGAAATGCATGAAAGTGGCATGAAAAGTTTGAACTGAAAAAAAAAGATGAAAGTGTACTCACCAGCTAAGCATCACTGGGGCGTGGGGAGGGGGGCTGAGAGGGCCGTCTGTCCTTTTCAAACTGATTCTGGAAGAGGAGAGAGAGAGCGAGAGGAGGGGGAGGGGTGAGTCTTTCAGTAGCTGCTCGCCTTCTTCTCATAAGCAGAGTACAGAGCCACAAAGAAGTGCTGGCGCTCTCGTAAACAAACCGCCAACTTTTCAATGGAGCAGAGAAGGCGGAGCGGGAACAGCATTTAAACGGAGACTTCATGAGGGTGGTGGGGGTGGGGGGGGCTGCAGAAAAAGGAAGGACCTGCAAGGTGCCTTTACATCAAGTAAAGGACCAACCTGACAATAACAAACCACAAAGTTCAAACACATTAAACCCTAAAACCCCCCATATAACATCAGAGAAGCCCTGTGCTGCAGAGAAAACACCAGTCCAAATATGTTCGACTGTAAATGTACAATATAGATGTAAATGAGGAGGCTAATTGTGTTGAATCAAACGCGGATGCTAATATGCAGAGAGCACTTTGGGCTCCAAGCTTTTTGATCTCAACGCCACAGAGCAAATTGGAACAAATAGCCCCGGCTGGTTTCTACGGCAACCTGAAAGAGCAGCTCAGGCTTGCCATCCCTCTTGTGCCGTCGACCGCCGCGATATGGCCTCTGTTTGCTTCACTTCCACGCAGAACGGCAAATATTATTTAAACAGGGGCCAGAGTATTGTCATCTTAACATAATCTTCTGCTATGATGTTCATTAATATTCTGTGCATTTATGCAGGGTGCTGCTACTTGTTTGTGTGAGTGCAAGAACATGTACTTACAAGATGTTTTTTTGGGCTGAAAATAATTTCATCATCAATAAATGCTGGTTGAAAACAAACTTAATTGCCAATTAGTCAAAAAAATGTCAGAAAATGTTGAAAAATGTCAGAAGTTCCCAGAATCCAAGGTAACATCGTAAAATTAATTTCTTTATCGAACCAAGAGCATAAAAATGCATTCAAATTAACTCACAATTAGCTGGGCAATACAGTCTATAAGTAATATCTAAATATTTTTATACTATCATAATACACAATATATATAACTCGATTATTTGAAGTGCCCTTTAAACTAAACCACTGAAATACTGATCTATGAGATAAACTACTGTTAAAGTTAAATAAACTGCTGTTATAGTAAAGCCAAATAAATTAGTTTAAAAAAGTTAAATAATGATATGGTAAAGCTAAATAAAGTACTATTAATATATACTATACTATACTATTAATAAAGTTGAATAAAGAACTGTTACAATGAAGTTAAACAGAGTACTGTTTGATAAAGTTTTAGTTATTAAGTATTTATCATAATGTTAAATGAAGTACCATGAAAGTAAAGTTAAATAAAGTATTATTATAAGTATATAAAGTATATTATATTATATTATTAAAGTAAAGTATTGTTATAATAAAGTTTAAGTGCTAATAAAATAACAGTTTTATCAAGTATTTTAACAATACATTTAAATAAAAAATTGTTAAGATTAATTACTGTTATAATAAAGTTAAATAAAGTATTTATGTAATAGAGTTAAAAAAAATACCATTATTATAAAGTTAAAAGTTTAAAGTATTTTTATAATAAAATAAAGTGGAACCATTGGCGCCTTTATTTGAAGCACCTGGCTCGTGTCAATCAGGATGTGTTGATGGTCACTTTTATTTCCCTTTTTTTTGTGAACTTGAAGCTTCCAGTCAAAAGTCAGATGTTAGCAGTTAGCAGAAAATTAAACCGTTACAGCAGCACCCTTAAATGTGAGAGTTTATTCACTGTGAGCAAAAATCAAACGAACAGCTCTCAAGTTCATATTTTCACTTATGAGGAATAAAACAGTGAAAAAGGAACCACACCTCACATTTAAAAAGCTGAAACCAAAGAATACTCAACATTTTTGCTTCATTAATGACAACTGATCGATTTAAAAAATTATAAATTAATTAAAATCCACTTTAACGTTCTTCAACAAGTTTCTCCAGCTCGATGCTGGGGCACCGAACAGCCGCAAAGACAGGTAGACAAATGCAGTAAAGGGGATTTTCTATGGAGCTAAGCTGAGAATTTAGGGCTGAGCGGCGGGGAAGTGTCCGCTCGAACAAAAAAACCTCCCCATAATCTCCAATGTCAGTGTGGGATCAGGCTTTATTCACTGCAACAAGTGAGGAGGAAGAATTCTCATAAACTGCTTATACTGTGACCTTACTCTCTGTCAGCCACACACACACACACACACACACACACACACACACACACACCAATCTCCTGCCGTGATGACTCCACGCCAGACAGTCAGACAAACAAAGTCTGGGAATACTCGGCCCTGCTCACATTCAGTAAAACTTTATTGACCAGGGGCCTCATTACAGAACAACATCCCGACTGCTCGTCCTACAGCTGAAGTTTCAATGACAGAAAAAAAATCCAAAGCAAGTCCTAAATTCACCACTGTGTCCTATCCTAAGTCAGACCTCCGATTTTCATTTCATGAAGTAAAACTAAAACTAAATCTACTCTGAAATAGAAAGAGGCAAATACTTTTTAAATTGGTGCTAGACAACCTGGGAGAACAGAAAAATACTTTTGCTCAAGAGGTAGAAAACCTACAACTACCAGGATGCATCACTCCTGATCAGACCAGTAAACGCTCCTGCTGGTGGATGACATAATGAGGACTGGTCGGTGTGAAACAATGATGTTTGGCAAACTGGTATTACAGGTAAATAGCACACTAAAACATGTTTCTGAAAACATTTTAGGTGAGAAATATGACATGCAGTAACAGAAACTTGGTTGTTTAGTTTTACCATTTAATCTCCGTTTTTTCAGCCTTTGTTTTCCCCGTGCAGAAAGCTATACGGTGCCACTTCCTGTTCACAAACTCTCGCTATTACAGCTAAACCGGGCACTAAAATGTGTTTCTAAGAGCATTTTAGGAGAGAAATAGGCAGTGCAGTTACATAATGTTGATTTGTATTCATTCAGCACTACCTAGTTTTATGATTTGGTCGGATTTTGGTCCAAATTTGAGAGAGAGAGGCTCTGCATGTATACTCTTTGTATCCAAAGCAATGGCATGGTTGGTGGGAAATATGAAAATGCAGATGTACAGTCTGTAGTTCGAGCCACAACCTGAGGGGGGAAGAGGGACATCTAGTCACTGGTTAAATAGAGTTTACCACTGTTCAACTCCACATACTACCCACATTGTTTTGATACAAAGCTGGTTGAAAATCGACAAAATATCCTTCATGTCCTGCATCTTTCTTGTTTACCTGATATGCAGCTGAGAATGCGGCAGAACCAGTCACAGTGTTATTATGCGCCACCGAATGGCACCTTTCACAGAAGCATGATTCCCGGACAGTTGAGAGCGCAGCTTGACAAAACCCATAGTATCTGCATGATACGTGGCAGGACAAAATCAGGCTGAACTGCAGCCAGTAATATGAGGAGCATGAGGGTCCCTACAGGGTCCATCAAAACCCGGACTTTGATGCAGGAGCTTTGCTTCCCGTTTGAATGTGAATGGATTTTTTTGTACACATTACCATGTGCCTCCTAGCCCTAATCATAACCATCTGTGCCAGCATGTGCGCTAGTTGACATCCAAGGGTTGGCTGCCATGGGCTTTTGTTGCCTAAACATAACCACATGTTGCATAATTTCACCAAGTGCATGTGCTGACATCACAGTAGCCGCATCTCACAACATAAACAGCAGACTCAGAAGGATACCTAGAGCATAATACGTAGACACGACAGTCCACTTTAAAATGGTAATATGTGACGACTTGGGACGAGAGTGTGTTTTGTCTGCGGTGGTGGCAGCATGGGTGACAGGCGATACAAAAATGCAAAAGTACAACCTGTAGTTTGAGCAACAACTGTTTGAAAATCAGTGAAGTATCCCTTCAAGAGAAGGAAAATCATGTCTTACTATTACAGAAGCAATTCATAAACTCATGGCTGTGTCTCATCCAATCTAAAACCTCCTGTTTTATCTTAACTTCAGAAATACAAACTTTAACTGCAAATTTGATCCTTCAGTTGTACACAGATTGCCTGTATCTTTGATTATAATGCAGCCGTATGCTTCTCGAAATAAAAAAGCCATAATATCAGCGACTCTCACTTGTCACTGATTTGTCTGGAAGTCACCCTTAGTGAAAAAACAAGTGCATTTGGGATCTTTACGACCACTGGCAGAGCCCTGTGCCCGCTTGTAGGCCTCTCCAGAGCCTGATGTAGCATGTTAATCAAATTCAAAACTGTCTTGGCAGTCAACATCAACCCATTAATACATGGTCCAGGAAACTTAAAGTGTCATCATATGGTTCAAGTTGCCTTTCAGTCATTATTTAACGATGTTCAGTTGTTAATGCAGATCTAACAACAGTGCTGCTGCCATTTTTGGCAGATAGTATTTTGAATTTGGGACAGGGTATTTGCCATCCTAACTCAGGTTTCCTTACTTTGGAAATCCCTAAATTATGACGATTCTGTGATAGCTACATTCTTATCCCAGCATAAGATTGGATACATTCAGTTAGGAAACATGTTTCTGTAATACCAAAATCCTAAATGCAATCCTGAATTTAAATAAAATGTGATTTCACTCACAGGCATGTGACGTTCAGTTTGATGCACATGACACTGCAGAGTTGATGATTCATAAACTCCACACAGGAAACATCAGGACCAGAGTCTGGGCCTCAGTCTACATACATGGATAACCTGAGTCAATAATTTGACATGAGTCTGATTTTTCTTTTTATCTACTACATAATAACATACAAGTGTCATGAATCGGTGGTTTGTAGAAATGCCAACACTTTTGCTGGTGACTCTGTTGCCCTTAAACCACAAATATGAACTTTGTGGTGGTGCTGGAAGAAAAGTCAAAATGATCTCTTAAGTCATCGAGATTCATCATCTGTGAACCATGAACGCTTGTACCAAATTTCAAGGTAATCCATCCAACATCTGTCGAGATATTTCAGTCTAAACTGACCAGCTCAAAGAGGAATTTTGCCATTTCTGGAGCCATGTCACCGGCACGGCTAATAGACCTTTTTCTGTAGCAGACAGTTTGGCATGTCATAGCAGGAAAAGCACAGTTGTAATTGATAAAAATGACTGCATTCAATTTAGGTGAGCTTGTTCCAGGGACCTGTTATTGGGTGCGCTGGCTCCCTGCCACGACTTACTGAGACACTTAAATAGAGCTGCATGAGCCATTGTTAAAGAAATTTGTGCTTTTCCTGCTGTGACAAGTCAAAATGTGTGTTATGAAAAAAAGTTCAAAGAGAGATAATAGTGGTTATCATCCTAATTGGTGTGAATCTAAATGGAAAGGCAAGAAATATCTCCTGGTACTGATATTAACATACTATAATAATATACATTTGACCATCTCAGATAGTCATCAAGAGATTTATCCATTTTTTTCTGTTAATCTCCAATTATTTCTATATTTCACACACAGAAACACACTCGAGACACAAGAATCTTGAACAAGTCCTTGAGAGTCATCTGCCTGCTTGGCGGTCGCTGTGTGTGTGTGCATGTGTGTGCATGTGTGTGTGTGTGTGTGTGTGTGTGTGTGTGTGTCTGTATCTGTGCTGTGCATGTTATGTTTGTGAACTTGAGATGCTCTATAACCGGCAGTCCTTCTCATAACAGTATGAGGCCGACAAAACAGCCATGAGGTTGAGATCACACTCTTGTGCTCCAATCTGGAACTTTGTTTTGGTCTGTCGAAAACTTTCGCAGCTCGCCGCGGTGCGCCTCCCTCACTTCTGTCCATAGGAAGTGTTTATCAACGGTCGCCATCGCATCCAGCAGAGAAAATCAAATTCTCCTAATTAAACTCCAGTTAGCGGTAACTGAATCAGACAGTTTAATGAAGACTTAGCGGGAAGTAGGTGAAGAGGCGACTTACGAAACAGCTGGAGTTCCCAACTCAACAACTCACAAAGTTTATCTCACACACACAGGAACACACACACACGTTCACACTGTATACTTGTGTAGCTTAACGTTCATCCTTCAGGGCAGTGAAGGAAATATGTCTAATTAGGAGCGATTTATTGCCTGCAGCTTTCCAGTTTACATCAGACTGTAGCAGCACGCTGCTTACTGAACAAACTCTTTGTTCTGAAGTCAAACACACCAGATCCCACAGAACAAGGACACACTGCATGATATCAACAGAGACAGCGGCACGGCTAAAATTATGTTGGAAATAAAGTTGTAGAGTCATAAAACTTTGAATATAGTCAAAAGGCTTCATGCAAGAAACTGCACTAAAGCAAATCTCTTTTTTTTTTGCTCATACCCACGACTTGTTCTTATTTTGGTAGTACCATTGATTTTGGGGAACGGTCGAGAACACTTGAACCAAGATAAGAGTAAAACATCTAATTTTCACAGTTCACAAATTGTTGCCCAGTGCCAGGAAAATGAGTTTTACATTTGAGGACATTTTTTTTTTAAATGCATGAATATACTTTAATTAAATGTAGATAATGTTTTAGAGTAATTGTTATGGCCTGATTATTATCAGGGCTAAAGAAATGCTGCTATGCTAAATCAAATTCTGAGGAACTTTATGCTACTTGAGTATTTTAATCTCATGGAACTTTGTACTTCTGTTTCACTACATTTCAGAGTGAAAAATTGCACTTTCTACTCCACTAAATTTATCTGATACCTACTTGACTACTTTTATATAAATAATGTATAAATATAAACAAACTGGAACATCAACCTTAGTATGAAAATACAACCCATCTTCTTTCTAGCTTCCATGTCGCTCCTACTTTATGACCAAAAAAGGACACAAACAAAGTCAGAAGAACAACTTCCCAACTCGGAAAGTACGACCTTACGACATCACATGAATGCAGCATCTAACGAAAAGGTTACCTGGAGCAGTGATCTCACAGCATATCCTGTCTCCTCCGTTCCTCAATATAGACAGAGCGTAATGCATAATACCCTGAAAAGCATCTCTACCAGGGGGGAAAGTATCGGCGCCACAATGTGCAAACAAGGGCTGAAACACTAGCAAGATGCATGTAGCGAGCTCAAAAAATAAATATCAACATGTCAAAAGATTATTTTAGCACCTTATGTCTACCTCTACAGTTTGTGTGGTTAAATTAGAAAAATACTTGCTCCCTACTTGATCCCACAGTTTCCACCCATTCTTTCTGCTGGTCCCTCACTTCTGTATTCACTTTTGTTCTCTTAGTTCATTTTTTCCCATTCAGCAGGTTATAAAAACTAAGTTTTGGGTGAAAATGTGTGTGTTTTGGGTAACTTGGCAACTTGGGTATCATCGAAATTTTCCAATTTCCCACTTGTAATTATGAGTTTGGAGAGCTGTTTACGTGCTTGTACCTCATAAATATGGTTAATACTGTAAATATGGTGAATATGATATTTCGGAGGAGCATGTGAGGGCAGCAAAACACAAGGCAGGAAGTAAGACAAGACACGAGACATGAGGAGTGACCTTCAAAATAATACAGGAAACGAGTTACTACAAAAACTCTTGGCCCATGACATAAAAGTCTAGCTTCATCCCAAAAAATTAACACGTAGACTTAAAGCCTGACATCATCCTGAGACTACTAATGTAGATAATGTTTTGTGATGCAGCTGATTGTTTGTTTACATCAGTATTGTCTGTCGACACAGCTGGCTGAAATGCATCTACTTTCCATTCCATCTTAGAAACAAACAATATGCAGATTTTTGATGCATGTCAATCGATGAATAAATTACAGATTGGACAAAGCACACAGAGCATTTTCATGCTTGGTATTATCTCAGTCTAAAATTCAGCAAAACTGCAAATTTCCACCGTGCACTGAGAAACAAAGAGGAGGAGCACATCGGACTTGTCTCTGCTCAGCTGTGCAGCTTCTCTGCCCACTCACATTCAGTCGAGTAAACAATGAGTCTGCCACCATGCAATGACACTGTTTCTAAATTATCCCAAGAACTATTTCTTCATTATGTGCTGTCACTTTTGTGCACACTGAGCGACACAAACATTGCTCCTCTAATATACACATCCAGTTTACTTTCTGTACGATAAAAGGTGAAGCAGCTGAGGCTACTTGCATCAAAATCTGCCACAAATCTTTTGGGTCAGTAAACTGCACGACAAACACTGCATGCAGGGCAGACATTGGCCGTTTGGATCAGAATGCAGAAAAGAGCAGTCACACTCTGTCAACAAATCTGAAAAACAGCAGCCTCCACTTAAACTATTAAAGCCCCGAGCATCGTGGGACAACAAAACTCCTCCAACACTCAACACCTGGATCTTTACAATTCACAGCCTGAGGACAAATCCAGAGTGAACCAAACACGACATAAACAAATAGAGAAGCATCACGTCTAAGAGCATCCTTAGAGAGAGCAGACAGGATGTTGTAAAAAGGCTGATTGAAAAACATTCAAAGAGGTGAGGCTGTATTTCCATGGTGATATTGGACTGGCAGAGACTATTAACTGCCTTCAGTCTTACCAGAGAAATTGCCATTAAACACAAAGACAAAACACTACCCCACCCCCCCAAAAAACATAGCTTTACTAACATAACTACCTGTCTTTTGTGGAACAAGGCAGTTGAGCTGCAAATAACCACGAAGCAACCTACGAGGCTGCAAAAGAAGAAACGCAAAAGTGCCAAAAACTGCAGTTCCCCTAATGGCCACTAAAGGCTGGCTCCAAAACTGAGTCAATCCCCATAGAGCTTCATGTTAAAATGTTCAAATTTAAAGCAGAAATAAACACATTCACAGCCTGGTGCAGAAAACACTTGTGGCTTCTAAAGCTAATCTCAACATTTATGACAATCGTATGGGGGATTAACTTTTCAATAACTCATCCGTTTATGTTTTTAGGTCCAAAGTAACGAATATTGAGTGACAGACTGTCCACAATCTATGAGTCTAAAAAGTCAGATCCACCCTTCGCTTCTGCACAGCTCAAACCTCTAACACAAATTTGATCACCAAGATGGTGATGGCCAAAATGCCAAACTCGATGGGTGACGTCACAGTATTTATAGTCTATGATAAACCACCATGTTAAAATGCCCAATTTTATGGCAGAAATACACGTTTGACAGTCTTTTTTGTTCTGTGTAACAGCTGCAGAGACCAAAACAGCCACAGTACAGTTGCCATGAACTCAATTAAAGTAATGCATTACTTTTTTAAAAGGAACAAGTAATGTGTACCAACACTGATGTAGTTATTTCTCCCATTCACACTGGCCATTAACCGATCCCTTCCAAATGTGCTTCCAACGTAAGTCAGTATGTTTACATGATGTTAGAAAAAGTCAAATTATTGTATTAGTTCTACTAAAACTGGACTTTTAAAATACATGTAAACATTTTAGTCCGACTGAAACCGGACTACATCGAATTTTTTTGAGTACAGAGATAATGTGGCTGGGGTTCGATTCACTCTTTCATGTTTACGCCTCAATCGGACCTGAACTGGCCCAGGTGTTCTGCACAAGATCCATTGTGCCCGTGCCAGGCTTTGAGCTGGAAGTCGAACAGCATAAATTCGTAGAAGAAAACCGGCAAAAACAAAAGAAGAAGAAGGAAAGAAAACAAAACAAGAAAAGCGTAGAGTAAGAAATGTCCAGTGCTAGGTCAACTGGATGAAACTCCAATTGAAACTAGCTGAAAGGGGAATATCTCCACCATCCATGGCAGAGTCGGACATACTACCATCAATAAATTGATTCTCTCCCACTGCTTGTATACTGGAACAAGGATGGTAGTCCAATTAAATCACCCAATCAAGCTGTAACTGTAGCTCCACTGCTGGAATCAAGCTGTTAACTTTCATGCAGATCCAGATATTCAGTAATGCAGTTCGTCATCTACTGCACTAATAGTTCGACTTATTTTGTGCCCATCCAAGCTTTGGAAATGCTCCAAATATTAGTGCATAAACATGAATGGAATTTTTGGAACATTTTGCTTACATCCCAATCTAATGAGTTAAAAAGTCATGTCAATTTAAAGCACAGAATCAAAGACCTTCGTCTCGACTGGAGTTAGAAGACAAAGGGAGAGAGGGAGTGAGACAACGGCAATTACACCAGTTTAATAAAACAACACATCCAAGAGGCGAGAGGCTCGCACGGCAGCACACACACACGCTGCTTCCCAAAAGGTCGCCTCTCGCAGACGAGGCGGGTTTAACTTGCACAACCTGAAACCATGGCATCACGTTGACGGGCAAAGTCATCCATTATGCTTGTTATTCTGCTCCTGCGTCTCCACAGGCCGGGTTTCCAGCCCAGTTTCGTATGTCCTTGGCTCTCCATCATAGCACTTGACACCTGTTTATATACGGCATAACCTCTGACCCCTGCACCCCCTGTTCTCAGAAACAAGCCCCCCAGGTTTAGCAGAAAGGTCACTTGTGTTATTACAAGAGTGGTGACAAATGGCTTAAAGGTTAAAGCTGAGATGTAAACAAGCGCTAAGTATTGAGAGCACGGGAGGAATAAAAGCATCGCTAATGTAGGAGGGCGGCTTTTGTGTCCACGCACCCACACGTCCACGTACATGCTGTAATTGTTCTATAGTGTTCATATACTTTAAAAAAATGATTTGAGCCTTGTGCCATGTGTGTGTGTGTGTTTCTATCTGATTGCTCACTGAGCACAAGAGGGTCTCTGTCATAATTAAGTGGCACCTTCATTAAAAAATGCCCGGGGCTTTGAATATATCAGCGTGAGCTTTAACACTACAAACTGACCAGCTGATGATGGAGAGCTAACAACGCTATTTAAATGCATCAGTTCTCCGAAACGTGACATACAGACTGTACTCGACCATGGCTGGGTGAAACGCTGAATGTTAATGATTGACCATATTCACAATAGTCTATTTTGTATTGTTGGTGATACAAAAAAGGCAAAAACATCATAATTACAGCAATAACCTTAATATGGCTTGTATTTCCCTTTGTTATTTATTAATTACTATAATTGTTACTATTATTATTTTATTTTCTTATTTAAAACTTTTTTTTTTTTTTTTACAAATTTTCCGGTTATTTTCTTGTAATTTTTTCACTAATTTCTTGCTCAAGTTTTGTGTCATTTCTTTTTTGTTGCACATCACCCTCTTCCCATGTCCTTGTATGAAATCAAGCCAATATTCTCAGGTTTCAAAGGATTAAAGTACTTCTTAGTGCTGCTTTTTCAGTCCTACTGTGTGTCTGCATGTACATCTTGTGCAAGTGTGTTTACTCCCCTGGACAAAGTGTTTGCTGAGGGATAAAGTCTTTCCAACAGAGTTTTTATGTGGTCCCGAGGCTGTTGATTACGCCACTACTGTAATGAATGTGGTTACTGAGTGTCCGTGATGGAACATTTATATGTGTGTATCGTCTTCTCTGTCTCTGTGTCCTTAAGTGTTTGTTTGCGGGAGAGGCTGCTCCTCACACGCATGCGTCTGTAAGTGAACTTTCCAATTACAGTGTGTTGTGTAGGTGCAGGGTGAAGAGCATAGCAGGTGGATTGAATTGTCTGCAGGCAGCCAGCAGCGGCGACCTCAGCTTCAGACCAACATTATACTTATCGAGCTGAATATTGATCCACGCAGCCAAACTGTGCAGCAGCCAAATGGCTGCGCGGTGATGCCAAGCCGGCAGAACCTGAGACCTGGATCCATTTTACAGCACTTGACACAAACACGAAGAACACGAGATGCGCTGTTGTGTTCAAGTGATGGATCCTATTATGAGCCTGCTGGAGTGTCACATTTGGTTCAAACACTAAAAATCATCCGCTTCTTTGTCAGTGTGTTGCAGTAATTGGTGTAGCTTATCCTGCCTGTGTGTGCTTTACCCCTCATTAGCTAAAACAACAGCAAACATGGCGGGACTCCTGAGTGTGGTTTCACTGAGCGGCTGCATTTATGCCCACATTCTGCTTTACATTCAAACAGCATTTTCTTTGGTACAAATTTACATAATGGCACAGTCAGGCTTGGTCATGAACTGTAGATGAATGAAAAACAAACTAGAACTGAACATAAATGGAACAGGGGCCTCCGAAATGTTTTAAAAGAGTCTAATCCTCGCACTCGCTGGAGGAAGATTAATCCTTCCTTTGCATTTCTTTTCTTGATTAAACAACACAGACACCACAACACAGGAGGACTGTAGTTGGGTTTAGATAGCTGGTATTATAGATTTAGTTTCAAGTTGTTCATAAATCAACTGAGTTTAACTCAGACTTCTTATCATATCTTTCATCTGTTTCTTTAGTATCAGGTCATTTAAAGCTGGGGTAGGCAGTTTTATTTTGGTGTCACCGGGCATCATTCACACAATACAATTTGAGCATATTGTGAGATAAAAGTAGACATCAGCACCTCCTCTTGGCTCCATTATCAGGCTTCAGAAAATCTAACCCATGAAGGGAGACTTTAATGAATCACAGGTACCATGTTTCATGTAAATAAAGTGGTCTACATCTGGTATTTCAAAATGTCAGTTACGTATTTTATCAACATTTATTATAAGAGTGTAGCTTTAGGTTGTGCACATAAACGGGGGTTTCATTAAAAACTTCTACTTCAGCCTTCTCAGCCAACAAAAAGTGATAAGAAATGTCAAATAAGTCTTAAAGTTTTAGTTATAGTTAGTTAAGTTTTAGTTTATTTAACTTTGGTTATGATCAACCCTGCTGAAAAAAAGTTTTTAAAAAAACAGCTTAAAATGCGTGACCAGCTTTACTGACCAGCTTAAGGTATGATTTTGCTTAACTTTTGATGGTTTAGCTGGTCATACAAGCGTGTGATGGTCACTCTAGCTGGTTCATCCATTGAAGTTCCTATAAAATTAAAACCAAATCAATGTCCTTTTATTATGGCGAAATAACAGTGTCATGAGAGGGAAGTATGAGAAGCAAAAGGCATAAATCAGTTCAGTCGACTGTCACAGGATATGCATAAAGATAAATTATGTGCATCTTAATAGGTTGGCCACACAGCTGCTGGACCACCCAGCTAAACCATCAAAGACCAGCAAGATGGTCAGGACCATCTAAGACCATCTTTGACCAGCTAACTAAAACCAGCTACTATCAAAAGATTGTTTTTATCTGGGTTTTTTTTCAGCAAGGAAATGTTTTAGTAGAAGACAGAAGTAGTAGAAAAGTATTAGAAAACTGCCTACTGTTTTGAATTGTGGAAAAATGTTCATTTTGGCAAACTTGTTTATTTCTGTTGTCATTTTCAGTCACAACTGTGACATATAAAGATATAGCATCAAACATGGTGGTCTGACCAGTCTGATGTTTCTGTTGTAATTATTTTATGAACTGTGTTGCTTTAATAAACCAAATCTAACGCCACAGAAGATAAGCAATGCACTGTAGCAGTATCAGTATAAAGGGGCTTTCATACCGTTGCATGGTAACCACCCTGACAACAGCCTGCCTGCAAGAGTGTTCCCCAAAAGGTAAAGCGTTTTTAAAAGTGGCTGCTGCCGCCACGGTCTGCGGCAGGGATGCAAGGCAGTTGCTCCAGTGAACACTGGCAGATAAACAAGCTAGCTTGTAGCTGCATATGGTTGCAAGACAGCAGAAATCACTGAGAATAGCACAGATTTCTATATATTTAGACAATCTGAAGTTTAGTGGAAATGCTCAGTTTTTGTTGTCCTCACAAGTTGCTGGTATTCAGACGGACACCAACATTATTAGCTCCTCTATCTTGTCCTCTTTCTGCCTCTGTGATGCCTCCTATCCTATATGACCGGCCAAACCCAGCCAGCAACAGCCAAAAGTTCAACATGGTGCATGGAGCAAATATGTGTGTGTGCACATCGGCAGCAGCTGCTTAATATCCAAACCACCTCGTTCAAAATCGCTTCCCCCTGCCGTCTTCCCATTATTGAAATGACTGAAGGTGGCAAGTTACTGTGTGTGAAAAGCCCCTTAGGCAAAACTATATCTGAATATTAGCTCTACTCTAGCTTACACAATTGCTGATGGAGGCAGCGCTAAACCAGCAACTCCACCATTCAGTACACCAGCCTTTACCTAAATAGATACCAGTACAGGATTCAAAGGAAGTTTCAATAATAAATTTGCTATTGGACACAGATTGAGCTGAACCTCTTAGACTACAGAGCTCAAATCAGTGAACCAGGTCAGTATAGATGCGCAGTATTCATACCAGGCAGAGTTGGCTCGGCAGCATGCGCTCCTTCTCATCTCTAATCCTGAAACTTCCAAAAGAAACCTTGTGAGAATATCCCACCACTCCAACCCTCCGTCCCTCATTATCCCAAACACTTGATTTCCTCATCCCTCTCACTTCTTTTCTACCTCACATCTCAACAGAGGAAAACTCTGACAGTAGCTGCATCATTAAAACATGCAGCGATGCGATCCTGCTAAATCCCCTGACTTTGTGGGTGGAGAGCAGCTGCACTCGAAAACACAGGAAGACAGAACTGATTCTTTCATGCCGTCCTGAAGTGGTTACTTTTCTCTGAGGAGGGCAAGCCATATGTGGCATTGAAAGAAGACGAAAACCATTTGCACCTGCTGTTCACATGCATATTTCCTCCAACAGACGCTGGACTCTGAGGCATTGGGCCCAGAGGATAAGGAGCACAAGAACTGGGGTGAGGAATTATTTATTATACCAAAGGACGCCTGCTTCCAGAGGGAGGAAGAGGAACGATAACTTCCCACCTTTTCCCTGTTGGTCAGACACCATCAAGGGAAGAAGTGAGCCGAGCCGAGTAGTATCACCCCGACTGAGGAAGAAAGAAATAAAAGAGAGTGGGCGATGAGGAGGAGGAAACAAGAGGGACGAGAGGGGAAGAGCGCATTGCAGCACCACGCAAATCCAGAGAAAAACGCACCTTCTAGGAGAGCTCGCCTGCAGAAGTCTTACACACAACTAAATTTGACTTCCTGGGCTGTACGCAGCTGCATCAAAGCAAATTCAAACAGAGAGGGAATCAGCTGTATTATGGCAATCAGTAGCCCTTTCAGCTGCTGGGGCTGCGCAGCTCATATGCTTTTATACCCTCCACTATGTAAATTACGAGTAGAAAATTGAGTGAAATGTTCCCATCAGCCTAATGTATTATGTGCATTAAGCTAACACAGCTTTCAGCCTGCAGCAGGGAAACACAGCCCCAATTCGTCTGTGAGAAACTCTCCCCACATGGACATGTATGGCGAGTTAACCCGGGAACCACACAGGAGGTCAGCTCCATCACCACAAGAAAATGTTGGTATTGTTTGTTTCTGCAAACCATGGACTTGTTACATTTGCACTTTTCTTACACATCATTTCAACGTGTCTAAAGTGAAATCATATATAAGCTGACTTTGTCATCGAAAAGATGGTGGATGTTTTCACCTGTAGAGGGCACATCTGCCAAACTGCAGAAAACTGTTGAGACCAATAAACAACAAAACATGGGTGTTTTTTCATCACTGGACTTGTTGTCCAGTTGCCATGAAATAGCACGTAAGGATACCATGACCTGAATGTCTGAAACCCTTCGTCAACCACAAAGCAGCTGTTTTTTTTACCAAGACATTGCTGCGTTTTCTGTCGGGATAGTGCATGCAAAGGGGAGATAGTGCATGTTTTTTACAAAGACATTGTTGCATTTCTGCACAGATAGTGTCACAAAAATTGGTTGTTTTTTTAATCAAAACATCGCTGCCTTTCCAGCCAGGATAATGCCACAAAAAATGTTTCCAGCTGAAATAGTACCACGAAAACTGGTTGTATTTTACCTAGCCATCACTGTGTTTGGGTTCACATGGGTCACGAACAGCAGCCTTCTGGGTGAAAGTCTGCGGTTTGTTTGACCCATCCATCTCCTCTCCTACCCATCCTGTACAAACTCTCAATGTTTACGATATGGCAAAAATTACATCACCCAGTTCCTCACTGTATCTGTATCTGACTCCCAGGGCCTCTGCCCAAACATCGTTATTTGATGAGTTGGGAGTGAAACAAGGTTAGAAACTCAGAAACGAAGTTCAGAAAGTCAGCCTTAAGTTGTATATAGCAAGCGTGTCAGTAATTTATTGGCAAAACCACAATTTCTTGAAACACAAAAATGATGTGGATTGCGATGGCAGAAAGTGTATGATGTTGAAGGAGCCGATTGATATGTTTCTGTGGATGATTTGACACTTTCTTTGGCCGTGACCTTGGTTTATCATTGGAATCTTGCTGAGTACAGCAGCCGTCCTGAATAAGGACAAATCAAAAGCACTTTTCCTCTTTTCAAGCCTAAAAGTTGTGAATATTTCATACTCAAAAGATCGATTTCAGGTATTCCTTTTAACTCTTAATGTTTGGGGAGTTATGCTGAAAACACATCGAGCAAAACTGAGAGAACTTCAAGCACCTATGGTTACCTGCATACACACACTAGACTTGCCCCCCCCAAAAAAAGCTGACCACCTTATTGTGTCCTAAACCTACACACAATCAGTCTGGCGCTCATTTCATTTCGGAGTCGACAGCCGGGAGAGTGAAGGATGGATGTGAAAAGAGAGTGGACTGATAGAAAAGGGCTGCAAGTGATTCATCTTCCTGAGCTGGGCTTGGTCAGGTGGACAGAGGAGTGCAGTCCACGTCTGGTTTTAATCAATGGAAATTCCACCTGGAGCAGAGGCTGAAAGAGCCAAAAAATTGAGAGAGAGCAGCTCGCTGAAAAGCAGAAAATTTGTATGAGAGAGAGAGAGACATCAAGCGAGGAATGGAAAGAAAGCCACAAGAGAGCCCCCACAATGAGAGATGTCAGGAATTAAAAAGCAGCTCCATATGATACACAGTAAATAGGAGTGGATAAAAGACAGAGATAAATGTTGAAAGTGTGACAAGAAGAAGGGCAGGCAACGGCAAGAATTAGACCATTTAACATACGAAGGGCTGGGAATCAAGCTCCCAATCCATCTTTTAAAGTGCGGGGATGAAGCGCCCATTCATCACTGTGGTGTGAGGATATAACTAAAGAAAAGAGAGTGGCAGATTACAATGCCCCTGTCTTTTATCGAACTCTTCTCCTGGGATGACGGCAAAGAGTTCCTGACTTTCTGAAAGGCAGCGGGAAGATAGAGAGAGCGTTTGATTAAGTAATTTGGTGTTTACTGCCACAGACTCATCCGTCATACGCGCCGTTTGCTTAACAACTCTTGAAATGGGAGTACTTAGCAATTAAGATTGAATTGCAGAACGGAGAGACAGGTTCAAATTATATGTGACGCAGTAAAGGAGGCTATTAATTTGGGTTCAAAGAGAGCATGGCCTGAGGGGGGAATAAAAGGAGGCACTAAAGCGTGTTACACCGTCTGAATGTGTATGTGCGTGGGTGTCAGTGTGCATTCTCAATCGGAGAGTCGGCTTCCCACCGACTCATCCGGAAGAAATGTTCGCGCCAGCACAACATGATTAACTTCCTTCTGACAACACCTTAAATAAACTTGAGGTGCCCTCTGCACAAGTAGACACGAGGCAGTTTGCAACTGATACATAATTAACTCAGTTTTCATCAGCCGAGTGAAAAAAGCCAGTTTCCTTGCACAACTCTGCGACCCAATCAGAGTTGCGATTCAAACGTCTCTCCGCTGTCAGTGTCTCAAAGTAGCAGATCAAAGCCTACTGCGAGTCAATCTAGCATGAATGAGGACTCCCCGATTGTTGTTTCCAACCTGAACACCACCTTTTATTCAATTTCTGCTTCATTTCACTCGACGGGAGCCCACTGAAAAACAATTTTCAGTTCTCAGGGACACCAGGCATAAATTCAGCTACTTTGGCATAATTTTACCAGCTGAAAACTTCTATTCAAATGTTACTTTGTGTTCACTTTGTTATTGAAACAACAAGGTTGGCTCTAAATATCTGATTGCTTTAACTGCATCCACTGGGGAAGACGTTCAGCCAAGAATTTTTAATTTAACTACTGATTCCAAGGTCAAGATTAAACTTTTTTATCAATTGCAATAGGGACAGGCTTCACTTAATTACCAGATACCAACATTAAGGAACCAAAATTTTCAAATGTTTAATGTTTTCTAATCATGTAAAAAGTTTTATAAGAACTTTTCCTAAATAAAAATGCTATTCATCGACATTTACACATAAAAATGTGAAAATGAGAAAAGATCAGAAAGGGCTGTTTGTTTGGGATGCACTGAGCATACAACTGGATAACTGAGACTTGGAATATAATTCACGAGTTGTGTGAGTGTTTAAAAGCTAATGTTTTGATATATTTTTGCTGTTGTTAAATGCAGACGACAATTACAAGAGAAGAATTTTCTCAGTGTTTGGATTCTTCGTTCACTGTTGAGACATGCAAGAAAAATTAAACTGTACCCGACTCAGATTTATGTCAGTTGAATCATATTTGGCTACTTGATATAAATAACTGACAATTCTTTTTTGTTTTTCATATAAAGGTTATACGTTTAAACAGGCTCAGCAGTCAGTGTGAAAGCAGCATTCTTGTAATATAGTAAACAAGCTAACAGTGTTAACAGTGGATCACAAATGTCAACTTTTTGTCAACATAGATTTAAAAAAAAAAGGCAGACTGTTGTGTATTAAGTTGCTGTGAGCTGTAAATCCAACACTTCTCAGCAGAGGAAATAATGTCTGAGCTCTCTCTTTCTCTCTCTGAGCGTTAGGGTGCAAAGTCCCTCCACTACTGTGCCGCTGCACCATGTCCACAGCCCTCTGTACCAAAGAGTAGCATGAAAGTCAAGAGTACTCACTCTGCAGTAAATATGGGGACAAAAACATTCCCATGCGTACGCTGCACAGCACACTTAGTTGTGAGACTCATCTCCATTCGAAATCTTTTTAACCTCTGCAATTTGTCCCTTAAATTCTCTGTAAAATCTATTTTTAGTGTTTTTATTGTTTATTGATTAATAATCAAATTTAACTTATAGATTCCTTTATTCCACTGAACTCCCTGGCATATTTTAAATTATTGCTAATCTATTTAAGTGTCCACAGGCTACTGTAGGTGCACATAGCAAGCTGTTAAAAAAAATTGCCCCTGGTGGGATTAATGCAGTTGTCTGACAAGCAAAAAAAAAAAGGACTGCTCAATGTATGCAGTCTCAGTCAATTGAGGGGTCTCTGTCTGATTATTCAGGGTAGCTCTTAGAAAAAAAGTATTTACAAATTAATTATTCTTTCACAAAATAACTGATATACAAATGGTTATTTTGCATGTGAGTATTCCTTTGACTTGAGACTCAGCCCTTAGTAAGAAGCAGATGAAGAGAATACATATTCAGGGCCTTTCAATGAAGACATTATAGAATCCACTGAATTAAGTGCCTCTCCGGCAAGTAACTAAACCACAAACAAGTGTGGAGGCAGCATGATGTGCTCTTAATCTTGATAGATAGACCACAATTAATGCACTGTTATGAATCATTTATAGGAAAAATAGTAAGCCTGAAATGGGTTCGACTCAGTCAGCAAGACAGCCCATAAAAAAGGCAGCAATTTATAGAGAATGTGGTTGTTCAAACATAAAAAACTAAAAAAGGTACACTAAAGCTCCACAGCCAAAGCATCCATCACAAAAGATGAGCTCCAGAGTGCACATTTTGCATCAATCCACTCAGCGGTGCTTACAGATATGTCTGATTGAGTGGAAAGTATTGCTTTTATCGCCAGCCAAAAAAACTCTTTTCACTCCTGTCAGTTTTGCACATCTTCGATTCTCTTCTCATAGCCTCCAGTTTACAGTAGAGGCTTTGAACTCGTCCACCTGTGGTGCGTCTGACTGGCACAGAAAGAGAGAAAACAGAGAAGTGGCATTGGAGGAAGAGGAGGATGTGCTGGAGGTGGCTTAAGTCTTTTAGTCTTCGTCACATTCCTGTGCCAGCCAGCTGTCTGGGTGTCCCTGGAGGGCAGAGCCACCGCATTAGATCACAGGGAGTGTCAGACACACACAAACACACACGCGCATATACAGTAGCACAGAGGACTGGTGCTGTCCTCCGTCCTCAGTATCAAATGGCTGTTGTCAGCAGAGGCAGGGCCACTACGCTGGATCCAGGCCAGGTCATTTCATTTCAGAATATTTCACAGCAGCGAGGTCACTCTGCTGCATCAGAGCGCTCAGCAGCTTCAGTCATCACAAACGGTTTTCATTGCAGATCTAAAACTACACCACTTACAAATGATGGAACCGTATCTGCTCACTGACTTACTTGTTTCTATACACACAGAACGGGCAGATGTTTTCATTATAGCACCATGTTAGCTTCTGTCCTACCAGCTTTTATCAACGCAATCTCACTCCGAATTTATCAAATGGTGCTCAGCTGTTATATATATATATATATATATACATATATATATGCACTGGTTAGATGGAGGAAAGTGTTCCACAGTTCAGCTACACATACTACCTGCATCATCTTGATACAAAGCTGGTTGAAAATCTGTAAAATTATCCCTAATGCTGCATGCAAAAAAAACATTAAAACACTTGTTAATTGTTAATATTACAAGATCATTAAGTGCGTTAATTACTCATGCATGCACACACACACACACACACACACGTACACACACATCAAAACATGGCTAAAGAAATAGAAAGACAAGTAGAGGACAAGTGGACGTCAACTGTTTATGGTCATCAGGGCCTTTTTGACTAATGCTGGCACAGAAATCCATCGTGCCACAATCAAGACATTTAAGAAATCACAATGAGATCATTAATATTCTAAAAGCATGACACTATAATTATGACACGACAAAAAACAAACAAAAAACCAACTTAATTTCTGTGTTTTTTCTAAAAGGTATTGATGCGTTTATGACATTACTTGTTAGCTCTATAAAAGAAACAATCACACATTTTGCTCCTGAAACCTACTCTGTGTGGAAGTTTGGTTTTATTCCAACAGCAGCTGGATTGTTACGATGACACATTCGCTGAAAATCTCATAAAACCACTGACACCACACATGGCTGTAAGTGTTCACAGAGCAAGCGAGTTGCTGTGTAAACAAAATACTCAAATCTAATAGCTGTTATATTGCACTGGCTGCACCTGCAGACAGAGCGAGCTCATTGAAATTACCAGACAAAACAAAAAGTTAAAACTTCAATCTCTTTCTGATCTTACAGGGTGCCAGGATTCTGAATGCATTACCTGTCGAAGATTATAAAAATCATTTGTGAGTTTGATGAGACTAATCCAAGGCACACAACTCATGAAAGAACAAAGGATTGCAGACACGCCAGGAGCTCCCTGCCAACATAAATCTCTCACAGAAATATTCAGCCACTGGAAAACACTTATTTAGATCGCCTGCAGGTTACCTTTTTGATAGAAAAACAAACCACTACATGGAAAAAACACAATCAGAGAGAGAGGAGAGAAAAGCACAGAGACAGAGAGAGAGGACACCTGAAGTTAAACACAGTCTAACCACCACAAATTGGCTTTCCTCGTCCAACAGCCCCGTGTTTTATGTCTTGTTTATCCCTCCCGCCGCAGAACACAAATGGCCCTCTGTCATTTGTGCCGCCTTAATGAATAGGAGCACATCTTCAGCAAAGTCAAAGACGCGTGGGCACGGCCCGCCATCACCGCTGGTTTGTAAATCGCCAATGGTGTCTGGGCGTCGTGCCAGCAGGAGCACGCTGTCGTAGCAGCGAGGGGCATCGAGGGTGGCTGTGACGGGTTATTGTGGGACACTCAGGAAAGTCAAAAGGGTTTGAGCACAGAAATGAAGCGAGGAGAGGAGGCAATCAGAGAAACAACTTCCATGTGTTGACTGGAATTCTCTGCATTTCAGTTTCGGGGCTGTTTTCCATGATTAGGGCAAAATCTGCAGCTCAGTCTCCAGAAGAAAGTGCTGGTACTGTATTTTTCTGCAAACCATAAATATGTATCTTTAATTCATATCATAGCAACATTTCAAAGTTGGGCGGATTACGAGACAATGGGCCCCTGGGCACAGACATGCAAAAGACCCAAACACCTCTCCAAGGAGCAAGACACAGACGTGATGGTGGCTTTCCCCCTTTTTTTTGTTGTTTAGCAGCTTTGTCATTGTAGAGACAAAAATTGACCTCATATATACCTTATACATTCACCTGAATCACCTTATAATAACTTTTGATTTGACCTGAAGTTAACTCATATGAACTTTTGCTAATCATCTGACCAACTGTTCTTGGAAGTTTCATTTTTGTGTGAGGAAACTTGCTGTTGCTGGGAAGAGGAGACAAACGTTCCTTGTTTCAGTACACCTCATCTCAGCGGAGGTAACCTCCCTTATTTTCCCAACACTGTGTTTGCAATTATAAATATGTGACTGAATGTGATCTTCTTTGTCAGACTCACTCAGTGCACTCCAGGTGTCTGAGCTCTGTCCTTTCAGCTGAAATAGATTGACTCTGTTAAACCTTTTTCTTTTTTTATTCTCTTTACTTCACTGAAATATACAAAAGACAGCTGTTTTTGTTTTATCATTTATTTGTTCACGTCCCTGAATGGAAATACTGTAATTTCCACCACAGTCATCATGCATCTTTCTGTGATTTTTTGTCCCTTTTGTCCCTTTTGTCACTTTTTGGTTGTTTCTTGTCTCTTTGTAGTTGTTCCATTTCTTATTGAGGTAATTTTGCATCTTTTCTTTCTGGGGTGGGGGTCATTTAATGCCCCTTTGTGGTCATTAGTCCCATGTTTTTAAGTTGTTTTGTGTCTCTCCAACGCAGGAATCAACCATCCTTTTGATATGAAGTGCAATTTTTAAAATATTATCTCATTAATCAGCGTGCCATTTCAATATAATGTCAATCCCTTGCTCCTGCAGTTTGAGAGGCAGAATGAATAACTGATCAGTCGATCCCGTCAGAACTGATCAGATGGTGACAGATGCTGTTGATTGTGGCGGGCTGCAGCAAATAAGTGAATGTGTGGGAAACCCACACTCAACATTCTCAAAAATACTTTCTTGCATACTTATCTCTGAGCGCCATTTGTTAAGCTCCGGCGTGCTGACGGTTGCTCTGATGATTATTTTCATTGTTGATTAATCATTTTCTTGATTAAGTGATGAGTTGTTAAATCTATAAATTATCAGAAAATGGTGATAATGTTAATCAGTGTTTCCCAAAGCTCAAGATAAAGTCCTCAAATGTCTTGTCTTGTCCACAACACAAAGATATCCAGTTTGTGGATTTTTTTTACGAACCTATCACTGTTTTTTCAACAACAAAAAAAGAGACATTGCTATATTTCCTGCAGGGATTGTGCAACAAAAAAGTTATTTTAAGCCCAAACATGATCTTTTGCTAACCTTAGCCAAGTGTTTTTTGCACCTAATACTAACCACATGTCAGCTAAAGTGTTGTTAAAAAATGTTGCATAATAATATGCAAATGTAACTTTTTTACATTTTTACCAGTGCTTGGGCACTTCTTCTGAATACAATGATATTGTAAGTAATAACATGTTCCCAAATTTGTGGCAACAGTTTGGAGAATCAGATACATGAAGAAATTATTTCCCAGTATGGTGTGGAAAAACTTGACTGGCCTGCACACAGTGCCTGACCTCACCCCCATCTAACACCTGGAATGCCGACTGCGGGCCAGACCTCATCACCCGACATCAGTGCTGGACTCACCGATGCTTTTGTGACTGAATGAGAGCAAATCCCTGCAGTCAGGCTCCAAAATAAAAGTCCTCCCTAAAGAGTGGAGGCTTTAACAGCAGCCGTTTGATGCTCATGATTTCAGAATGAGGTTAAAAAACCACACATGGATGTAATATTTTGTTGTCCACATTATGTGCTGTAACCCTTTAAAACCTGGATCTGTGCTGTGCTGCATTCAACTGCCTTTTAGAAGTATTTAAACCTCTGAAACCTGAGCAAAGTGGTTTGATTTCTTCAGAAATCATGAGAAAAAAGTAAATGAGTATCTCTGCAATGCAAGTGCTCTGCATATTGCAAGAAGTTAGCAGATTTAGAATTTAGGAAAAAAGACAAAATTATCAAGATTATACATTTTAAATTTTGTTTCTTATTTATTTAAGCATTTTTGGCGGATTATTTCCTTGTTTTTTGCTTTTTTGAAACTTTGCTTTGTTTCTGCCTTTTTATGCTCATTTTCAGTTAATTTTCTTGCATCTCTTTACTAGATTCTTGCTTATTATTGGGTCTTTTCTCGTTAAGTTGCTAAGTTAGGTTGTTTTTCTTTGTTTAAATTGCTTATTTAGTTTAAATATTTATTTATTTAGTCGTCTGTATGTTTTTTTTGTAAAAGCTAAAACGTGAACACTGTAAGTGGCTTTATACCTAATGATTTAAAAGAAAATATTGACGTATATAATTCTGACAATTGTAAAACCTAAGCAAAATGATGCCAGCAATAAATACAGACAACATTTTTCATAGATATTTTTCCATGCAACTCAACAGAAGCCTTTTCTACTTTCTGGTCAATATTTAACACAAGAGAGCAGAGGGCGGCTAAGGGCCCGTCCTTACACACATGAACTGGGACGTCTGTGTGTAATAACAGCCTTGAAGTTGTGCCAGCCTGCAGTCCAAGTTTCAAGTTTTCAGCCACCAAAGTCGTCTGCAGTGTGAAAGTTGCTGAGCAGTGTTTGAGAGAGCTGTGAGAAGAGTATTTCTCTGCTGTTGTCTTCTCACTGCTCCCCGAGGGCGTCATAATTCACTGGAGCCGAAATGAGAAGCGAAACCAAGAGCACCACACAAAATGAGAGAGCAGCATGTGTCTAAATAACACACACACACACACACACACACACACACACACACACACACACACACACACACACACACACACACACACGCCTGTGTGACCCCATGGTAATGGCTGGTGCTGCTGTTGCAATGACGTAATCTGAGTGTTCATCTATCTGCCTTCATCATACAGCCTTTCATCCCGCCAGGTGCTTATAAACAGCCCAAAGTGTCAGTAAATGAGGTAAAAAAAAAAAAGCCTTATGGGCTCTGAATCCTTTTAAGACAACTGCATTGACCAAAATATAAAACAACCACTGAGTGCTTTTAGATTATATTACATCTTTTAGCTTCTTTAAGCTCATTGTTTTGGCTTTAGGGCACATTTATTTCACAAACTTAATGCTCTTAAGAGCCAGCATTTTTTCTCTGGTGTTTTTGGAGACTGAACTGGCAAAAGGAGAGAATATTGGGTCTACTCGATTTGTAAATTAAATAGACAGCTGTTTGAAAACATATTCCCTATAACTTCTATTAGGTGAGAATATGTACGGTGTGGGGGTTTTACCATGTTAAGACGTTAACAACATTAAGTTGTTTGGTAAACTTTCCAGCAGCAGTGACAGCATCACAACTGTGCAAGATGCAGTCCCGAAACTTTACAGGAGTGTAGCTGAGATCAAAATGAAGACCAAGTTCGAAGATGGTTGTGGTCCACTGCTCCTCCGCCTTACACCCATGACCCACAGTTATTTATTCTTATTGCTGGTTCTAGTATTGCAGTGTAGTGCAGCTCTGTTTGTGATTTGTGCAAGCTGTGTTTCCAGAACAGAAACTGTTGACATATAACAAATGCTGCAGAGTTTTATAATAACAATAACAATGACATAACACGACATTAACAATCATTTACCATCTCAGTTATATGGCGGCTATTCTCCTCCTCTGCTCGGAGGGTCAAGAGTTCCCTCTTTGTTTTACAGTCGCCGTTCTGTGAGTTATCTTCTAACGGCTAATTTTTTAATCTCCTGCGATTGGTAAGCACACAAAATGTGCCATCAAAATGTCACACCCGCTCTTACTACCTCCTGTGGATGCTTAAAGGTGAGACAACTCTGCTTCCCACATTCTGCTATTTTACCTTTTATACAGAACGGCATGGCGGCAATAATAATAGTAATATTCTTGTCTTGATCAGAAAGTGTAAAAGGGGCTATTGACTCTACGTCCTCACAGCAGACGAGCAACAGCTTCTCCCGGGGTTCTGCAACAACACTTTCCACATTTTCTATTTATTATTTGATGCATGTTTTAGGATGTTATGTTTCGTGATATGTTTTGTTTTATTCTTGGAGAGAAAAGAGACAGGGGTTGCAAATTAGACTAGGCTAGAAGTCCTATATGCAACACATCAGTAAATTGTTCTCGAACTTGTTACTATGTTCACTACAGTGTCCCTGTCAAATAAACCAATAAATAAAATGAAAACCATGCACAGAACTGCACTGCAATACTAGAACCAATAGTAATAAGAATAGCATTTTGTTACGTTTAATTATGCCTATGATTACATTTCTTAATTATTATTTTGGACAGTGGCCGGGGTTGCCTTTGGAAGAATAGCTTTTTTTAAATTTATTTTTATTCAAGATAATGGGGTGGATGGGGGGGGGGCTTTCAAGCATATTTAAATATTGGGGTGGATGTGTCCTACAGTATATATTATAATTACTGCCTAGAACTGATATATTCATCAAGAGCAGTGGATCATTACATGCTTACACAAGCTGGTCTTCATTTTTTTTATCGTGTTTTGGAATTAATCTGCTCTCAAGTGGTAAAAACCAAAAAAGGCTCATACACCATATTTATGATGTTCCCACAGCACTGCCCTCTGTGGTTGGATTTAGGTTTTGAGGTTACAGCAGGATATGGTTAGGCGTCACAGAGCTGCAGCAGATCCGAGCATCAAAATACTGCTTAGTATGCCATTTAAGCTTTCTGAGCGTCAAATTAACTGTGAAACATTTGATGAGTCTCTTTTCATCTCTGAGAGCTTTTCTTGTTGAAGGACAATGCTGATGTCAATTCCAGTTTTTATATTCTTTTCACACTTCCAGAGTGATTAATCTCTTTTTCAAAAATAAAACACATCTTCACTTGTTATCCTTTGACCGATACTCTAAACTCAAGTCACATGGTGACCCCTGAGCCTTCTCCATTCACTGAATAAGACTAAAAAATGTGGCTTACAACCACAGTTTTTTTAAAAATTAATATATTTGTCATTCTGAGAAACACTGTTGGGACCTCGGCCATAGTTTAAAAAAGGTTTTGACTAAAGCTGCTCTGGTGGTGGTGATGAATGGGGCTGCTAGCCAACACTAGCAAAAGCAATCTGCCGTGAGCGGGGGCATACATTTACTCTGCCATCAAACATCCAGCAGCTGATTTACACATCGCTGCAAAGTGCTGCACTTCCTTCCTATTGAAGTTACCTGCGGTCCTTTAACATTTTGCGAACAGAAATATGAAAAAAGGGGCCCACACACTTATTCCACTGAGGTCAGGACAAGAAGGCAGATGGGCGTGGGAAAAAAAAATGACAAGGTAATGTTACCTCCTGTAGCTGAATGAATACACAAAGGACTGTGTGTATGTCTGCAGCTCATTCATCATGTCTCTACTCAGTCTTAAACAGGACTCATAGCTTGTGGGCTTTGAGCTCCTTTGCACCTATGTAATTGGCAGAAAAAACGTTAACACTGACGTTTCTGCAAACCACAATTATGTTACCTCTGCACGTTAATATGCAGCGGAAACGTTTCAACAATGCAGTGGCTAAAATGTGGCTATGCAAAAGAAACACTTGGTTATGGTTAGGAAAAGACCATGTTTCAACTTAAAATGCTCCATTTGATGAGCACAATCCCAACAGGAAAAGCAGCTATATCTTAGTAAAAACAACTGCTTTTTGTATCCCCACTGACTGGTTGCTACAAAAACATGTTTGGAGCCTAAAATCTAATGTAAACACTGATGAGTTGCGACAATATACCAGCAATTAGAGCCTAAAAACTGATGGAAACACACTGAAGGGTCACTACAAAACACCCTCATTTGGAGCCAAAAATCTGATGGAAACACACCAGCGAGTTGCAATAAAACAACACCTAAAACCTAAAATGCCCATGGAAGTACACCAACTGGTTGCTACAAAACATCTACATTTGGAGGCTAACAGCTGAACAAAACACACCAAGTTGCTAAAAAAACATACAAGATTGGAGCCTAAGTTTAAAACACAGGCAGGTCACTACAAAACACCAGCAGCTGGAGCCTAAAAAACTGAGGAAACACACCAATGGGTCACTGCAAAACAACTACTTTTGAAGCCCATAAGGTGATTGAAACACACTGAGGGGTCTCTTTTTAAGTAAGCACAACTGGAGCCTAAAAGCTGATGGGAGCACTCCGACAGGTCTCTATAAAACACTCACAATTAGAGCGTAAAAGTCCATGGAAACACACCAACATGTCGCTACAAAATGCTACAAGACGGTTACTACAAAACACCACTGATTGGAGCCTCATAGCTCATTGAAACACACTGATGGGTCACAACTACACAAGCCTAGCCTAGAAGCCAATGGAAACACACTGACGTGTTGCTACAAAACACATACGATTGGAGACTAAATACGAATAGAAATACATCAACAGTTTGCTACAAAACACCTGATGGAAAGCCAATGGAAACACACAGACAGGTCTCTATAAAACAGCTATGATTGTAAATGTGTTCATGGTTTGCAGAAACGACACAAGACTGGAGGGGCAGAGGGTCAAGTCATGGAGAGCAAAGAGTGTTTGAAGGTGGTGGACAGGGACGCCAGGTGTAGAGGTCACTGAAAAGGAAGAAGAGGAGGCTTTTCTTCTGTCCTAGGATGTGCTTTAACTGCAGTACATGGTGCTCACGCACACAGTGCACTGTGGCAGCCCAACAGAGGCTCCTTTCAGCTGCAGTGTTATGGGGGAGCAGTGAAGTTAAGGGGCAGGGGAGGGAAAGTGCGGCGAAGTGCGAAAAACCCCGGGAGAGACCAAGATCCTCAAAAGGAGCTCTAATGGACCGAGAGATCGAGGTGGGGGACATGAAAGGGGAACAGGTACCGCAGCAAAGCTTTGAGGTCACTTCTTTGTACAAGAGTGTGTCCAATAGGAGGGGAGAATAAGGTCCGTGTGTGTGTGTGTGTGTGTGTGTGTGTGTGCAGGTACAGAAGTTATCATCCAAATAGTGCTGTCTATAAGGCACATACTGTAAGCTCTCCATCGACTATACCCTGTGGCCAAACATCCAGACGCTGTGTTTCTTGTTGGGGGGGAACGAGGACGCACAGTTGGCTGCTTATCTCTATCATGCAGACGTTTGTCCTCCGGTCTTCCATCACTTCACTTCCTTGTTAACAGGCTGCACGGTAACCGGCGAGCCACGTGACTCCCAACTGTTAACTACTAGCCCCTTGCCACCACGCCACCTGGGAAAGGCCGCCTCAGCTCGTTTGATGTTTCGGAATGAGAGGCAAACGTCAGACAAGGGGATGTCGAGACAAATGTTTTTCCATTAATCAGCCGGATAGCGAGGATTGATTTTAGGAGACACACAGGTGAATCTCATTTCCTTCTTGGCTTAATCCAACATTTCAATTTACTCCAGCTTTCATCCACCAAGTCGAAGAAGTAATAGATTTTTGTATAATAAATAATTCACATGATTGTGATTAAGCTTCTCGTGCTAGTGAGACGCCGCGTTGGTCGGGGGGGGGGGCAATGTGTTTCTTAACACTGCGACGGCGACGACGGGGCCCAGAGAGTCGACTGTCTCTGTTTCTGCCAGGACATTAATCACTGTCACACTCCTCTCTTTCTCTGTCAGCCTTGGTCTCAAACAGGCCCTCGTGCTCCCGCCGAGAGCCACTTCTATCGTCATAGCAACCAAAGGCAACCGCAAACCAAAATCAGCAGAGCTGGAGAGGTAGCGGGGCACAAAAAAATGTGTTTACTGTTGAACATTTGGAGCTCAAGGGGGCAGAACTTACATGCATCAAACTTTTTGTTCCACTTTGTTTCACCATTTTTTAGATTCACGACAGAACTGGCAAACATCAAAAAGGACAAGGGTCATAATCTGAAGGGTCCACACTCAAAGCTGTTCATGTGGTCATAAATCATCTCCATATTCAGCACCAGTTAACCCTTTAACACCTGGATCAACATCAATTTTCTTGTGCTGCATTCGGACACCTTTCACAAGTTATTTAACTCTTTGAAACTTGAGCAAAATTTCTTTTTTAAAAAATGGGAAACTGAGCAACTTGGGGGGAAGAAATAGTAAAAGGTGACAAGGAAAGTATCTGTAAATTAGGTAATATTGAGAAATGATTAAAATAATATCGTCGTCATAATTCTATTAATTATATATTCAAAATTACATTACAGAATTTTTTTTTCATTTTCTTGCATTGCAGTTAGTTGCTTGTCGTCCTCCTCACATTGTATATTTTCAATTCTCTTAATCATATATTTAAAATTATGTTCCAGCAAAAATGTATTTTGTAATTTTTTAGCACATTTTTAAGTTCATATTTTGTTTTGTTTTTTACTTTTGTTTGTTTGTTCATTTTTACTTTACTTTTACTTTTTTGTGCTTAATTTTAGGCAATTGCCTTGCAACTTTTTACTAATTTGATTATTATTGGGCCATTTATTTTTAAGCTGCTTGTCGTCCTTTTCCCATGTATTAAACGAAATCAAGCCAATGAGCTAATGAGCTCTTGATTAAAGCTTCTCCTGCAGCACCGTCCCTCTGCATGCCTCAACTCCAGAAATGAGCCTGCAGCTCACGCAACATGAATCACAAATCAGCCACTTTGGTGGAGAAAAACTCCAGTCTGTCTGTTGGCGTGAGACCAAGAGATTTCTGGCATGAGCCAAACAAAAAGGTCAGAGGACGGAGTAGAATAATTTCTCCTGAACGTCTGGCAGGTTAAGCTGGAGTCGGACGGCTAGGTGCTCATTGCTACCCAGGTCAAATCGGAAAAGCTATCAAACGCAGACACTGAATAATAGCCCGGTCTGATTCTCTGGGAGAATTCTGAGATGTTTTGGCATCTGAGATGTGAAATGGGCCTATAGCAGCTGCACAAAGAGTGTGTGGTCTCTGTTATTGCTTTTCTTTGTCACTCATTCCTCAATTCAGACCCAGGCCATGTCTCGTACACTCACACCCTCTGAACGCTGATTTTCCAGAGAAAATTGACCAGAGACTCTGAAAGCAGATTGTGGGAGAAATCATTGCTGGTGATTATTTTGGACTGAGATAAACAGCGCTGTAAGAAGTATTGAGATTTTCTCTATTTCTACGTAGCAATACCTCAGTGTGAATGTTTACATACCTACATTACATTTTACATACTCAGCACATTAAAACATATTAATAATTTGAAATATTTTACATAGTAGTGTTAACATTGCTTTTATTTTTACTGTACTTCTCTTTTCTATTTTTACATACTTAGGGTCTTTTTTTTCACTTTCTTTTTTTTCCAGATATATTTCAAGGGCCTTTTCAATACCTCCACTCCACAGGACAGATAAAGCGCAAAAGGGGGAGAGACAGAAGGGATGACACGCAGCAAAGGGCCGAAGCCAAACCCGAACCTGCGGTCGCTGCAGTGAGGACACAGCCCCCGCACATGGGGCACCCACTCAACCAACTGAGCCACAGGGTGCCCTTTTTCACTTTCTATCTATGCTTGGCATCAGAGTGGCTGTAACGAACCACAATTTCCCCCCCGGGAATCACTTAAGTATTTTTCACTCTGAAATAAACAAGTAAATGTCTTTCATTCAAAATTGCACTCAGGTAAAAATCCAAAAGTATTAGCATCAAGGGACACTTAATGCACTGAAAGTACTCATTATGCCGCAGCTCAGCAGAAGAAAATGTTGGCGTATGTTTCTGCAATCCACAAATATGTTACATTTGCATATTTTGAACAAATCAACGTTCACATCAACGTTTCTAAAGTGATATAATGTAAGGGCGGACTTTGCCATCGGTTGGTGGAGGCGACGGTGGATGCCGAGATGGCTGCAAAGCTGATGCATCCTCTGCTCCACCATCAAAATTGTGTAAAGAGTGAGACGAAATGGGAAAAATAGATTGGTTGGAAATTTGCAGTGATATTTCCCACAATAGCAGGAAATAGTTGGAAAACAAGAAATACAAGAAATTTTATAAGTGCAACAAGAAAAGCCAGAGGTTACATCCTTTTTACTACAGATCAACACAGAAAAAGAAGTTTAGTTACCATCACAGTTTCAAGTCAGAGAGGAGCTACAACAACCAATAATACAACCTGAAGTTTGACCACAACTTGAAGTTGGATATTTTGTCTTTTTATTGGTCATCTTGTGTCTCTTTGCAGTTCCTTTGCATCTCTTTGTGGTCTTTTTTTGTGTATTTTGTGGTTGTTTTATCTGTTTTTGTAGTCATTTTGTGTTTCTTTGCAGTCTTTATGCATCTTTTTGATGTTATTTTTAATTCTTTATTTTGGTCATTTTCTGTCTCTTTGCAGTTCCTTTGCATCTTTTGTGGTGTTTCTGTTTTTCTTTATGGTTGTTTTGTCTGTTTTTGTAGTTATTTTGTGTTTCTTTGCTGGCCTGTCTTTATGCCTCTTTTGTGGTTTGGCGTCTCTTTGAGGTTATTTTGTGTCTTTTTAAAATCATTTTGTATTTCTTTGCATTTCTTTTGCATCCCTTTGTGGTCTTTTGGGTCTCCTTGTGGTAATTTTGAATCTCTTCCTTTCTTTGTGGTTGTTTTGTACTTTTTTGTAGTTTTTTGTGTTTCAATATGAGTGTCATTTTGCATGTGACTACCAGCAGGGCCCCTGACCCTTTGGGCCCCTGGGTCTATGCCTGGTAGGTCCATTTAGTAATCCATCAGCGCAGGAGAACATGGTAAAAACATTGATGGGAATGAGTCTGAGAGTTTTCTCTCCCCAGTTATCCTCCACTCTCCAGCATTACATTTCCAGCCAACATTTGACGGAGGGACAACTGCTCTCATCATATTTAGTGCTGCAAAATCATTAGGCTTATAGTGCAAATCACAGTCTGACATGTGGTTGTCCAATTACACATGCCCTATGGGGATGGAGGGCTGTGGCTAACGGTGAAAGCGGAGACCAGCTGCCTGGTATCGCTAACTGCCGATTTCCCAGCCATTACTGCAAATGTAAAAAAAAATAAATGAAAAAATAAAAAACCTGAAGCAGACACACATATGCACACAAACACATGGATATGCAAACTACAAACAGGCACATTCACAAACACCAGACTGCTGACCAGCAGAGACGCATGTGCTGTGCTCTCTAATGAGCCAGTTATACGACCTATCAGAGGCAGTTAATCAAAGTCTGCTACTGGAAACACACCAACGCTAATAAAACTTTAGGTAAACACATCAGGAACTCTGATCTGCTTGAGCTAATAGCCTCCAAAACGGCCGGTATTATTGAGATGACAAATTGAATCATGACAGCTTCTCACAATGTCACATAATCCCAGACACAATAGAAAAATTGGTAAAACATATTATAAAGTCACTATATTTCCCATCACTGTGTAAATACATAGCTGGATAAATGCTGCAGGAGTTTCCAATGTGTCCTAATCCAGGCCTTGTTTGGAGGGCTTACTGCAAACCTATTACTTCACAGAGCACAGACTCAAGAAAGGAGTTTAGCTCTCACCCTGTGACTCCATTTGGAAGAGATATATCCATTTTAGAGGGTACGGCAGGGTAAAATGAGCCTTATTCCATTAGGAGGGTTTCTTAAAGCAGTGCACAATGGGGCTTTTCAAAGTAAAATACCTGAGATCTAGAGATCTTTGAGAGGAACGCTGAGGATTCAAAGTCAAAGTAAGGGTTCAATGAAGGTACTTAACAGCACTTGTGCACTTTAAACAGCGGTTTCTATGAATTATTATCACTCTCGTGTCATGTTCACTATGGAGATGTGTACTATACATTAAAGAAATGTGTTTAAAAGTACCTTATTTATGTCAGTATGGGACTTCTGTCACCCTCAACAAGATTTGTTGAATATATGCACAGGTTTCATTTTGCAGACTTTTACCAATGTATATGGATATACTTACACACCGAAGAAGGTGGGTTGGTGTATTTTTAACATTTCTAGCCACATGAATTAAGGGCCTTTTATGCTTTTCTAACCATCCTGTGTGCCTGGACCTGGGTTTTTAGTGTTTTTTTGTTATAAGTTCTCTTTTTTTGAGGCAGTGCTCCTGTTACCTCTCTTTTTCAAAAAGATCAATTTTTTTTGTTCAAATGCAAATGTTTCTTTATCAGACCATAACATAAAATGTAAAAGGAGATAAACTCTCTTAACAAGATATTGATATTATGTTGAAACAAAACCCAGCTTAACTGCCTAATTGTGAAATTAAATTAAAAATCCTAATAGATTCTGTGATGGCAGCCTTCTCAGATCTCTTAGAGGAATCTGAAAATTCATGAGACCTCTAACATAAGAGACCTCTCCAGTGTCTTATAAAGCAAAAACAGACAACCTGAGAGCCCATCCAGCAGCTCACAGAGCCAGTGGTTCAGAGTGGTATTAAAGCAGCGGAGCAGGGACAATGTTCCCACCGTCCCCACAATGGGCTCAACACCCATCTTCCAACCCAGTCCTCCGGGTCACATCAAGCCTTGAATAAGCTCCCTTCCTAAAGCTTCTAGGGGTTTCAGCCATGCGTCCAGAGCATCAATGGGAATAGTGTTCCTCCCCCCACAATGGCCAAATCAACTGTGGGAGCACTTTCTCCTCCTCTCGCGCCCCTTTTATTCTCGCCCTGCTCAGACCTTGCCGGGGTTGAACAGAGGAGGGACGGGAGAGAAAAGGCACATGCCTTCACGTCCGCTTCGCACGCATACAAAAGAGAAAAATCAAATTGCTCAGACATGCACGCATGCGCACATGCATGTATGAGCGCATGCTTGCACACAACACACATTCTCTCACACACACACACACACACACACACTCACCTCTTCTAATACCGAGAGGGATAACAATGAGAATGTGTGAGAAGAAGGAAAATACTGAAATGGTTCAATGCTTTAAGGAAAACACCTTCAGTGTAACAAACTGACCAATAGAGGAGAAACCCAGTGAGTCAGTGCAAATTTAAGAATTATGTGCAATTTCACTACATCAAACCAGGACAGCAACAAGTTATTATTTTCACTATTGATTGATTTGTCTTTCTTTTAAATTGAATACATCTATAAAATCTGAGAAAATTATTAAAATCATCCAGCAAATTTCAACAGAGCAGATCTTCAAATTGTTGTTCTGCCTGACAGTCAGATATTATTATATAAGATATTCTGTTTGCAATTATGTAAAACAAAGACAAGCAAATTATCCTCACATTTAAGGATCCAGTGTGTAGGATTTAGGGGGAAACTGAGTTCCTTTGCATCCCTTGTTGGTCTTTTCATGGGTCTTTGTGGTTTCTTTGTCTGTTTTGTGGATATTTGTGTCTCTGAGTATATTGGGTGTCTTTGTTGGGTCATTTTGTGTTACTTTTCTGTCCTGTGTGTTTTTTTCTATCTTTGTGGTTGTTTTGTCTGTTTTTGTAGTTATTTTGTGTCTCTTTGAGGTTATTTTATCTTATATTTTGGTCATTTTGTGTCTTTTTGCGGTTCAAAAATGGATTACAATATTATAAGTCGGTTTTCTTTAGTGTATAATCACCTAAAAGTAAGAATCATTGTGTTTTCTTTACCTCAGAATAAGCCATGTATTTACATAGGGAGCAGGTCCTTGTCTACGGAGATCGCCATGTTGCACCGACATGTTTCTACAGCAGACCAGAACAAACCAAAGACTTGCTCTAGATATGGACATTCACGTTTTGAGCATTCAAAAAAATTGTTGTAACCTGAAACTGCTTTATGCATTGTTTTTACCGCTTTAAATCACTGTGTCAATTTGTTTTGGAGAGAAAGAGACTTAAGATATCAAAGAAAAACGGGACGCAGGTATGACATTAGCAGCCCGGCTCTGACATACCAAACAGCATAGGATTTCTTTCATGAAACTGCTTTATTCAGTGTTTTTACCAGTTTGAATCACCAAGTCTTATTTTTGAAGGGAGAGATGTTTCTGCAGATAATTCGGCATTCCACATTAGCAGGTGCTGGGCTAGCAACGCATCTGTGACAAATGCCGAACAGCAGAGGAGGAACACTGATTTTTACCATGAAATTACTTCATTCTGTGTTTTACTGGTTTCGATCACCTGGAGTGTTTGTTTTGGAGAGGAGGAGACCTCTGCGGATAATTCGGCTCCCTTTTAAAACCTTCTGAACAATGAACACTGAAGGAACAGGAGAAGGTTGCATTCTGCAATCATCATTGCTGGATGCCACTAAATCACCCTAAATCTCACAGACGGCTCCTTTAAGAGGCTTGAAAGAACAAATGTTTGACACAGTTGCTTTATAAATGATTGATTCATCAACAAATGTCTCAGAACTAAATAAAATCCATTAAAAAAGTAACATATTAGGTGGAACATTTTTCTCTCTCTTTTTTATTTTTCTACTTGACAGACAGCTTGCCTTTTTCATCTCTATTCATCCCATTTGTAAAGGTGCAGTTATAATAACAACATGGGAAAAGGGAGGACAAACAATGATGACAGCGTTCCAGGGACAAATTGAGACTGTTGCTTCGCATCAAGCATTAATTAGCAAGGTTGCAGACAGAGTGCAGAGATGCTGCAGCCGTATCTGATTTCACAGACGACAAGGTTGTGTGTAGAGGCAGCGCAAGGCCGGGTTATGAACAGACAGGCACTACGAGCGAAGGCCACGCCAAGTGCACTCTGCATTCGGAAACAATGAGATCCTGGGAGGCTGAGGGGACCCAGACAGACAACGTGGAATTATTCATTTCCACCCACCGGCTCAGACTGCACCACGCAGACCGCCAGCCTCACTCAGCTGACGGCTCAAACTGTCTGTTTATCACAAGTGCACATTCTCCGTCAAACCTCGTGAACAAAAGACTGAGCTAAATCATCATCAGAGTGCTGCTGGACTGGAGGAGAGAGTATCTGTCAAGCTATAGTTTGTTGCTGACAGCAAAATTGGCCAAAGAGCGCTCATATAAAAAAAAGCCCCAGCCAAAATTTGCATGTTTCTGCAGAATATAGCTGAGGAATGATTTCATTTCAAATAAAAATGAGGTGAACTGAAGCGCAAGACCTCAATCAGGCTACGGAGACTGTGTGAATGTAAAATGGCAACATTTGTGTCGGCACCGTGGGACAGCATAAACGCAATCAGGTGACAGGGCGGCACAGCTTTGTATTCTGGGTATAAAGACCATAGTGAATATTGAGGACTGGGGCTGCCACAGCAAGTCACAGCGCCAGAGACTTAAAATCTGCCATTATATTTACATAACAGAGATACTCCAATGTGGCTGCCGTCTTCTGAATATATAGAGCCACTTTAAGGAAGCATCTCTGTTTGTGTGTGTCTCCTCGAAACATCTCAACAAAAAACGTGGTATGTTTTCTGCTCTCCCTGCATGTGGACAGCTTTGTTTTTCCTCAGTGTGCCCTGACCTAATTACCATGTGAATCCTGCTCAAGAAGGCCACTTTAAAAGTCTAAAATCTCTCTGCTACACTTTCACACACCAGGCTCAGTATAAAAAAAAGAGAAGAAGAAGAAAAAAAAAAAGAAAGCAAAATCTAGATCAAGCAGAGCACGTCTCAGCTAGCCACTCACTGCCTCCACGCAGCTGTTCTTAGAGCATCCTTCCTGGGTTTTTAAACCGTGGAAATGCATCTTTGTCGTGGCCGCTCTCAAGTAGGATCCAAGAAAAGAGCACGGGGTGTTACAGTGCATAAATAAACCGAGGTCTGGTTCCTGTGAGCGGCGACAGATGTCCTGGAGTGCTTGTTTGACGTGCATGAAAAGCCAAACAGCTGAATGACAGACGAACAGCCAAAATGACGAGCTGTAGGAGTTGTCACTTTCCTCTTTGGTTTTGGTCTGTGAAAAAGCTGAACCTTGAAGTGACAAAACAGTCTGTCAACTCCAGGACGGATTATTTTTCCTTTAAAACTTATTTTCTAGTGTTATGGATGTGAAGATTGCAGTGGCTTTAGGTACTTGGCGCGAGCCAACTGCAACACTCGCTACAACTCCCTCTTCACTATAACATATCTACCTACATATATACATGCATCCATGCTTCAAACTAGCCTCCATATATCGTATCATCATATCACATCACATGACCAAACAGAAACTTGACATTGAATAACATACTGTTCATATTACCACGCAATCATCATTGTTGTATGTATATAACAAAAATGCCAAAGTAAGAAATCATTACTTAAATTGAAAGGTTTTTAGTTTATTAACAGTTTTTTTTCTAGTTCGTGTAAAATAAGTATGTATTTTAATATATTGCCACTGACTATTTTATCATAAAAGGAAAAGGAAAACCATGACAGAAATGGTTTTGCCTTTTTGTGGTAGTATATAGCAAATGGCGCCTTGGCATTTCACATAATTTTTACTGTGAAGACAACCATATTTCCTCTGCAGCAATTACAGGTTTTTAACAGATAATGCATGTTGGTCTATAGCAGTGGTTCCCAACCAGTCTAGTCCCGAGGTCCGGGTTTCTCCTTGTTTCAAGGTCCAAACGTTACAAATTACCCAGTATTCAATTTTATATCACAAAATGTAAAAACATATTGGCTTAGAGCACAAAGAAATAAAACACTATTTCAGGAATATACAGAAATGTCACTATAAAATAAAAGCTGTGTGCTGGAAAATTACTGTATTTCAGATTAAAGTGTAGTACAAACTTGATACATTCAAGAGTCACTTGCAGTCTATTCAGAGCTGACCTGCAACCCACTTTTGAATGGTGACCAACCAGTTGGGGACCAGTGGTCTATGAGTTAATTTTGCTATATACCAGTTTACTGAACCACCCAGGTTGGGTTGGGAGCTAACAAGTGGTGTTGGTCATTCTGCGATTACGGCTTTAAACATTGCCCTGACCCAACAGGGTTGGAAATGGGGTAATTTGATGATACCCTAGCTACCGAGTTATGACATTTGTGTGATGTTTCAGGGCAGCAGAAATGGTGGAAAGCATGGAAATAGTGTCAACAACTGATGGTAAAAAATTATAGATTTTGTCATTTTGTTCCAGTAGCTATCATTTACTTTTAGTAGTTGTATATTTTAGTATATGCATCTATTAGCTGTAGCAAGCAAGCAAAGTTTTGACTATGAAGCATGCCAGGCACGTATACTAATACTGATAACTTTATTTTATAATACAAGTTGCCAACTTGACATTATAAATGCATAAACATGGCAAAAGTCAATATTTGGTTGATGGTAAGAAACTTTTTTTAATTTATTCATGTATTAAATATCAATATTTGATTAAATGTAAAATGAAATATAAATAAACTGAAAACAGCTATCAACCTCTTGTTCAAATGCTCTTGGCATTAAAAAACACATCCTCTTTGTAGCTTCCATGTTGTTTCCACTTTACGACTTTAAAGCACAAAACAGTGACGTCAGAAGAACAACTTCCCAACTCGGAAACACCGACCCTCTGATCACATGAACGCAGCATAAGTTGTGCTGCTAGCTAACTTCAAGTTAAGTGTCAGGTTATCGAAAGCAAAATTAACTAAAACTGACATCTCTAGTGGGGAGCTGAATCACTCGTTTCCGCCCAACACAGTGTTGGAGCGTCCTATCTCTCTATGGGCAGTGAAACCACGCTGCCAGACTGAATCACATTTGTTATCTGTCTGTTATCACTTTAGACACACATCAACACTCCCATAGTCATGGAGGTCAGACCATACTGAACATGGCATCCTTTTCTTTTCTTCTCAGAGAGGTAATATCGGATGGAGGAGAGGAGGGATCGAGTTCCTCCAGACATTAAACTTTCATATCCGTTTGTCCCCCCTCTTCAGTGATACCGACAACAGAAATACGGTATTCCACATGGTCCCACAGTTTAAATATGCGTCATTAAAATTTTGATGAAGAAGCTGCCGGCTCATCTACTCCACATCTATCATATTAGTTAATGAAAATGAATTATTAATGCCAACATCGGATGCCATGAATATACACACCTCTGATCAAAATCACTTTCACACACTGTAACTACAAGGACATCGAGGAGAGAAACAGAACGAAGGAGAAAGTGAACACAGAGCCAGTTTGAGAGAAGTTGGAGGGGCGTCTGTCCAGTTTTGTCTCAGATCTTTTTTGCTCTGCTGCCCCCCCCGCCTGCAGGACCTGTCAAGAGCCCTCATAAGTTCATCAAAGATGAAAACCTGTTTTCCATTTGAAAGGACTGACCCAGGATACTAAAACAGCTCTTCAGATAACAAAAGCGTTAATCACCCATAAGACAAGCATGTGGGCCTCATAAAGCATGTAAGAATACATGAATATCAATCAAAAGATGGATGGGATATGGGACTTTCACACGTGTTGGCGAATGAACACAATAAAAAAAGAGTTGTGCCAAGCGCTGTTTTGAATTCCAGACATGGTGAATTAGGCTGTTTAGATATGAAACAACACTAAATAAAACAAGATTTTTGTTTGCAATTATCAGTCTGCTAGAGGAATAGAGCTGTAGCTAAGTGATAATATGAATATTTGTTTAATTGGAGTACTAATTATAGATGATTTTAGGGCAGAAATCTACATATTTTCTGATCTTAAAGAGAAGCAAAGTGGTTTTAAAAAAAAGCTGAACTGAAAAGCAAACTTATTGTTATTTGACACATTTTCCAAAACTCAAACCAGCCATGCTCGGTTGCATTTGAGAGCCATTTGAGTGTTAATGAATAATAAAGTGTCCTTCATTGATGCCGCTGAAGACACTGAACCACTAAGGCTCAATAAAATGTTACAGATGAAAAACAGCGCAGCTCTAAAAAAGCTTCTAAAAGCCCCAGAGGTGGTAGGAACTGCTGGTGGGAAATAGCTTTCAAGTGAATAAGTTGTTTTGATTAATTTAGTGGAGTGAATGTGATATTTTAAGCCGTGAAAAAAGTCCAGAAACGGGACCAAATGTCTCTGAAAGCTGTTCCCGGTAAACCGCCTGCAGATAAAAGCTTGTTCAAAAGTGCTTGACATTTAATCACCTGAAGCAAGAAAAAAATCACACAGGTAATAACACATTACAGCAAAGTCCCTATATGTTTTCATTGGTCCCAGCTTGAATGCGTGCTGCACCTTTTGCTCCAGACAATCTTGCAGAACTCTCTCTCTCTCTCTCTGTGTACTCAGTTTTGGGGAGCACAGCAGACAGTCCAGCACATGATGCAGCAAACTTCACCTGGCAAGGTGTTATCACAGCTGCACAGTGCTGCTCAACACTGCCCTCTGTCGACACCACAGCTCAGTCTCCCGCTCCAACAATGCATTTCAGAATAATCAACTTAAACACATGCATGAGATAAATGTCCTATTTTATATTTCTTTGTTCGACATCCCCATTCTGGGAAGCCTCCTGCTGGACACTCATCCTTCTTTACAATTCAAAATATCCGGACTGTCTGCATGTATCGGAGGAGAAATGGAGAAGCAATTCATCCATGTGACAAGCTCATGAATAATGACTTTCTGAGCTGATTTTTTGAGTGTTTTCATGCAGAATTAGTCCAACGAACGTTTGCAGAGGATTTTGAAGGACTAAAAAAAACACTGAATATGCGCAAATGCTGGAGCACACTCCGCGCGTAAAAGCCAATTTGCTAATTGGAACTGATAAGCAATGAGGTCATTATGGGCAGTCTTAAATCGGATTACAAAATGCATAAGCAAATTGGGGGGAAAGGGACAACAAGGTGGTCAATTTTGCACCACATATGCGCTGCATAAACAAGGTTACCACGTTTGAATATGTACAATTTTGACAGAAAAAATGCAAGTTGAACGCACAACGCTTAGAAAATCCACTTTCCCGAGAGATCACATCAACGAAGTTTCCTCTGAAGATTATTCTTAAAGTTGACATCAGTTTTTGGATCGGGACTACAGGGCAGCGTGCAGCACAAAGTAAGTTTGAGACGGTGCTAATGTGGCAGGCACAGGCAGCTCCTGCAGCCCCACAAATGCTCCTCTGATCCTGGGATGAAACGTGAGTGGAAAGTAAAACTGGCGTGGCATAAAGGAACTGCTAACTGCTCTGAATAACACATGCTATCAACGGGCAAATCGCCTCACCCCGAAGCAGTCAAAGTGAGCAAAAGCGCAGAAAAGTGTATCACATTTAGATTTTAAATATGCCTCGTTGTTCTGCTCTGATTAAAAAAAAATGGTCCAGAGAAAAACGGACCCCACAGCGTGGCTGTATGAAGCTCACAAGCAGACAATCCATTATTGATGGATGATGATTTTTTAATTTTATCTAAGCAGGTTACTCTAAAGCAGGCTATTGTGTTGATTTGGTCTCTAAAAATACAGCACTCCAATCAAGCTGCATCCATTCCGCCTGAAAAGCGGGATACAAGCTGGAAACTGGTGCACAACACACCTAAAAAGTGCTTTTGTGCCAGGTATTCTGCTGAAAAACAGAAAGAAAAAGTGATTTTCTTCTTACCTTTAACGATGTTTGTATTCCCCAAGTTGGTGACAATGCCAGGCAGAGACGAGGAGAGAATCAGACTCTCTGAGCAGTAGAGACCGAATAGAGACGGGTTCTAGTGCTGTGTCCTCAGCCGCTGTGTGCGTCTCACCGAGCGACCTGCAGCCGACAACTGCGCTCTCTCTCTCCTTGAGCGTCGGACGATACCACCGGGTTGAGGGGAGGGAGGTGGGGGAGTGAGGGAGGAGGGGAGTAGGAGATGGGGCCGATTTGCAAGCGCAATAGGGAGGAAGTGCGCATGGACACCCCCGGAGAGCTGGAAGAGTGTCGCAACAGCGCGTCCGTCCAGAGCGAGAGCAGGCTGGTTTTGGGAGTGAATCACAGATCGTTGGACCTGGGAGAGGCACAAGGGCTTCTGGGAAAAGGTTTGCCCCGCGTGTTGTTGTCTGGGACTCCACCGCACCTGCTGTGAGTCCGCGTGCGCCGGTTACCTGGCGATCAAACTCCACCGGGCATCGTGTGTTGTCTTTGCTGCTTTGCTGTTTTGTTCAAGCAAATTCAAACTGAGACAACAAAAAAGAGAAGGTTATACACTGAAGCAGAGTCATTCTATTGTATTCTATTGTTCGTTTGTTTTTTTTGTTTTTTTTTATTGATCTCTTTATTGAATTTTCAATGACAACGGCAAAATACAATGAATGCCATTAACGCCAAATATAATATACTCCCAGCTTCCCACCCACCAACACTCAACCTCTGGCACATAAACCAAAACACAGACAGGAAATAATAAATAAATAGATAGATAGATAGATAGATAGATAGATAGATAGATAGATAGATAGATAGATAGATAGATGGATAGATAGATAGATTGTGCTGTTTTATGTCATTCTACATTAACATAAACCTGAAACTGAACTGAACTGAATGATAAGGTTAATTTAGGTCATTAATCCATGTTTTCTATTGTATTGTATGTATTATAGGCTACTGTAATCTATTGACTACCTGGATATAGGATTTTAACAGGTGTGATCATTACTTTTTGTCCAACATTACTTTAAAGAAAACAATCAACCATGCTCTATTTAAAAAAAAAAAACATGAACACAACTCTACACACATTTTCATACAGTGTAATTAAACCTGCAAACTGAACGGAATTGATTAATGAGGTTAACTGAAGTCCATGATCCATGTTTTTTCTATTCTATTCTATTCCATTCTATTCTATTCTATTCTGTCAGCAGGGTTAGGTCAAACTTCGTAAACTTTGCTGTTTTATTTCTTTAAACCAAATTTTTCATGTAGGGCAATTAAACTTAGGTCAATGCTTCATATTCTAGTCTATTCTTTTCTATTCTATTCTATTCTATTCTATTCTATTCTATTCTATTCTAATCTGCCCAGTGTGGGCTGAGGAAAATGGTGTAAGCCAAACTCAGAAAATTAGTTTGTTCTGTTTTACTTAATTATACCCAATTTTCATACAATGCAATTAAATCTGAAACTGAACTGAACAATAAGGTTAATTGAAATGAAAGCCACATTTTCACAATGTACTGTACAATGTACACCATGAGGAAAACAATCAACCAAACTCCATTTAAAAACATACATTTATGCGGCTGTACATCATTTTCACACAGCAATTTCTTTTTCTATTCTATTCTGCCAGGTGTAGGCTAAAGAAATGAGCCAAACTCATTTCAGAAATTCCATGATCCATGATCTAAGCAGACGTGTTCATTAACTATTTACGCAATATCACATGAGAAGGAGTGCTGTTGTACCGTATATCATCACGGCTGTGATTCTGCTGTAGGTACAAGGCCATGATGATATACAGAACAACAGCATTCGCTCTTGTGTTATATTGCTTTTATACAGCAGTTCTACAGGCTTCATTTATTAGTTAACAATAATAAGCAACAACAGATTATGATTTGTTCGTTCATATAATTGTGCATTTACACTGGACACGGCGTGTTTACATACACCCCCAACCCCAAGCTGGAGGCGCGACCAGAGGGTGCAATTTCAAAAATTCAAAGTATCTCACATCAAAACAGCCACTCAAGCTGCAGCTCCAGTGACTTTCCGAACAGCTCTGCATAAACTCAGGAAATAACTTAAGTGAAACTTTCTGTGGTAGAGAAAGGGGTGGGGGATTGTGGATGAATACAAGCAACCAGTGGGGCAGGGCGGACGCGAATTGAAGCTTCACTAAGCATCAGTTCTGTACAGAGACACAACAAACAAGGGCGTGACGTGCTCAGAGATCAGTGAGCAAAGCTATGAAGTTACATGGAGAGTTCTGAAAATACACCTGTGTCTTGTGTAAGCTAGTTTTGTTGAGTTGCTTTTTAGCTAAATGCTCTGAGTAATTTAGGTTGGTCTTTTATTGTGGAAAGTAAACAGTGGAGGGCATGTAATGCGCTGCTGTGTAAGTCCGATAAATAATAGTCTTGGTTCACTCTGCTTCAGGGCACAGAGCCTGACGGGGCCTACATCTGTACATCCAGCTTTCTGTTATATTTCACTGTAAACCATGTTAGCCGTTAGCTGCATCTCCTAGCTATTGTAAGCACAACCACAGCTTTGAGGGTGAATTTTCAGCAGTTTCAAAATGCTCCGAAAATGAAAAAAGCAACCATATGCGAGCGAGTGACGCAGAAAAAGAATAAAAAATTGTTCAAATAGTTCTGAAAGCTGGAAGTGACAGCTGTTGCCTAGCAACATTGACATTTTCCTGTAAACTGGCTTGCCATTTTGTGTAAGCTATTTATAAGAGTGAGAGAGGAATGCACTGAAATAAATCAAACAAAAAAGCAACAAAACATTACAAAAACTTATTTGGTGCACATTTTTAGATTATTACAAAAACTTATTTTGGTTATTAAATTTATTATTTTTTGTTACTGTCTGTGTCCTTTCCTAAAACTATATAATATTTTTTTAATATCTGCATTGGTTTATGTATTGATACTATACTTATTTCTTATTATTAATTGTCTTCTGTGTAGAATGTCAACTTTTTTTAGTGCTCTCATGTATGTTTGTCTGACTTATTTGAACATATTTTTTGTTAAATAAAACTGTGAAAAAAATAATAAGTAAATAAAAATTGTGTTAGCTAGGTCTATAAGTTACTGCAGACCAACTGTAACAAACTGTTGGGGAACCCTCACCAGCTCACAGCTGCAGTCTCTGCCGCCTCCAGCTGTCTCATCCAGCTGAGGACACTCTGGCTCCTGTCACCAGTGAAGACAGAGGACAGGTTGGGGTCCCTGCCGGTTGAGCGACTGCCAAACATCCCCGTGCCGGCTTCTACAGGCTCCTCATGTCCGCGCCGTATCTTCATAACATAGTTTTGCACAGTCATGGGGTTAGCAAGCTAGCTATACTGAGGCAGCTAAGCTAAAAACAACAGCGCGGCTAACGGCTCCGAGAGTGCGGAGTTCGCCCGACTGGATAACTAATAAAACAATAAACGGGACGCAAGACGGTGTGACAGCTCCAACAGCAACTGCTGCCATATTTATTTTACTTAACCAAAACTCCCACACATGCTCCAGCCCCGAAACTTGTGGAAGTTCCCCCCAAAACTTTTTTTTACCTGTCATAGCCTACGGCAACTAGAGAGGGACATAATAGGCCTACAGAACAATCTGTTACACTACCATCTACCAACCGTTAATTTAGGCCTAATTAATGGTGTAGAACAACTGTAGTGATACACAAAGAGATAAAAGTCATATAAGTAAATAAAAATTATATATGTATATATTCCCCCCATGTCTTTATTTAAACATGCATGCAAGACAATAGATGGTTCATGCCAGATTTAGCTATATACACACACACACAATCATCTAATCATCTAGGCAATATATAGAATAATATAATTATAATAATATAATATAATAATTAATTATAAGTATTACATCACTCTAATCATATAATTATCTATCTATATATGTGTATCTATTACTCTCTCTCTCTCTCTCTCTCTCTCTCTCTCTATATATATATATATATATATATATATATATATATATAACAATTTATGCAGCTGTACATTATTTTGAAACCCCATCATCTATTCTATTCTATTGGTGACTAGCCTGTAGGCAATAATTATTTATATATGATAAGAAGATCATAATGAGGAAACAATCAGAACAAACCAGTCTCAATTTTAAAACTTTTAAATGCAGTTTTCTTTCTTCATGTCTCAGTTTGATATGGCACAACTTAACCTACAAGGTTAATTTAAGTGAGTATTTTTGATTCTTTTCTACTTTTATGTATTCAACTCTTCCCACCCTTTTCATAGATTTTATATTTATATCTATAGCTCGCAAAGCAACCTATGTTTTAAATCTCTTTGTATATGTCCCTTTTTGTAGTTCATTGCTATGCATTAACTTTGTTAAGGGGTATTGACCCAAGCAGTGCATAAATGAGATGCTGTGGAGCAAATTTCACAGCTATAATCAAACCACATCCTCTGAAGGAGCGGAAGTCGAATTGATAAAGAGCTAATTAAGCGCCATTCAATCACAAGCCAATTTACTAATTACCCTCTTGTGTAATTAATTGTCTTGCAGTATGGCTGCGTTGTGCTGATAAAAACAAAAAATCATGTAGACTAGAGTGCTTACACAAATGTCTATCCACACAACATGAAAGGGGTGTATCTGTATGTCTGTCTGTAGGCGGCAGGTGACGTGAAACACCTCTTCCTGCAGAGTATTCCTCAAGAACTCCATTTCCCATGAAGCCTTGCGCCGTGCCGGAGTATCCGTGGAAAACCGTTTGCGCCTGCGTATCCAGACGTGGCAACGGCATCATGGCCTCTTGGAACCGCCACGGGAGTCGGATGAGAGAGGCGAAAATGCTCATGTTGGCGTTGCTGGTGAGTCAAACGAGCCTCGTGTGTGTGTCCGGGGAAATGCGACGGTTTTTCTGTCACGTTGTCTCGCGCGGCGGAGCGCGCTCGCCTCCGTTAAGTCAGTCAGGATGAAAAAAAGAAATCGCTCCTCACCGCGTCTCCTAGCCTGTCCGTGCAGGAGGTAAAGTTGACAGCCCTTGACTGAACTTGGTGCTCAGATTTGACTAGCTAGTAGTGATGTGGCCGCTCTGCGGTATTTGTGGCGCAGATAAAATCACCGTATTTATGTTTAGCTGCCCACAGAGCGGGTTTGTGGTCAACGGTCGCCTGTGTGTGTGTATGTGTACTCGGGGTCCCTCCCCTGTGTGTGTGAGCCAGAACTAACGTCCAGTGTCACAGTAAACTCTGCAGACCTGAGCAGCTAACTCGCCTTTCTGTGTAACTTAGCCTCCACTCTCATGTCTAAAAGCGTCTCCTGTTTTTAGTTTCATTCCTGCAGCAGTTTGGGATTATTGTTCTAACACAAAATGACTCACGGTTATTTAAATTCGTCTGTTCAGTCAGTCGAGTTTGTAAAGGGAATTGAAAGTTCAAAACTTTGTAACTTCAAAAAAACACCTGGTGGGTGTGACCTACTCTTAGCTACCGTAGCTTATATTGTACTTACAGTACTTAACGATTTTTGGAGCTAAAATTAAAAGTCATCTTATTTAATATTTGGTTGTGAATCCTTTACAGTCAAATGCAACCAGGTATATAAATATGAATGAAAGCAAATGAATTGAGGTCTGTAGCATGGGAATCTGAATACACAAGTGACTCTGACAACTTCTAGAACAAAAATTTGATTAACTGATTAGATAAGACTATAAAAAATTGTAATGATTTAAGTCATTTTCAAAGCAAAAAAAAAGGCTTTTTCATATCTTGAACTCTGACAGTATGAGATTTACAATACTAATCTTCTGGTATATTTATACCAGGTTGCATTGAAGACAACCTGTTTAAAAGTCAATATTAATTGTTTGAGCTACCTTTTGTTATGGTTGTATGATACCATATTTGGTCTTTATTCCTTTCTTTGTTGAGCATTACATTTTTTCAGTTTAACTCACTTGAAGCTGGCTGCTGCTGTACGTATTTCCTGTATGTTCTGGTTGTATTTTAAGTAAAGAAACTACTGAGAGATCAATATGTATGGTCCTTATGACCTTGCTAAAACAACAAATCTGTGGCAGTCTAACACTTTTGCATGGTAGTATATCTGTTTGTATAACAGAAGTGCCCTTTTGAAGAAGTACATTAAATTCCTTTCCATGTCACGTGACTGTCATAACTAAACTGGAAAGGCAGCATAACTAACTATTTATTCTTCCCAGTACGAAAGTTGTTTTAATATGCACGTGTGGTTTAGAGCAGTGAGTCTCAACCGTATTTGTGTCAAGGACCTCTAAATTGAGAGGCCTAAACCAGGGGTCTCCAAACTTCCAATTTTTTTTTTGAATGAGGGTCATATTAGATAATGTGAAAGTACCTGGGGGCCAGCTGCTTCTTGCATCATATGGGTTATTCCAAAAAAATAAAAAAGCTAACTAGCAGCTTGCTATAGTTGTATTACCCATGAATCTAATCAAATGCATCTAATTTAATATTTATTCTGGAAATATTATTGAAATTGTAAAATTGCCAAGTGCAGTATCCAAAATGCAGGAGCTACATTTTTTTGATAAAGGTAAAATATGACACAACATACAATGTAAATGAAGCTGATGTGTGAATGAAGATGTGCTATAAAGACTCTTCAACTGTCAAATCATGTTGTAGATGTAAGAGAGTGTGCTTGTGTTACACAGACCCCAGCACATCATCATTTTTATTTTTATTTGTTTATGAACATAAAATCAGTCCATGTGCAGCCCCAATTTATTGTATAAAATATCAGAAAATAGTAAAAATAGCAATATTTCCTGAAGTCCAAGGTGACTTCCTCCTGTCCAAACCCCCTAAATACTCAATCACACAGTGAATTATTTGCTTTTTTTAAAAATAAATGGCTTAATACACTTTGTAAGTCTATATTTTAAACACTTACTTACTAACAGATAGATGCAGAATGTAGACTGATGAGTTAATTTTCTTTAATTTGAAATAAAAATAAGAAACCAACATCTTATTCATATAGAGACAAACATAAGGCAAATCCTTCAGTTCTTTTGTCCTCACATCAGTTGCAAGTAAATTGTCCCAGCTTTTTTATTCTGTATAATATTGGTCAAGAAGAAATATTAGAAACTGCAATTAATGAAAAACGGAGTGCACTTTGGCAAGCCAGTACAACCGGCACATATGTGTTGATATGCCTCATGAAAATGACAATCCAAAATAAATTATGTTCGCCAAAACCCAATGCACAGGCTGGTTGGCATGAGGAGGGTTGGACTCGGTGTTGGAATAACTCACTGATGACGAATCAAATACACTGTGTACACTTATGTAGTTATTCTTGGAGTCTTGAAATGGATCCAAGGACAAGGATTTTCTTTGGTGTGTTAGTGCACAATGTAAACATTTGAAGAGAAAGTAAAATAAAAAGTAAAAAGTAGTATTGCAAACATCAAGAGACATAAATATGGGATTAATGTTCCAATAAAAATATAAAAAAGACTACAAATATGTACAATATATCTCAATCTATACATCCAGTTGCCAATTTATGAGATATCCAATTGACTGACAACTGAGAATAAAAGCAGGCCTTTTCCTGCACATTGTCCTGTTGCACAGCAGCCTTTGCAAACAAGGGTGGAGTTGGGGTGTGTGTATGCACAGTGCACACTAGCTCTATAAATTTGGACACACCATTTGATAACTTGGCACCGTGCCGCAGCTCACCGGATTCGAAATGCAGTTGTTACTATGAGGTTAAAGTGCTGACTAGCAGCTGTAATTCATTAAGTGTTACTACCGCAACAGATGGTCTGTGTAGGAATTGTTTTATGCATAGCACCACAATTTAGGGAACCAAAGTGAGAAGTCATCCTATTTAATATTTGGTTGTTAATCCTTTACAGTCAAATGCAACCATGTAAATAAATATGATGAGCATGAATTGTAGTCTGTAGCAATAGAATCTGAATATACAAGTAATTTTGATAAATTTTAAAACAATAATTTCATTGATTGTTTAGTTAGACTCTAAAAAATATGTCAATTATAATTATCATTTCATTTTTAGGCTTTGAACAGACAAAACAGCAATTTGAAGATGTCACGTTGGGCTCTTGGATTTTGCGATGCTCTTTTTTTTTTACACAGTTTTTAAACACTTTATTAAGGTATGATTATCCTTTTTTTGTCCCATAGTGACAAAATTTACACTACTACATCGGCAAAGGGGATAGTGCAAATGAGAGGCATCAGTAAAAAAAAATAAATATATAAAGCAATATACTAAACATGCACTGGAGAAAAAACGGAGCAATAAAGTAAGTAAACAGTAAAATAGCAGAATAAAATAAATTTCGGCCTGAGTGGCTATAATTACATTGCACATGTCAAGTGTAAATAAATATATTGACCAAATGTTTAAAAAGAAAAGAGAAATGCTTTGCCGATTTTCAACCAGCAATTTAGAAAACAGTGTGAGCAGTATGTGTAAATACGCGTAAACTTCCCTACATCTTGCCAGCACCCAGATCTCCCTTCTTAACTCGCTGGCTCAGGGGCTTTTCCTCGGACTACAGATTGTGCTTCCACATTTTTGTTTGCCCGCCACCATGCTAGGAATGGGAATTGACAAGATTTTATTGATACCAATGCAATTATCCATTTTGCCTTTTGGTCCGATTCTTTGTTGATTCTCTAATTGACTCCTGATAGATTTTCTGTGTGGATAAAAGTAGGCCTACCAGGGTTTTCAGGTTCGATGCAGCTGATTTACTATCTCTGGTGAGAAGAAGAAAGCCATGCGTGTAACTTAGGCGTGCAAAAGCTTTACTGTATAAATATTTTTCTTAGTCAAAGAAAAAAACTTCCAAGCCTGCTTTCATGGTGTAAATGTTATGTTAGCATCAGATATTTACCCTCTGTAACGGACATGGCCGTGCACACAGTGTCAAATATACATGGCATTCCTGGAATTTAAGCCCATTTTGTGCAGGAGATGTTTTAGCATATTGCTGATGTTGTCACCTTTACTGGAAATGATAATTTTGCAGACATTGCTTGGCACTGGCACTGTTGTCATGTTTCTTTGTGAAATGAAGCCGCACTCAAGACCATTTCTTCCTCTTCGCCATGACTTCTTTTTGTTGAACATTTCCAGCAGTGTAGATGCATGGGTTACCAGCACTGATAAAACAAACTAATAACCTCAAAAGCATCCAATTTCAGTGGATCTGACAATATAGACCTGGTTCTCAACTGGAACCGGTTCTCAATTTCTTTCCCTAATGGACACAAGGAGTGTGGAAGCGAGTTAAGAGACATCCGCCCGTCTTTCTCTCTCTCTCTCTCTCTCTCTCTCTCTCTCTCTCTCTCTCTCTCTCTCTCTCTCTCTCTCTCTCTCTCTCTCTCTCTCTCTCTCTCTCTGTTTGTCAGACTAAGACCGAATTCAGATAAAACTGTAAAACTAGGCAATGCTGATCAAACAGAAAGCAAGATTATGTTGTGGTATTCCCTATTTCTTACCTGAAATGTTTTTAGGAACCTATTTTATTGCCCCGTTTAGCTGTACTCCAAGGTTGTGAACAGAAAGTGGGCGCCATATTGTCAAACACGCGAGCTTGCACGAGCGGGGGCGTTTATTGGTTCGGTGTGGCATGGTGCGTTGTGGTGGCGTAATAATGACATATATTGATGTAAATTTGCCTAATTTTGTTTTTATTTTGTTTCTTTGACTTCTTAACTGTATTGTCTCTGAGCATGTTAGGTTGTAGGTTATAGGTGTTAGCTATAGGTGTGTGTTACTTTTGTGTGTGTGTGTGTGTGTGTGTGTGTGCGCACTAGTACCTGCGTGTCAAAACAATTGAATACAAAGTTCCTCCACAGACACACACACAAAATTAACAGTTTATCAGTTGCCCATGATTGCTAAACACAAAATGTTGTCTCTGTTTTTTTAGGCCAGAATAATCAATATGTGTGACCCAAACTGTGACATTTTGTCTACAGATTCACAAAATAAGCGTGGCTTAGCAGCCAGAGGGGGAGTGGTCCGTATTGATTTGTCTCCCCCCAAAATTGATTCTACCTCCTGAAAGCTGTTTATCTGAAAGAAATTGATTTGTTTTAGGGAAATTTATTTATTTTCCCTCTTTAAACACAGTCTGGCAAACAGTTTACATGGTATGCAAGTATAAAAGGGCTGCGGCCTTTTGCCTTTATTGATGATTGTTTTTATTATTTCTCTTTCGAATCAAGTTACTTGTTTATTGGTTAGTCAGTACAAAGTATTAATACTGCATTTACTTGGGAGCTGCTGAGCCCAAAGAAATGCATTAATTGGGCTAATCCAGGACAATCTCAACACAGAGGATTACCATCATATTGCACACAGAAAAACTGAAACCCATCTAAATGTCTTTATGAACAGTGAATCAAGTTGCATTTGCTATCCATGAGCTTGTTCAGTTCCCCCAAAATTGATCAACTGTATATAATTGGCTTTCCTAAAAATGATTTTATCCTCAAAAGTTGACAAAGTGCATACTTTTAGCAACGAGCAATAATATTAAAACATTTATTTAACAAAAGAGGTCAAACTTCTCGAATATCAGTTAAAACAAATAGTTGTATGATAGGGAAGATAATAAGCAATTGACGATTATTTAATCGTCAATTACACAAATAATGGATTAAGAAAAGTGCTTACAATTTGCAACTGTAGTTGAAAAAGTCATGATTTAAAACAGTAAAAATATGATTAAAGAATGAATAAACAAGACTAAAGATCTGACTAGATATTCAATGACATCTTCAGTATTTGAGCTTTGTTTTTGTTTTGTTTTTTCCATTTCATGTCTTTTGGTTGGAACCAGAAAAAGTTTTGATAAGCAGTCTTGACAGCGTGTTAATAGGCTGAGTCCCTCCTCTGACTTCCATCGCTAATAGCTGAAATGTAATAGTTGCTAAAGCTGCTAATTGATTGCTTCTGTACTCATAAGACTGCTCTAACTCGGTGCTCTGTGTGTTATCGGATGCTGCTTAGCTTCGTTTACAATAGGCCAGTTAACACACACACACACACACACACACACACACACACACACACACACACACACACTAGCACACACCTGACTGGCTCATTAGTCCCATGAAACTCAAGGCAAGTGCTTGACAAACACTGTTGTGATTTTTTTGCTGATTCAGTTCTGCCCTCAGAACTGGATGCCATTTTTTAAGCAGATTTGTCACACCAGATGGAGGGTGTGGGCTCGTAGGCTGAGCACCTGCTGTTTAGTGAGCGCCACATTTTTTACAGCAGTGTGACGGGACTTACCTTTATGGCAGATAAGGGCGGTCGATGTATGAAGCACTAATGGATTTCTTCAGAGTATTGAGTCTGAGTCTTAAAATCACACTGTCACATGCGTGGTTGTGATATGATCGATGATGAAAGAATTTCAGGTAGATTATAATTATGATAATGGATTTTTTTTTTTTTTCTGAGAGGTCACACTTGGTACGTGCCGGTTGACATTTAAGCTGTTGTGTTATTGTTCGTGGCCGACGTCACAGAGAGCTGGCAGCTTTTGTGGTGTTTGGACAGATCTCAGGCTTTACGCACTGTGGATTTGATGGGGGTGATTTTTGATTAACTCTTGCCTTTGGTGTTGTGAGCCTCATCAATATATTGACAGGTCAATATATGATATGATTTTGTCTTTAAGATACATCAGTATTTCTGTAGACACCCAGTTTAGTAAGTACACATAGCTGAAAGTAATGCAGTCTAATAATCATGCAATGAATCCTACATTTATGAAGGTTATAATTTTCAGTTTTCATGGCGAGACGTATTATGTGTTTTGGGTTGTCCAGACCATTCTTGCAATATCTTAACAATACCTTTTACTTAAATTTGGGTAAAAAATACAGCATAGCAAACATGTCAAGGTGTGGAAGTAGAGTTAAAAACATGTACACTCAATTAAAACAAGATGTAAAATAAGGCATTTGAAAAGTCCTAATGGTGAAAGACTGTCCAAGTTTAAGTTCCTTTTCAGATTATTCCATGTAAAAGGTGCACTGACAGAGAGTGATTTTTTTTTCCTAGTTCAGTTTTGATTTGGGAAATGTGGAGCAGCAAGCTAGTCTGTGACTGAAGTACCAAGTTTATAGTTAAAAGGGATGAAATATAGGGAGAAAGCATCTGTCTTAAAGCTTTATAGATGAATAAATACCAATGCTGGTCCCGCCTCACAGCCAATTGTAGCTATTTTGTACCAGATTTAAGGATGAACTGATTAGAAATTGGTGGTCAATGGTCACTGTGACCTCACAAAACAGGTTTTTGGCCATAACTCAAGAATTTATACGCTACTTAGGACAAAATACAAATGTCTAATGGGATAAAATTCTGATGTTATGACAGTTTATATTCGAAAGATCAAAGGTCATTTAACTGTGACATCATGACCTCTTTGGCCATTATTTAGTGTCATAACTCAGGAACAGAGGGTGAGACATTTGATCAGTTAAAGAATTGATAATGCTAATCTTGGGTGTCCACCTTCAAACTGTACTGATTGTATAGATCTTCTGTGCGTATCATGGTTAAATGTAATCCGAGAAGTGGCCAGCTGCCATTTTGTTGAACAGAAGAGGTTGCATTGCGTCATCCACCGGCAGGACCAACTATAGGTCTGGTACGGCACAGTGCATTCTCATAGTTGTAGGTTTTCTAACTTTTGAGCAAAAGCCAATGCCACAGCCCTTTATTCTCTTTTTTTCTTTATCTGTGTTGCGCCCATTTTAAAAGTACTTGCGTCTTTCTACTGCATAGACTGCCTAGGTTTATATGATGACCCTCTTTAAATGGGTGAAGTACTTCTTTAATAAAATTGTCTCTTTAGGGGTGGGTTTTTTTAAAAAACAAATTATGATACTGGTACCAGTACCAGTACACTCGAAGTGATACCAATGCCAAGAAAGACCTCAATTGGATACCTTTTTTTCTTTTTCATTTGATACCTGTCATGTGAATGGAGTGGTTTGTAGTCGAGCCATACGTTTGATTGTTTTGGTGGCATCTTGGCATGTGTACTGCCAACTCTGCCAAAATCACTGCTCTGCGATGGCCTATCACTTGTTACAATAAACTGAATAGTCTTTTTTTTCTAGATCTGTTTACAATAAGGATCGAATGCAGGTGTTGTTTCACTGGAGAGGTGTCAATAACACTTGGTACTGTTTTTTTTTGTGCCAAGCCCTATTGCCCTTGAATTGAATCACCAGTTTGAAGAATTGAACTGCTGTTAAACCAGTGGCTCATGACTCTAGTGTACTGTTCTCTTGTTCTTCTATCATAGAGCCAGATAAGTGTGTAACTGTTAGAAATGTTCGTTACATCAAACCTTTCTGCTCTCCTCGTGTCTCATCTCCATTGATCTTTTTTGTACCAGTGAGGCTGTCTCGCTGTAGTGTGAGTTGAGGAGGTAGTGATAATAGGGAGAGACAGGGTTGGGAAGGTACGAGGGCAGCACCATTATAATTCCTCTTACAGTGTTGGCAGAGTGAGTGAAGCCTAGGGAGGTGTCAGGGTACACGGCTCAGTGATTGATAGTTATTAGTGGGGTTTCTTTGTGTCGGTCACCCGCCGGCTGAGACGGGGGGCAGAGGTCGTGGAAGCAGAGATGCTGTCCTCAAGTCAAACTAAAACTGGAGTATATAACCCACACTAAATCAAACTGAATATTCATACGAGCCCTTATGAACAAATCTAGACAGTGGAAGGTGTATAATATATAACAGTTAATAGAAATTCACAACAAAATCTTGACATTTTGGAAAAATAGTTAATTGATGCAGTAATACAGTTGTAATGCGGTCACAGTTGTGTGTTTTGGGGTAATTTACAATAGCTTTGAGTGCAGATCCGCCAATCAAAACCAAGGAACAGAACTGTCTGTTTTATAACATTGCTTTTTTGCCTGTGACATATTAATTGGTGCAATGTCCACAAGGAGGGTAACCGGAGGCAAAGACGACCAACACTGTACAAATGTCTATGATTTGCACTGTTTACTGTTGCTCCATTTGATCAAATTGAAAAAAAAATGAATAAAAACAGGGCTACTTTTAATTCCACAAAACATAGCCCTAAGTAATTAAATTATCTCTGAAAAACAGCAGCAAATGAGGATCAAACACTTCCACCTTTAGTCTGGAGTCAACTAATTTCAAGCGTTAACATGCCTTGAGTTTATTGCATTGCAATTACAATATGATGGGACAACTTTTCCTGGTTTTAGCCATAACCCAGATGTTTAAAGTTGTTTCAACAGAGCTTTTGGAATGGTTTACCTAGTTGGTAAAAATGGTAGCTAAAGTTTGCTAATGTAATATGAGTACAGAGTTAAAACACAGCTACAGGCACATTTACTCATCCAGCTAAAAACAAGACAGCAGTTGATTCACTCATGGCTCAACCGCATTGAAAAAAATTATAGTCCACTCGACTCTTGTATGCTTTTCATCAGCTCGCTGTGTAACGCCGTGTGAGGAGGTCTGGAGGACGAGGTAATTTGTAACAAAGATCATGTCTGTATTTTACACTGTATAAATAATAGAGTTGGTTACTGTGTAATCACCCATTAGTTTGTAGCTTTGAAGCCTCGAGTTTGGCTTTTGGTCATCTCACTGTCGACCAGCGAGAGGTGGATCTAACCCACAAATTGCTTTTACACAGAGATTTGCGCTACAGGGCCGCAACAAAGTCCCCCCTTTTTACCGCCCCTGCTTTTTTATACAGAACCAACCTACGGCAGCATCATTCTTTCATTGCGGCATCCCAGGATGAAAGAAGATATGACGGGTGTGATGTTTAACACTAGAGTGTCTGTCTGTAAAGGGGTTTTAATTTTATGATGTTACCTGCTGCCTGCAGATTCATATAACCTATTTATGTGGCCACTATTTCTAATTCATGCAGGACATGGATTTACCACTTCCTGCCCTCCATAAAGAATCATGCGATTGCAAGCGAACTATTAATTTCAGGTTATGCGCTGCTTACAAGTTGCAGCTGCACCTTGTGTTCCATTTAAGGCAGGTTCTCTTTAATGGTTCACAGCAAAGCGAAGAGTGCATGATGGATTCAGTGTCAGAAACCATGCATGGATGTGGAATCGTACTCAGTGACGATAACGATTAGGGTCAGTTATTTGATAGAATTAATGGATAATCGTGCCCTCATGGTTGAACATGAAGCTGCATCTACGCATTTCCCACAGACACCATTTTCCAAGATTGTAGTGTGAAAATGAGTTCAGGGATTGGATGTAAGAAACTTCAGTCAAAATGTGCCATTTGTTAGATGTTTTATTATTTTTTTCAAGAGGACACGATGACCTCTTTTTCCTGGAATCCATAGAAACGGACCTTCATTATCATCACTGAGACTGAGTTCAGGAATATGCTCATTTTGTCTTTCTCCATTTGTAGCCCTCCTCTCCATGTTGATCCATTGTGCAGGTTTGATGAATTGCAAGAGCGTTAAGTAGAACACAATATACAATGAGGCCCCAGAGCTGCAGCCTATAAATAGCACTGAATGTGAGGTTTTGAATGAGTATCTATAATTGTCATCAGTGAGAAAAATGTACTTAATGGAGGGGTGTTTTTGCATTTAGATGGATTTGCTCAAATTTTGTAACAAAGAATTAAAAAGGTAAATTTTTAAAAGATTTTATTGTACAATTATCATTAACAACCCCAATTTTATTTAAAAAGAAAAGGGGTGACGCTGTGTAAAACCTATATAGGAACAGAATGCAGTGATTTGCAAATCCTTTTGACATGCAGAGGGTGAAATAATTTTTCAACAAGCCAAAACATTTTTTGTTTAATTAAACATAGTTTTGATGCAGATATTCACATAAACAATTGGTATATTGGTGATACTGGTGTTAACTCAATAAAACTACTCAGATAAAGAAATTGTAACATTTGAATCCATACAAATTATGTGCAACAAAGGGGAATGACCCTGGAAAAAAGTACTAAAAAACGCCAACTAAATTTTATTTAATACTTGGAGGAGGGTTTTTTGTGCAATGCCAGCTAAAAGACACTTCCTGTATGAAGAAACTAATGTCTCACAGTGTTCATGTTGGATTTCACACAGTCTTAAAGTTTTTGAAGATCTTGAGAAATTTCACACTCAGAACTTCAACAATTATTGTCCCCAGTTTGCCAAGTGCTTACTGGGTGTTGTTAAAAGAAAAGGTGATGTAACACAGTGGTAAACATGTCCATGTCCTAACATTTTTGGAACATTTTGCCAGAATCAAATTCAGACTGAGTACATATTTACCAAAAACTATTAAGTTGATCTGTTTGCCTTTTAAATATCTTGGTTTTTGTACAGTATTACTTTCAGGGTTCCCGAAAACCTTTTTTTCTGATGTTGCATTGTAAAACCTCAAAATGAAATAATCTAAGAAATTTAATAAGTTCCTTTTCTTAAACCTGTCATGATGCGATTTCAAATAGTGGAATCTCACATGCAGATTGAGAAACACAAAATCACCCAGAAAACTGTCCAGAAGCGCCAGATAATCTCCACTTCGATTGGTAAACAAAATAGACTATTATGATAATATATGTTCATTGTCTTCCATGTGATCCACTCTAAAAAAATGTTGTTGTTTTTGTTGTTGTTGTTTTTTTCAACATTTAACATAGAGCATCTAACTTGTTTTCTTCAGTCATTTTTTCTGCCATTATAAATATTTGGGAAAATTAAAATTGTCCTTCAACTTTGGTTATTAGAAAAATGGTCTTTAACACAGTGAAGAATTCTTAAGTCTACCTTACCTTGAGCTGCAGGAACCCTAATTCAATTGCATATACTGTAGGTCAAAAAAATATTTACAAATCATTGCATTTTGTTATTATTGGTGTTTTGGAATCTGGTTATATGTACAGTACATGTCCTGAGCTCAGAGTTATGAATCCTGCGGTCTCATTAAAAGAGGAAAAGTTTCAGAGAATCCATCTGATGAAACTGCATGTGAACTGAAGTACTGAGAGATAACTAGACATGTTTCGATTATGACTACTGCAATCTGATAAAAATTGAGTCGTGCTCTGTAGTTTATCATTGCTTGCTCGCAGTTATCATTTTGCAGTTCAAGTTGAAGAATTGCCGTTTATTGTACAAGGCAAGCAGAAAGGAAGGGAGCACCAAGAGATAACTCAAAGACCATGAAATAAATCGTGTTCTCGTCACAACAATTTTTATTATCTTTTAAGTTTTGTTACTTCCACCCTTCACATCCACTGAATGCGCTCTACAAAACACTGCTTCATTCATTTTTGCTATTTTGGCTGCCTGTGTGCGTGCTTCATTGTAATAAAATTGCAGCTGAAGTCGTCAGCAGTGCAGTAATGCTGCCTTTGAATTGGCCTGCCATTTGTGATGCTTTGTTTGGAAACTGTCAGCACAGTTAGTTATTTCTATCATTGTACGTTTGTCACTAGAAGATGACACATGCTTTAGCTGGTAGAGGAATCACAAAGTAACGCCGCCATCAGCAGTGTTGACTCGACGACAGCGTCAGTGTCAGCTGCATCGACATGTAGGTGGAGGTTTAAGCCAGTGCATTTAACGCTCCAGAAAGTACTTAGAAATGTGTGTGTTTGCACTTTAACGCAGCTAAATAATTACCTGTGGTGGTTTTCAGATTCATGCATTACAAACAAGTCAGTCACTTTACTGTGTTCGATACTGTTTGCAGTCCACAGTTGACTGTTTGAAACACTATCAATGCTCTGATAGGCTGTGACTGTAGAGGACTCCCTGTTTATCTGTCTGAGGGAGTCGTTTGTGTAAAAACAGCATTTTGCAAACATAAATGTCATGCAAGCAGATCTTCATCTATGTTAAACTAAATAATCCCTTGATGAAAATGTCAGTAGAATAAAGACTAAATATCTGGCATGCTTGGTCCAAATTTAGGCATCAAAAAGTTTTTCCCTGAAGCATTAAACCTTCTGACATATTGTAAGGTGACTCTGTATTGTCTGTTAAGTGATCTCTTGCAGAAGATAGCAGCTGCATGCATGTTGAATTTACAACAGTTATAATGGATTCCAAAGGCGAGAGCCAGTGTTGCACTAGAAGCATCAACTGTCCGTGGACATTTGGTGCCTTTATTGTCATTGCAGAGCTTTATCACCAAATTGGAAGTTGGAAGGAAGGAATCAAACATCAAATATCAGTTTATTCTTTCAGCATAACTGAGCTGGAAACTCACTACACCTGAACACAAACCGCGTCCAGTGTTTCCTCTCATCATGTCCCCATCGCACGCATGGAACAGAAGGAGGGAGGGGGGAGACGGCAGCCGCTTACACCGGTGTTCAGCAGTTACTGTAAGCTGCGAGCATGCTAATTAATGACAGTATCAGGGCTGAATCGACACATTTTGGTGCCCTAGAAGAGATTGGAGTCACCTGTCGGACAATGAGAATGGAGCGAACAATCTGAGACACCAGCGGAGGATGAGAGCGGAGCGGACAATCGGAGACACCGGCGGAGGATGAGAGCAGAGCGGACACCAGCGCAGAAAGAGAGTGGAGCGGACAGTTAGAGATACCGGCAGAGTATGAGATCAGAGAGGACATTTGGAAACACCGTTGGAAACACAGAGGGAGAATGAGACGGAGCGGACATTCAGAGACATTGGTTGAAGATGAGAGTAGAGCAGACAGTGATGGAGACACGGGCGAAGGATGAGAGCGGAGCTGACACTGGCGGGGACAGCGGCGGAGGATGATAGCAGAGCACACATTTGGAGACATCAGCGGAGAATGGGAGCGGAGCGGACACTGGCGGAGACACTGGCAACCTCTCTCTCCCCTTTTTCACGCTTGAGCTATCCTGTCAACAAAGGCAAAATAAGGCCCAAAGGCCCCAAATAATAAAAAAAATGTAACAAGTAAGGAGCCTTCAGTTTATATGCTTCCCCACCTGTTGAACAAACTCCCTGATTACCTAAGGTCTGCTGAAACTGTTAACTCGTTTCAATCAGCGCTTAAAACATTATTGTTTACTGTGGGTTTCCAATAACATTTATTTATTTATTATTATTATTATTATCAGTATTCATTTTTTTATTGTTTTGCTTTTGCCCTTAAGTTGTCTACTAGTGCTTTAATGTAGTTTTAATGTTTTCTTAATGTACTGTATTTAATGAATTTGCAAAACACTTTGAATGGCTTAGTGCCTGAAGGATTCTAAACTAGAGTCAAAAGTACTATATTTGTCTTTCAAATGTTGTGCAGCCAAAATAATAATAATAATAATAATAAAAAACAGAAGTAAAGTACAGATACTCGAAACTTAAGCCCAGTATTTAAGTAAATGTACTTTGCTACTGTCCATCACTGATTGGTACCACGTAAGGCAGGATGCTTTTGTCACTTTAGGTTATCATTGTTGGTATAAGAAGGACAAATGTAGTAAATGTTTAAACATTTAAGGAGAGTGAGCTATTAGGTAAGGATTCTGTTCAGTTTGCATTTAATCCTTCCAGGCGGCCGTCGGGCATCACATTTCCTATCTTACTTGTTTAAGTATGACAGCCTGCCATCTCCTCTCTTCCCTTCCTAATCTTGCCCCTGGCTTCTTGCTCTCATAACCACTAAATGCCCACCTTTGCAGAAAAGTGTCACCTAGCCAGCCTCTAATTAGCCCACCCTCCACTGTGTGGTTTCCATGGACCCCAAAAATGAATACTGACACAGCTTGTGTTTATCTTGTCATCACATCGACCTAATCGGACTCACACTGATTTCAAGTGACAAAACAAACACAAATTGTACTTACAAAGACAGATCATTTCCTTCAAATATATAGTATGTGTGCGTAACTGGCCACTTAAGCTGTCTGTTTCTAAGCCCTTCTGGTATCTTCATGTAAATTTACTAATGTGAAAAGTGCTCTGTCTTAAGATTCCTATCAGACTCGCCCCCAGTTGGGAATTAAATTTAGAAAATGAGCCTGACAGGTGCTTGTTTTCATTCCAGGTGATATCACTCATCAGGCAGGATCCGCTGAGCGAGCAGACGATGTTTGGTGTCTAATTTAGTTCTCCGTAGGCAGAAACGAAGAGCTTTTTAATGAATGGTGATGGCACAGAGACGATTAGAATGCATGGAATTAACTTCGTATGGCTTGAGTGTAATCAGTCTTGTTTTTCTTCTTTTTTTGTCGTGTTTGATTAAAGCGCAAGCCTCTCAATATGGGCTTTGTTTTCCATATTAGGTGTTTCACGCCATTAGCCCAGCTACCAGTGAAAGTCGAAGGAGCCATTCTGACTAACGAGGCAGATGTGCCCACCTGTTGCAGGTTTATAGTGGAGGCAGCATCCTGCCTTGTTTGTGCTACAGTAGCTGTAAATGAATCAGTAACTATGTAAAAGCAGTGTTGAAGCTTTCATAATACTTTGGTGTAAATATCAAGTTAAAAGTTTTTATTTTGTTTATGGCAGTAATAAGTCTCAGAGAAGAGATAAGAGGAGCAGCCGGAGCCCTCAGCCCCTGCTGCCTGCCTCATTGACGCTCTGATTCAGAGTGCCACGGACTGCTGCAGAGTTATAAGATTGTAGCTCTGCCTCTCTGCATTACACTCATTTCACTTAACTGATATATTTATTCCCTACATAGCTTGCAACATTAATTTTATAACAAGTCTTAAAATCTGAACCCTGGCAGTGGCCCCTTAAAGTTTATTAAACTGACAGCATAAATCTGTTGGGCAGAATGAACAGCATATACTGGCAACTTCTAACAGAAACTTGGCTAAAAATGTAAAGCTTGTCCTTAGCATTGCGCTAGAGTTAAGTTCACAGTGAAATAGAAACAGGGGAGCATAAATATGCAATTACATGACCTGAGGCAAAAGGTCAGAGGGTCCTCAAATCTATTATGAATTATTCTCTGGGGACTATGAAAATACTAGATAAATAAAAATATGGCGAGTAGAATTTGTAAGTATAACTTGGCCTAAATACTAATCTTTAAATTTGACATAACTTTGGTTTAAAGGGATAATTCGGATTTTTTGAAGTGGAAAAAAAAAATCAGAACCATCTGTTTAAATCGGGAGCTATTTGGTCAAAGTATATGAAAATAAATAACACAAATTTGACAGATATCCAATGCCAGCTGTCAATGATTTACCTTTTTCCATCACACAGAATATTATGTAATAGTTGTGTTTGTATGCATGTTTTTTTCACCAGGTTTGGCTGCTGCCACTGCTGGAGGCGGCGAAGGTGTCTCCTCTCATAGAGAAGGTCAGCGACCACAAAGACTTCAAGAAGCTGCTCAGGACGAGAACCAACGTTCTGGTGGTCTACACCAAGACAGGTTAGAAAAGACACACACCCAGTCATCATCAGGCTGTAGATTTTATCTGACTGTATACCTGGTTTAAAGGGGTGATATCAAGAAAAACGTTTGTTTAGTTGTGGTGATTTTTTTCAAATATTTGATGCTACTACATATGGTTTTATATGCAGCAGCATAAATTTCTGGATGAGGAGACAGGGGCAGCAATCCTGCCAGACCATCATTGTAAGGGCTCATGAATAAAGCTTGTTATCTCAATGACTCTCAAACAGCTTGTCACTGTAGAGGTCATTGTGGAGTGCAGGAAAACCAAGTAACATTTTATGTTTTATTAAATATCACATTTATTTCATAGACATACAGCAAATATGGCAAACAAATAGAAAAAATATCCCCTTTAACTATATCTACATTTAGTTATTTTATTTTTACATCAAAACTTTGATGCTTTTATTTCTTGAAGTGGGAGGTATGCTTTTAGTGCCAATGTCATTATGTACTTGTACAAGTGCATAATTACAGAAAATTAAAATCCTTTTATAATAACCAGAGAAGGTGAGTCATTTTCAAAGTAAGCAGCAGTCACCACTAATGCCTTTAGATGTTTTTTAATGAACAAATCATGTGTGACAACAGAAGATGATGCACAAAAACACTTATCGGAGCCTTTTCACTTTCTCGTATTGCTCCAACTTCCTAATTTAGAAGTTACAGATGTAAGATGTGGGGTGTAGATTAGTAAGTGCATTTAAAGCGTGATTGTCTTAATAATCCACATCAACGTAGCGAAATAACAAAAAAATAATAGGCATTAGGGATGTAACGATTCACTCAACTCACGATTCGATACGACACTGGGTTCATGATATGATTTTCTCAAGATATTTTTTTAATAAATACAAAAAATGATTACAGAAAAATTATGACTGAAAAATATTCTATTAATTATTTCAAACAAAAAATATACAAAATACTGCATTTTCTCTTATTTTCTACATCAAATTAAAGAATCCCTTATTATTTCTAAGGTGGGGTATAAATGCAAAACAGAAACTATGCAATGAATGCATTCTGGACATTCACAATGTCCCCTGCTGTTAAAAAAACCCTTTCACTTAAGACAGAGGTGGCTGTTGTGGAAAGGTTTACTTTTGCTAGAGGGGAAAACAGAGAAGGTGAGTTGGATGAACTAAGTTGGCCATTTCCCACTCATGAGTGATAAGTTGGGCTCTCTCTTTGGCTCTTGTACTCATTTAGACGAGCGGGGTTGCAGCTCGTCAGTGTGGTATGGCCGGTTTATATAAAATGAAACTGACCGTCTGGACCGAACCGGCAATTGACTCAATTGCAGTTAATAGTCCTCATTTGAATGCCATAACTTTTGCTTGAACACTTGAAAGTTTTGTAATATTGCAGCATTAACACACCAAAATAATTAGAATTCGTATGGTCACCCTCTGTTATAAGAAAGTGCAATCACACAGGAGCACTTTGCCCAAATCTGATACAATAAATTAAAAACCATTTTACCAAAGTATCTTAAGATCTATTTGGAATGAATGTCTGGTGCAATTTAGCCTGCAGCCTGCTGTAAAGGGATGATCGCAGTGGTCTCTCTCAGTAATGAACTGGGAAATGCTTATCTTATAGAATTAGAGAGTAGTCGTTAAATAAAAAATAAAACACTTCATGCAGTCAAACAGAGTTATAAAGCAGCATTTTCTTTCAACCATTAGGGAACCCTTAATGCACCCCAGTAGATTTTAATTCCATTTTCATTTGCATATTTCTGAGAAGGAGAGGAATACGCTCAGCAGGCTTGTAGATGGAGCTGCTTGATATTACTAATTTTCCCATTTAAAAGACCCTCCCATGCGTCAATGAGCAGCAGAGGACACACAGAGCCCCGCAGCCTCAGATTTATTTGTTTTGTAATTTTCAATTCAAGGCCTACATTAGCCTCCATTAGGTCATTGATGAGCTTCCACATATCGAGCCGTGGCTCTGATTGTATTAGTAGTTACATTCATTTGAAAGTATTAAGTTACATTACAGTATTGTTCTGTCTAGAGTAATGCGTTACACTACTTTTGCATGACTTTCACCAAGTGCAACTAAACACTATAAAATGTAAGAGGGTCATGTTGTTTCATAGCAGCTGTTTCAAAGAAGCATATCAAAACACAGAAGATCAGGTTTATTATAGTTCATTAACGTTTAAATCCAGTGGTGAGCGACATTGTACAGACCAATGAGGGCTCTCCTCCAGAGCGCGGGTCTGAATCATTCATGCATCCACACGCAGAGGTTACAAGGGGTGTGGCCTCTACACGTTTTAAATGCTAAACGTTAAGAAAAAACACAAAACGTTAAAGAAAAATAACCAATGGTTTAAACATTAAGAAATTTTTCATAATGTGCTCATGTCTTTGCTCAAAGGCATTTTTGAAAAAAACATTAAGCACTGAGGAGGGAGGGTTTTTTTTTTAAATTTTGGCTCAGGTGAGGGACATACAGCTTTAAATTGTAGTATTTCATATTTACTTTAAATAAAAAATGTCACCTCCCAGCCACCATCCTCTTCCGATGATTTAAGTAGAGTCCCACAACATCAGCACGGAAGCTAAGCGAAGGGGAAGAGGACGATGTGTCATTGTGGCACCGCTCTTGTAGGAATGAATGGAAGAATATCCAGCATGCTAGCCCAAATCTGTATCCTAGCTGCTTTCAAGCAGACTCAAGATGCAAATGCAGAACACGACATGTTGCCAATGTTGTAAATGTTAACACACTTAACATAATAATGCACATGGTAAAGCGTTGCCCCGATGTACTGATCACTGGCACCCTTCTATAACGAAGCCTACAATGACCAAAACTCTTCAGGGGGTGTTTTTTTTCTGGTGGTGCACTGGTGGAAGGGACACAGAGTGGATCAGTTTGGATAAATGAAAAATGATGTCAAAAACATTTATTATGGGTGACAGCATGTTACGTGACATTGTAAATGTAATAGTATTTCCCCAAATCCTGTTGGTATAGCGTTACATTGCTTTGTTACTGCTAAAAAGTAAATTATTACTGTAACATGTTTCTTTTTAAGTCTTACTTTTATAATACATTACTTTTGTAACGTGTTACACCAAACACTGATCACTGGCTGCGGCTTCACGCTCTTAAAAGTCACCAAAGGTTCTTGTCCTCATGCAGGTTTGAGCCTAGTTAGTTTAATGTCATCCTCAGCCATCAATTATCTCCAAGCCACGTCAAATCCATTCCCCCTCTTGAGTCTCGCCCCGTTTCTGTCTCGTCACCAGCCTCTAACCCTCTGCAGTCAGTCACATCCCTGTAGAGTTCTCCTTTGGTTAGCGGCCATCAAACTTTAACAGCTTATTAGAAAAATCCACCAGCAACTATCTGCTCCATACATGGTAATAAACTGACACTGACTTCCCAAATGTTTTTGTTAGCAACCCGGAGCGAGGCAGGACCCTGGGGAAACATGTCAGCGCCCCTAAATCTAAATATAGACTTGCCCTGGAGCATTGAAAGGAATTGCTTTCTTTACATAGTGAATAAATTTGTTTGGTTTTTTTTGGGGGGGGAGAATAAAAATGATGTATTGTGTTACACAAGGACTAGAATATTACACTTTGTTTACTTTACTCGCAGGAATCTACTTTGCTTGCCATATCTGATGAAAATCAGTAATATCACTGTGTGCTGTTGTTGTAGCTGGTGCAGTTTATTACACGATACTTTCTCCTCTTTCCAAACACAGAAAGCAAAACTGTACAGCTCAGCCATTTTTTCTCTCTGATAAAGTAGATTGTGCAAGTCTCCAGTGGTCGTGAACTCTCCATGTTGCTCATGAATGAGCTCACTCTTGATGTTCCTCTCAGCTCAGGATGTTGTAGTAAGCAGCACACAGCGGGCAGTATCTCTGCCTTTCCCAAACAGACCCCTACACCCTCTCCCTACACACTTCCACTCAGTTTCCGTGTTCATTCAAAGGGTCTGCCACAATAAGTGCCATCCTGAACCAACTAGGGGGGAGTAGAAGTGGCTTGTAAAACTGTCAAACAGCAAACTTGTATGACTGTAAGGCTCATTTATGCTCAGTTTACAAGGGATAGGGATTGAAACCCGGTTCTGTTTAGGACCTGGTTCAGTTTTCCTTTTTCCAAACCCGTAAATAAGAGAATGTTTGAGCTTATAGATACTGCCACAGGTCCTATGTTACATTACATCTCAAGTGAAGTCACATCATTTAAGTCCTGTCACTGGTCCGCATACATCGATTGTCCAGTAAAGTTTTTGAGTACAACTGAATTGTCAGTCAATAGGTAGGAAATCTGGTGGTCAGTTGCTTGCGAGGATGGCTGAACGTGCCAACATGTCTAAAGTTTGGCTACATTTTACCATTGTGCATCAAATTAAACCTAAATGCTGAATCTTTGACTGTCTTTGTGTTGAAAAAACTCCTTCAAGTACATCAGCTGCGGCTGTGGCTGCGGCTGTGGCTGCGGCTGTGGCTGCGGCTGTGGCTGCGGCTGCGGCTGCAGCTGCGGCTGTTGCGGCACTGTTGGCACAGTCTTTATTATCATCTTCTCAAAAGCAGCAGTGGTGAGTATACCTAAATTTTGTAGCAAGTGCCATCAGTTGAAATTTGTAATCCAATAATGAAATCCCAATTGAAATCTGCAGAATAACAACTAGTTGGCTAATTTAACGAGGTTGCATAGGGTTTCATTGCGATGGGTTCAAGGTGTTTTAATTAAATGAGTTATTATTTGATGTTTTATAATATGGCCTTGATATCACTGTTTTTCTCTGCCTTTGTACTTTTTGTATGTTTTTTTTTTGTAATTTATTGAATAGCTATCAGTTGTTTTACCACCCTGAGTGGTTCAGATAGTTGTCACCATAGAGCTTGTCAGTCTATCGGTGTGCACTATGTTATAAATATAACTGTGGTTTCATCTTTTTAAACATTTTGATCTGACAAAGATTAAAGTAGGATTGAAACATCTTGAATTAACTTGTGTGGCGAAGAGTAAGTGGGCAGGCGTGACCTTTATTTACCTCATGTACGCTGGTTTGTGGAAGGCCCTGCAGTTAGTTCACCTAAACATACCTGCTGTGCTTCTCCTGTTTGCTGAAAAGTTGCTCAGCTTCAGCAGAGTCTTTGTGCCGCTGCATAATCCCCCCATCCCCTGCTTAGTCACACTATTGTAAGATGTTGAAAGCTGATGTAACTTAAACCTCCTTCCAGAACTCATCCAGTGAAAGGTATTAGAAAACCCTCCTCCATCCCAAACTCAGTGATCTCTTTCTTCGGCAGTTGGTGCTTTAGTAAGTCACCGAGCTGCACTGTAACTCAATTCCACTTCGCTGTCTCTGACATGACAGTGTCCTCTGTGTCTCCAAGCTCTGGGTTGTCCTGAGCCATTGAACGGTTTTGGTGACAAGGCTGACCGCGGTTTATTCTCTGTGTCTGCAGCTACATCAGGGGACTCCCACCTGAAACTGCTATCAGATGTGGCCCAGACAGTCAAGGGCCAAGGGACTATCGCCTGGGTCAACTGTGGGTAAGTAATGGGACCATCTTTTTAGAAACACACTGTAGGACTTCTCCTCCCTCCATCACACCCATCGACTCCCTGTCTTTTTCAACATTACGGCCGCTTTTGTACAAGGATTTTTCTGACAGCAGTTAAAAAGGCAGAGCAATTTACTCCTCCAAGAATGTCTCTGCTCCCATCCATCTGCACAATTTATGGCTTTTCCACCGCCGTTTGAATGGCCTTGTTCCACTTGTTCTATTGTACAGGAGCAATTTGACACGAGGCCACAAGCTTATTGGAGCTATTGAAGCTTTGGATTTAATGTGTTACATCTCTTTATAACATTTACATTCTCACTTTTCACTTCTCCCTTATGTGTCCATTTCATCCTGAATGCCCTCCAACGGATAATGCTTAATGTCGTATCTGTATCTTTCAGTTTCTGTTACTCATTATGCCTCCGGGCTGGTGAGCATAACCAAACGTCCCTACGTCCTTACATCTGTGCGTCCATACTTCCGTCCCATTTGTGCGAATGTGAGAACCACAAACATTCACTTGGATTCAAGGACCAACTGATTAGATTTTGGTGTTCATAGGTCAAAGATCAAGGTCACTGTGACCTTGCATCCGCCCCATTCTTGTGAATGCGATATCTCAAGAACGCCGTAACTCCATATCTCACACGCTATTTATAGCAAAATTTCACAACAATGTCTAATATCCTGATAATATGATGACATTTTATATCCAAAAAGTCAAAGGACAGCTTCACTTACACATCATAATGTTCTGCAAAAACACTTTTATGGCCCCTTTTACACATTTACTCATCCTCATATCTCAGAAATGGAGGAGGAGACATTTGAGAGATAGAGGCGGATAATCCAGCTCTATATTGTTTCTGTCTGCAGTGGTGGTATGGTTTGTGGGCAATATGAAAATGCAGAAGAACAGCTTGTAGTTTGAGCCAGTGAAACTTTTCCGGATTATGTATTTTACAACTGTAAAGAAAAACAAAGTTTTCTTCGCGAATTCAACATAGCATGCTGTGAATAACTGATTGTGATAACTGATATAACTGTAATAACTGATATTGTCCAAATGGTCATTTTGTGGATGAAGAATTCCTTTCAGAATGTTTGTCTTTTTTGGATTTACCATTGACCATGGAGGCATGCAGGAAAGTTTTCCTCTTGAATTTAAAGTTATGTTGCAGGCGATGTATTCCTTTTTCTGTCTCTCAGTCTCTCTTTCAAGCAAAAATGCCAAATTTTCTCTAGTTTCAAGTTTCACAAACCTAATTATCCACTTAACATAACTGAAAATTGACCAAACAAGCAATTTGAAAATGTCAACTTGAACTTTAGGAAAATGTGATGGTAATTACTTAATCAAAAGCAATTTTCTGACATTTCACAGACCAAGCCATTAATCAGTTAATTCATTCTGGTAATAATTAGTCGCAGCCGTACTTGACACAGTTATCGACACTCTGTGCTACCGATACGTTTCAGTGGGTACCAAAATCTTATTTCGGTTCAGTATGTAGTAATATCTAAAATACTGTTTCATTTTAAATCATTATTTATTGAGGTTTTTTTTTAAACTCCACACACATTGAGGAGCACGGCCCTCTCCAGCCCACACTATGGTAATGTTTACATTAAACAAATGTTAAAAACTCCCAACACTCCTGCGAGAATTGTTTTCTCAAAGCACAGCTTGCTCTGCTCTTCAGTGGTCGGACGTGAGCGTGTTGTTCTTCCTGACCCTCCTGGTGTGCAGTTCCACTTACTTTATTTAATTTTTTTCTACCTGTCAACCCATCAACTGCATGAACCGTCGTCCTCACCAGAGAGGAAAGAATGTATCATGAAACAGGAAACAGTGAGGAAGGCAGATACTCCCCTTTGACACCTCATGTTTAGCGCAGCGTTCACTATCTCTCTCAAGCTTATCCGGAATCGAAGACTGGGCGGATCGAGAGGAAGAGAAACCAAACTCTAAAGGAATTGTCAGAAGTTTTGGGGTCCACATTTCTCTTCAAATACACTCCATATACGTGTCCTTTTTTTTTTTACTGTTTACTTTTTGACTCGGTTACTGTTTTTGTCTACGAGAGTACGGTATCTTCTCTCTCTTCCTTTGCCAACAACTCCAACATGCTAGAGAGTGTGCTAATGCTAAGCAGAAATTGATACTGAGCCAGATTCCTGCCAGGGGAGCTAGAGCGAGCCGGGTTCATCACTGCAGGACACAGGGATCCGGTGCCAGGCTCTGTAGAGAAGCATTGTGCTATTTGGCATATTTCACCACCATCTCAAATGGGCCGGGTCCAAATCGAAGCTCCAGCTGCGAGCTCATGGTGGACAGAGGGAGGGAGAGAGCAGAACGCATATCACAGCGTGAGAACGGTCAGCCCTGCCAAGGACGAGGGCCACCAAGGCCAGAATGACACACTTTGAACAGATGACAGGCACCTGAGTGTTGGCCAACTGGGATCCACCAGAGGGAAGGATGATCTCATACAGGAAGTACAGCACTGTGCTGCTCTGCTCTCATTCTTCTGGAAATTTAGAGCAGACTTGTAAGAAACGTAGCCTTGTCTAAATCAATGGGAACAGCGAAGCACAAACAAGCACAGCACGGATTAGGATTTGTGTTTTGGAAGAGTAATAATTAAATGGCAAGCAGGGCTTCATCCTCTTTGCATGATGAATCCATTATTAATCCTTCACAAAAGGGACTGTGTTGACTTTGGCCTAATGCAACGTTTTGGCTCCAACCTTTTTTGTTTTAATGATCCTCCAGTCTTAAAGGTGCGCTTTTCACAGCCACCTTGTTGCGTAAAGAATCGCAGGGTACGTCAAACCAAATAATCTTACCAAAGTATTTTTAAAAAAAAGGTTTTATTAGTGTAAGGTTCACACAAAGTGCACAAATGTTTTTGCTTCACACATTCTTTAGCAGGGCTCCAGATTAATGTATTACTATGGTTGCACTGACTCTTTCATTTAGGTGCACCAGCACATAATTCAGGTGAAACAACATTTTGCCTTTTGACACTGCAGTAATTAATTATTAGCATTACATTTATTTATTCATTCCCACACACGCGCACTATCAGGATTTGCCTGAGTGTGTTGGAGAACCATGGAGGAGACAAGAGACCAAGTTCAGAGTTCAACAGCTGAGCAATTTTCTTTTTTCATTTCTTGGTAGTTTTCTAGTGCTTTTATAGTGTGTGGTTTTAGCTCTGCAAAGAGAAAACAAAGTATTAATATAACATAAAATATTTCAACAGAAATAGTGTGAATTGTTAGGTAAACAAAGAAAAAACATGTCAAATGAGGAATTCAATTTACAGGATGCACATAGCATGGCATTGGCGGAGGTGAAAAAGACAAAACAAAGGGAGGAAGGCAATATTTAATACCTCTGATTTGACTGAAGTGATTCCACCTGAGGGAGGAGTGTCCTTCCCAGGCAGAAGTTATAGTTTTAAGTCTTAAACACTGGTAGAAAAATCATTTAACTGTCCTCTCTGAACTTTGTGTCTTGCTCCAACAAGACGTTACTGGATGGTAGTTTTTCTTGGCGTTTCATGTATTGTTACAGTGTATCTCCTCACCTCATCTGTTTTTCAGCACCTTATAATTTCTCATCAGCTCTCTCCCCATGTTCAGCCTCCACTCATGCCTTCACATACAGTCACTGACCTCCTGCTCACTGCAGAGTTGAAGTTTTGGTGCTGACGCACCGGCTGACGTTACCGTAGGGATGAATGCGCAACAGTTGTGCTCATCCGGTGGACGAGCCGCTGATGGACTGCCATTCATGGCCTTTGTGCTTTCTGAACTGAACATTATGTCGTGAGTCATACTAGCTTCTCTGGTCCACCATTTGTTCTGCGATGGAAGAGCTTGGTTGATTCACAGAGACTGCAGTTCAGAAGCATAATGCCGCGCAGTTTTTCTTCTCTGAGTCACTCTTACTGTGTGTGTGCTGGACAACCGAATGAGTAAGAGGCTGAAATTCCAAGTCCATTGTTGTATTGGTCTGTACCCAGGTGTGTGGCCTTTTCACATTGTTTCATAAAAAAAGTGCAGATTCAGTAATAGCTGGTAGTCCTTTATTCCAGCACTGACAGCTCACTTCAAGTTTCAGCACACTACAAAGACATTTATCTAATACAAGATTGGTGTGAAATAGTTTACTGCATTTTCATACCTGGTTAGAATGAAAAGTTAATGTTTGAGACATTTAAGGCGACCTTTTTGGTGTTGTTATAGCACAGTACAATGCATGAGACTAAACAATCAACTAAAAGTTGTCTAATGTTGCTTATATTATATTTCAAATATTCATACCAGTGATAAAGTGATAAATGGGTCAGAGTTCTTAATTTTGGATCCTTTGTTTGTTGATCTTGTACTTAAACTATAAAAATTGCCCAGTTGTGCACCTTGCATGAGAGTGTGCAACCCAAGGCAACTTATGCATGTATTAGTGTTTTCAAAATATGAATTTATTGATACGTATAAATTCTGAATATTTGAAGCAATTTCAAAACTCATTTTCCGCAGTATTGTACCGGTCCCAGCTGCACTTTCTTGCAGTTAAAGTGTGAACATGTACATCAATGTACAAATATCTATCCCCTTGTACAGTTGCACATTCCCACAGACAAATAAAATAAAATAAACAATGACAAAAACAATAATAATGATAACAGATTGCAAATTAACCTAAATACATAAATAAGTGATACATGTTTCATTGACCAAGAAGGACATATATGAGTCCCAAATACAAACAAACTCTTTTTGTCTACCCTTAACAACAAATGCCACTTTCTCTATTGTTGTTTACTTCTGTCATTTTGCTGTTCTCTGCTACTAACCAAAAAAATAAAAGTTGTTATAATGTTTTAGCCTTGTTATGTTTCTTATTTAATTAAAAATGTAGGTTTTATGCCCTCAATGTCAATTTTTCCCTGAAGTATCAAAAGTTGGATTAAAGATCGTGAGTTAATTTGTGAATGAACAAGGTGTTCCATCTTCAGGGCCAGTATTACTAAACAAAGTTATGCAAAGTTAAAATACATGACATCTAAGGACAAATATTTTTGGCTAGAATTTCTTAATTAAAGTCTACTTGAATGAGGGTCCCTCATCTACCTTTAGAGGTTTCCTTGACTTGATGGATTTTGGGATCCCCTGTATGAAGCTTTTCGAGGACATTGTTGCCCCCAAAGCTTTTGTCACTTGTGGCAATGTTTCAAGGAGCAGCAGACTGGTTTTGAGTCGGATGACTGAGCGTCGAGGTCACATCTGCTCCTGGTGTGCCCCGACTGGTGCCATCTGCCTTCATGAGTCAGCAGAATATGGCATTAAGCACAAAGTCATTACCTGAAAAATCCCGCCTGTCAACACATGCACGCTCTCCCTCATATAATGCAAAACTAAACTGAACATAAATTTGGCTCGCTGTGGGTCTAGGAGTCCTAATTGAATTCCACCTCTTTGAATTTATTAGCATCAGGCCTTTTCTCCAGCAAGAATCCCCACTACATTAATGCATATATTCCTTGCTCTTTATTACAGAAGAGGCAGGGCACTTCATGCTGCTGATAATGCCTCACCGTAGCAAGTATGAAGTATGTGTAGGTGGATGGACGCATATTTATTTCCATTCCAACTATGGCCTTTTTCAATTACAAAATAAACCTCAATACAACAGAGCCTTTCTGTATGCTGACAAGCTGTAAAGTAAAGGGTGTAATCGGTATTGTATTCCCACGGCAGATGTATGTGTTTGTGTATGCATGCTGAAGCAGCTAATAAATGGAGCAGTGAGCCTTGTTTATATAGCGCTGAACACAGGATTAGATTGATCTCATGAAATGTTAATGCAGTTACATGCAGCATCTTCTCTCCTCCTCTCCTAATTCAGTTCAGTTATTGGAAAGACATGAGCCCAAAATATGTTGGCAAAGCATATTCTTCAACAGAATTATTCACATGATATGAGCAATGAATATTTTAAAGGATTGCATGTTGCATTCAAAGAATAAGATATAGTGGATAAATGGCGTCCTGAGTAGAGAATGAAGTCATCTGTGTGTTTATTGTAATCTTGAGTTTTTCTGGGGTTTGTTGTGGTAAGCTGGTCTGTCTGCACATGCATATCAGTCAATATACTTACATTTTGAGCTACAGTCATAGCTCAATTACGCCATTTAATTGGACTGCTGTCCTTGTACCAGTATAAAAGCACTTGGGGAGAATCAATTCATTGCCGCCACGGCAGATGTGGAGATATGCCCCCTTTCAGCTAGTTGCTATAAACCTATGTTGTTTATACAGTCTATGATATTGACCAAATCCCAATCATAACTGTATATTTACAATAACTTTGAGGTAGAAAACTGCCACATCACGTACATATAATCAAACTCTGCCATCATAGATTTGTTTTAAGCCACCTAAGAAAAAAATCAATATCATTTTATGTGTAGCCTACACTGTATTTAGAATATCTTCACAGCTTTAGGGCTTGTAAGACAGCCCTAACTGACACCGATTTGAAGCAGTTCTATGGGTCATTTTACTCCATTAGTTGGAGTTGACGGTCTAGGAATTACAGTAGCAATAGCAGTAACAGCAGTAACAATAATAACACATATCAGTTAAAAATAAAAATAATGCATGAAATACATGAGTGTAAAACAAGGAGAAAAAATCAATTAAAAAAAGAAAAAAAAGAAGTGTTATAAGAGAGAATGAAGTTTCTATGTTATTGCAGTGCATGATGAGCTGTTGAGAAAATGTCTATGTTCTGCCAGACTGAAGGATTCAGCTGCTGTGTGTAATTATTCTGTCACCCAGGTAGTCCGTCTCTCACATATATGGAGACATTTGTTTAAAAAAAAAAAAAAGGTAGCCATGACTTCTCAGTGCGTGGGAATGAGATAATTTGAGTTCCATATGTGGTGGGATGTGTTTCTGTTTTGTAGTGCTGCTGTTTATATGTAGTGAATAAAGGTAATTTAATAATGGCACAAATCCCAGAAAACACAAACATATGACTGACAAGAGTTTGAAAATGAAAGAAAAAAACCAACCTTTTATTGTAAATTTCATTTACTGTCTTGAAGCTATGATGTATGGGTCGCTTCTTGTGTGTGCAGCTTTCAATCATATGATTTTTCAAGAAAAGCAATCTAAGGAACCGTTGGCGCAGATTCCACATGGTTTTAACTTTTCATAATACATGCCAGATGTAGTCAGGTACTAGAGCTCATTTCTGCCTACAGCACAGTTATGAGTCCAGAGCATCAAAAATCAAACCAACATCTTCCTTTTTTTGTATGAATGTTATTTTCAAAGCTTTGCTGTACTTCCCTTCCAGCTGTTGCATAATGAAATGTGTAACTTCCTCAAGGTCAGCATGTAGTTTGCATATAAGCCTGTGCATTTTGAGTGGCTGAATCAAGTCTCTCCTGCTAAAAATGGCTCCATGCCTAACCGCAAGCGACTCAAATATGTCACTGTAATTCATTCAGAGATTAAAGAAAACTAAGTCAGACTCTTCCATATTATTTGGAAGCAGCTAAAGCTAAATCTGCTAGTAATCAACAAACAGTCATCTTCATAGAGATGGCTAATTTTTTCATGGTCTTAAAATTGTTTATTTCCCATGATAAGCTTGGCAGCGACTTAACAGTCTCATTCCTGTGCATTAAGAGGGTGGTGGCCATACAGTATTGTCTCCATGCATTAGCACAGCATTTCCTCCAAAACCTCTCCTTGAGTACACTAGTCCTGCGTGTTTTAGTTCTCTCCCTGCTGCAACACAGCTAAATTAAATGATCAGCTTGGTATCAAGCAGCTTCAGGAGTTCATAACGAGTTGATCATTTAAATCAGCTGTGTTGGAGCAGGGGGAGATCTAAAACATGCAGAACAAGTGATACTAGAGGAGAGATTTGGGAAATGCTGTATTAAGTCATTGAATCGTGGCCATGCAAATAAATAAATACATTTAAAAAATACAAATTATTTCCACCAGGCAAGCTCTGCACAATAGACTGTAAAAATAATCATTGTAGCTACCTTGACGTCACCAAATGGTTTGTGAAGCCTTAAGATCGGCATTTCAGCTGTTGCTGTCTTGGGTTTTTTGGAGACAGAAGTAACCATATTTGGGTGACAGGCTAAAGATGTGGAGGAGCCGAGGACACTATCACCCGACAGCCTGTCAGTTAAAGCAGCCTGCCCTTAGTTATGTGAAACTTAAAGCCATAATAAAATGTTAAAGGGTGAGTTCTATAGAAATTCACCCCTGCACAGTTGTCACGAATGGGGAAATTAGCTATGGAGACTAAAACTATTCCTATACCTGCCTGTGAACATTATTTTTGCTATAAAGTTTAACATTTTAACATGGAGGTCTACATGGATTGACCAGCCGCTGGCGTCGGCCTCAGGTGGCCATTAGAGGAACTGCACTTTTAAGAATTTACCTGTTAGCTTCATTTTTCAGTCTTCGAGGTTGCAGATTTACCCCTTCCCACATAAATACTTTAGCCAAGTTTACTTAAGCTGTTTTATTGGAAATAATGGAAAGACTCTGGTCAAACTTTGGCAGAAAAATTCCAGTTTTCTCTGATGACCCGAACTAATTGGTAAAAACTAATTAAAGTGCATAAGGTTTAAAATTTGAATGTGTTTTATCCAGTGGGCAAAATAATTAACTTTCTGAAATGTGTCCAATTTAATCATTGTATCATTTGTTTTCACATTTTTTCACAAGAAGTTTATTTTCTTGACAGAAAAACAAAGTCTGCACACTAGACTATGCTCCCTTTAAGAATATTAAACTTATATTCTTTAACACTACGCATTGTTCTTTGAATGCAAAAATGATTGTATAAATCAGTTTCAGATTACTCCAGAATTTGACTGATCCTCTTTTCTTGTATGTTAATCTCTCTCTCAGAGACTCAGAGGGCCGTAAACTCTGCAAGAAAGTGAAGGTGGACCCGAGCTCCAAACATGGAGGAGCAGAGCTGCTGCATTACAAGTGAGTAACCAGACACTCAGCTGGCTGTCAGACACTTTTCCACACCTCAGTGCTTTCTGGAAAGTAATATCGTGTTTGCAGCTAAAGAAGCATGTTGTTCACCGTTTACTCCCGGTGTTGTGAGCACTGTGCCTGTTGTGTTTTGCAGAGATGGGACGTTCCACACCGAGTACAACAGGCCCGCCACCTTCAAGGTGAGTGCTCAGCTGGAATCCAGCATCCTTCACACAGACTCGGGTGCAGCACAGTTATCCTATTTGTGTCTGTCTCGTATTTACTTATAGCTCTTCACATTCATAGTTTTAATTATTTTCTTAGTCATTGACCATGATATACTTTCATGTGCAGCCCAGTGTGTCTGTGTTCATTAATTTAGTTTGATAAGAGTAATTTCACCCTGTCTAGTTTATTGAGATTGTAGGTGAGCAATTAAGGAAAAATATACTAGTGATTGATAAATTATACATATTATCAGGTGGCCAAATTGAATAATAATGTCGCTCTGTAACTGCATGATGGGTACATAAGCAACTGTATGCAAACATATTTTCTTCAAGCCTCTGGGAACCCAAATTGCCAAACACTTTATTAATACGTAATTTAGGGTCTTACATGCATAATAAAAAGCATAAAAAATAATCAGACATTAAATATTGTCATTTTAGTTTATTTTTACAGTCCCTGAAACTGGGTTGCAAATGGAAAAGCAATAAAATAATAAGAATAAATTAATAATATGGCACTAGCTAGCCCCTGTGCTATAATTTATCATTGCACCCATAGTTTTGATAACAAATGGATGCATCTCAGCTGGTGTCACATTTGCTACATTATCTTAACTTTATGCATAAGTAGTATTGATAACAAAGCATTTTGTAAACTCGTCATTCAGTGACAGAGTGAAATGTATTATTTTGAGAATCTTCTGATTTTGAAAGTTCAGAGGATGCGTTCAGAAAACACTCACTCTGAGTGCCGGAGCACCATGCAGCCAGAGTCAGAGGGCTGGAACAGATAGAGCTGTATCACGCAGACTCTTCTTTGCTCCATGGCTGAGACAGTTGACAAAGGTGGGATTCAAGGAGGCGTCAATCAAAATGTGATCTGCCACGCCCACACAGTCTAGAGAAATGCTATTATCAAAAAGAGTTGATTTGAACTCGGTTTTCTAACAGTTGGGAACATTTATTTTCGCTCAGATTTTTGTAGATACTTAATGCGACACTCAGCTTTGATATAACAACTTTAATATGCATTCTTTTTATTTCAAGCCGCATTTCTAGAGGCTTTAATAGCAACAAGAGGAGGTGCATAAGTCTAGACCACTAGAAATTACAATATGCTTAAAGTTTATTATGGAATTTCTGCCCAATGAAACCAAAATAAAACTGCCTGCACTGCCTTTAAGAATCTCTAAAATATGTTGAGCTGACTTATATTGGTTTCATATGAGTTTATGAGAAACCCAGCATCACTATATCTGGGAGCTATAACTACTTTTGTTTTTCACTGTCATGACTTTTTATTTTGTTTGCCCATATTTCTTCTCCTGGCAGATGGAAACAGTAAAACACCAAAACTCTGGGTTTAAACCATTACAAAGTAATCCTGATAATAACATCATTATCATTAAATATTCCGCCCGTGTCCACACTGTCACTGTTGCAGCGTCGCTGAATGAAAGATTTCCTGCTGTTGCCTCTGTAGACATATGGTTCATTATATTTACAGGGAGCTTTACCAAGCAAATTACCAGACACTTGAAGGTATCGAAATAGCTCTGAAACCTCCTGGATGGACGAACATGTTGGTCTATATGAGTTTCCATCTGGCACAGCCTGCAGCGTTTGCCTGTTCTAAATTTAGAACGAGTTTTGAAATGCTCAAGTATATCATCGCTAGTCACTCTATTGTTTACAGGATCATTTTGTGCCAGGGACAAGTTGTTGCACAATCTAATTGTGTGTTTTACTTTTAGATTTACTGCTTTTTTTTTTCTTTTCAGTCCATGGTCGCGTTCTTGAAAGACCCGTCAGGACCCCCACTATGGGAGGAGAACCCAGAGGCAAAAGACGTTGTCCACATAGAGTCAGAAAAAGTAAGTAGTGATCTAAACAACCTTTTGCGCTCTGGAGAAACTGTAAAGAGCCGGCCTGTTAATTAAATGCATCCAGAACGGTAATGGAAGACAGCGTCTACCTCTCCTCTGCTGTCCTGTAGAGGGTTTGATCATCTTTTGAAGTTGACACAGCAGCAGGTCCACCTCTGCAACACAAAGCCAGCACACATAAAAGCAACATATCAGGGCTTTATCATCAAAGAGGCACGCGCCGCAGTTCATGAAGTCTGCTAAGTCTGCTAAGTCCTCCAACACAGCATTTAAAACAGCTCTCGTCCAGCCAGGTTGGATGACTCTCATATCAAAACATCTCAGCACATCCAACCACAGCCTGACAGCCGGAGACACTCAGAAATATATGCAGGCCATTTCATTTAAAGGCAACTATGCAGGAATTGTCCTTTACTTGGCCACTGCTCTCTACAATGTTTGTATGAACACTGCAAGCTACTATGCTGTAGAGGTGAAGTCTCAACCTGAACGGTAAACAGACAAGGGGTGCTTATTTTGGAACAATGTGCTGTAGTTAATCACAGACAAATAAATTTTGTTCTTGATTGATTTGTTCCATGAATAACTATAATTGGGGGGGAAATAATGATTAATGATTTATTTTATTTTATTTTAATAATTTATTGTATTTAATAATTTAAATCATTTCGTTTTTCGGTCCGTAAAATATCAGTAAATAGTGAAAAAATGTTTCCAAAGCCCAACATGATGTCCTCATAATTCAAAGATATTTAGCTGTACTGTCATTAGTGAGTAAAGCAACCAGAAAATATTAACATTTTAGCAGCAAGAATCAGAGAATTCTGACTTTTTTTGTACTTAAAAAAATTACTCAAACCTATTAAGGTATTATGACATTGGCTGCAAATTAATTTAATAGTGGAGGACAAGCAACCGATTGTGCATTGCAACCATAGATTGTATAATTACCGTTGCGTCACCCATTGGTTTGTTGGCTGCTGTTTTGAAGACTGAAGTTGGCATTTTAGCCCCCACCATGTTGACTTTTTTGGAGCCAGAAATGGTCACTTAGTCATTATATCCAATTAACTGGTGATTATCGATGTTTAGGTGTTTTTGGTCAACAGTGTTGTGATTCTCGATTTTCTTAATTTTGCTTAACCTTAGTCTCTGCAGATAAACACACTGCCAGTGGGTCATCAGTGATTGATTCACAGGGGTAACTTTTGTATGTGTGTTTACTTACTTTTTAGGAAAATCCTGCATAGTTTATTTGTAATGAGCAGCAGTTGTGTCAGTTTTTGCCTGCTTATTCACTCATGCCTGGAGGCTTGTTGAAGGTGTCAACAAAAGATTGTGCTGATGTGTGTTTTTAGGAAGTAGCTGAGCTCATGAAGGTGGTGATGAGGAGGAGACAATGGTATGGGGGCTGATGTATCTGCTGTCCAAAGAAGAAAGTCCCTTTTTTTTTTTTTTTTTGCCCCGTTCTTTGCTGATGTGATGACTGTGTAATATACACAGTCTAACAAATTGCTGAAAAAGCAAAGATGATGGTGTGCTTTGTTATTTTAGAGCTCTGTATGCTAAACAGAGACATACTTTGGGAAAACTACCCTGGAGCAAACTATCAGAGAAATCAAGATGTTGTATTTTATCATTGACACCAAGCTTTTGTCAATAATAGTGATGTTTTTCTTTGAGAAATGAAGCCATTTTGTACATATTGTTTGTTTAATAGATTAAGTTTCTTCATCTTTTTATTCTCTCTTACTTTTTTCAGGACTTCAGGAAGTTGCTGAAGAAAGAGGAGAGGCCAGTCCTCTTGATGTTCTACGCTCCCTGTGAGTTCTTTCATTATCACAGTGTTCAGCAGCTCGCAATAACAAGGACAAGTGGTGCTCTCCTTGTTAGATTGCTTGAACATGTTGTGATCGGAGCACAGTGTGCCATGAGAAACTTACAGCTATTATTGTCTACAAAAGTGAAAATCCGACCATATAAGATGCCGCATGCCAAGACAAATGAAACAGAACGACAGAAAATACCCAGCACCAAGTGACACTTCTTCAGGAGAACAAAACCTGCAATTCGATCCTGCAACCCTGCCCTTACACCCAGGGCCACAAAAAAAGCACTTAAAACTTTAGACAAGAAGCCTTTTAGTTTTTATCATTGCCATGTTCTCAAGAAATATAACCTACTCATGAAATACAAAAATGCCTAAATGATAACAATTAATCACTTAATCATTTAAAAATTGTTTGACAGCCCTAATAGTAATGTCCTCATCTTTCACAGATGTGAAGAAATACAAATATATCTGTTTCACTCAACCTTTCTTGCTTCCCTTTCAAAATAAAAGCTCTCTGCAAACGTTTCTGTCAGCAGAATCCCTGCAGTTGACACTGGCATTTTATTGTGAAATACTTGCAGGACTATGTTTTTGACAATACAGCTGCTGCACATCTCAATAAACGAGTGGAATATGTGCTTTTAATTGCTTAAATACAGTAGTTACATCAACAAGTAGCACCGCAGCAACAATGCCGTCAGTGTGAACATCACAAGCATGCAAGCCACAGCAGTTCAGCAAGGTTGCCATCACCCGCCGCTAACGCCTACTGGAACTGTTGTTTGAGTGTTCATTTTAGATCTTATTCTTATGTTGCTCAAGGTTTTCACATTGCTTGTTATGTTACACCAACACTATGAGCACAAATATACTGAATTTGCAGTCATGTAAAGCAGAAAAAAAGCAGCAAATCTTCTCAACTTAGGGGGTGGAAACAGTGAGTCACTGGCATGATTCCTCAGTAAAAGAAGGAATAGATTAACAAAATTGTTGCCATACAACTCTGTTGATTGGCTTAATGATTAACCTACTCATCCTTCAACTCCAATTTAGAACAAAATAGAGTAAATTGACTCGTCTCCTTGTGTTGCTCAATAATAAAGACTTTACAGGGGCTTTTCCATGTGATGTGCTCTGTTATTATGGTCAGTGGTTGCAGTCCATCACATCTTTCACAGCACACTCCAAGCTGCTATTGACAAAAAGAAAAAAGAAAACAATTCCCCCTGTAGATGATGGGAAATTTTTTGACAGTCAAATCAATATTGTCAGAGCGATGGTTCCCTTTGAGTTATTTGTAATAACTTCTGTTTTGTATTTTCATTGCAGGGTGCGGCGTTTGTAAGAGAATGCAACCCATCTTTCAGCAAGCAGCCACAGAGACCAAGGGAAAATATGTAAGTCCGCTAAATCTCTTTCCCCCTGCACAGTTTTGTTGCATAAACTGATCTCTGATCTGCAGTCGTGGTGCTCTGACGTTTGCAGATTAGATGAGATGCGTCAGCAGTGAACGTCTGGATGGTTAGCCTGGCAATCTGCAAAAGTAAAGTCTGTCAGTCAGGCCTAAATGAAAGCCTCCGCCGGTTGTATTTCTCACAAAACTTCTCAAAAGTACAATACCTCAGCAACTTTTGCACTGTGGGTTTTGATTCAGCAGGATAATAACCCAGATGGCTTTTAAAAGGAGTTCACAAACCTTGATCCCCCTCTCTGCTGGACTTGATTTATTCTTTCTGTGTTTTGCTTTGCAATCGACCCACCAGAGCAATTACAGTAGTTCATTCAAAAGCCTACCAATCTCACCTAGAAATCTTTTTTTAATGATTTAACTGCTTTCTATTATTGTACAGATATATAATCAGTGATTGCATAAGATGTGTTTCTTACTTGCTTTTAAGCTGGCACCTGCAGACACTATTAAGAGCTAATGTCCTTCCAGCTGATGTTTACAACCTCTGTATGGATTAAACGTCAGTTCAGCCTGCCCGCTCTTTGTGTTTACCTCCTAACTTTTCCCTATCCCTCCTGTTTTCATCCCATTTTCTCCTTCTTCTGGTCTCATGGGTCCCAGAAAGACCCGTGTTGTCAGTTTGCAGACGAGCAGTAATACAAGGGGAGGGGTATGGGAGTGGGGATGTGTGCTCCCAGCTGTTGTAATGTTTTTAAACAGCACTGGAGAGATGCGTGCTCAAAAGAAACCAGAGGCATATGTGATCAGCTAGGGAAACAAATGCTTTGTGTTCGTAAACACTTGTCCTAAAGCACCAGAAGAAGAAGAGTCTGAGGGAGAATGTCTTGTACAGTGAGCATAGAGAGAGGCAGCAGCCTGAGGAGACAGTGAAGTAGACCAGCTCGTCTTGTTTGCCTCACGCAAAGCAGGAACGGGATGAAAAGATAATTAACTGCATTTTTGTTTGATTGTCAAGCGGGCTTTTAAGTAGTGGAAATTTAAGCCTCTCAACTGGAAATTAACAGTGTGCATACAAGCTCAATTTAGAACATAGAAGTGTGTGTGTGTGTGTGTGTGTGTGTGTGTGTGTGTGTGTGTGTGTGTGTGTGTGTGTGTGTGTGTGTGTGTGTGTGCGTGCTGCTGAAAAGTGAAAGATGTAACACTAAATTGGTGTTCAGGCCGATCGTTCAACATATGTCTCACCTCTGTGACATTAACGTAGGAAGACGTCTAGTCTGTGCATCTCATCGGGCTGAATAGCTGAAAAACTCATAGATTAATGTGGAGAGTTATTATTTTTTGCATCATTTCTCTATTTTAAAGGGATGGCTCTGGATTTTTAAAGTGGGGCTGTATAAAAAACTGATGTATAGTCAGTAGATGGGTGTCCATTAACCTTCAAAATTACGCAATATGAAATTAAGAATGTAAAATACGCCCAATGGAAACAGGTTAATTTAAAAAAAAAAAAAAAACTAAAAAAAGAACAACATTTTGAAAATATCGCTTAGGTTCTGCCCAAAACTTACTGAAACCCTATGTACTGTATTACATACAGTAGCTGGCGGTTGGCGCACTCCTGGTTTGCAGAAACAGACGAGGCATGCACTGTATATAAACAGCTTATGTAAGGCAACGAAAATATAATGATTCCTATTTCCATGTGATTATACACTAAAGAAAACATACTTATTATATTTGATTTCTGCCAATATATTCCCCTAAATCCTACACACTGGACCTTTACGTTTATTCCGTATCATCTCTCTGTACCAGTTTTGATCTGTGCTACATAACAGGGATGTTGTTGAGAAACACTGTCAACTTGAAATAGATGGAGGCATGGAGAGCTCACCATGACTCACAGGCATTTTTAAAGCTATTTTTTGAACAGTGTGTTGTACAATACTTCCTCAGAGGGAACCTGGGAAGCTGCAGCTGTTTGATTTATATCAAAGAAATGTCTGTATTGGAAGAATACTTTCATTCATTCATTATTTATTTACCTACAACCAGAGGCTCAGGCATCGGATTTCTCACTGTTAGCTGTTTTCAAAGGTGCCAGGTGTAGCTGCACCTGAGGCTTACTCTGACACAGGTTGTAATTTTAGGACTGGGAGAGCACATCCTTTTTTAAAAGCATGATATTTTCTCATATCGAAGGACAGTAAAGCAAACATCCCATGCAGATGTGCTTCCACCCTTTGCAGAAAATCACTTAGGTGAAATGAAACCCTTTAACCCTTTCGAATTCCCCAATCATATTGATACCAAGATTGTTTGATACCGCACATTCATCAAACAGCCTAAGAAATCCTGGAAGGACTGTTTTATCTAAAGTGTTTCACAGTGCAGTCTCTTTTCATACCTGGAGTAATCCGTCTTTTATTTTGGAGCCCTCTGATGAAGTTTTGATGTTTCATGTCCTTGCTCTGTATCGTTTCTTTGCCTTGTTTCACCATCCTCATTTTCCCCTCTATTTTTTATTTCTATTTTTTAAGGTACTGGCAGGGATGAATGTGCACCCGGCCGAGTTTGACGGCCTGAAGCAGGAGTACAACGTCAAAGGCTACCCGACCTTCTGCTACTTTGAGTGAGTAGAGTCCTCTCATCCGTCTCACTTAAGGCTCAGCCCTCACTTCCAAGGCTCAGAACATCAGAGTAGGGCCACTTCAAACGCAAAGTGCAGTCCAGGACTCTTAAACACCAACAGACTTGGTGGTGGCAGACTTACACCTTGCAATGGTGTCTCTTGAGGTTCAGAACTTGCTTCTACCAGGTGTAAAGGAGAAAGTTTCAGTTTCTTTGGCATCCTCTTGTATTCCCTTTGAAAAAAGTAAACTCACTGAAGGGGTCGAAGCTGTTGGATGCAGCTGGGTGCTGTATGGTCGGCTATGAAGTAAAACTGCAGTGGTTCACTGAAGAATGGATTAGTCAATGCGAAAAGAAATTGTTGGGAACTGTTTTTATAACTGATAAATAATTGAAATTATGTGTCAAAAAGGCCATAAGTCCCATGTTTCAGCCTCTGCAACTGGGAGGAGTTGATGCTTTTCTTTTTTTTGTGCTAATCAGTGTGCTGTGCAGGGTACTTCTGGGACTGTTGTTGCCCCCAGATTTTACTGCTGAGTGAGCTCTTGACTTTGGTGTAACTCTTTGATGCAAGGGGATGCCAACACGTGGGCAATGGCATGGAGGAGAAAAGATGGCCTAATTCACAGCAGCTTAATATAACAGAAGGCGGGTTTCCATCACAGATTCATGCAAAACTTGAGCAGGTTTCCAGTAATCCTCCAATTGCACAAACTGAAATTGCAGATGCGTAAATATATACGGCTAATGGAAACACGAGTCTTTAAAACAGTCCCATTTATCGCAAAAACTTTTTTACACTCACAAGGTGGTATTTCAGGCAATTCGAAAAGGCCACATTTTGCAAAACTGCAATGGAAACACTTTTGTTGGCTTTTATAGGTCATATGATGCTATGTGCTTGTTGGTAGGAACTGGTTCCCTAATGATGCAGCAGGCGCTGCAACAGCTGCTATTGCATCATATAACTCCTCAAAAGTTGAGATGATCATCTGGAAGTTTTAAATCCACAGTTCCTCTGTGAAATCGTGGACTATCACTATCCTACCGAGGTTTTGATTGGAAATAATGATGCCTAGTTTGGTGGCTGCAATAGAAATAAACCTGCTGATGTTTTGACCATCCATCGCCATGATTCTTTGAACGTTATCTCCAGAGGAGAAGTTGCATCACAAAACTCAATGGGAACGCAGTCATCTCACAATTGTGTTTAATCGACAGTTTGAAAATATCGCTCAATTTGTACATTAATCTGTTATGGCAACCTGCCAAATGTCTGACATTTCTCCATTTTCTCCCCATATTCTGTCTCTTCCTCCCAAAATTCCAGGCAAGAGAGGCAAGAAAAAAAATATTATGGGTCCTTGTGAAGTCAAGTAATAGTTTTGAAATGTCCAAGGAAATGAATGGAAACCCCGACTTTTGAATGTTATCAAAGTGGGGGCTTTGGCCAATCCAGTGCCTTCCCTGGTGACAAGACTTTCTGCTTCGGAAAGTTTAACTTTCTTGCTGCACGATCCTGAAAGTCCTCTGCTTCAGGAGCCACGCTGTGCCGACGCAGCTGCCATACTGAAAAGATCGGAGGGGCTACATTTTTTCACGCAGTGCTGTTGTTTGCCTAAAGACTCAAACCGAGTCAGCGTTTTAATTATTAATGTGCCAGATTAAGTAAAAGGCTTTAAATATACTGAACCAAAGTTCCTTCATCTTCAAGAACACCCTGAGGCTGACGTTGATATAACACTTGGCCTCAGTGTTTCTTTTTATTGTTAATGTTCTGATCTTTTCAGTTGAGTGTTAATATACAAACAGGCCACATATACACAAAATCAAAGCTTTTTAGCAGATAACACAGTAGGGGCTGAGAATGTGACTGATGGTGTTTGTTAATGCAGACCCCCCAGCCAGAGCGTCCCTGCACCATCTTCATATTTACAGTGTTTTTAGCTGTGAGCTGGTGCTCTGTAGCTCCTGCTCTGTTCTCCTGCACCAGCTTTATCATCCCCATTTCCACATTAAACACTCTCTCATTCCAGTCTGGCCTTTTAATTAGACCGGGACTGATTAAGTGCCTCTGTGGTTCGTCAGTGTGTGTGCGTGTGTGCGCTTGCCCTCTCCCTGCACACGTGCACTTCTTTCTTGTGTGTGCGCGGAGGTACGCGCCCGTGCACTCGTGTGCAGCTGAGCCGGAGCCAGTCCGTTAGCTGGGAGCGCATTAGTGTCAGCGCGGGGCTAGCTAACGACCCTCCGATCCCATTGGCTTCAGTAATGAGCCCCTCACTGATAAACAGCAGCTAATCACTGCAGAGTAAATCAGCATCAACACCGCTGGAGTTATCTCGCCGTTGCACCCGCTGTAAGACCAAGTGTTCAAGGTCTTTTACCTTTTCAATCCCGCTGATTAAGAAAGCTTACTACCCAACAACACAGCAGCACACCCCAACTTTCTTTCCATTAAATGATAAAAGTGGCACTATTTTCGCTTCTTTGTCCTTGCTGCATCCTTTAATCAAGAAAACACCAGAGACTGTCCAGCAATGGACATTGATTTGACATTTCCATAAGTCATGGTTCCCAAGGTCATGGAAAATCTGGAAAAATCATGAAATTTCACAATCACATTTTCCATGCCTGGAAAAGTCATGGAACTGGTAAAAATTGTCAAAAAATTATTTAAAAGAGGAACAAAACGGAAATTTGTTGTGTGTAATGTATTAAATGACATTAATGTAGCATAACGGTGAATTTATTTTCTGTAGCTGTGTGTCAATGTGTAACAACATTTTGGTTGATTTGTTTTTTTATTACATATATTCCTTCATTTTCTCTCTGTATTTGGTTTCTGCTATCATGTCTGCCAATAAGACATGTCAAATAATATTTTTAAGCACTTTTGGCATCAAGGGGAGCCTTTAAATGGCTGTATTTGTTATGTATTTTTCCAACAGGTTTTTTAAACAAAATACTTTGGTTTGGATGGCCTGTTTTGGTCATTTTTTCTCCTTTTCTTTTCTTTTTTGGCGATTTTATGGAAAAGATTTCTGTTTTCTCTATTTTTTTCTTTTTCTTTTTTGAATTATTTTTTATTTAGGATTTTTTGACGTGGGGATTTTTTTTTAACTTAAAACTTTGGGGGGCATTTTTCTTTTCTTTTTTTTTTTGGGAAATTTTAACAGTCCTCGAATACATCTTGTGGGACGCTGAAATCATCTGTAAATAGAGTTTGAACCTTTTTTCTTTTTTTTTACGCTAAGCGAGTGGGGCTCAATTAAAAAAATAAAATGAAAAAAATTGTGTCCTTGAAAAGTTATGGAAAAGTTTCAAAATTGTATCCATGACAATATATGGGAACCCTTTAACTTGACTTTTCCAAGGTTTCAGGGTATATTACAGCCGCAGAGATGAAGCAAGCGAATACAGAGTTGGTCATAAATCTCACTGATTGAATTCCAAGCAGTTGCTCTCCGTCACGGTAGTCAGTTCACTTAAAATGCAAGTTTTAAGCCCCAAATCCAGTGCGTCTAATCGTGTATCACCTTAAATAGTATCCGCTCTGTATCTTGGGAGCCGTAACTGCGGTTGTCACCACCCTCTGCGTTTGCAGGATCTCACTGCCCGCAGCCAGTTCGTATTGACACTGAGTTTTCAGCCCCGGCTGGAGCCGCCGCTGCCTGGCCCTCATTTAGTCACAGCGAATGGCAGAGCAGATAAAAAAAATCTGCTTAAGTTTTTGAATTTGTTCGGACTGCGGAGCCGAGAAGATGCTTCGAGCTCATTTGAAATGCATTACGATGGGTCACTGACATTTCTTACAGTATATGCACTTTTAAGCGAGCACACAAAATACAAGAGGGAGGAAGGCGTATCAGTCATTGTTGAACTTTTCCTCAGAGCCTTTTGTCAGCTCCTTTTGGCGTTGAGCTGTTCTGTCTCTGGAAAGTTTGACCCAGCTCTGTCGTACAAACTGGGTTATGTTGTGTTTAGGATCCTGTCACTGTGTCAGTCACACATGACCTGGATTCATCAATCATCATTTATTTTTCTTGTGAAGTCAAACTAGATACAACTCCAGTGCATGTCAGTCCTTTTTTGCATGCTCTTGTATTGTTGGCTGCTGTTTTATCATCATCTGTGTTTTGGGATTGTTCTGGTAATCCATGATTTCTGGCTGTGGAATGATTGAATGGTAGTTTTGTGTGCAGTTGCTTCTATTGTTTAACACATTAAATCCAATATTCAACCAATATTGGTTTTTCAGGGCCGATACCGATTATTAGTAGCTATTGAAACCGATAACCAATATTTAGAACCAATATTCATTAACAATAAAAATGAAAATCTTTGTGCCACCATTTAGAATTTGGAATATAACAAACTCCAACACAAAACTTAAATTTAAGTGAACATTTCAATGAAAATAATGAATAAATATAAAGTAGCTCCCTAAGGTTTTACAAAGTCAAAGTTCCTTCCATGCTGACACTTTCTTTGCACTTTTTAATTAATTAATTGTATTTGCAATCATTAAATATAATAATTAAATTATATATATATATATATATATATATATATATATATATATATATATATATATATATATATATATATATATATATATATATAATACAAGAGGGCTGCATAAAACATTGTTAAAACAATAAATACAAGCAGACATATACAAATTGTGAGCACAAGCTCCAGTTAAAATGCAACATAAAAACAGTTAGATACATTAATATATAGCAATCACATTGACTAAGAGTGCTATTTTCTCAATTTTTCTTAAAGTTACTTAAGCTCCCCGTTAGTGATCAGCTCTGGCAGTTTCAGGTCCTTCTGTGTGTTATTTCAATTTCCATTTTTGAGTTGAGTTATAGTTGTTTCTTTTGCATCACTATAATAATAATAATAATAATAGTTATCACCAAATCTTTTATCACATTGTTAAGCTTGCTTGTTTATATTTAAATCAGATTTGTCCCATTTGAAATCATTACTTAATTTCATTCTAGATTTTATCTTTTTTATATATTGATGAGGCAACAATTAACATTTTGGTTTTTACTGCAACTAAACCACAGGCGGCACTAACTCTTTTTGTGGGGAATTCCCTCTAAATGAAAAAATGTGTTGTAGAAATATAACCAGCAAGTTTACAAAAACTGTTGTTTTGTTTCAAATGTCAATAATCATATTAGCTGTGGTTTTCAACAGTCTTTGAAAAGCACTACGCCATAATCGTGTCCATTTCTAACAGATGGTTTAGAGATCAACTTGTTCTTGTGCTCTGTTGTCTTTTAGGAAGGGGAAGTTTCTTTACCACTATGAGAACTACGGGGCCACAGCCAAGGATATCGCCGACTGGATGAGGAAGTGAGTATGGTCCTAATCACTTCACCCTCTGAGGATGCATTCAGACTTGTTAAAGTGCCGACTTCAAGATGTTCGCGTCCGCAGATGTTTTACTGTAGCTGATAAAAAGACCGGAGCTCCCAAATGACATTCAGCCTTCTCCCCCCCTACATTGGCTACAGTTACACGTACATCAGTATTCCCCTATTATTCCCAAAAAGACAAGATTCTGAGTTTGATTTCAGTCATGTAATCAGCATATTCTGTTTAACCCTTTGAAACCTGAGCAAATTTTCTTGATTTCTTTCAAAAATATGGAAAGAAGGCTGTGAGCAAGAAATAACCTTAAAAAATGCTAAAATATAATACAATTAAGTAAATAAAATATAAGTAATACAAGTTTCTGTGTTTTTTACATAAATATAGTTTTCTTGATATTTTTCTCTAATTTTTATAGCTAATTTTCAGGTATTTTCTTTTCACATTTTGCAAACTTTTTGCAATTTGCAGGACATTTTTTCCATGTTTGTGAAAGAAATCAAACCAGTTTGCTCACATTTCAATAGTTTTAATACTTGAGAAAAGTGTCTAAATGTTGTACAGGAAAACTGATGTTGATCCAGTTTTCAAAGGTTTTAATATTTCAAATCCAGCCTTTTTCCACATTTAGCATTTTCTGAGAGATGTTTGATATGATGGTATTATTCCTGTTTCAATGGCATTATTTGGACGTGTATAGAGCCAATTTGGAATATGCATCTCCATTAGGGTTTTCAATGTACTTTGAGACACACAGCTTCTTGTTTGTTTATGGTGAGCTCTGTGTGTTGTCATGGATACATCTTACACAAACATACTCTCCAACAGTTTGCAGGGCTGGTGTAGAAACGCATTCAAAAAAAGCCCACATTTCAGGTCAGAAGGAGAAACACGCTTGTTTTTTGACATTATGAAAGACTTGGATAACTACAGGTTTTTGGATATGCGCAAATATTGTAACACAGACCGAAAAAAAAACTATTTTGATGCACAGAAGCAAAACGTCTCCAGTTGTTGTACTTTTCAATATTCTGAGGGGATAAACGACACATTACGTTAATCTGAGTATGCGCGGCTGCACGTAAACAGGCGTTTTAGTGCAATATTCTTTTTCATTGGCCACATAAACAGCTTAGTAGAAATATTGTCTTCTTCAGAACAAGGACAAAAATCGGATTATTTTGTGCATGCACTCAAGAGGTAAACTGCTTCAACCAGTCAAGGATGCATCACCTTTCCTACTACTGTCGCTTCATCACACCTCTTCTTTGCTCTCCTCACCCTGACTCACCTTGCCACGTTGTCATCAATCTACACCTGCTCTCTTCTTGTCTCATTTTTCTTTCTCACCTCGCCTCACGCTCTCTGCTTGTAACCCCGTGTCTCCAACCACGATTCGGCTCCTCGCGCCTCCTTTTTTTTCCATCCCTTTTCTGTTTGCGTTTGGAAAGTCATGACTGTCTGCAGGGCTGCAACCAGAGGGGACAGAGCAGGGCCTGCACAGCTATCGCGGGAAACGGAGCGAGGCAGGCGGAGGATGTATTCTAGCTACGGTCTCTTTAGCCCAGAGCCATAATAACCCCCCCCCCCTCACATTTTACTACTCTGCTTATTCAGGGATCAGCAGTATAATTTAGAAGTAGTTGCCAAACTCCCAATCAAGCAATCAAGTGGACTGAATGGTTGCCATTAGGGCTGGAAGATATATTGACTATACTCATGTAGCGGCTTGTTCCATGTGGGATGTATAAAATGACTATATAGCAAACATTGAGTTTAAATTGTCACGTCCCTCTTTTTCTTTTTCTTTTTCTTTATTTTTGGCCACTTGCATGAGACTTGCTTTGGTGTTCCTGTGACTCACAAAAAGCAAAAAAAAAAAGACTCTTAAACATGATACATGAAACACACTCCCCTGCCCATCCAGATCACTTTCTCCAGAGCCATAGTGTTTGAGCAGGCGACCATTTAGCCGCATTTTGTGACCATTACAACATAAAAATATTATTATATGAACTGGAAAGCTTTTAGTTTGTTTCCAGCTCACAGTGAAATTATCCTTACGATTTACAGCAACACTGTAGTGATTGAACTTTCTGTATGAAGCTAACTGTTGATTTGAAGCTTCAAGTTCACAGAAAAAATACTTTACAAGAATATTACTTCATTTCACATTATTACAAAAGTAGTTTATTAAATGTCACTATTACAGTACTTCATTTAACTTTGTAGAAACATTACTGTATCTAACTTGTGTGTACCTGTACTTTATTTAACTTTATTATAACAGTACCTTATATTGAGACCATACTTAATTTAACTTTTTAGAAACAGTACTTTAACTAACTTTATTTCACCAGTACTTGATTTAACTTCATTATAAAAGTACTTTATATCAGCACAATGGTTCATATAACTTTTTAGAAACGGTACTTTATCTAACTTTATTGTATCAGTACTTGATTTAAGTTGATTACAACTTCTTTATTTAACTTAACTATCAACATTACTTCATTTAACCTTGTTATGACAGTTCTTTATTTAAATTTATGATAACAGTACTTAATTTAACAATTATATTTATTGCTTGATTTAGCTATTATAACACTACTAACATTACTTTATTTAACTTATTATAGCAATACTTTATTTAAATTTAACTTAACAGCACTTATTTAACTTTATTTTAACAATACTTAATAGTACTTTCTTAATTATAATGGTATTATTCCTGTTTCAATGGCATTATTTGGACGTGTATAGAGCCAATTTGGAATATGCATCTCCATTAGGGTATATATATATATATAATTATATATATATAATATATATATATATATATATATATATATATATATATATATATATATACATATATATATATATATATATATATATTTACCTCGTAGTTCAGTGATATAAAAGGTGATTGATGGTGGCAGTGGTTAAACTCACACATAAATATACTCCGTATGATAAAAAGGTGGAAGACTCATGCAAGTCTCTTCACATCTGCAGTTGTGTCAGAGCCTTCTTTTTCATGTAGAGATGCAGCAGATGAGGAACAGCTGAAAAGAGTTTTTGGGTGTTGAAAGGTTTTTCAGGATAGTCTAATTTGCCGCGTTCATATTGTGTGACATTGTGTCCATTGTCCTCTTTTTGTAGAGCTCCCCGCCTCAGATTTCTTATCTCCTCTCCCCTGTTTATCACCCCGACTTTGCCTCCCAAGTTTTAATGAAGTTTCTCTTTTCTCTTTTTTTCTTCTCCTCTCAGTATCACTTGTTTTACTTTTTTTCAACAGACTTACTCATTACCATTAACCCTTCGCACTGTCAGAAAATTTAACATCATTGGCAAGGAATACAGCTGTTCTCTTTTCCTTTTCCTTTTTGCATGCAGGAGCGATAGAGGTCAGAATCTGAAAGTGACCAAAAAACAGGCAAACAGCAGGTTCATACAGTAATGAAAAACCTGGAAAAGTCATGGAATCTAAAGTAACCCTGATTTTTTTCTTTGAAAAGTCATGGAATTGCCTGTACAATAACACATGATGTGTGCAAGGACCATTGGAAATTTGAAAATCCAACAATAATTTCAGTTTTTCTAGTCTATGTAAGATACATGGTGAAATTTTGATGATTTCACCCAAAATTAAAAAACAAAAAAAGCCAAAAATTTCCAGTGAAAAAAATCACTTTTTTCTGTAAAGATCACCTATTTTTTTTCAAGAAAAAAAATCACCAAAAGATTTTACTTTTTTCTTATTGTTTTCTTTTTTTTCATTTTTTCTTGTTAACTTTTTAAAGAGAACAATCTCCATATTTATTCTTTAAAATCACCAAAATTAAAAAGAAAATTGCCCATTTTTTTAAATGAAAACATGCCTTCCAGACCTGTAGGCCTGAGGGGTTTGGAAGGCATCTTTTCAAAAAACATTGACTATAAAATAAATACAAAATACAGCCACTGAAAGTGTTATGCCCCTCCACTAAGCCAAAATTAAAAACATAAGTCCCTTCTCCAGAGCTTTAAAAGTTATTTGACATGGCTCCCCCTAAATGCACCACCACCTCCCCTCTCATAAATAACAAATAGTTTTATTAAATACTCACTTCCAGTCCTTTTGTGAATTCTTTTTTTTTTGCAATAATATATATTTGTGTGGTCTTAAAAATGTGCCCCAAACAGAAATTCATTGATAAAAATGTGTAAAAACCCTGAATCAGTTGAAACAGAAGTGGAGGTAAGAGCTGATATCCTCTGTGATCATATCTCTGCTATGCAGCCAACAAATAATGGAGCCAATTTGAAATGGTTGTAAAGAGGACAGAACTGCTCCTTTTGTTGCAGAAGTGCACCCAAAGATGTCATCTGATAAGTCGTTAGTGTAGCTTCGGTCCCTGATGAACTCTGATCCCGAGCGTTTTAAATATCAGAGGGATGTATATTAGACAGATGACATTTTGGATAACAGATACGCGTGGAGGAGATGCAGCATTCCAGTTGCACAAATCTGTTGTTTTTAAAAGATATCCAGTCTCATGCGGCTTCAGCAGCTCAGGCCAGAGTGTACGATGATGAGAAAAGATTGGGGAAGGGGAATGTGTGTGCGCGTGTGAGTGTGTGTTTTTAAATGACTTGCGTGCACTTGTTTATATCTGTGTCCACTCGTTTTTTGGCATCGCAGCACTGTGCTCTGTCATCAGGGCGGGGCAGCTTAGGTCCAGATGTGTGTGTGTGTGTGTGTGTGTGTGTGTGTGTGTGTGTGTGTGTGTGTGTGTGTGTGTGTGTGCGCGCGCGTGTGTGTGCGTGCGTGCACGTGTGTGTGTGTGTGTGTGACATATTGGCTGGAGAGTGGGCTACAGCTGTGTCTGATTTTTCCTTCATACAGATTACGCGCCAGCTGGAACGTGTCTGCTTTTTTGAAATGTCCCTCACCTCCGTTGCCCTTGCTGTCTCTCCTTTCCTGTTTCAGCCCTCAGCCCCCCCAGCCCAAGACCCCCGAGGTGCCGTGGTCGGAGTCAGACTCCCCAGTCTTCCACCTGACCGATGAGTCCTTTGACAGCTTCCTGGAGGAACATCCTGCAGCCCTGGTCATGTTCTACGCCCCCTGTGAGTAAGAAAGCAAGTTGAAAAAGAGCAGGGCTTCAACCTTTGATTATGTTGATAATAAATCAATTATTTAATCTGTGCAATGTCGTAAAATGGTAAAAAATGAGCATCACAAGTACCCACAGATGAAATACCTGGAGATGGTGTCTTAAAAGTGGAAACAGCAGTCGTAAAGGCAGTCAGATATATTTTCGTTTTCCGAAAGCTAACTGGATGCCAAGCAACAGGGCTATTGTTTTTTTGTTTCCACAGTTATTTTGGTTGCCCAGCCAATTGCCATTTTCCACCACTGGTGACAGTAACTGCAAAGAACTCACATTAGAGTTTTCTGAAATTTTTTATAGTTCTAAATCCTGCCTTTTCTGAACATTTGCAGTTCTGAGAGTGCCATTTTGAGGTACTTTTTAGGCTCCTATTTCTGAGTAAGTTCTCTCACAACACGTGGAATGACATAAGTGTACAATGATTGGTCAAGCACATAAGCCAATACAGCACGAATAATCGTCATTTTAAAAATGTAATTATTTATTTTAAAGGGACCATGTACAGTTTAATGCATAAATACAACCATTTGATTCACAGTACCAGATCATATCTTACAGCTAATTTGCATCTGTGGTCACTCAGCAGGTCAGAACGAAGACACAGCACAATAACACATTAAAATAAAACCATAACATAAATATATAAAACCTTTTTTGAAAACTTGATAGTTGTGTAAACAATGGACAACACAAAACACAACCAATTCTGTAAAAAAATACAAAAATAAAAATAAAAAAATAAGCTTTGAATACACAGATAATACTTTTTAAAGGTATCATTGCCAGTTTTGGACTTTTCAGTAAAAAAAAAAAGAGTATTGCCAGCTTTGTCCTGTAACAACCCCCTTTTTCGCCATCAGAACCACACAGAGATTCTCCAGAAAAGAGAAAAGTGGTGTCAGTTGTAAAATATGTGCAGCAGCGTGTCAGAGGAGCTTCACATTCCTCCCTGCTGTGTAAAACATTGTCGTGCAGATTCTCCCGGGCAGAACTCTTATTTAGTCACACAAATAACATCACTGTTTCACTGTCATGCTCAGCATTAACAGGCAGAGACTGGAAATGAAAAACAAACTCAGCTGGCTGCGGTAATGTTAGCTTTTTGTATCACACGATCTCACACAAAGCTCATCCTCGCAGCACAATACTTCATCGCTGCCATATGGTTCACATAAGCCCGCTTGTCATTTTTATTCACGCACCATCCTGCCGTTGATACGCAGAACTTTGTAAACATGCCAGATTTTGTGAGTGTTTTTTTTTTTTTTTTTTTATTCTGGCTCCAGATTGCTTTGCTTTGGTCCGGCCATCCTGCGTGTGAAGGAGCTGTCCACAGGAGATTTAGCATGGTGATAAATGCGACCCATAGATGTAAAATCATGGAAATATATTCACCCTGTTTAAGAAAGGCATTCTGAGTGCAACAGCTACGTGACACAATACAAATCATGTTGCAACCTATTTTTGGACTTTTTTTTCTCCTTTCAGCTACTTCTCACTACATCACCTCCACCCACTACTCACCTCCTCATCCTCTCTCTACCTGCCCGCCTGCTCCCCTCCCTCTGTGCTCAACTTCACGCTGCAAAAACACATGAATAAATAGGAAGAGCTTTCACCATAATGATGATTCATTGTTTTCCAAATTTCATCACGCACTGTGCTGCAGAGTTTTCATACCTCCGGGTTGCCAGGAGCACCGCACTCTGCCCAGAGGGCACACACACACTCTCCAGCTGTTAGAGTGATAAAAAGACGTCCTTAACTCTCACACACTGCGGCGGGACCTGCTGCTGCCACTATCTTATTATCCACTGCCTCAAACTAAAAAATACTTTTGCCGTGATATCTTAACTGCCAGTTGGCAAGAAAAAAATGTCATGACGTGGGTGTTCTGTAAATGTGATCCGCCGCAGAGGAAGAGCCAAGTGACATAATTTCATTTATCAGGTCAGGAATGTAAAAACAACTGTGACGTAAGACGCCCAGACTCTGACAGACTGAGATGCTGCAGCTCCAAACAGCTGTTGGTCAAGTACACTGTGTACCTGACTGCGTGTACGTCTTTTTTTTGTTGTTTTGCACATCTTAAATATAAATATATGTGTAAGTTAAGCAAAAGGTGTTTGAATTGACCTTTGATGGAGACAGACTGTTTCCCTGTATGTATTAAATTCACAGTGATATTGATCTTTTTATATAACCCTTATAACCCTTTATATAACTTTGGCAAAATTGTTTGATTTCTTTCAAAAACATGGGCAGAAGGCAATGACCAACTTAACAAGACATGGCCAAAAAATTTGCAAGAACTATGTTAAAGTTACTGCAAATTACTTAAAAATTAACATTTCAAAAGAAAAAAGGAAAATACTGTGCTATTTTTTTTTAAAAAAAAGTCTACATTTCATTTTTTTTAACATATTTTAATTTAATTTTAAAAGATAAAATTAGAATATCTATTTTTCAAAGAAATCAAACCAATCTGCTCAGGTCTCAAAGGGTTTAATGGCATGTGAAAGGCATCTCAACATAACACAAGAAATCTGATGTCTATCCAGGTTTCAAAGGGTTAAGTTTGTTTCTTTACTATCATGCATAGCTGAGTTCTGATGCTAACTGCATAGGAAATGCATTAAAATGATTGGTATTTTTTTAATTCCAACCCTAGTTACCTATGTTTCTGTGTCCAAGTAACTCAGTGGAACAGCAATGTTTTAAACCGGCCCAGTGTTGAGTGAGGGCTGCAGCCGGCAGCTGTGAAACAGGCTTTGATGTGACCACTCGGGTCTGCTTTTACCATCAATTTACACTGTTAAAGAGTAAGATCCTTTTCCTTTAACCCTTTGAAATATCAGCAAATTGTCTTGATATATTGCAAAAAACATGGGGAAAAGGCAAAGTGCAACAAAAGAAATGACCCAAAAATTGGCAAGAAAATAGTTAAAAGTATGAGTACATTACATGGAAATTATGGAAAAAAAGAAGAAAAACGGTAGAAAACTAACAAAAATACATCATTTAAAAATATTTCTGTAACATAATTTTAAATATGTAATTTGATGATTATAAATACAGTTGACTCCGGACTTTTCCATTTTTCCATAGACATTACCTGCTTTACTTGGAAGAACTAAAACTTATAAGTGAATATGTTGTCATATATAGATACAGATAGATGTATCATAGATAAAAACGGGCGTATTATAGCCTTTTTTAAAAAGATTTTCTTTTAGCTTTTTTGCCTTTATAGCATAGTACAGATTAGGCATGAAAGGGGAAGAGAGAGGCATGCAGCAAAGGGCTGCTGGCTGGAGTCGAACCCGCGGTCCCTGCGGTGAGGACGTAGCCTTTTTAATACAAGGCTTTACCTTATTCCTCATGAAAAATTTAATAAAATTGCTTTCATTCTTTTGTCTTATGGGCCTTTACATCTGAAAACAAAATTTTCATCTTTACCAAAATCTGTGTCCAAGGACTCACAGGCGCTTTGCTAGGTTTTAGGTTTAGCTCTTATATTCTCACTTTTATATTACCATTCTCTATTAATATTTAGTAAACGTGCATGGATGATTTAAATGTCAGAAGTTGTAGTTATGTAGGGCACAAAAATGCTGTGTCAAATGGCTGAATCAAATAATTTTTTTTCACCATCCGTGTCCCAACTGTGCTGAAAATTGTTTGGGTGGACGTCTGTTTGAACAGTGCAGGAAGCAGACTGCTTCTCACTGTCCCTGCGTGGTGTCATTGCTTCACAGACGCCTGGCCTGCACTTGACTCACCCCGAGGACAGCAGCCAGTCACCCACACACTCGAATCAAGGGCAGTCAACTAAAACAAACTGCATCACATCGTTTCAGCTCTCACACACACACACACACACATAAAAATATCTGTGCACACCAGTGACACATATCAAACACATATTTCACACCATGAGACAAACACTTAATGCACACAATTACACCGCCTATCCCTCTCTGTCACACACACACACACATACACACACACACACACACAAAATGATGCTCAGCCTTGCTGCTTCAATGCAGTTTCTTAATGGCCCTGCTGTCAGAGTGAGATTAATGGTCTCCCAACAACCACCATCAGCTTGCATTTCTGTCCACCTCTCAGCGTGGCCTTTCTCACCGTCCTCTGAGCAACACTCAGCGGGGGTTGTTTGCGTGCAGCTCCTTACAGCGGCAAAAACCTCCAACCGAACACTCTGTTTCCCAGAGAGAGCCTGATTATGTTCCAGACCGAAAACAAACGTTCCCGTCTCTGCTGATGTTGTTTGAAGAAAGCGCAGCAAAAATATTGAATAGAGAATGTTGTTGCAGCAGTTTTGTCTGTTCGTGACGATGTTTGATTCCTAAATGTTGCTGTTGCTGCTGCATCAGAAAGTTAAATTTAACATCCTTTTGACGTAACCACAGGCTCAACTTACTGCTGCAGCAGACCCAGGGAAGATGACAGGGTTTGTACAGTCATGGAAAAGTCATGGAATTTGCAAATAGCAGTTCCCAGGCCTGGAAAAGTTTAGGAAAATTAAATATAACCTGAAAGTTTTGAAATTGTCATAGACTTTTCTTTCACAAAACTGTACAATAAAATAGTATTGTGTTCAAGAACAGTCACAAATTCGAAAACCCAGCAATAATCTCCGTTTGTATCATTTCTGGCCCTGATAAATGGTGCAATTTTTGGTGATTTTTTTTTTTTTTTAAAAAAAGCCTCTTTTCTTTAAATATCAAGAAAAAAACCCACCAAACAGTTTTAAAGAAACACCCTTTTTTTCTGAAAAAAAATCCCAAAAATTTAAAGAAAGAAATATTGCATATTCTTTCTAAAAAATAGAAATAAAAAATTATAGAAAAAAATGCACAAAAAATATTTGAAGAAATAAAAATGGTGAAAAAATTACCAAAGTTTTTTTTAAGAAAAGAACATGCCCTCATGTTTTCTTTTTAAAAAATGCTGTAAAATAAATACAAAATATAGCCATTAAAATTTGCATGCCCCTCAAAAAAAAAAAAAAAAAATTCTAATAATATGTAGTTAAAATCATATAGTAATGAAAAGAACCGATAAGGAGGATTGATGGTCATTTCAGAGAATGTATGGTCTCCTAATAATTTGTCTCAGATAAATAGAAACGTATCGGTAAAAATGAGCGTAAACCCTGAGGTGACCTTACAAAAACACAACATCTAACATTTGCTGTAAAGCAGAGCGAGCTCACCTGCCCTTTTCCTTTTTCAGCGTGTATCGGTTTTTATTACAGCTTCAGCGGTGCACGGGGCAGTTTGTTTGTTCACTTGACTCTGAGCTCTTCTTCCCCGCGGTCTGAGTCAGCAATTTTTCAGCGTGTTTCTGTAAGCCCCCCTCCGCCTACACACACACACACACACACACACACACACACACACACACACACACACACACACACACACACACTCTGACCATGCCCCTCATGCATCACTTGCACTGAATGCAGAGCTGATGCAGAGCACAGGACGGACGGACATTTGGTTTTCTCTCTTACTCATCAGTTTGAAGGGTCAGACAAAGTCCTTTTAGTCACTCCGTTTCTCCGGTTAGCTTCAGCACAATCTGATGATCACACACCACAGTGACTCAGTTGAAAGAGACGCCACTTTTTTTTTTTCCCCCAGGAGGCATATCACACTTGATTTATAGCCTGTGCCAGCTCTGCATTGTATATTGAAGAAAGGAATTCCTGAACTGTTTTGACAAGGGCAATTTAGCGGGTTTGGAAATGCACCAAGAAATGTACCAAGTTTGTTTCATGCGTCTGTGCACAACAACGCCACGAGCACATAGCACACACGCAGCTCATCCCTGATCAAACAGCATATTCATTACATCTTAAGACGAAACATCTTGTTCATTGTGCGGGACAAATATTGTGTTAAGTCGTTTTAGATCCAAAAATAAAAATGTTTGCCAGTTTCGCTCGCTGCTCATGCAATATTAAACACACCGCACCAAACAGGAAGTCTGTTCACGATGCTCGGAGCTCAAACAGATTTGTTAAAAAAGAACAGTTGCAAACACGTGTGCACACAGACACGCCATCTCCTGATAATAAAGTTATACAAAGTAAAAACACAAGTCGTACTGTCCTGCTTCTTAATTAAAGGACAGAGAGGTACAGTATTTAGCCGATGGTGAAGTTATGTGATGCAATGGAATTAGTTTTCTTCTCGATCCTCTAGAGCTGGGAGATAATTCACATTATCATTAACTGACTCTCAGTGGAATCAGATTTTAACTTTTTTGTGGAGAAAATGTTATAAAAGTTTCTTTATAAATGCATATGGAGATATTGATGCTGTGTGCATGATTATGAAACACACTTTAAGTTAATTAATTTATTAGATTTATTTATGTGATAGCTAATAATAATTGTTTTAAGTGTCTAAAACTGTGTAGTTGCTGTCCCCGTCCACAGCAGTACATTTCCGAACATCAGTGCCAACTGACATCATACAAAGTACCTCATACAACCCCACTTCAAAAGATCCAAACTTTCCCTTCAATGACAATATGATAAAATACTGAAAAAATATTCTAATGTTAACCCTTTGAAACCTGGATTGACTTCAGTTTTGTTGCATTCAGATGTCTTTCACAAGCATTTAACCCTTAAAACCAGAGCAATTTATTTAGTTTGGGGTTGTTTTTTGTTTTTTTTGTTTTTTTTGAGAAAAAAAGGCAATGAGCAACTTAACAAGAAATGCCTCACGAAGTGTAAGAAATGAGTAAAAGCTGACCCAAAAAAAAGGGCGAAAATAGTTAGAAAATTAAAAAATAAAAACCTGGGGGAAATAATCTATAAAATGGTTTAGAAGTATTATAATGACATATTTAAAATAATGATTTTTAAAAATTATTTTTCATACTTTAATTCAGGTCATTTCCTTATATGTTTTTTTTTTTTTACTTTTTTTTAATGATAAATTTCAGGTTTTGGCCCTGAGAATTTTACCTTTTTACTACTTTACTTTTCACTAACATATACTTATTTTTTGACAATAGTTCGGGATCATTTCTTGTAGAGTTACTCATTTGCTTTTCTGTTCTTGAAAGGAATCAGACCAATTTGCTCAGATATTAAAGGGTTAATTGCACAACATGTCTGTGGTCGATACACTCTGCAGAAGATTGTGTATCAGATGTGTTATGAGATATTCTTTTGTTTTTTTAAGCATATTGTATTTACAGCCTGAGTTTGAAAGCTTCTCTTTTAATTGTTTGGATCGCCATCTGTAACCAAACACAATATGACAGAAATTTCACTTCACCGTCCGCTTTTTTCTGTCCAAGTTGCAATGGTTTGGTTTATTCTTAGCTGCGCCAACGTTGGTTTTCTCCTCAGTTTTTTAGACCTCACGTCAGATATTGCACTTTGATTTCTTGCTTTCTTTGTTCTCTCTTTGTAGCCCCTTTTGTTCTGTTATTCTTCTTACACTATGTTCATATTTCAACCATATCTCCTGGCTCTACCCACACCTCCACTCGTTTGTTCCCCCTGTGTCTCTCTCTCCGTCTTTGTCTTCTCCTTGCTCTCTCTCTCTCTGTTTCACTCCTGTACCCATCACGAGCTTTGCCTCGCTCAGTTTGCCTCCTACACTCTTCCTCAGACACAAACACACACCCATGCCTGAGAGTGAAATATGCTGGAAGTAATCAGACATGACTTAGCTCTCCTGGTTAACATGAGAGACTCTTGTCATCTCATTTACAGTTTCACCCTCAGCATGCCAGCAGGAAACCCTCTGACAAACCAGGGTGAAACAGCAAAACACCAGAGAATTACAGCTGTTAACACAATGATTCAACCAGACAGCTCAAGGACGTAATTTTGTACAAAGATTGCACCAGTCAAGCTCTTCGTGTTGGCGTTATTGAAGTAATTTTAACAGGAATAACAGTTAATTCTTGTTTATATGTTTTGCAAGATGATTCTTATAATCTGTCTGTTTCACTTTGACTAATATGACTGTTGTGGATAGCATGGTGATGTAATCGGCAGATATTATCACAGACTCATTGATTTTGATTCATATGTTTCAGTACATTCATTTTTTATAGCTTGCATTTTCATGTATTTATAATCTTCATTTTTCTTATGAGAAGTTTGAAATGTGATTCTCCACTGGCACTTTTTTTGATAAACAACCTCTATTTTGGTATTTTTCCATTGTCAATCAATGTATTTTTATTGTGAATTACCGTACCCTATAGGGGGCCAGATTCATAAGTTGAGTATCACTGCCTCAAAGGTTTGATAGTGAACTCAGTTTTAAAACACCCTTCCACAGTATTTCTTTGTCCTAACATTTTAATAACCAGTTCTGAGGCATTATTAGGAAAATGTTTATTTAGTGTTGAGTTTTTAATAAGAGCTGCAAAAAAAAAGACAGAATTTGTTATCAGTTTTTCTTTTAGTCTAAAGTATCAGAAATCTGTCATCGGTGGGGCTCTAACCTCTGATTTGAATCCTTCAGGGTGTGGACACTGCAAGAAGATGAAGCCAGAGTATGATGAAGCTGCTGAAATACTCAACAGGGGCGCAGACGTAAGTTTCATAACCTCTGCTTGTGTTTACGTGTGGCGTGCATGTCCACAAGCCCGTGCGCTTTATTCACTTTTCATATCTCACACTCTGATGAACATACAGAACCACACAGGCGAAGTGGCGCCTCATTAACAGATCATAATAATCTCTCCTCTTGGCCCGGAGGCTTTTGGCCAACGCAGCAGACATGCTGGTCGGTCTGTCCCGCAGCCCGTCTCTCGATGTGTTTCTGATTAGTCGGGTGTGTTCCTCGCCTCTCCTCTCCGCCATTCTGTCCTCTGTGGTAATCTAACACTCCCCAGCCAGGGGCAGGGCCTATAAAACTCCAGCCTGGTGACTGTAGCAATTATCTCATCCGTGAGCGTCCCCCCGGCCCGATGCTTGGACCTTCTCCTTGTGGCTCTCTGCCCAGCACCAGAGGTCAATGGGAAAAGCCTGAACATTATCTTATATGGATGGACTGGAGCCTCTTTCACCCTGAGCCCTTAAGAACCAGCATATCATTTATTTTTCTCCTCCTTGCCTCTCCGCTAGTGTTACAAATGCAGCACTTTTACAGTGTGTACACAAACAGAGCGTGCTCATTTGCAAAGGTTGAGCTTGGATTGTTTCCAAAGCCATCGGTGTTAATTGGTGTCATGTAACAGGTTATTCTGAGGGACTTCGTTAGTTTAATTGGGACAGAACGGCGTAGTTATTTTACCCCACGTGACACTGTTGTTTCTCCACAGAGTCCGGGCGCGTTGGCAGCAGTGGATGCCACCGTGCACAAAGCCGTGGGGGATCGCTTCAAGATCTCCGGCTTCCCGACAGTTAAGTATTTCGAGAAAGGCGAGGAGAAGTACACACTGCCGCACCTCCGAAGCAAAGACAAGATCATCGAGTTCATGCACAAGTGAGTCACACTCTTAACAGGAAGCTTGATCACTTTTTTAATTCTGTCCAAGCAATGCCTGTGCAGAGTTAACACATTACGACAGAAACTCATGTACGTTACAGTTCTGTAGCTCTGAGCTTAAATGTTTCAGCTGCGTCCTCCCAGTTTAGATTTATGTTTGGAAGGGGTCACTATGAAACATAATGGACCTTCGATGACATAAGTCCAGCTGTGGCAATTCGAGACTCCGTGAAGGCAAAGTCTGTGACCAAGAGGTCAGCAGACATTATTTTATAGAGGGGTGACATAAAGTCTCATTAGTGTTCACACTGTCCCACTTTTTTTTTTAGAAACAGGAAGGTAAAAACTAGGGCTGTGACGGTATGGAATTATTTTCTTGCCATAGTAAAAAAGCAGCACATCACCACCAATGAACTCCCCACCCTCATCCTGCTCCGTGCTGCCGCCCTCAAAATTATGGACGTTACAGAACCCCTCGCCAACATCTGGTGCCCTACACAGTTATGCTCATGTATTGTTGCAGCTTCATTGTAGGATATTGTAATGTTTATTTTAACTCATTTGACACACAGATCCGAGTCCACTTACCATAATAGCTTGATATGCACGTTCCAAATTCAAATTCAAATCAGCTTTAATGGCATGAATGTTTATGTTACATTGTTGCCAAAGCAAAATAACAGATTATTAAATGAAGAAATACATTTCAGACACCTAATCTATACATACCGTCTTAGTCAGGTAGTGACATTTAGTGTAGAGCTTGTTTCTCTTGGTTTATGACAAAATTCAACGTATTTCGCCACCAAAACTGCACACTGACTTTCCTCCCCACATATATAAGGCAGTTTCTAAAGATTTGGAAAATGGATAAACCCAGGATATATGTTGTTTATTTTTTCAGAGAAATTTTCTCTTAAATCTTTGTATTTGTCACAGTATAGTAGGAGGTGAGATTCAGTCTCAACTTGTCTTTGATGACAGAGTGAACACAGCCTGGCGTCCCCTGGCAGTCTGTTCTGCCTGAACCTGCATGCTCCGTATCTCTATTTACACCACTTATACCACTGACAATAATGTAAAGCGGTGTTTTCCCTGCTTTTTGTATACATAGTAAATGCTTTTCTCCCCTTCATGTCTGCAGTCCCCAGGCTCCTCCTCCACCAGAGCAGTCTTGGGAGGACAAGCCTTCCAGCGTCAGCCATCTTGGATCTGAGGATTTCCGAGAGGCGCTGAAGAAGAAGAAACACGCTCTGGTGATGTTCTACGCTCCCTGTAAGAGCTCACAGTAACTCATATCAAATCTATTTAACACCTGTTTATTAAACAGTTTGGGAGTCACTCCCGACAGTTTTTATATGTTTGGCTGTTTTGATGAAAATATGAAGTGTGTGTAAAGTTGTTGCAACTTCGCAGCCCTTTCTCTGTTGGACTCAGTGTGATCATATCCTGGATTTAAATCAGCGTGCTTATGTAACTCTGAGCTGCCTGTCAAGCTTCTCGCAGCACAGCATATAAACCCCACCTAAGCCACGGAGAGACGGAGGAATGATTCACATCACTGAGAATAGATTTGTGCAAGTAAAAATCAAAACAAAAAAAGAGAACAAATCACTGTTCCACCTCATATTTCAGCATTCCCTGAAAACCTGAAATTTCATAATGCAGGCGTTTCAGAGACTTCGTAAACTAATTCTGACATTGAATTAATCTGATCTCTGTCAGGGCACAACTGGCCAACTGAAGGTCAGTTTAAGCCACCGCTTCAGATGCGTAAAACGACTAAAACTGTTTACACACAAAAGCAGAAATGTGCATGCACGTTCTTTTCATCAAATTTATAAAGCTGTGCGTGCGCCTAATTCTGTTTTATAAATCTCAATCACAGTGGCACGAGCACAAGCCTTATTTCCATACCCACAGTTTGTCATGAATGGATGCACGAAACACCTTTAAACATTGGTTTGCATATCGACACCTGTGCCCTTTTACCACTTATTAGACCTGTTAGTGAGAATTTAGTTTAAGCCTTTGAAACCTGAATCGACATCAGTTTTCTTGTGCTGCGTTCAGATGACTTTAACAAGCTGTTTAACCTTGTGAAACCCGAGGAACATTGGTTTGATTTCATTAGAAAAGGAAAAGAGAAGGAAAAGGCAGTGAGCAATATGGCAATAAATGTACCACAAAATGCAAAAAATTAGTACAAGGCTACAAGAAAAAGACCTGCAAATTATTATTATTATTGTTGTTGTTGATATTTAAATGGGGAATAAAAACAGGAAAAATGTCCAGAAAACTACACTCATAATTACTATAATTGATAATTATACTCTCTTTTTTTGTTTTTTTAATTTTCAGCACTTTTTTGGAGAGGTAATATCAACAGTGCAAGAGAAAGTCGTCATATAGCACGGCTGTGGATAATTGTAGTGTCTGAACCAATTATTCATCACGTCTGCAAAACATCATCGTGGTAAAATCTCAATCATTCAGATTATTAAACATCAGAAGTATGATCAATGATTCGTTCATAGCGCTAGTGTTGAATACTAACTTACAAAGTGCTTTACAGGATAAAATTCAACGATCATTAACACGGAGATTAATGTAAGCAAAAATAATGAAATTAATCTCTCGTGAATAATTTAAGATTAACTTCATAAATGGGCCTTTGATTGACATTTTACAAAATGTAGTGCAGTCTACAAAAATAATCACACAATCAGTGAAACTGGCAAACAGCCTAAAAACAATGTTATTGTTCTCTCAACTCAACATTTAATCACGTCCTTATCGTCTCACCTGCAGCGATCTCAGCTAAAACTGTGTGTACGCCTGCCCTGAAGAATATGTGAGGTGCCGATGTCTCACTGCAGATTCCTCCTCTGTAAACACCAGTTTATGTTTGGGAGAAGGCATAAATGATTATTTTTGTACACCTTGTTTATGCGTGTGGCCCCCGCTCTCATCTTTGGCTCCAACTACATCAGCAGTTTTTGTTTTAAGTGAGACTTCCACAAAGAGAAAGGTGAGAGTCTTTGTCGTTGAGCTCATCTTTAAAAATGTAAAGCCCCAGTGTTATGACACTTTTCATCTGAGTTCTTCAACAAAACGCAGACGCAGAGGGAATACAGAGCGGCCAACTCGCTTAATAATCAATACACACGTAGACGCGCACATGCACCTCTGCCCTTTGTGTCTGATGAGGGCTTCAAAGCCAGACGGGGCACGGCGGTCAGGCTGCTGTCTCCGATCGGCCCTTTGGTGCTCCCCTCTACAAAGAGACACTCCAGATGCACATCAGGCAGCAACAACCTGCCTCCCTGTCACCCCGCCCACCCCATCTGCATCCTGCTCACTGGTGTCGCATCAGTGAGGGAGTTTGGGTGTAATAGAGCATTTGATGAGATGCAGATGCTCAGTAAGACACTGAGGCTGGAGATGCTTCAGACAGAACAATCTGTTTTTAACAAAGTTTTTTGACTTTTAGCCTCAATTCTGCATAACTGAAACTGAACGAAATCTAAAAGCCGCCCCATCTTCTGGCTCTCTCCTGAACTCACATGGTGCTCAGTTGATTACAGTGATAAATTAAAGGCATATTTCATTCCTCAAATGATAATTTTTATATAAATTACCCACCTTGTGTTATGTTGTATTCATGAAGATTTTTTTTTCTCACGTGCGATTAACAAACAATGCAAAAATGGAAAAAATTCTCGATTAATTGAGGTGGGGGTCCATGTTTAACAACCGCAAAATTATATCAAAGCATCTCTTTACAAACTGTCATAAAACTTGGGCAGTATAAACAAAGTCTCATTTACTCAGTGCTTCCCAAACACATCCATCTTCACAAAACAAAAATTCTGTTTACCGCTAAACTGAACTGAAACTTATCTTTCTACCCTCTTTATATTGGTGAAACACTAATTTCAACAGCAATATATGGTCACTTCTGGCTCCAAAAAAACAGGATAGTGTTGGCTGAAATGCTGAAGTCAAGGTTTCAGTGCACACACCAGTGGCTGACGTCACGGTAGCTGCATCCATTACATAGACAGTCTGTGATTAGAAGTGATGCTTAGTTCCAAACAAAACATTTTGATGCTCTTTAATTTGATTTAAATTGCTTGCCTTCCTCTGTAATTTGCATGTTTTATCAATGAGTAATGGTGATGGTGCTTTCTCTCCACCTCAGCGTCTGTCAACAATTATGAGAAAGATGTGTGAAAATGTTTGTGCAGGTAGATGAGAGAAATGAGTGAGACACGGCTCATTATAACCAGCAGATCCACTTTGTTTTAGCTCCTATAAAGCTTGGAAGACAGAAGATATGTGAGATTTGATATCTGAAATATTCCTGCACTCAGTGACAGCATGACGCCACTTTTAGACAAAGTCTGAGCCGTTATGGTGACCCACCTGGTCCGACTGTTCTCTTCATGTGAGGAAAAACCATGGTGTTTGGCATACTGCTGTGTTTTTTGATATATCATTTGCAGAATTGCGACAGAACCTTTAAAGGTTTAAAGGCCATTTAATGTTGCAGCTAAAAGGGTACTTCAGTAGGAAATGGATTTCTGAGCTGCGCTGAATGCCGGCTTAGAGAGGCAGCTCTGAAAAGGAAGGCAAATGGACGGTTGCAGAGTTGATGTATAATTGAGTTGAAAGCAGAGTTGTCCGTGCGTACGTGAGTGCTTGTGGGCACGTAAACAACAGTAAAAATACCTCATTAGGAGAACGGCGGCCACCATCAGTCAGTGCACCTGTAACCTTTGAAATCCATTTAGACTGGGATCAACGAGGGGTAACGTTGTTTTGTACATTTTGATTAAACTAAAATGAGCACCTTTAAATTGTCTGTTATGCTATTTGGTTGATCTCCCACATAGAAGCTTTAGTGTGAGAGCATAAAGAAACAGTTTTCTCAATTTAATGTGGATGAACCTAACGACATAAAGGGATACTTTTGTATGAAAACAGTAGGCAGTGATCCATTATAGATTTGCCCAAAACTTAGGCGATATTTTCTAAATGTTGATAAAACACAATTGCAATGACTGTGTTTCCACTAAGTGATGTTCTGCGACTTCTCCTCTCTCAATAACATTCAAAGAAGCATAGCGATGGATGTTCAAAACATTAGCAGGTTTATTTCTATTGCAGCCACCGCACTGGACGTAATTATTTCCAATCAAGGAGATGTCGGCGTGTTATGGAGCAATAGTTGAAAGGCGAGCCCCTTATACGTGGGATTTCTGGGAGGTGATAGTCCACGATTTCACAGAGGAATTGTCGATTCAAAACTTCTTGATGACCCATTCAGTTTTTGAAGTTATATGAGTTATGTGATGCAGTAACAGCTCTTGTGGCTCCTGCTGCATCATGAGGGAGCCAGTTCTTACTTACAAGAGCATCGCCATAGCAACATGTGACCTGGAAAAGTGGAAAAGGTGTTGCAGTTTTGCAAGATATGGCTTTTTTGAATGGCTTGAAATACCTCCACATGGGAGCATAAAAACTTTTTTGTGATAAAAGGGAGATTTTTCGAATTGACGTCTTTCCATTCAGCAGATTTTATATTGGCAATTTAAATTTGAGGGTTAATGGATGAAATGTAGACTCCTCTTTTTTTCCCGATCACCACATCTGGATGATGTCATTTAATCTGCATTAGCATGTTGGATGTGTTTCCGTTCACTGACCCTCCAACTATGGAACAAAGTCAACACGTTGTCTTGTCTTGCAAATCTGTTGCTGTTCTAGCTGACCAGGGACCTGCAGACGAGTCTTTCAGCTCCGATTTTTCATTTTCACTCGCCAAGGTCTGGCGGTTTTGAAACTTTTTATTTCATGCCACATTTCCAAAGCTGAAAAAAGCATATGCTGCCACACAACACTCACTTTTATCAATCGTTGACAATAACTGGCAAAACAACAAAGTATATAAAATAAAAAATAAAAAAAACCTTTGACAGAAATTCAAAGGGAAAGATGTCATCACTGTGTTGGGAAAAAAAAAAACGTCTTTCCCTCCTTAACAAGATGTAGCTAGAATCAGAAATCCTTTTTTCCTCACAGATTTATAGTTGAAACACAACCTGGTCGGCTCTCGTATGATTGCATCATCTTTCTACTGGAAGTGAACCTGCTGCCTGTAAACGTGATCTGTTGTTGTGGTTCCTGGTGGTGTATTTGTGTACGTATTGACTTTGTGTATATGGATGGCTGCTGGAGCAGAGAGAGCCTGAGAGGTTGTGTTTATGACAGCAATAAAGAGATTTACAGTCTCCCATAATGTCCACGTGAACCATCTCTAATGTGGCGTAAACCTCTAAATAACTGCAGGAGAGTGAATGGGCCTCGTGCTTCATAAGCAGGTTTGAGATTGACTAATTGATGAATGGAAGTGATTTCCTTTATACCTGTGAATGAGTGCATGTTTATGTGACATTACTATCTGTATTAGGTGCAGTTTGGGGCCTGAAGCTACGTGTTGTGGTGTGAGTGTGCTGCAACGAGCTGTAATAACGTCCCATCTGTGTGTTCTCCTCTTTCAGGGTGTCCGCACTGTAAAAACGCTGTTCCACACTTCACCACGGCAGCAGAGCTCTTCAAAGAGGACCGCAAGGTTAGTGTTGCTTTTTATAAACATTCAATTATGTTCACACATTTTCACCGATCAGTAGTGACATCGCCCAAAAGCTCAAGCTGACACTTAAAGTAACAATAATATGGTGTGTGTGTGTGTGTGTGTGTGTGTGTGTGTGTGTGTGTGTGTGTGTGTGTATATATATATTTTTTTTTTATCATGACAATTTTGACGAGAGAGGATCAATGTTGAATTCACTTGTGTTTCCAATAAAATGTCAGAGCTGGGATGTGTGTGTGTGTGTGTGTGTGTGTGTGTGTGTGTGTGTGTGTGTGTGTGAATACAAAGACAGAAATAAGAAGGAAACAGAAAATCTGACCAAAAAAAAACTTCTTCCAATAATTCTGGACTGTCTTCTTCAGTTGTTGGTTTTTAGCTTGCAGGCCAACCTACACGTAACACTTGTCCAAAAGTTCACAAAACAAAAGACAGATATTCAAACCAACCTGAGACCCGGACATGCAAAAACAAAACATTAAGATGAAAGGGCAGTAAAAAACACGAACACAGTGCATAAGATTGAGTGATAACACGGGATAGAAGCACTGAACTTCTGAACTAACGTAATTCATTTCCCCAGTGATCCTTGCAGGCCCCAAATCATGACAACAACACAGACTGCTGCGCCTCTGCTACATTACACACTGAAACCTAACAACCCTCTGAGGCTTTTACAGCTCACATAAATACCACACAGTCTCTGGCTTCAGTTTGATATCTAGTGTTGGCAAAAAATGTCTCATATCATCAAAACTTTGTTGTCATATTTAGCTTTTTTACAATATTACATGAGTGTCACTGTCAGTCTGAAGGCCCCACTTAACTACATTCAAACTGTCAAACTGTACATGGAATAAAAGGAATGAAAAGTCAAATATTCTTATTGAGAAGTCAAATGTGATTTGACTGACATGATCCTGAGGCGGGTTCAGCCTTATTAAAAAGTAACCATGACAACAACCATTGTTTTACCCAAACTCTTAGAAACCAGGGTACACTATAGCTCGCCTGGTGGTATGGGCGCCCCATGATCAAAGACAATGTCCTTGCAGGTTATCATAATTATTACCTATTTTACTAAATTTCATTTTATTAATATGAATTTTTTTATGTGAATGCAACGGAGAAAACATTTTTTTTTAAAAAACTGTAGGTAAGATTGTGAAAATGATTTTATGAGTGTGCTGTGTGGTGCAGAATAGATGTGCAGTGTAAATAGTTCTCTCTTTGCAAAAAATGAAACAAAATGCTGGACTTTGTTAAAAAAAAACGCTTTTCTTTTCAACAAGTTGAGGTGGAGCTTTGCAGCTGCACTTGTTGCTGGCGTTCCTCTTCCTTTGGCATTGAAAAGCTCAAACATCATGACACTTTTGTAATCAATTTTTGCCTCATTTGTACTCGGCTCATATGACTTTGCTGACGCGTCACTGGGTATCAGATTAGAGTTTTATGAAATAAGCACAAACGCCTGCACAGTGACTGCAGCCACATATTGCAAACTCAAAATGAAACCCAAAACTCCTTCCACCTTGTTTTTAATATTTGTCTTCCAGTGTCAGTTAGGAATTTGAGCACTTAGTTATACAGCCTCATCAAATCTTCGGCGCACTCGGGGCTCCGGGGTTAGTGCAGGTTCATGTAGTCACAACAGGACACACTCGTCCTCCATCATCTCTACTCCCTTTCACTCCTTTCCCCTCCGGGCTCGTGTCCTGACGCCCTCCCACTCCTGCTCTTCCCTGTTAATACCCTCTGACTGCAGGGCGCAGTGTTTCCAAACCTCCTTAATTGTGTGACTCAATCACACTCACACACACACACACACACACACACACTTAGGCGCGTGTCTGGCAATACTGTGAGTTATGATTTATCATCTCAAAGAGACACTCACCATCTAAAAAACAGCATCATATTTTTGCCTTTTGATTTTTTAGTGTTTCATGGAGATGCTTAATGTTAAACGCACATTGTTCCAAAAGTACTCAGGCAATGTTGCTCTCTCATTTGTTAGGAATTTTTTAAAATCATTGTCAGATGGTGTGAAACAGTGACGTGTCCTCAGCAATTTAGTCATCCATTTTTCTGAGGCAATCTTTTGTAACAGTTCTCGATAACATTAAACCTCAGCAGATGATTCGGGAAAAAAAATGTTTTTGCACGACTCTCTGAGTATTGCCTTACAGCTGCAACTGTCAGGAACTTTTACATGCTTTTGCTGATTTCTTCATTCTTACAGTAAACACTGAAATACATCATTACATCATCAGTATTAACCTCTTCCATTCTGTGCCGATGCCTGAGTCCTTGGCTCACATTACTGTCTTTCAGAGACTGAAGTGGGCTGAGTGTTAAAGCTATTTAACATACTGGCATCTTGTAAAACTAGAGGCCTAGGCAGTAATACTCAACCTAAGGTCCACGGGCCAAATCTGGCCCCTAGTGGGGCTGCCAGGTGGCTCCCTAACCATTTTTTAACTCACAATAAAAGGTAAGTGATTCACAATTGGAATAGTTTTTTTTTTTTACTTTTAGTGTCCATAAAATGCCAGAGTGCATAAAACAGCATCAAAATAGAGCTTGTTTTTAAAATAAAAAAGTGCCAGTGGAGGATCCCCAAATGTCGAGGCTGAGCCCATAATGTCCTAAAATCCAAGAAACTCGCCAAAATCTTAAGAACATCCTAAAGTCCTAAACATGTCATAAAGTCATAAAAACATGCCAAAATCCGAGAGATGTCCTAAAATTGTAGAAACGTCCTAAAGTCTCAGAAGTGTCCTAAAATCCTAGAAACATGTATGGGACTGCTTTGACTGGCCCCTGGTCTTATTTCATTTTACAAAATAGGCTCCCGAGCAAAGCAATTTTATTACTCCTGAACAAACGAATCTACTCGGTACCAGCAGTGTCATGCTTGCTTGTTGCTTTTGGTATTAAAAAATGCTCCAAAGTCAGGCTAAATTTTGGTGAGGGGAAATCTAGCAGAGCCAATGCAGTTTTGTACAATGCAGTACAATGTGTAATTTTAATCTATTGTCTTTGAATATTTCTGCATACTGAAAAACACAATTTATTTCACATCACGATATAACATTATCCAATATTTAAGACAATATATAGTCTCATATCTCGACACGATATATTGCCCATCCATACTCTGAAATATAAAAAATATGTTGTTTTTGACTCAGTTTCGATATATCCTTAATGGAGCAACGATTCTTAAAGTGGCCACCAAGAAACACAATCCATTGAGACCCTGACCGCCTGATGGAAAAAGAATATTGACTTTGTATTTTGAGAAAAAAGTTCGGACTATCAGAACAGTCAGAAATGTTTTTTTGACATCCAGTATCTCGCTGCCACAACAACTGAAGGCGCTTTGGCACTGCTTCACCAGCTGTGATGAAACCTCCGCAAGCTGCCAAAACCAGGGGACCCTCCTATCTGCGAGGGTTATATAAAAGCACGAGTTTAAGATCTCTTCCCTCTCGTCGTCCCTCCAGTAGCCAGTGGAGGTGTGAAGTTGTGTTTGAACAAGTCTGAGAACTGGGCATGTGTTTGCTCGGCAATCCTCTCTATTTATAAAGCCGAGCCCCAGTGAATTGCGCCCGGCCGGTGTTGATCACAGTCTATTAGCTGCCCTTGCCTCATTTACCAAAGACAAACACGAGCTTAGCTGCAGCTTTGAAGACGCAAACAATTAAAACTCCACATTCTGTGCTGTAAGTCAGCGGGGGAGCTGTGTGCCTCGGGTTTGTTCTGAGCTGTTTGTGTTTTCCCCAAATTCTAATCAATACCAGCATTAAAAGGCGCACATTGGCTGGAACTGCTTGTTTCCAAAAGCTGTCCGTTGCCACTGTAATAAGAAAAGTGTTTCATCTGAGGATTGGATGGGTTTTTTTATGGATTTGCTCAACATGACCTGCCACGGTGCTGCTTAAGTCCCTGTAAAGTTAAATAGAAATATACTGACCACAACCATGGCGCTAATTAGGGCTCCACAGTTATTTCTGGCCGTCCTGAGAGAGAGATCCTTCCTCAGTTACTCTTCCGGAGGTTTCTTCCATTTTTTTCCCCATTTTTTTCATTGTCCATCCTCATTTAGGTCATTTATCATTCCCATCAGCAATAAAAAACACAGTCCTCACCAGTTACTTAGATTTGGGTGAAGTTGTGAAAAATTTGGCTGATAGAGCACTATAAACTGCTCTCCTGTGCAATGACATTTTATTACAGACATTTCGTATGAGCTTGATTTTGTTCTTACCTCCACATGCAGTGGTTTGGGTATTCAGGCTAAACTGTCAGCTTGTTTACAACCTGTCTGATTGTCAAAACAATCGAGTTTCTTGCCTCATCTGAAATTGTTTTTGCGATTGCTACGTTCCAAATTTCATAAATGGCTTTGATGAGTAAAGTGCTATCATAACTAATGCAAATGATGGCCAGAGCTGTGAAAATAATGAGTCCCTTGTCGAAATAAAACGTCAGAATTATCCACCCAACCATTTCAACAGGAGTTGCATCACATTACAGACATAAATATACACCCACTTCATAAGATTTTAAAAAAACAAGTTGAACTATACTAAACTGAAAATACAGCATTAAGATATTACAGCTCTCTTTTTTTAAATATAGTACTGTACTTTGTGTATACTTTATATATCATTTTTTAGAAGAAAGATTTTAGGCGAACCTTGTACAAACAAGATTAGCAAACATCATCCAAAGACAATTTTATATAGTTTTGTTTTTCTGCCAAAAGATTTCTGTTGTCATAAAAGTTGAAATTTATTTATATAGCACATTTCACACCCAAAGGCAACACAAAGTGACTTAAAAATTAGTCAAGTCAAAGTTCATTACAACCCAACCACAGAGCAAACCCCAGAGGGCTGTACAAATTTTAATTTCAATTCAGTTTCAAGTAGTATTGAGTTCAAATCAAGTCAAGATTATTTATATAGTACATTTAAAACAACCACAGCTGTACAAATTAAAGCAAATGGCACACAGATAACATTTAAATAGACACAACAACAATAACAACAAAATGGTGAGTTCAGTCACTCATATTTCGTCCTCTTATGTCTATTTTATATTGCTGTGCAAATATTAACAAATTCCTCCCCGGAAAAAATGCTTTTTATTATAAGATTACATTGAAAAACAAAACAAAACAGGAGAACATTATGATTTACCGTCTCTCCATATACTAGTTTTTACTGAGGAGAGCTTGAAAGCATTATAACGTAACTCGATGCAACCTCCGTCAGCTGTTAACTCCAGACACCAGCTGCTAAAAGCTGACAGTAGCCAGCACTCCTGCTGCTGATTTCTTTACAGATTTGTTGTTCAGATTCAGAGTCAGACAACTTTATTTATCCTAGAAGGGCAATTCAGTTTTACAGTCTTCTCAGACCGTACACAAACTGACAGACAGAACGAGCAGCAATCAGCAGCAGTAGTAGTTTTTCAGAGAGATCAATATACGGGCAAAGATGCACACTGGCACCTGGTGCGGTCCCGTGCATACTGACTCGCACGAGGACCAGGCAGAAAAACAAAAAATATTTAAACAAAAATGCCCATCCTTCAATACATAAGCTAGTAAACATAAATAAGACACTCTAACTCCATTGCATGTTACTTAAATACATTCACAGAATGTATACAATAAATGCATATGCATACAATAAAAAAACAACTCTGTGGTTACAAAATAAAACATTTTCAAAAGACTACTGTCAACATTCAGCAGCCTGATAGTAGAAGGAATAAAGGACTTAGAATAGCGATTTGTTTTCCTAAGGGGTGCTTTGTAGCGCCGGCCTGAGGGCATTAAAGTGAATTCGCTTGACAGGACGTGATCAGATTGACTGATAATTCCTTTTACTTTCTGGGCTACATATTTCTCCCAAAGGGAGCATATTTCTCTCTGCTGGACTCTGATTGTCTCGCAGCAGACTTTAACGACACCGTTCAGACTGTTTCTGTCCCTCACAGACAACCCGTTAAACCAGCAGATTAAAGAAAAAGTCAGAATACTTTTGATAAATAGGTTAAAAAATGCTTAAAATGGTGTTGCAGATTTTAAAGGAGTTGAGTTTCCGCAGTAGGTGTGTTCTTTGTTGTCCACATCTGATGATCGACTCCGTGTCAAACAAGGTCACAAGGTTCAAATAAGAGTCAACAATCTCAACTTCCTTACCGTGTGCTGTGCTCACTTTGGGCTTATCATTGTCTTTCCTAAAATCAATGATAAGTTCCCTCATTTGTAAAGCGTTCAAGTCAATGAGGTTAGCATCACAAACAAAAGGTTAAGTCCCCTGAAGTGTCAACAGTAAGTTTCCTGCTTCCTTTCATCCCAAACACGTTTTTCTCTTGTCCTCGGGACGCCGTTAGTCTTGCTCTTTAACCTGCACAAAATTGATGTGACACAACATAAAAACATCAGCCACTGCCACGTGTGAATGTCATCTTATTTGAATGAAGATGAATGTCAGCTGATACTGACCTAAAGTCGATAAATCGGTTCATCCCTACAAGATACCAACTGAATTTATTCCTTTATTCACTCCAGTACCAGTCTTAAGCCCGGTGACTTTTCAGAGCTGATAATGATTATTAGTAGTTAATGAGACCAATAACTGATATTTGGAACCGATGTGCATTGACAATAAAAATAAAGTATTTCTGTCAATATTTAAATTTTTTAATATAACAAACTCCAACACAAAAAGTTCCCTACAAATATTTGAATAAAAAATTAAGAAATAAAAATAGCTTGCTGAGGTTTTACAAAGTAAAAGTTCCTCCCATGCTGACACTTTCTTTGCACTTTTTAATTAATTGATTTCATAGGTGATCATTAAAATGAAATACCTATACAGATAATCGGCAAAATGCCAAAATATCGGTCTCAATTATCTGTCAGGCTGATAATCTGTTAACCCCTACACGGTATACACTGGTATAAAAGGACGGCTGTTGTCACGGTCTTGCGATCAAAGACAGCCTGGGATTAAATTCTGGCAGTGTCAGAAATTTGGGATGAACATCTCACTGTGTGACTGCTGTTACGATCTGGGAACCAGCCAATAGAAATGCAGCATGAAATGACGCACTGGTCAATGCAGCTCTGCTAAATGCTACTAGATGCTAATAAATACTTCAAACTTTTGTTGCAGATTTGGCCTCTTTTCCCGAACCACAACAGCGTCCACCTCCTCCTCCTACTCTTCAGACTTTTTTTTTTGACACACAGAAATGCCACTATAGCGAGTGCTCGATTTGTATGTTAACATTTGTCTCGTAGCGGAACAGCAGCGTACATGAATGACGAGGACGTTTTGTTCTTGCGTATTGACGTCGATGGACGTTGGTCTTAGCCTGTGATTCAGTAGGTGATGTCATCAGTCTGCACTCATTAAACTTGATGTCGTACCAAAGTTTATTAAGATCCATGTCACAGAGTGTAGCTTTCACTAAACTTTTAATATTAAAAATAAAAAATCTCAGTCTGCGGGAGGCTTTAAAGAGGAGCTCGGGGACGTCAGCAGAGGAACTTTGTTGTGAGAACAGAAGTCGTTCTGAGTTAATCGGCACAGTTTGATTACTGCTCTGCTCTTCATCCTGACTCCAGTGGAATGAGACCAAGCCAACTGGTAATATGCCGCTCCTCTGAAATTTTGCTATTGGATCAATGAAATAATGTGGGGCCCCTCTGTCACTTGAAGACGAATCAATAACGGAATTGGCTGCAGACCTTTGAAGAACAACGACTCTACGGCTTCATTTTCTACTGTCAATTCACAGCTACTCTGATTGATTACGCGCTGGGATGAGCAGTCGGATGGAGTCGGTAGTTACATTATGTCCTCATTGTGGTCGCTGGTGCTCAAAGGACTCTCTGTGAATCTCAAACGAACTCAGAGGTGGTCAAGTACAAAAAGAGCTTCACATTGTGAGCAGCATCAGAGAGTTAAGAATAGGGTGATTTTGGGCAGTTGTCAGCTACATTTCTGTTGACTGTTTTGCCCTTTGAAAGGTGAAACACCTCAGTCCTGCTGATTATACACGGCTTGCAGCAAGTCCGTGAAATCCTCTTGTAGTGGAGGCGCTTTGAGGCCTACTTTAATACACCTTATTAACAAACCATAGAAGAAGAATATCCCCTTATACGCTCTGTCTTCCCCACTGATGTGCAGAAGACTCTGTTTCTTGCCTTTGTGCTCGCAGATGTCTTTGCTGGTGATGCAGACAAAGAACTCAACATCAGTGTGCTCATCTCACAATATGTTATGCAGATTTTCAAGATTTGAGTATTTGTATTTGCATGGAGGGGAAAAAAAACTAGCAGCACTTGTACTCTGTAATTAGGACAAGAAGTTTCGGGCATCGCCTCTCGGTTGGACGCGCAGAGAAAGCTTCTGATGTTTTCCTTCCGCAGCAGATCTGTCGCTTCCGCATTCAGCGGGAGCAGTCAGATAGACGGGGAGCGATTATTTGACGGTGACAAGTTCACTGTGCAGCGCTCAGCACCCTGAGAGTGGGTGACATTTTAGCTGTCCAAAAGGACACGCTGAGTGCGCCATGTATCAGTGAGGCGGCATTTACGCCTCATTGGGGCGGCTTGTCACTAATCGATGCAACAGCCTCGGAACATAAATCTCCCTTGTTGTTTTATGTAGGAGTGATTGTTGTGGGATTTTTTTTCCCCCACCTCCCACACCGAACAGTTTAGCCGAACAGCGATGCATCAGTCATTTTTTTGTAACCTGGAGAGAGAAACTAGTGGTCTAAATTTGGATTAGGAGAATGTGTTGAGCCTGCTCACTGCCAGAGAGGCTGAGTACATGTAAGCACTCGTCGTAAATGGCCATTTTACTGTTGATAATTATGGAGTTCTCTATTATATTCTCTTGTAATATCCTGTGTGAACATTTTTGCTGTATTGATCTACAATCATAATAAAGCTTATTTGTTCTGAAAATGTAGTGAGTGCTTAATCGATGCTGAAACAATAAGTAATTGAACCAAAACAATAAAAATGCCATCTTTGAATTAAAATCATCGTTACAGAACACTAAAACAGAGAAATAGAATAGACTATGAGGCAAATCCAATATAAACCTGCTTCACAAAGGTTGTAGGAGGAGGAAGATGTTGCTTGCTTTAATATCCACAGGCTGGGCAAATGAATACCAACATTAAACTTTATAATGGTGTACAGTGTTTTTATTATCAAGAAATGACCTCGACTTTTCTTAAAGGGACAGTTCATCTAAAAATCAAAAATACAACTTTTACTTTACTTTTTGTGCTATTTTTCAGTCTAGATTGTTTTGTTGTTAGTTGCCGAGTGTTGGAGATATCGGCAGTAGAGACGTCTGCCTTCTCACCAGTATAATGAAACCAGATGGCACTCAGCTTGTGTTGATCAAAACACTAAAAAAGTACAAAACTCAACAGCAATTTCTCTTTCCAGAAATCATGACCCAGTTACTCAAGACAATTCCCAGACCTTGTTGTGAGCAGATTAATGTAGGAACTATTTTCTACAACCGCCAACTGTATCACTGTGCAGAAGCACTGCATCTACCGCTAGCTGACCTAGCACCACTGAGCTAGCAAACGTTACAGCTCAGCTGAGCAGGACGCCATTAATGTTTACATCTTAAGCTGTCATGAGCACAAACATCCCATCTTTTAGTAGATTTTTCAAATTTTAATGTATCTACCTTGTTAAAATCATGACAATAACCATCTCAATCAATTACCAATGCTACACAGAAAAAAACGCTCCATTCATCTCTGTTTTCACATCTGTCTCTTTAGTTTTTGTTGGAAAACCAAGATGTCCGCAAAGACGGTCGATGAAAGGATCTTTGGGACAATATTTAGAATTTGGAATATAAATGTGTTTGCGAGATACCTCTTAAGATTACAAAAAACACTAAGATTGAAATATGCATCATTGGATTACATGCAGACCCCAGCTTCCAACCCAATTACATACTTTATATAACACAACACTAAAGGTGATGCTTTTCTTTTCCTCAGATTGTGTATGCTGCTGTGGACTGTACAAAAGGACAGAACCATGACCTCTGTAAGCAGGAGGGTGTGGAGGGCTACCCAACGTTCAACCACTACAACTATGGCAAGTTTGTGGAAAAATACAATGGAGATCGTGGGGTAAGTGCTGCTACATGTATCACTTCACTTCTTTTCTTTTTAATCACTGACTCTGAAACAGTTCACTTACTGAGCACTTAAAAATATATTATTTTCTTTAATAAAAATCTAAGCTGGTTCACATAAACCCCATAACTGGTTTGGTTACATACTCACAACATGCAGCACCAGGGTTTCCACATGTCGTTTTACACTTATAATGAAGTTTATTCGTTCTGAAAAGTACTAAGTGCTTAATAGATGCTGAAACATCAACTAATCGAAACAAAACAATAAAAATGCCTGCTTTGAATTAAAATTGTTACAGAACAATAAAACAGGGAAATAGAATAGAACATGAGCCAAATCCAATATAAACCTGCTTCACAAAGGTTAAAGGAGGTGAAAGATGTTTGAAAAGGCGCCTAGCCAAAACAAATTTATTGCATACTTATGCCTAGAAATGCTTGACACACAGTGCTGACCTGTTATCTCTCTCTCTCTATCTCTCTCCCCTTTCCTCCTTAAAAAACACCAAAAATAGGTCTATGGTTAGGAGGGGTAGAGTGAAAGAGGTTAAAATTATAGATGTGTTGTCTTTGACTCTCAAGCTTTGATATATCCGTATTAGAGTAATGATTCTCAAAGTTAACAGTGTACTCTGGACACAGATGGAGCAGCAGAACGTGCAGCGAAAGTGAAACTGTAACTGCTCATCGTGGGTCTCAAAGTTTGCTTTCTGCAGCAGCTTCTCCTCTCATCCACCAATTTGATTGGCTCTGATTGGATCAACAGATTGATTACTCCGTGACTCGAAATGCTGCTGAGAGAAAAGCAGAACTTTTTAACCAAAGAAATGGAATCAACTGTGAAGTGCAAAACATTGTGAAATCTGTCAAAATGCAGATGCAGTTAATGAGATTCAGGATTTCAGCCAATGGGATAACCTGTTTACATTCATGCTAGTTTAAGAAACTTGGACCATTTGTTTTGCTTACCTTCTAAAGTCTGGCTTATTCACTAGTATCCCTGTGATGATCAGGTTTTTGAATTTTGTGTTTGGGTTCTGCAACATCTTATCCTGGTTTATAAACCTGGAACATAACACATCTCAATTCAGAGAAAAAGAAAATTTGTTGAAGAGGTTGCCACAATTTACATTTTCATCCTGTGACATGGAATACCTTATACAAATTTCCAATCATTACCTGCCATGCGCATTGAATCAAATTGAGTGAGTCGTTAGTAAAAAGAAATATGACAAACAATGTGATGTAAATCTACATGCCAGAATGACAACAGTGACGAGGCAATCAGAAACCAAAGTGGGTACATCCTTACCCACTGAGGGAACTAAACTGTCGGAGTGGGTGACTGTGGAGGAGTCAAAGATTCAGACAGCCTGGATATCGTTAGATTTATATAAACAGGGATTTGAAACAGGTTTCCAGGGAAGTGTCATATCCCGAAAACAGCATGAATCAGAATCTTGCGATTTCTTTTCCCTGTTTCAGAAGTAATTTTTTTAAATTTGGCACAATTGTCAACTTGGACTCAAGAATGAACTGATTAGAATTTGGTAGACAAAGGTTACTGTGACCTTACAAAACATAAAAAAAACTCTTTAATCTCTTTAAACTCTTTAAATGCTGGTTATGACAAAAAAAAATTTACCACAAATGACCAATAGGATAAAATGATGAAGTGATGAAATTTTATATCCTAAAGTTAAAAGTTAAATGTGACTTTGACATGCTCCGTGTCACAATAAACTCAGCATGCCCACTTTTTAGTACTCCAATCAAATGCGAAGGATTTGATTTAAATCCCTTTTGTAACTGAATCCTACTCAAATGTTCAATTTCACTGGAAGATAAATCACCTTACAGCGGCTAAAGATGCTCTAACTTTCGTTTCACTTGGATATCAATATTTTGGATAGGACTAAACAGATTGATCTTGAACTTGGCAACAATATTTGGAGTCCGTGTTTACTTGTCTTATCTCGATGCTGCCAGGCTAAGTTGAAATAATATTTAATGACGGCACTCTGATCTCTGTAAGATCAGAAACAAGGCATTTCAAGACTTTAAATCACTGCAAGTTGTGAAATGATCACTAGAAGTTGTGCTTTACTCGCTCTGTCTCCGCAGGAGGCGGGCTTCACAGGTTTCATGCGCAGCTTAAGAGGACGCGATCAGGAAAAGGTTGTCAAGAGGAAGGAGGAGCTCTGAGGTTGGCGTGCGGGGACGGGGAGTTGCACTGCACAGTTTGTCATTGCACTGTGACCCTTGACCCTGGCAAGGGCCCTTTTCAGCACTGACTTGGGAGACTTGATGACCTCAGCGAAAGGCTATTTTTTATACCGTCGTGATCACGTTTGTAATAATACCAACAGAGTACCTACAGCGAGACCGACCACTTGAGACTTCTTTTTTTCATGGATATTCCGATGGGCAGAAAATACACTGACAAAAAAAAGTGATTTCTCTTTCCTTTTTCTTTGATTGCCCAAAAAATGTGACTACACATGTGAAAAGCTACACCCTATACCTTATCTATGCAATACTGACCCCTGCTTAGCCCTGTGGGGGTCTGTGTAACGGAGAGACACCCGTGGTGGTGGGCATCAGTAGTTAAAGGCGGAGGCTGCACTGTCCGTCACTCCACTGGGGTCCTAATCCAGTCCTATCAACCGTGCTCCGTCTCTGCAAAGAGACACACTATGATTATTGACATACACCAATATTTTTACTAAGTCAAGAACCATACAGAATATTGCTTTGTTATCCTCACAGTCAGCTGAGACATACCTGCATTTCACACATACATCTAAAAAAATGCTTGTGCAGTAACATTTGTTGTCATGCTGTATTCATGTGGAATCGGGGGGGTGGCAGATGGCAAACTGGTTGTCATTTTAGTGGATGAGAGCAGAAAAGTGGTAAACCGTGGGTTGACTCATGGGGTGACTTGCCGGTCTGCGATTCGGGTGAGCTTTAAGAGCTGCGTCTTCATCAAAGGCTTCTACTTAGTAGTAACTCACCAAAAAACAGTGCAATAGTCCACCTTCTCTTTCTCTCTCTCTGTCACTCTCACGCCGGGTTCACACTGGACGCAGAAGTGTCCAATACGTGAATTGTCACACAGCTGTTTGCCAGCAATCACACTAAAGGCACATTGCCCTGCACCGGTCAGCAGCGATTCTGCTCCTCTGCTCTCTCTAATCACATATAGAGCTCTGTCTCTGTCTGATTGTGTGTCCGCTCATCTCACTCGCTGTCTGTTTAGACACAGCTGACACATATGTGGAAGCACTGGATGCATATTTTATCACTTTAATATATCCATATCCATATATATCCATGTTTAATATATCCTTTACATTGTTCCAGTGTGTTTTTCTGTCACATTTGCTTGCAGCTCATGGAAAAAATAGACTATATGCCTAAACTGTCTGCAGGTCATTTGTTAGAAATGTGGGGCACAGTGGCTGGGTTAGCCTTGTGGTGCTGGTTTTAAGACACCTGACCCCCTGCAGGACGGTAACATTAGCTGTGGCCGACAGAGAACAACGGTAATGGTAGATGGCACTGACTTTAAGTTTTTTGCCATCCTCCATGATGGAATTTACGACCGGATGTTTTGTGTTTTTTGCACCTTCGCACAAAGAGAAAACATGAACAATCTGGACATTAGTAGAAAATTACATGAGATAAAAAACAAAATGATTGTATTTATTATATCTTTTTCCATTCTTTGTAAACAGTACAGCATCACCATCACAACATATCGTCTCGCAGGTTTAGTTTTACCTTCCTGCCATTCTGTCAGACTGTTTGTTTTTTTTCCTGCCGTCCTGGTGTTTTCAGTCTGCTGTCTGCCTGATTTCACGTAAACGCAGCGTAATCAAATACTGTAGCAGTGTGAAGTGGGTGAAACCATGGCCAAAGGGTCAATATTCTGTATGGTTCCAGTCTCTCGTGATTAGTTTTGCTTTTAGGAAGGACTTTTGTTTGCTTAAAACTGTGGCCTTAAAGATATGAAAAATAGAAACATGCTGGAATTGCAGAAATATATAAAATAAGTGGAATGGGACTCAGAGGCCTGGTGCCCTTGCAATTCCCTCAAGTCATGGACCAGAGCAAGTCAAAGAAGAAAAAAAGAAAACAAGACCATGAAATGCCAAATATTCTTGCACATTGCCCTTGATATTTCCACGCTTTGTACATTTCCAAATATTAACACTCAAAGCTGTAGTGATTTAACAAGGGTAAGGCTCATTCGCCTACAGTAAGCATGGGAGTGTGGAGGCTAAATATTGCATGATGATCATGAAATCTTCCCTCCGTCCACTGAAGCAATCATGGATTCCACCCAACGTCCCACAGTCGCGTCTGCAGTCACACATTGTTCAGGGAGATGCTGGAATCATTTCTGGTTTACACTTTGGGCATTCAGGGGTTTTTTTTTGTTTAAGGGTACCCAGTCTGTTTTGTGCCCGTGCATTTCCGCCACTTTCTGCTGAACCGAACGGCACCAAGGAGCCAAAATGACAGCCCTCCTCTTGACAGCTTGTCTCGATCTGTGTCTGCCTGCCATGCCTTGGCCTGGAATCGCTCGGCCTCGGTTCGCTCGGACAGCGCTCTCTCTCTCTCTCTCCCATGCCTCCCCATCATGTTCCAAGGGATGGATTCAGAGTACATCCGAGGAGTAATTAAGCGAAGTCTCCAGACCCCCTCCCACTCCTGGCAGCATAACACCATCATCATTACTTTTGTGGCGATTTTTTTCTTTTATGTTGTGTGTTTTCAACTCCCACGCTTCGGCCACTATAAATATTTAAAGGCTTATCTGTAGCTGAACTTGTGTTTTATTATTCAAGACTTTGGTTTCTTTCATTATGAATAAGGTTCTCAGGGATAGCGAAACACAATTAAAGGGAACTAGTTTGTTTGTAATTTTTTGCATTCCAGCTGAATAATTTTGAGCCCTTAGGTCACCAAATTAAACATTGTTTACATTTGTATCCCACAGTAAAAATAAATCAATAAATAAATTGTCCTTTTTCTGTGCTATATCATGACAACATGTAATTGTCAGTAGATGTTACTGAACCATTTCTTGTCATACGTTATCATCGTGATTCCTGATGGACTCATTCCAAGTGTATCGGTTTCAAATGTTCTGGCTGGTACCAAACACTTTTTCTGTGTTCAGTGTTCAATGTGACTATTATCATTCCACGGTATGCGAGGGCATTTTGAACGAGCGCTTTACACAGTTAGGTGTTGACATATCGCTGTAATTAGGTGTTCATTCTCCTCTCCAGGGGAAACAATTACCTTTTGTCTGCTGTGTTCATTTGTTTTTGTTTAGGAGTCTCCGCAGTGACATTGCATATTTGTTGAATAATAGAAAGACCACCTCTCTTATCCCAAAGGTATCCATGTTGTGTGAGAATTTGTCACACTTATGCCAAGAAGTCATTGTTTTCCTTTGTTGATTTTTCTGTGCCCAGCCATACGTACAGTTTTTCCCCTTGCAGTAAGGACCTTGCGAGATTTAAAAAAAAAACAAAAAACTTAATAAAGTCAAACGTTTCCAAAACATTTTTCACTTGTTTTTATACAATGTACACATCTCTGCTCTGATTGTGTAATTTTACAGCCTTGATTTTATGTGAATAATTTTTAGTCATTAGGCGGGTTTTCATTTACCCTCAAATTGCATAAATTGAAATTGTGAATATATAATATGCCTAATGGAAATACATCAATAAAAAAAAAAAAAAAACGTTTATTGCAAAAAAAGTTCAATGCTCGCATGAGGGCATTTCATGGGAACTGCAACACTATTTTAGCTTTTATAGGTCACATGATGCTATTGCTGTGCGCTTGTCGGTAGGAACCGGCTCCCTCATGATGCAGCAGGAGCTACAAGAGCTGTTACTGCATCCCATAACTCTTCAGAAGTTGAGAGGATCATCTGGAAGTTTTGAATCCATAATTCCTCTGTGAAATCGCCTCCCAGAAATCCCTCATACGTGGCCACTCCCACGTATAAGGGGCTCTCCTCTCCATTATCGATCACATAACACGCCTACGTCGCCCTTGATTGGAAATAATGACGGCTAAAGCGGTGGCTGCGATAGAAATTAATCTGCTAATGTTTTGAACGTCCATCACCATGCTTAACGGAGTGTTATCGCCAGAGGAGAAGTCACATAACATCACTCAGTGGAAACACGGTCATCTCGTTAATTGTGTTTTAACGACGTTTTGAAAATTTTGCTTAAGTTTTGTGCAAATCTGTAACGGAAACCCGCCTACTGTTAGGTGTGGCTCTAGGCATGACGCTTTTGGTTTGTTGGTCCACATCTTTGATCCACAGAAAAGGTCTTCGCTACTTTTGGATCGATTGCCATGAAATTTGGTAAACCCATTTATGGGTGAATTATGATAACTTTCCATATAGAGACAAGGTGAAGAAAAAGTCATTTTGCCAGAAAAACTTATCTTCAACATAGGAGATAATATTATCTTTCATTGAGTTATGACAAACTTTCACTGGCATCACTGTGAGCTGGGTCAGTTTTAGATCCAGTGCCATTTTCCAGCCATTTCTCATAATAAAGCCATCAGTGTCAGATCTGCTGAGTGGTCCATTTGTTTCCCTTCTGAGATGCAGAACTGAGAAAAATGTCACAATAAACAGGCGCAAAAACTGCTTTCACCAGATCTGTCCATCAATCAGCTCAGTGACCCAACAAGGTCAACTTCTGTTTATGTGACTGTGGCAGCAGCGTAGCCCGGTGCTGCTGGTGTATCTCGAAATAACTTAAAACTTGTTCTCACGCTCTGGATATTCTTCAGTGCCGTGTCAATGAACAAATAATCATATATGTGTCTTTGCTATGTGGAGTTTGAACAAACGCAGTGCAAATGATGGTGATGACAGTAATAATTATATTGAAAGTCTTTTCTATTATTTCTTATTTTAACCTTCATGTTGGCTTTTCTTACAGTCTACTATATCCGTTTCAGTAGCTTATTCTTATTAACATGAAAGTGGTTGAGTGCTTCTCGTCTATCTACCTTATTAAAAAACAAAGACTGACTTCTACAGCAACATTAGCTGCTCCATAAAAGCGCAACAGAACTTTGAGTTAAAACATGCAAACTTGTTCAAGATGACGATAAACAATAAGGTGGAAAAAAGCTGTTTTGTGGGTAATGTTGGCCAAAGTGTTTATCTCTTACCTACATGTTATTGGGCTATCTCCTACATAGTTTAATTTCCTACAAACTAGATGTTATCTCCTAAAATTTTAGACCTAATAAGGTTGTTCTAAATGTGAAAGCCCCAAAAAATCCTTTTTTTTTTTTTTGCAGGTAGTGTTGCCAAAACTTAGGTTATCTCCTACATACAAGATATTAGGCTGTTTCCTACATACAAGATGTGATTTCCTAAATATGGGATGTTTTTTCCTGACATCCCACATTAACTGACACTGGCTAAATTAGGCTATTGTAAAAGCAAAAGAACCGAAAAACAAGGTGATTTTTTTTCCTCCGCACAATATCTCCCACAAACGAGATGTCATCTCCTACGTAGGAGATATTATAAACTTTTAGGCTTAATTAAACTGTAATAAGAGGGGAAAGGCCATGCCAAGTATTGAGAGTGGAGGACCTGTGTGGAGCTCAGTCCTCGTAGCGCCCACCTCAAAGCTCAGCTGCAGTCTGACTTTGAGACTGAAGTTTCTTGCGTTCAGTGTTTGCAGTCTCCGGGTCACGCAGGTCCGCTCAGATAAAGCGCTGTTTTGATGCATGCGGGGCCGGTTGATTAATGCCTGTGAGCGCAGGCAGAAATACCTTCTCAATCCCAATTTCACTTTAGAGGATTTCTCAAAGGGGTGGAGCGCTTTTTCAAACTTTGCATTGCTTCGTTGCTTCTTTGTGGGTTTTGGAGGGGAGGGGAAAGTATTTTTACCTGAACTAAATGAGCGCATGAAATGGAGGGCACAGGGTTGTTAACACAAAGTCAAGGTCTGGTCGGATTCAAGTACCCTTAACAGAAGCCATTCTCACTTTATGGATAATTGTGTTTTGGCCATTCAGGATTTTATCTCTGTGACGTCAATCTGCACTCAGCCTTCCTCTGCCCGTCCTCTACCTCACCCCGTTGTGTCATCATTATGTCCTTTTTTATTTAATAAAAGCCCTTAATATTGAACTTCCTTACGAAAGTTTGTTCCATTCTGTTCTTTTATTTTATTTGTTTATTTATTTAATTTTTAAATGCTGGAACCATCTGGTTTCAAACACAAAGAGGCAATTAAATTTAAAAAAAGTATTTGTTTGGGGAAGATAAAGATTTTCTCAAGTTCATATCTCAATAGGCAGCGATCAAAATGATTTGCATCCTTTGCCAAAAGAACCATGTGTTCATAATCCGTAAATTACACTTTGGGAAATCCATCAGAACTGTAGCGTGAAAATGTCAAATGTTTACCTTCGATCGACTGTTGAAACCATTAAGAGAAAATGAACAGGGCTTCAAATGAATAGCTTCCACGTTTAACAGCCAAAAACAATAGATTTTTTCTGCAAATTGATGCAACTGAGATTTACAAAAATCCATACGGCATGTTAAATAACTGACTGAATTTGTGTGTCTTTGATGGAAACGACCTTTAAGATATAGATTAAATGCTTTCTATGTATTGACTCGTATTTGAGAGCACTCAGCTCGAGTGCTGTCAAATACAATTTAATTTACACGCAAACAGCTAATTGGATCTTTTGTTGTCAATTATTTATGATCAATTCTGTTCAACAGCCCCACTTTCCTCATACTGAAGATGCTGTATCGTTCATTTTGTGTCAACGCTCTCTTATCATTGACAACAACATTAAACTGACTAGATCGCTTTTTTATACATATACAAGTGTCTAAAAAAAGGTTTGCTAACTAATTTGATAGAAATCTTAATTGTGTTTTTTTTATTTTAAGTACATTTCCCTGATAATTCTTAATTACTTTTACTAAAGTAACATTTTCAATGCAGGACTTTAACTTGTAAGAGAGTATTTGGACAGTAGTACTTTTAATTAAATAAAAAAACTGCATACTTCCTCCACCACTGGTCTTAATATTTTTTTAAAAATGTTATATTATATATTATTATATTTTAATCACTTATTATCATTATCATTATCATTATCATTATAATTATAATTATTTTTATTTTATTTTTTTATTATTATTTTATGGAGGTATTTGTCAGGGGCAAGATTTAAGAAACTCAGATTATTACAATACAAATTTAATAAAAACAGCGCCTCTTTATGCTTGTTTCTTTTTTCAAAGTTGACCAAATTTACAGAGACTAAAGTTTGAGAAATTTCCTGTATAAATAGATTTTTTTCCCGCACTATAATAACTATAAAAACCTTGTCTTCAAGCCGAAATAATGTATATACCCCAACATTACATCAATATGAACTTATTGATCATATATGAAAACATTTGTTTGCTGCTGTAACAGCTTCTGCTTTCAGGCTTTCCACCATATTTTGGATGCAGAAATTTTCTCCTATTTAGCCAAAAGAGCATCTCGTAAGGTCCAGCTTCACAGTCAGTCTGCATTCAAGTTCATCACAAAGGTGCTGGATCAATTTGTGCACTCGAAAATAATTTTAAAGGGGGAAATTATGAATTATTATTTTGCACAACTCAAGTATAAAAGTGTTCTTCAAGCAGCACGACTCATATTTGAGTGTGTCTAATGATGGAGAAAAAGTACTCCTCGTGGGTCACATAAGAGAGGTCATTATTATTCATCTTAATTATGGTTTTTTTCAGGTTTTTTCAGGTTAATTGACAAATTACTTTTTGTTACATCTGCACTAACACCCCAACATTACAAACAAAACACAAGAGGGAAAAAGGAGACTGATGCGCGCGGCTGTGGTTGATGCAGATTTATATATTGTGTTATTGATATGAGAGACCTGATAAACACACCGTTATCTGAGAAGCAGCAAGTGAAATCAACGGTACAACATATTAGTTCTGAAAAAAACAAAAACGAAAGCACTGGTTTTATTGTTTGATCAAATGTAGTTTTTCTTTTTTTTGTTTTAATTTCTTTCGATGATCATATTTATGTGTATTTATTTGTTTATAGTTGTTGTCCAGGGACACAGAGGGAGAAAATGAGGAACTAAATAAGAAATTAAAAAATAGAAAAATAGAGGAAAAAGTACAAAAAAATTACATGAAAATTAAATTTAAAAAAAGTGAGATAACCTGAAAAAGTGCTTAAAAATAATAATTCTGCAACATCATTTTACATTTATGATTCTGACTATAACTTTTCCATTTTTCCCTAGATATTTACTCCTAGCTTTTTAAAAATATTTTTCTATATCTCATTTTTTTTTTAAATGTATACTGTATTGAACATTTCTTGCCAAGTTAACCAATTTCCCTTGCTCCCATAATTTTGAAAGAAATTGCACCAATTTCCTCAGAGTTCAAACTTTAAATTGTGAAAGCAGTAGTAGAAGTAGTAGAAAAGTGATGTCAGTTGAGGTTTGACAGGGTTAAATGTAAATGTCTGCCAGTCTTCTGTTAGTTTGTCCCACATTTTTGTCCAGAATAAAGTATCTGGATTGTCAGTAACTAGAGGACACGTTAGATTTAGATAATCATGATTCCCAGAGCATTTTTCCTCATCATTTTTTGGGCATTCACACTCTCCTCACAATATAAAATCCTCAGATTCTCCTGACCTCATGGCTTTCTTTTTAGCACCACCCTGAGAACAAACTTAATGCAATTGTCCTTGTGTCGCTCCGTCTGTCCTACACTTTTTATTGTTAAGTGTAATGAACATTGCAGTCTCCAAGGACAACCACTGAGGCTTCAGACTTTTAGTTTTATTATTATATTGATTTGGGGATGAAGAGGGAGTTTGATAATAACCAGGTGTTTACAGGGTTCCTGTTTCTCAATTTGGTTACTTAATATTTATATTTTCCAAGTTTATCTTCCTCTTTTTTTCTACAAATAATAATGTAAAACTGTAGATATTTGATGTGGATGTAAACACATGTGTTAGTTAATTTGAGTATAGGTTAAAATGAATAAGGAAGTTGCTAATTAAAATTAAATGATTTATGAAGAAAGGGTGGGAGCTGGTTTGGTTCCCAAAAACAGCCAAAAGAAAATTAGGGATGCAGCATTTGTCAGTTTCGCCCCAAAGCTCTAGAAGCCCCCTCACGAAATATTTTTTATATTTATATATTTATATCTTCACTTTAGCATTTAACTTGCTCTGGCTTTTTATCCTTATTTTTTTTATCTTACATATATTGTTAAGTGGGTTTTATCTATTTGATGAAGCATTCTATGTATTATATTCCGATCTTGTCTTATTTTTACATTCATGTTTTATTATGTCTTTTAATGTGAAGAACCTAGTGCATTTAATTGCTTGCATTTAATGTTGCAAAGCACATTGGGCAGCTTTTCTTGTATGAAACATGCTATACAAAATAAAGTTTATTATTATTATTATTATTATTAATGGTTTATTACTGTCTGTAAATATTTATTTTATTTTTATTGTCTGTTTGTTTGTATAATAATTTCTCTATTTTCTTTTACATGTCCAAAATCAATCAAAAATCAATCAAATTCTCATCCAGGACTGGCAGTCCTTAAAAATCACAAATTTCATGAATTTCCTGTGGATGAAAAAAAGTTAAAATCTTGCATTTGAACAGAGAAAATCTTCTTTAAGATTTAAGTTTTTAAAAACTGCTGAGCCCAAAGTTAAAATGTATAATGATGACATCCTGGGAAAGAGACTGTTAGCGCTGATGCATCCGGATGCTGACGTGTTTGCACTTCTGTTTAGTTTGTGTCACCGTGAATGACGACACCGCCCTCCTCTCACCTGACACTCTCTGCACTAAGCACTCGCCGAGACCTGTGGCTATTCATCACGCTGTCAGCAGCAGCAGACATCCATCATCTACTGTCACTCTGCGCGCACACACACACACACACACACACACACACACACACACACAGAGAGAGAGAAAGAGGCCATGGGGGCACTGAGGAGGCTCCTCCAGGCTGACACATTGCCTCGGCTCTGGGGAGATTTTGTTTGTTTGTGTGTGTGTGTGTGTGTGTGTGTGTGTGTGTGTGTGCGCGCATGTGAAGGATGAGGCCACTAACCATGTCTGTATTGTTTTTATTTCTTCTGGCTGCAGTTTGTGTTTTCTTCCACATTCGAACGGGAAATGTATGAAAATAGGAAAAAGTGCTGATGCCAGTGAGTGGCCTATTTCAGCTCTGAGTGGAGCACAAACGCTTGGCAGACTCCGGGTACGCATTATTCATCTTTCATGTTATTTTAATTTTAAGATTGAAAAAAGAAAAAAATTCTCAGCTTCAGATGCTCAGGAGAAAGGCTAATTTGTTTCCGGCTTTCAGTGAGAAAGTTGCAACTGGAGCAAGTAGAGAAGAGAGAATTTTAAAGATACAAAATGTGATGGAGATTTAAATTATGAAACATGGTGTGTCTATTATAAAGTTAATACCTTCATGAATAATAACAACCTCAGGTGAAGAGAAATATACTGCAGAAGCATTTTAGTAGTTTAGAAGTTCTTTTTTGCTATAATTTATTATTTACATTATATTTTCTATTGTACCATCCAGCACTGTTACTCTCATTTTTACATGATTCATGGTGTCCTAGTTGCTGAGGGGCTTAATGTCTCCATGTGAAAAACTCCAGGAGAAATGCTTGAAATTGTTTTTGAGTCAAGAATTCATGAATTTATTCATTTAAATGCAGTATTGGATTAAAATGAGTTATTTGTTAAATTTATATTTCAAAGAAATCATATGTAATTTAATAAGGTGTGTCTTTCAAAACTAGTTTTAACGATAAGAACAATAACATTAAGAGAGAAAGTCCTGAGTACACGGAAAATCAGACAAAAATGAATGAGGAAAAACTGATAAATATTGACTAGGGGTGTTGCAATGAGCCTGTATCGATGATAACCTTGAGATTTAGAAATAAAATATCGATATCATGTTAATAATCCACATTGGAGAATATTATGTAAATAAACCAGCACCTCTTGAATAATTTCTGTTTCACTCAGCTCCTGCTTTGTCTCCTTTTTACTATCCATTAAGTCAAAATGGGTTTTTCTGTACAATGTTGCACAGTAATATATAAAATTGCACCTCATTTGTGTGTGTGTGTGTGTGTGTGTGTGTGTGTGTGTGTGTGTGTGAGAGAGAGAGAGAGACACAAAACACTCAGTGTATGGCTTTAAAGATGAATTTTAAAGTTTTTTTTTCCCAAAACCCCGAAACTGTCTTAAAAAGTGACAAAAACATTATAAGACTGCTGAATACATAAGGCGATGTGAGTCAGAACAAAAATAAATACGATAAGATAATCCTTTATTAGTCCCACAGTGGGGGAATTTGCAGCAATACAGCAGCTATGAGGTACAGGATAAGAAGCAAAAGAACAATACAATAGTAAAAAGATAATTACAAATATAACAAATATTGAATAATAAAAAACAAGGTGCAAAAAAAGTAACATAAATTTACAAGGTGCTCACAACTACTCAATAGTCTCTCTATATATGTGTGTATGTGTGTGTGTGTGTGTGTGTGTGTGTGTGTGTTTACGGATAAATATGTACTCAATTGCACATTGAGGATAATTGCACTTTTTAAATGACAAATAATGAATAAATAAAATTAACCTTAATGCTTATTTTAGTGCTTGTGAATTGTTTTTTGTATCCTTTTGTGTCTCTGTCTGCAACTTTGTGTTTTTCACTGTTGATTGTCTTGGCCAGGTGTCTCTTGAAAAAGAGATTCTTAATCTCAATGGGAGCAACCATAAAGTTTAGATAAAAATAAAAATAAAATGATCCGTTTTTGCAGAAGCAGTGATAGAGATCGCATTTATATTTTTTTAAAAATATTTTTTAAATTTTTTGAAATAATTTCTCAATTTTACTATGAATTAAAATACGCCGAATTCCATTTTAAAAAAATATTTTATCGATGTTTTATTTTAACAGTGCTTTTTTAAAAAAATTTATTTTGTTTTTTTGGTGCTGATGAGAGGTTACCCATAATGCACCGCGAAGCGGCCACGTAAACGCAGGGAACCGTCACGGGTGTCTGTTAGCTTCCTGAGCTTCCTTCTGCTCAGCTCCAACCACTGCACATCACAGATGTACACATGATGCTACAGTCGTCCAGGTGCGTGATAAAGACCCGAATTACCACCGGAAACCGTCAGAAAAGTGTGTTTTGTCCGGGTTCGCTCACAGCTTTGTCGGTATGCTAAGTAGCTAGCTGTTAGCTTCCTAGCATGCTAACGTTAGCTGGAAGGAAATGTGAACTGTTGATGGTTATTAGATGCTAATTAGCTGCTAATGGAGGCTAGCCTGCTCTGGTGTAGCCAGTTGGTGACTTTTTATTAAACGTAAAACATGTCGCTTGCAAAATAGAGAAACGGTTAAGCACGACGTTTGTAGTTAGCTAATGCTACAAACGTTAACGGGAGTTGTATGTGGATAAATAAACCTACTTTTTTTTAGCTTCGGACCAACTGCTAACCAGCTGAGCTAGCTCGCTTTAACGCCTTTACTCTGTCTAACTGTCGTCGTAATTTCTTACCGCTTCTGTGTTTTTGGGGTACTTAACCCAGGTGGTAATGTTGAGCTCTGGTGTCTGCTTTGAGGCTGTTCAGTTTTTGTCACAGGTGCGTTAAATGCTCGTCGTGATTGCGTTTCCTGCTAACGCCCCTTCATTGACTGTGTGGAGCTCTCCATGGTTCTCACATAACCGATCTGATCATCGTTCAGAGCAGCTCAGGCTCAAAACATACATGCTGTACCCAGAAACTGTGATTCAGTGTGTGTCCCAGAGACTCGAGATCATGCAGGCCTCACTAACATCTCAGTATGTTTGTTAGTCTGTTGTGATGAGCCTTTATTGATTCCCAGAGGGAGAAACTCAGGTGTTGTAGTAGCTTAAAGACTGAAACATGTTACACACTACAGATAAAAAGGAAGTGAAAAAAGTGATAAAAGTAAGAGTAAATAAATGAGAGGTTAAAAAATGTATAAGAAAAGAAGTAAAAATATAAACCATAGTGCCTTGCTAAAGTATTCACCCCCCTTGGTGTTTTTTTTATTGTGTTGCATTGTAACCTGTAATTTCAATGGATTTTTATTGGGATTTTTTGTAATGGACCTACACAGAATTGTCAAAATTGATGAAGTGAATGAATTTAAAAAAAAATTCTAAAATATTCTGAAAAATAAAATAATGAAAAATGGTGCGTGCGTATATGTGCACCCACTTTGCCATGATGCCCCTAAATAAGACCTGGAGCTACAGATCACCTTTAAAAGTCACATAATGTGTTAAATAAGGTCCACCTGTGTGTAATCTAAGTTTGTATACATCTGTTCTGAAAGGCCTCAGAGTCTGCAGCACTACTGTGCAAGTTTTTCCACCAACCAAGGGGCACCATGTAGACCTTCATATAGAGGAGCTCTTCAGACGGGTCAGGGGTCAGTAGAGATCAGGCTAGGTCCAAAAAAATATATCTGAAACTTTGAACAACCCACTGAGCATAATTGAATCCATTATTACAGAATATTAGAAATACAGACCCACAACAAACCTGCCAACAGAGGGCTGCCTCCCCTTCTTCATCAATTATTGATATGCCATTTAGTCTGTAAAAGATCAGGAAATTATGAGAATTAGTTTTATTTATTTAGTTTTGTCAGTTACTTCAGCCCTGACCAGTTACCTCAATTGGAAAAACAACATCATTGCAGAAATTTTTTAAAAAAAAAAAAAAAAAAAAATATATATATATATATATATATATATATATATATATACATATATGGAAGATGTAGTTGCAGTGAGTTGCAGTGGCACCAAACTTGCCAATACCTTACACAAATAAGATAAAAAATAATGAACAAATATTTTTGATGAAAATGACTGAAAAATAAAGTAAACAACTGGAAAAAAGACAAACAATAAAACCAAACCAAAAAAAGACAACCAAAAAGCAAACAAACAAGGAGGCTCACTTGTCACAACCAGGCAGGAAGGTCAAAGACCAGAATGTAAATTACCTGAAAATAAGCAACAGAACCCCCCTCCACCACAAAAATGACTTTAAAAAGTGCTTCAAAAAGAAAAATATGTTAAAAATGTTTTATTTTGTAGAATAACTCTAAATATATAAGGACTAGATTTATAAATTATTTTTTGATAATATCATATAACACCCCCCGTGCTAATTTTCTAATGATTTTCTTCACACCTTATACCTTTTATTTTATATTTTAAGTTGCGGGATGTTTCTTTCCAAGTTGCAATTAATCAAAATACATCAAACCAATTTTCTCAGGTTTCAGAGGCGTACATACTTGTGAAAGGCTGAAATCATGATGTTTGTGATGATTCAGGCTTAACACTCAGCATTGCTGCACTTTCAACAAGCTTCCTCCCTTTTCTTTCGTCTGTGTGCAGGGCTGCAGTGAGATTGCCACAGCTGTAAGATGTCGATGGTGCTGTTCGCCTCAGTGGTGCGGGTCGGAGACGGCCTGCCTCTCTCTGCATCTACTGATTATGAGCAGGACAGAGAGCTTCAGGAAACCAAGAGACATCTCAAGGGTCTCTCCAAGAAGCTCGGCCAGTTCCCCGACCGCTGCACACTCAAGACTGGACCGTACAATGTCAAGTAGGTCATTATGGAGGGAAGATTTTGAGTTCCCAATCTTTTGCTCATTTTAATCAAACAGTTGTTGTATGATACCCTGTTTAATGTGGATAACTGTCAGTACTTGAAGAGCTGTATTTGTATGACTGTGAGATGATTCACTTAACATATTTTCAATAAAAAAACAGTTTAGAGATTTAACGTGAGAGATTTGACACCCACTGGAGATTAAACAGTCTACTGCTGGCAGATTTTCTGCTCTCTTCTTGACCCTCTCACACAACTTTGATGGAAAAATGCTTTTTAATTTGAGTGATTTGACAGCGAAGCCTTCATTTGAGGTGTCAAACTGTTTCTAAAAGCTCTGCTGGTGCTCGGGGAAATGCTTTGAAACTCTCTCAAGCACTGTTTGTTAAGAGCTAATTAGTCTTATTAAGACAGAGAACATGAACTCAAAAGAAACTCAGAATCATCAATGAGTCAGCCATAGCTTTCAACAACCGGCGTCTCTTTTGATACGAGTCTCTTTAATCAATGGGGGCCTGAAGCACGTGCAGAAGAGAGGGTCAGGAGACAGTGAAGGTCAGAATAAAGCGGAAGGTGTTTAAAGTCGCAGGTTAATCTCTTCTGTGATGTTTCGGGTTCTTTAGAGGCTGTTGTTCTGTCTGTTATATATCTGCGTCATGAAGGCAGGAGGAGATTCCTCGCCTCGTTCTGTGTGAAAATGACTCATCAGCAAACTGTAACATAAATAACTGACTTAATTTAGACACCTCTAGAACACAAGTTCACTTTGTTTCAATCCTTGTATATCTTATGAGGGATTTATAATAAATCTTTTATCTAAAAGGATTTAGGAGCTTTGCAGTAACCTTAGCGTAGACTACTTTACATTCTATGATATTCATGCTTTTACTCTTATTTATGCATCATCACTTACACCAGTTATACTGTTGGATTTGATCAAACTTCATTTTTACTCAGCAGTGAGTTTATGATATGTTTTCTGATATAGTATCAGTAAAATATTAAAGGGCTGTGGTTCCCAACTGGTAGGTTGTGGCCCATAAATAGGTCGTGGGTCCATTCTTCGTGGACAGCAAGTGACTTGTTAAAGTCTATCTGTAATTTCCATCCACCGAGTCCAACCCAGTAAGGAACAGTATTTAACCCTTTAAATTTCCGTCTACTGCAGTTTACCAGGCATAAATAAGGCCACTCATAATAACTGACAGCAGAGCAACAATACAGCTGGTCATGATTTTCACGTGTGGTGTTTTTTTATAGTTTGCTTTAAAGCTTACTGAGCTCAGTTTTAGCAACGCCACAGTCACATCACGCCATTTAAAAAGTGTATCGCAAACTGTAAGCCTTCAGTTCGTGTTGTCATTAGTTACACCAAAGATATGTTTCGGTAAATGGTCAAGGTTAGATGTTACTGGTCTAAAAGAAACGTGCGATCAGCATCAAACTGCATCTTTTTACTCTCTAAGAGCTTTCTTGGCCGTTGGAAAGCCACACCAATATTTGCTGTGGTTTTGCTTTTCTTACATCACTTCTTTTCTTTGCTGCGGAGCGTTGCCTCTTACCGGGAGCTGCTTGTGATGGCGATAACGGTTGTTTTTTTTGGAGCTTCTGCTGTTGCTGTGTTTCTTACACACTAAATAAGTTACTGAGACTAAATGACTATACGATAATGTGTTTCTTCTCCACCTAAACTGGACCCAAACCCGCAGCCCTAACCATAACCACCAACAGGGCGCTGAACATTAACAGGGGGGGAAACACTATTGGATAGTGGATATCTCTGCAATACACTCTGTTGACAGGGTTAGGTCCACTTTTAAAATGTTTTAAACTAAAATTATGTCCTGATCTTTCATAATGCACCTTTAAACAGACCCCTTTACTGAGTAATTTAAAAAAACAAAAACAGAGTTTTGGTAAGCTGCGACTGAAGCGGATCTGCTGTCAGTGTGAGAGACATTTCTTGTTTGTTTAGGTTACATAAATGTTATCTTTGTACTCTAACTTAAGTGCCAACTCGTGTACAGCTGATGAAACAGGCTGCTCCCCATCTAACAAAGAAACTGATTCAAGATTTATGTAATCACTTTAAGAGCTGCAGGGTCAGGCACCTGCCTGCATCACTGAGCTGCTGCTGCCCTATATCACCAGTAAGTGTCTGAGGTCTTCTGATCAGGGCCTGTCGGTGGTTGTTCCCCCCTCTGGGTATAAAAATAAAGAAGGCGCCTTTTGAAGTTGTGGCTCCTAAATTTTAAAATTCATTCCCTTTGGACCCTTTGATTCTTCTGTTTCTTCTGTCTTTTATTGCGAAACACTTTGAGATGTCAGTTCTTGAAAGGCAGTATATAAATTAACTTTACGCACTCACTGTAGGCATTAAAGGCAACAGTATTAACCTTCATCTGTGTATTAGTTATTTGCTTAATTTCTGAAGTGCTACAGCTCCACTGTGACACATTGTTATCAGATTCACCCTCATTCTTCAGATGTATTCAGTATTTATGCCTTTTTTTTCCTCGCCGTGTCTGATCCGTCTGTAGTGTTTGTTGACATTAATGTTCCACATCAATTTAGATGTTTGCGATAACAGACATTCACCTCGATTGTGCTCTGAGCTCTTCAGATAATGTAGAAGTCTTTGTATCTGGGGAATTTAATTTGTGCTCAGTGTATCAATTAACACTGCGGGGCCAAAAGATAGAGCGTGTGCCGAGGTGGATACGAACGTGAATGTGGGATTGTGTTTAATTGGCTGTGAACGTGTGAATTCATTTAGGCACAAATGTGCTGAAATAGTGTTTGTACTGTGTGCAGAGCAGCAACCAGCAGAATCAGAAATGCCATTGTGTTGTTTTTTTTTAATATTCTGCATTGTATTTAGCTTGGTGTCCTAATTACAGTTTCCCAGGGTTTCTGTCAAGAGGAAGTGCAGTGCATGAAAAGGAATAATTGTGTGTGTGTGTGTGTGTGTGTGTGTGTGTGTGTGTGTGTGTGTGTGTGTGTGTGTGTGTGTTTGTTTCAGTTTTACAAGCGCGCTGGGTGTTGGATACCTGATGGTGTGCACTGCGAACTACCCCAACGTGCTCGCCTTCTGCTTTCTGGACGAGCTGCAGAAGGAGTTTATCATCACCTATGAACCCAAACGAATCAGCAGCGCCGTGCGGCCGTACTCCTTTATTGAATTCGGTGAGCTCCATGGTGTTTATATCAAGTTTAAGCTAACTACCCCATAGTTAATTTTATTATGTCAACTGCTCATCAGTAATATGCGGAAATGATCCAAAATATGCCCATATGCCCAGATTGACACCCAGAAATAAAACGCACGTTTTTATGCTTTGATGGCTGTAGGATCAGGAATTGCATTTTGAATTGTTTTCACGGTATGAATGAAGGAGCTGAGATGGATACTCTAAGATTTAAGCCGTATGCATGAACACAGCCAAAAATATAAAAAAAATGAAGAATGAAAAATGTGGCAAACAGTCCCTAAGGGTCAAATTAATAATGCTTCAAAGTTTGCTAAATTTTGGTGAGAAAAAAAATGGCAACTGGTCCCTTGACCTCTCATTTCAAAATATCTAAATGAAAATGGGATTTATGGTTACCCACAGGATTGCAAATTCCCTTTTTTTGGCCACGTGTCACTTTGGCTGGTGGAGTCCAAAATCTACCAGCCACTCGATAGATAACCATTGTTGTTTTTTTGGCTGGTGACTGAAGCAAATCTAGCAGACAATTGCATATTTTACCAGCATTTGGCTTGTGCTAGTTTCCTGGTTGGTTTACAGACATGCCCACTTTATCCATGACCCAGGGAGTTTTTTTTTTGTTCAGCTTTATGCAGCATAAATGTGTTATTGTCACCTATTGTATTTGAATATCTCTGCGTACTGGAGCCCCTGAACAGTCTTCAAATGTATCCATTTGGTATGACTGTGACAGTGTCAGTCCCCAAAGTAGCCATTTCATAGTAGTGAGACTATATATTTTTTACCTCACTGTATAAAATGACCTGCGGTGACCTCTAAGATAATCACAACCTCATGAAACTTTACAACCACGAACCAGATCCCTCAGGCATTCAGAGGGTGTTTGGCTCTCACAGTTGTGTTGGTGATAAATGGGTTTCTCAGTAGTTTCCAGAACAAAAGTACTTGCCATCCAAGTGCCTCTATTTTCTCAAGAGGTAAAAAAAATGATTAAATTTTGCACCTTCTCTGTGTTAAAAATGATATTAAATAAAAAAATGCTGCAACAGCTTGTGAGACATAATTGATCAAGGGAATAGACATCACATACATAATGTTCTAAGCCCCTATGCTGTAGATATAAAAGCCTAACCAAAACAAAATGTTCATTACATATATATGACATGAAAAACTTGACACACAGTTCTGAGCTGCATCTAAAATGAATCTGCAGGTCCCTGCTTTCAGACGATATTTGACACTTCTATGTGGCACATACTGCTGACCTGCTATCTCCCGATAAACACCCGCTGTCCCTCCCAAAAAGACAAAAAAGGGTCAATCTTTATGTATTTAGAAAACTGAAGGGACCAGGGTATGTCCTGTAGAGCTCAATAAAAGGTATTCTGGGAAATGTAGGAAGTACAACAGTAGAAGATGAGGAAAGAAGCGTGTTTAGTGAAAGTGGTTACACCATAAAATGGCATTTAATCACAAAAAACTCCTGCAAAAATCACAACCAAACACTACAGTGTATCCTGAGTAGGGCTTCAAGGTTAATGCCTTTTTTGATTAATCTGTTTAACAATTTTGTGATTGCACAAAGTGTCTGAGAATCTGGATAAATATCCATCAGAAGAGAAGAAGAAGAAGAAGAGTTTCCATTTCTTGTTTTTTTTTGGCATTTTAGCCTTTATAAGTTAGGAGAGATTAATAGTGGGGGAAAGGGGGAGAGAGAGAGAGAGAGAGAGAGGGGACAACATGCAGCAACAAGAGCCTCAAACGGGAGTCGAACCAGCAAGTGCACTTCTTTCACTCATGGGGCTCCTGCTTTATCCACTCAGCCAATGTCTCCCCTGTGGTACATGTCTCATCCAATTTACAATCCAACACATGAACAATCCAAAGATATAATTTTAAAATGGTGTAAAAGCAGGGAGAAACAGCAAATAGTAACATTTTATAAAGATAATTTTTTTTGGCATTTTAGCCTTTATTAGACAGGACAGATCAGTAGTGTGAAGGGGGAGAGAGAGCGGGGACGACATGCAACAAAGGGCCTTGAGTGGGAGTTGAACCCAAGGCTGCTGCAGCAAGAACACTGTCTTCATTCATGGGGGTGCCTGCTTTATCCACTCAGCCACCAATGCCCCAAATAGTAAAGTTTAAATACTTAAAACGAGAGAATGTTTTGCATATAAGCTTTATAAATGTCTTTAACAGTAAATCAGTGTTTATAGGATGTTGTATTGAATCACGTTGGAGAGAATCTAGAGTATCAGAGACTTAAATCTTGCTCCAACACTGGCAGAAGGTCTGTCTCTTCCATACAAATAATGTGTTTTTCTCCCTAGTTTGCTGCCTGGGTCATTAACCGCCTTGTTTTGCTGACTTTCATCCGTCAGACACCTTCATCCAGAAGACCAAACAGCGCTACAACAGCCCGCGTTCGCTGTCCACCAAGATCAACCTGGCTGACATGCAGACAGAGATCAAGCTGCGACCTCCCTACCAGCTCTCCCCTGAGGACCTGCGGGCTATCAATGGATTCTCGGTGCACGCACCCTCGAAATACAAAGGCATAGGTAGGACATGAGCCTCTGCCACAAACACATTCAAGCTCCACACACCTCATCTGATAGAGGTTTTCTATTGTAATGCTAACTACTCAACTTCTCTTTGTGGGATCAATAAAGTGTTATCTTTTCTTGGCACAGTTGGCACTGATCTTTGTTATAGAATGACATATAAAGGTCGCTGATGTTTCCTTAAAATACTGGAGCCTTTAATACACCAAGAAACAAAACTGCATGTGCCGTTGCACCTGTCATCGTTCATATCGCTGCTTGAAGCCTCTGGAAACGTGGCTTGAAATAGAAAGAATGCACATATTATATCAAAGTTGAGTGTCTCATTAAGTATCTACAAAAACAAATGTTTCCAACTATTAGAAAACTAAGTTGAAAACAGCTCATTTTGAGGATAACAGCACTTCTCCAGACTGTGAAGCCGTGGCAGATCGCGTTTTGATTGACACCTCCTTGAATCCCACCTTTGTCAACTGTGTCTTGTTTCCGTGACAACAGCCATGGAGCAAAGCAGAGTCGACGTGGTACGGCTCTATCTGTTCCAGCTCTCTGTCTCTGGCTGCGTTTATAAATCCAATCTGTCGCTCTACACTAAAATGAGCGAGCTGTTGTTTGAAGCCACAGAGTGTTCTGTCTCTCCATTCATTCATTAACAGTTTAGTTCCTCACACATTTACTTTGTTTGGTGCTTTGCGGCTCAGGATAACCGAACGGTGCATTCGTACACCGCTCTGAATTGATGAAGGGTCCAGTTTGTGCCTCCGGCATTCAGCTTGAGTGTTTCTGAACTCACCCTATTGAAAAAAAGGAGTAGTGAGGGATTTCAGTTTGGCGTGTGAAATTAGTATCAACTGACACCTGACTTTGACTTTTTTAGGCTTTATCCATATTACGTGATATGGATCGGGGATAACCACGCCCAAATCGACCCATCTTCAGGAAACTGAAAAAACTAAAATAGCAATATTTCAAATTTGGATTGAAGCTAATTCTTGCTGCTTTGACCCTAAATTACATATTTAGAAATTTTTTAGTGACTTGTGTTCCCAGAAGCCAGTTCACTTGAGGTGTTTTTCAGTAAAAATCTTAATAAACAAAAAGAAAAATAATGATCTTTTTGGATACTGTCAGGCCTGATGATCTCCATGAAACATTTTTTTCATTTCCTTTACACTGTGTTTTTTAGACTTATTGTAGGAGGATTGCACCAGTGCTATTGTGAGCAACATGATGTGGCACACTCCTAGTAATACAATATTGCACTTTGATTGTTTCTTTATTCACCAAAGGAAGAGCTCCTTTACAGTCACCATTTGTGTTTTCGGCATTTTAAAAATCTTAGGGCTGTAGTAACACTGCGGTGGTCAGATGCTCTTTCACTCGGTCTAACAGCTCCACGGCTGCTCTGAGGCTCAGCCTTCATACCCCTCGACTCCCCCAGACGACAACAGCCCTCTTGTACGCACCGTCACACCTCAGCTGCCCCCAGCTAAGCGATGCCACCTCGGGTCACTCGGAGCGGTTGTGTTCCCTCTGACATCCTCTTCAGGGCAGCTCTCCACGCTTTGCTCCCTCTCTGTTGGTTGCCCTTGTCAGTCTCCGTTTTCTGAGAACATAAATCATTTTGTCCCGAGGGTTGAAGTATGCTAATCTGATAATAGTGACGCATCACTCCTTTTACCGAGCCAGAATACTTTGGAAGTCAGACGATCTAAAAGCAATGTCTGCTTGGCTTTTCATTGCTATTCATGGATTTATTCTTTTATCCTGCATATAAAAGTCTTTATAAATAATTACATTTCAGAAAATGATTATGTTTTGTCCTTCGGGAAGCAGATTTCTTCTTCATGTTTTAGTAGTTCATTTGTCAAGGCAGATTTTGCTGAGCCTGTAATTCCACGTCCTTTCTCTCTTCCAGCTCCCACACAGATGTTGGAGCCGGTGACTCTCTCAGGCATCGTGTCCTGTGTGCTCAGTATCCTCTGTGGAGGCCTGAACCTGCTGCGAGGAGTCCACGCTATAGAGAGCATACTGCAGGTGAGGACATAACGCAGGACGTAACTGAGGACACAACGGTTTCTGGTTGCATACAAACTGAGTCTTCTTAGTTTAAGCTGTCAGTGATATTGGTAATAATAAACGTAACTTAATTCCTGAGAGGAATGTGGTGGAATTACTAAAACAAAGTTAGAGGGGCGAGAAACTCGAGCAGTCATATGATCAGACAGATCATAAACAAACTTCCAGCAGTGTTACAGGATATGTGGAAAATATGCAGTCAGCGATGACGTTAATACTGCGATAATTATTCTGCTTACAATAAATAAACAGATATTAGAGTGAACTCAGTTCTGCCTTCCTGCTGCCTCCAGTTTACTGCTAAATACAACAAATTGCTTGTTGAATTTAAAAATATGTAACAAAATCATTTCTAACTTTCTTTGACAGCGGACCTCTCGCCGCCGGCTGCGGTTGGTCGTTGTTTGCATGATCCTGTTTAAATAGATCTAAAATAAGAACCATAATCGCTAGAGCATTCATTCTTCTTGCAGAAGAAAGCTAATTCTAGTTTCCATAATCTTGTATACAAATATTGATAAAAATCATGATGGCAGGAGCATTAATTCTTTATTAGGCAGAGAGCTAAGGCTGTGCATACAGTAGGTCAAATAAATCATGAAATATCAAGAAATATTTTATATTTCTACATTTAAAAATCTTTTGGATCAGTATGTATTTTTTTATTTTGTAAAATGTAATGAAAAAACCTCAATTTAAAAATTGTTTTTATGACCGGTTTTAGTAATTTATAAATTATTATGGTTTATTTACATAAGTAGATTAGTATTTGAAGAAACTCAAAGAACTGACACTACAGTAAGCCAAAATACCAATGTAGGAGCTGGTAGACCATTTCTATTGCAAAATTCAAAGTTGAACTGAGCACCAAACGCACCAATAAAATGCCGTTTTTTACTGCTACTTTCTCAGCTTACTCCAAAAAGATTGCAGTCGTTTGCCATGTGTTGATCACACAAGTTGATATTGTGATGATGACAAAAAAATATATACAGTACAAGGGGCTTGACAATAAAAAGAGAAATCTAAACACCTTTAAAGACAAACAATGCAAATACAATATAATTAACAATGCAACGAATACGGACATAATATAACAAAGGACGAAACGAGCAGAGGAAAAGAGTTCATGAAATTCTGAAAATGCTAGGCTGAAGAGGTCGGGCTTAAGATTTCTTTTAAAGGTGTGTGGTGTTTGGGGCGTCCTCAGCTCCACTGGCAGACTGGTCCAAAATCAGAAATATACTCAAGCAGTCTGTTGAATTATGACTCAAAATGCCCGATCATGTAAAATACGTCATCCGGAAGTTTACCATTGTTCATGTACGTCTTCTACTCACATTTCTTTTAAAAGAAAGCTGGTTGAAAAATCAGCGACGTGTCCCTTTAATCTAAATCAGCTTGTGTTTTTTGCCTCATCTGACGTTGTTGCGCCATCATGAAACAATGTAATAGTTATTATATCTGATGGCAGAAACTACCAAAACAAGGTCCAAATTTTCATTAACCTTAATCTACATTTTACCGGATGCCGTCTGTTCTATTCCTTGATATCACATCAAATTCCATTAAACAAGACGAGACTAAATTAAAAACCTGAAATTAATTTTCTGTGTCATATTGGTTTTATGATGCCTTCTCTAGACGTGGACTGCTGGTGCTAAAAAAAAAATCCTTTTTCTCTCTGCCTGCAGAACGACGATGAAGACTTTAATTATGTGATTGCCTTCTTCCTCGGCACAGCAGCCTGTCTGTATCAGGTAAGTGATAGTCTGCGGTAAGAGCAGCCCGTCACCGGCTGACTGGCTGACTAACAGCCCTGCACTTTACAGCTCAGCAGCTTGTCAGCGAGACTAACATTAGCAAAAGCTCAATGCCTTTCACCCCCACTGCCGTCTCTAAAACATTTTCATCAGCTCCTTTTGTGCAGCTCCTGATACTAAATGGAGCACCACAAATTGGTAGACTGATGTGGGGAACAGAGTTATCAGAAGGGATTTCTTACTTACTGAGCAGACTTATTGTCCCGTGAAGGACATTAATGATGAAAACATGCCACTGGTCAATGTCAGTCACACAAAGCGTGCAGCATTCAAATCTCTCTCTGCCGTTCTTCTTTCAGTGCTACCTGTTTGCCTACTTCTCTGTGTGGAGGAACAGTAAGTCCTTCTTGGCGTTTGCACTCATCTGTCTGTCCAACATGTATCTGTATGAACTGAGGAACATGTGGCAGATCCTCTTCCATGTTGCGGTCGGGGCCTTCATGACCCTGCAGATCAGACTGAGGCAGCCGCTGGGCAAAGCGCCAGACTATAATGTCTGACAAAGACCTTAAACACAAAGAACAAATGGGCCTTCGGTCACATTGTCGCGCACATGTCCCGGAAATAGAGTGGAGACGGCACTGAGGACAAAGTGGAAACAAACAAAACAATCCTCGCAATTTCAGGAAGGAAAACCAAAAACTGTTGCAGCACCACAGTCGGGCTGTTCACAGCACCAGTGGACACATCTCAGCGTGGACTCGGAGGACACCACTGCTTGGTTTTATTATTGGATTGGGTTTGTGAAGTTTGCTACTTCTCACTGTTGTCTGATTAACGCATTTGCTTTTACTTCCTTTCAGTGCAGCCATAGTTAAGGTCAGAGTCCTGCGTATGTCCAGTTTTGCAAACCCACGCTCTCCCTGCACCCCCGAACCTAAGAACCGACTTGTTATATGTGACACGCAATCCCACGTATAACCAAAAACCCAGGCTGTACACTCGGGCTGCGTATACACTAATACATTTGAAAACTACTTAAAGGTAGACCTACAGGACTCCCCAAAAATTAACTTCACTCATCCCCGCCCACAGAAATTGCTGGGCCTCAAAAAAGTGAGACTTCGAAAAGTACGACTTCACACACTGAGTCCGTTTTTAGTTTTTTTTTCTTCAAAATTGACACACGTCTAAAAATAAATACGGTCATTTTCCCACTGACCTTTGTCTGACATTTAAGTTTTCAAAACTGGTTTCATTTTATTGCATTTTTAAAATAGTGCTCTAAAATGAAAATGTATTGGTGTGTATGTAACCTCTGTAGAATTTGCTAAAGAAATAGTTACTATCTTACAAATACGAACAAGACAAATATTTGATAAAAGCTTTTGATACTCAAGCAACAGAAACATTTCTGGTTGCACCCAAACATTATATCCAGCTCCAATATTTCCTTGAGCTTGGTTGTCAACTTATGTAAGATAAAGAAAGGCTACATAGATATTTAACAGCGGAAACTGAACATGTAGTGATCTCTGGTTTATGTTGAATGAAAGTGTAAACTTAAATAACTCGTTTCTGAAAGGTGAATAATCCTAGCGTTGCCATCTTTTCTAATGAAAGTAGCACTGGCTCCAGAAGTCACCAGATAACTTCATATGCTCATTTGCATATTAAAAAATTGTCAACAAAACAATTGCATGAGAGCTGTGGCGCTCACACAGCACTTTAGTGCACCGATTTCTCACTTTCAGTCCTGTAAGGAAGCGTGTCAGCGTCACAATTTAAACTCAGACAAAGAGAGACGTTTCCTCACCTCCTGCCTGTCCAACACCTGCTGCACCATGCACGCCTTTCCCTGATGGTCCGAATAAGTCCCTGAATTTGTCGTCACTTTAAAAAAAAAAAAACTAAAGTGGCTTAGAGATTCTGAAAAGTTGCAAAATCTAGCGAGAAAATCACCAAGTTGGTAACACGGCCCACGTCTCACCCACATCCAGTTTATTTTGCGTGCTTTTTGTATCTGTTACATGCACTTTTTGCAGGACTCTGGTTTAGGTGTTGAGTTAAAACTATGCAATGCTGCCTTGTGTGTGTGTGGCTCTCATTTCCGTTTTTGGTGCATCTGGGAGCCAATGACCATACTTTATTTTGCAAATATTTGTCATTTTATATACAGTTAATTTTGCTATTTATTTACTGATCGTTTAATGAAAATTTAGATGGATTTTATTAGTTAAATTTGTTGTTTTACAATTGCTCCGTTTTTTTGTTTTTTTTCACGCCAGTAGACACAAACAGTCTGTTAACATTCATATCCTACTTCCTCGCCCACACAGCCGCAAGCATATGCCAGTGTCAAGTGACTATGTTAATAAACAGGTCTGTGTTGGCAGCAGTAAAGATGCGTAGCTGTGTTGTCGAGGCCAGAGGCGGCACGAATCATCTGAGCAGCCTGTGGTGTGCTTTTCCCTCCTCGGAGCCCCTCGGCTCAGACATGGCTGCATCTGCCACCGACAAAGACACAAACTCTCCCCCTCTGCCTGCGCGTTGAGTATCAGCACAGCGTTCACATTTGACATCATTTCAGTCAGGAGATGTCACATTCATCATTATCAGGCAGTGTGAGATTTGTTCAGAGAATTATGGGAAGATTTCCTGGCTTCCTGCACTTTCCCAACAAATACTGGCAAACAACTGGAGCGGGGTAGAGGATTGAGTCATGCCTTTATTGTTCATTGTTCACGAGGAGCTCAGCCAGGATCGTCGTAACGTCTTTTTATTTTAAATCTCTCTCACGCTGGAAGAAGAGAAAATAAAAAGGAGTATAGCTGCGCAGCTCCACTCCACATCCATCTGGCATCTGCACTACAGATCTGTCGGGGGAGCGCTGCAACACTTCAGCCTCGTTATGATTCATCATCGCGCTCGCTCAATGTTCTTTAGCTTTCCAGCAGCGGAACCACACCTACATGACCTAATCGCTCTTTTCTCAATATGGCTGGGACTCGACTGGATCTGGATTGAGCCTCACTGGTGCAGATTGTTTGTGTTCACATTCTCCTTTTGCACAGCAGTTACAGTAAATGTGGAGTGTGGGCGTGTTGTGTAAAGAAGGAAACAGTGAAATTCAAAGCTTTTATACTGGTTTATCCAAGTATGGAAAATGAATGTGATCATTTTCTTGATTCTGAAATTTGGGAATGAATTGCTAACTAATTGTGTGTGTTGTAGTTTTCACATTTTAATTTGTTTTATTTGATATTAGACTGTAATATCAAGCCTGTAAAAGTTCCCCAGTCATGATTAGAGTGCAAACATGTTACAAACGATTAGATCTAATGTCAAATTCAGCAAATTAAGATCTAGGAAAGGATGGGTTTGATGTGAAATGGAAAACGTGTTGGAACAGTGAATTTAAAGCATATGTGAGACACAACCTAATCGCCAGAATACACATAAATATTATACCTTTCTGCAAATCACCGATATGTTTGACTTTTCATGGCCCTATCCCAGCAAGAAACGCAGCGTCGCTCTGGAAATGACAACCGCTATTCAGCTAGAAAACGTAGCGATGACTTGACTAAAAGCAACCACTTTTCACTGCACCGTCCCAGCTGGAAACGCAGCAGCATCTTAGTAAACAACAACTGCTTTTCATGGCCGTATCCTGGCGGCAAAAAATGCAGCGTCGCTCTCGATATGACAACAGCTTTTCATGCTGCTGTCCTGCTAAGAAATGCAGCAGTGTTTTGTGAAAAAAAAACACCTTTTGAGGCACTATCTCAGCAGGAAATGCACTGATTTCATGTTTCCATGACACTATCCCACATCTGTTAAAAAAAAAAAAAAAACACTTTGAGCAGCTTCTGACAGGACAGTCTTTGGGAAGAAACAAGTGCTTTTCACAGCACTATCCAAAAAAGGAAACAGTGAAAGGTCGTGAAAAGATGTCCACGTTTGGTGGTTAAAAAGCAGCTGGAAATATCTCAAACTCTGACATTTCATTCACCGTCGCCGATAGTCAGCCGATATTCTGCGTCACTTTAGAAATATTCATACGATACATTTGAAACATTTTCTTCTGGCGACTGGGCTGTGAGACCAGAAATGCTTGAATTTTGTCCATTTCCTGGTGCACATGCAGACGCATCGATTCCTCATGATGTGATCTGGTTTTCAGGAACATAACTTCTCTTGTATTAGGATTAAGGTGTCTGAGCTCAACTACGAAACTTTGAACATTAAAGAAAATCTGGGACATTAATTACAAAGATATCCTTTCTTTGACATTGAATGTGGGCTCTTTATCGTAGCGCTGCTGCGAGCTTTAAAGAGGCAATGAAATCTGATGCCTGTTGCTGTGATGGAAAAAAAAATGAAATATGAAAAAGATGATTCAAAGCATCCTGTAATAAGAGGGATATCAGATCCAAGTCCTTTATAATTTAAAGAAAACATTTACCTAACCTTGGGAGACTGGAGCCTCCAGCATCTAGTAAATGAGCAGTGCAGTTTCAGCTGCTAAATGTAGGAAAACTGCTGAGTTTAGTTTAATCCCCTCCCCCCAAGTCATTTTTTTCCTCTTTGGAGCAACAAGCAACAGATTGCCTCATGATTCAGATGTAACTGAAACACTTTTCCAAAAAAAACCCGTCTTTTTTGTTCACCAGTAATGGCACAGGAGGCATTTATAATTATGATTGTAATATATGTTATTTGTTGGGGGCTCATTATAAGGAACAGCAGTTTTCTCCAGCTTTAGATTAATGTAGCAGGAATATATTTAGTTCCTGTGCAGAAAAGATGTGTATTTTAATGAGAAATGGGTGCTGTGGGTTTAAATTGCCGACTACTTAAAGAACAATTTCAGCTCAGGGTGCTATAAGTGAATGTCAATGATGATAATGTTCTCGTGGCCGAGCTTACGCAATCAAGGGCTCGCAGGTTGGCTATTGAAAAAAAGTCACAATTATCAAAGGGTAACTGAAGTATTTTCCCACCTGGAGCCTGTTTTCCCACGTTTCTTTGTCTGAGTGACTAATGGGAACAACAGTTGTTGATACTGGTCCAGTATTGAGCAAGAACGCTGCAGCCGGCGGCTGCTAAACCACCTGGGATGAAACCACAAAGAGCAATTATGCACTGTTTGTGTATGTCCATAACAGTGCTTGTTTTAGCCTCTGAGGGGCTCAGATTTATATTCTAAATGTCTGACAATGAATGGATTGGATGTCTAGAGTGAGATCCTTTTTAACCAGAAGCAGCCCCAAAATCATTATCGCCAAACCCACCAGACTCCATTTATAAAAAGCTGTAATTTTAGTGTGTATACAGTCAGCATATTATCACCTTTGACTGGGTGACTTAAGGGTTAATTTAAACCAAACCAGAGTTGATAGTTGGAGCAGTGAAAAAAAAGGCCAACCAATACGGTTTTTATTTATATTTCCCTTCTGTCGACTTAGAATGAAGGATGTTTTCGATGGTAAAACGACTGTTTATTTAAATGAAGTCTGGCGGGTTTGTCGATGGGGAATTCGGTTGTTTCTGGTTAAACAAACGTGATAACACAAAGGTGTATCTCTGTGGGGATCTTTTCCTCAATGTCACAGTTAGAGCTCATTTATTTTCAGTGTTAGATCAGGGTTCCCACACATTTTCATCAACATTTCATACCTTTTCAGTGACTTTTCAAGGATCCATGATAGTTTTTTCCTTCGCCTTGCATGCCCAGTGTTTCAAACTCTATTTAGACATAATTTCAGCGAGCAGGTTGTTATTCATGGAAGATTACTATAATAATTTCATCACACACAACAACATTTTAAGACTTTTTCAAAATTTTCAATGATTGTCACTAATGCCAGGACTTTTCCAGGCCTGGAAAATGTGAAAATGAAATTCTATAACTCTTCCCGTTTACCATGACTGTGGGAACCCTTTTAGCTTTGTATTCAGACACAGATGGAGCCTTTTGTCTGGACTTTGTGTTCATTTTGTCCGTATTTGTGCACATTTTCTGAAAGCTTACAGATATGGAGGAAACAGGACAGTCCTGCAGGAGATTGTGGGGGTGGTGTAGTGTAGTTTAAGCAAGATAGAAAAGTGACGTTTACAATGTTTGAAAAGAACCAATTTTTTTTTGTATGTAAAGGTCGGATGGATTACCATTAGAATAACAATCTGAGCCTGTAGCAAAAACAAGCACTTTTAGTTGATGTAAATTGACGATGCACAATTGCCCACAGAGATTACATTACATTACAGCCTGCTCTGCCTCTGCTGGTTGCAGCCCTGTCACTCAATACTGGAATAATTTAAAAACTTGTTACCATTGGAGAGAATAGGGTCAAGATGAAAAAACAAATGTCCCCTTTAATTCTGGGGATTTGGTTTGCTCCATCACATGCTGGAGTTCCCCTGACAAAAGCCTGAACTGTGCTTCCTTCCTTCAATCAGTGAGCTTTTATCCCATCACTGATCATCCCTTAAATCTTATCTGATGAGATGCGCAATTTAAATGGAGAGACTTTAATTTAAATTACTGTCCAGCACAGCTACTTAAATGCACATCACAAGTTATTGAATTAACCAAGAGCCTTATTCATTCTGAATTCTTAATGTAATGGCCTGTGATTTGACTTCTGTATAAATATAGATATTAAAGCTGTAATGGATGAAGCAACACTCGGGGTGCTAATCAGCAGATTAGCATTTTGCTGCTGCTCCCTTCCATCATACATAAACAGTAATAATGATGGAGGGAAGACAAAGGACTCCCGTCTGAACCGAGTGATGTAGTGCTGCTGCCACCTGTTGGTGAGCTGCGTGAACACGTGGAAGAATCCCAAATTTCAGCACAATGCCAGCTCTGTCAAACACTGTTGTATACGACACCTTTAAAGGAGGAAAAGTTTCTCACTTAAAACATCTTACTTCCACTGTAAGTGGTATATGGCCAAAAGTATGTGGACATCTGTGACTGTGGAGCATGTCGTTAAAAAACATAATCTTTACAGGTCATTTTTTATGCATGGAGGCAAACAGGAAAACTACTTCATAAGACATACTTTTATTCTGCAGCATTAACACTTCCCTGAATTGGATCCAAGCCATAGGGTGTCCACAAACTTTTGGCCAAGGAGTTTTGCGACTGATAAAAGATGAGATTTGTATGTAGCAGGCCTGTATTAAGCTTTGGTATTGTACATACAATGAGTCTGCAGGTCCTTAAAAAGTATTAAAATGTCTTGAATTCAGTGGTGGGGGAAGTATTCAGATCTTTTACTTTAGTAGAAGAACTAATACCACACTGAAAAAACACTGTTACTTGTAACTGTTCTGTATTGAAAATTGTATGTAAATTAAGTATATTAAGGAAAACGCAGTTCAATATTTAAAGTAAAACTACTCAATGCAGAAAATTTAAATTACATTTAATCAATCTGAATGAAAATACTATTTATGATTCTCTTAATTATATATTTAAAATTTTGTTGCAGAATGTATATATATAATGTATGAATCTTAATTTTTAACATTTTTTTAGGTCATTTCCTTGTTTATTTGTGTTTTTTTTTACTTGTCTTTTCTTGTTAATTCTTGTTAATTGTCAGGTGACTTTCTTTGATCTTTTTGCTTTTTTGTTCTAACTTTTGTTGTCATTTCTTGTTGAGTTGCTCATTGCCTTTTTTCCATGTTTGTTAAAGAAATCAAACCAATGTGCTCAGTTTTCAAAGGGTTAAGGTGCATTGCCATTACTAAAGAAACGGACCTGTGGACATCCTGTAAGTATTCTGCAGAGCGCTGAGACAACAGCTCGCACAAAGCAAACAGACATTCATCTAAATCCAGTCAGTGACCTGACAACACGAGCAGATTATGCAGAAAAGAAACCAGATTAAATCATGTACCTGTGAAACATCTCAGCAGTTTATTTGACTGTAAAAAAAAGAAGAAGAAGAAGAGCATAGTGTTTGGCATGACAACAGAAACAACCCCAGATGTTTTTTGTCACAGACGCTGCCTCACCTTTATCATCATGAGGATCCTCAGCTGTAAATGTGAAAAGAGGCGAGTTTCTCTTCATCCTTAAACCTCAGTCCTCTCGTATCCTCACCCCTCCTCTCTGATCCTTCTCTCCAACCTTGTATGTTTTCTAATGGCACATTTCCGCACAATCAACAGAAAAAAAACGGTCACATGGGTGTTGAGGGCATTCAATGAGTCACATGGGATGACACTTAAAGGTATACTCTGCAGGATTGTCCTAAAAAACAAAACAACATATAGACTGACTCATACATTAGTGACTGCTCTCCATCATTATGACCCACTACAACAGTGTGGTTGAGTATTTATCTCTGTTTACAAACCGTAAGCAACAATTCCTGCATGGTGTACCTTTAAAGGGACAGTTCACCTCAAAATCAAAAATACATATTTTTTTCTTACCTGCAGCGTAGTTTATCTGTTTAGATTTTTTCTGTGAGTTGCCGAGTGTTGGAGATATCAGCTGTAGTGATGTCTGAGCTGAGCACATGTAGTTAGTAACATTATACCAGAGAGAAGACAAAGTGCCAAAAAAAGCATTTGAAAAACTTTAGAGCAATGTCTCTTTCCAGAAATCAGGACCTGGTTAGTAACAGTGACTTTTATGGTATAAATAAAAAAAAATATCAGCTGATATATGTCTGCACTGCTGAAAGAAGTCACCGATGGCGTACCTTGCAACAAACATTTAAAACAGTTAAAAAACGCTTCCTTGTCTCCTGCATTCTCATGTACTGAATACTGACTTTCCCTGCCAAGGACTTAGTTGATTATCAGTTTGACTCATATATTGGTAGTGTTTTCAAGAGTTCGCTGCTGATACAGAGGTAAATAGAACATCAAAAAGGGATCTAGTGTCTGGGTGTTTGGCTTAGTGGATAAGTCGAGGGGTCAGTGTATCAGAAGTTGCTGGTTCAAGTCTTGTTTGGAACATTTGACTTTTATGGTATAAAATATCGGTTAATATATGTCTGCTCTGCTGATAGAAGTCATTATTGGCTTGACTCATCTATCGGTGATGTTTTTGACAGAGTTTACTGCCAATACAGACGTAAATAGAACATCGAAAATATGTCAAGTGTCTGGATGTTTGGCTTAGTGGATAAGTCAGGGGGTTAGTGTGCCAGAGGTTGCTGGTTCAAGTCTCACCCAGAACAGGTGACATTTAATTACTTCAGCAGATGAATATATCAGCCAATGTTTTATTTTATTTATGCCATAAACTATCATTTGGCTGTAGATTAATAATTAAGCACGTAAAGTTGAGTGAAATAACATTTTTGCCAAGAAATCAGGTGAAGTGGTCCAAAAACAGGTAAAACCAGTATCGGCAGTGACGTCTGTTGAAATCAAGGAATATCAGTCAACTTTTCTTCAGTGACATCTGTCGAAAACTTGACTGATATAGCCATTGGTACCTGTAGTACCTTTGGCTTGTTTTTGGTCAGCGCTCTACTTGGGGAACCCGGCATACAGATCTGATACTAACAGGTGGAGTTAAAAACACTGTAGTCAGTTGATTGGTCAGTAGAGAATCAACACAAGATTTTCTTATATTAGGAAACTATTACTATAAAATGAAAGGATGTTTGTAGCCTCTAGCAGCAGATGTAGGCTAAGAAAAAAAAACTTAAGTCAGAGGACCAACTGCTGGCAAGTTTTAAGATGGAATTTAATCTTTACTCGAAGAAAAAAACAAACATGTAGGACTGTCGGAGCTTTTTGAGTTACGTTAGAGAATAAATGGGAAAAAAAATACGGTCTATATGCTGCATTTGTCTGCTATGACAAGACAATGTCAAGACACAAGTTTCAAGTAACAAGCCCATTTAAATTTTGGTAATTGTAATTGTGTTATTTAATGTAAAAAGTAATTAGTTCCATGTTTAGTTACTGCCGTAGGGCAGTAACTAAACATGTACTAAACGTAAGGGAACTACAGTAACACTGGTGCAAGTTGAGCAAATAGTAGATGCACGCTTCCCCATGAGAGATCTGTGGATTATCTTGAGTAACCAGGTCCTGATTTTCTGGAAAGAGACATTGATGTTGAAGTTTAAAGTTTTTTTAAATACATTTTTTGAAACTTTGAGCTCCACAGGCTGATTGCAATCTAGATCCAATGTACTGGAGAGAAGGCAGACGTCTCTACAGCCAGTCGAGAACGATAAACAGCACTACAGAGAAGAGGAAACGTATGTATTTTTTAATTTTTTGGGTTGAACTGTCTCTTAAAGTTTTAGTAGTAGTGTGTGAAGATAATGGTTGCAGCTGTATAGTACATAAATGAAACCGAAACCATCAGAGTGGACCAGTGCAAAGTTTATCTCATTCTACAGACCCAAAGCAGCAAATGTTTGGAAAGAATGCCGAGTTTCTCTTTTTGTTTTCAATCAGGAAACTAAAAGCAAAACAAACTAAATTAAAGGATAATGCAGGTGCAAATATATATATTTTCCCATGACAAGACCAAAATCATCAATGAACTGATCATGCCACCAAGTGTTCAGCATATTTATAAATAATTTAATAATTCTTCTACCTAATGTGACTTTAAATTACCTTTAGATCTTTCAAACCTTTAATGAATAAAATGTTCAAATCAAACAGAAAAAATATTTTGCTTTTTGTTATTTCATTTACAGATGTGTCTGCCTAATATATTCCTTCCAGCAGTGTGTTAATTCCCCACTTCACATTCACAGTTTCCATTTCAAGATTAGTTTTTATTAAAAAATCAAATTAAGGTCCCACCTACAGAGCAGCTGCAGAGCTCTGATTGGCCAGACTGAAAACATTACAGCTGACCAATCAGAGCTCCTGCTGCTGCTCTGTGGGTTTTAATGACATAATTTAATATTTAATTATATATGAATGTTTTATTATTTTTTTGATTTTCTATTTAGTCTAGAGTCACCAATTACCAAAATTAATTGTAACAACTATTTGAAGTGTACCAATTTATTAATGAATTCTTTTTAAACACTGAAGTCTGTTAATGTTTCAGTGGCACCATAAAGGCTCCAAACGCTGTTTTTCATTTTGTGTCAATCCCAGTTAATACACAATACCTTAGAGCAATAAATGTGTATTCAATACACAAATAGTCCCAATAAATGATTTATTTGCTTGTGTTTGAGTAGCGTTTGCTAAAAACAACAGTTGTTCCAGTGTTTCAAAGATTTATGTCTTCACGGGAACGCTCGACCCTGAGGGCGCAGTGTGGAGCAGAAATAGAAAAGTCAGATAATCGCTCAAGATTTTCTGACAATTTGATGATTTTGTTCTTTTCATGAGAACCACAAAATATCAAATAATGCTAGTGTTAAAAGAAACACCATTTGTATATAACCTCACTGCGTGTAACCTTGAATTTGTTGAGAAAATGTTTTTGTCCTCCACAGTGAACAGAGAATCCAAAAAAGGTAAATGTTCAGGGTCTGCATTTAACGAAATTAAAACTATATAAAAACATCCGTTTACAAACTCTCACACAACTCTTGCAGTATTATCGAAGTCTCCAGTGGTCCCTTAAAAAGTATTAAAAGCATTGAATTTATTCATGTAAAGATCTTAAGTCTGATATCAGTCGTTCAAACGTCCTAAAAAGGCGTGATGGGAAGTATAATTTTACGCTTTTTTTTTTTGCTGTTACACTGTGAGGTCCAAAAATAATTGGTGACATCTATAATTTTAAAATGCGTTACCTAATACCTCTTGCATTGATAACACTTAGCTCGCTGTCACTGTACTCTGCATATGGTAGTGAAAGGTGAAAAGAAGTGAAAAATTGGCTTTTTTTAAGAAACCAAGCTTTATAAGCATGCCTGAAATCGGTACAGTGCAATTCATATGAAGCTTTTGCATATTTTATGCAAAAACATTTTTCAAACACAAATTGAGGCAGTGAAATGTGAGATGTGAGTGAGAAACGCAAATTTGTCAAAACCTCCCACCACAAACGGCAGCTATTTCCCAGCTCGTCTCTATCCGTGCCACGAAACAAGAAAGTCATGATTTTTGCTTGACTTTTTTTTTCCCTGTCACTTTGGTTGTTTTTTATTCAGAGTGGTATTAAAAAAGTCTTAAATCTAAATTAACCCTCAGCTGTAGTAGCTTATGCTCAGTACCTAAACACATGCATTTTTACTTAAACACTCTGATTTAAAACAGTACAGTCTCGTGCAGGGTCATGTAGTGTGCTGCCTGAAGGGGGAAGTGTTTTAAATTGTAATGCTTTAATTAAAATGCGTGTTTTTGGGAAGTACTGAGAATACCACTGGATAAATGAGACTTGGATTATACTAAACGAGTTGTGTGAGAGTTTAATATTTGATATCATGTGGCTTTTTAAACACAGACTCCTACGACTACGATTCATAAAGAATGTAAACCTTTTTTGGATTCTCTTTTCATTGTGGAGGAGGTGAGAAAAACAAAGTTTTATTCATGGATTCAAGGTAACACTTGATGAGTAATTAATACAAAAGGTCACTTTGCAGTTAAAATGTTCTTTGCAGCCCCTTGCACAAATGTACTTTATACAGTAATATTCTTGGGTAAAACCTTGACACTCTGTCCAGACATTCGCTGATTACTGTTCTCTGTGACTCAGCCAAGACAAACAGAACCAGCTGTAGTGTTTGGAAATATCTTAACAAAAAAAACCTCATTAAAATCTGTGAAAGTGGCGGGTGAAAGACAGTTTGTCTGATGACATGCTGAGTAATACTGCAGAAAGAAAAAAAAAACAACAGTAGATAAAAGGGCACATTTCCACACGGGCTCGTCTGTCCCCGTCCACAGGATGAGCATCATCACCGTCGTCAGTATAGAGTTCATATTAAAGGCCTCATCGGAGATCGTTGGACATTCATTGGGTCGTACCATCTGATTGAGCAAGCAAGAAGGGGGGTGTGGAGCGATGCAGGGAGGGGTGGACGGCTGAAAGCACTGGAGTGCAAAAAGACAGATGCATTCGCGTCCTCTAGTCTGTCATTCAAAGTGCGCGCTCTCCGGGTTTGACAGAAATGATCAGAAACATCTGATCAGCTTAATTGCTTACTTCCTGCACAAAAGAAAAACTTCAGCATTCAGGTGCGTCGATCTGCTGAAGCCAAACAGGACGTCAGCTGCGGCGTTTTGCTAGGACCAGCGAGGACTCGTGAAAATCCCGACATGAGTCATACAGTATGTACATCTGAATACACGTCGGTGTTTATAGATAGCTCTCTAATATATTAATGTACAAAATATAGAATCTTAAAATATCTGATAGGGTTTGGTGTTCTGAAGTCAAAATACAAAATGCCGAAGATTAGAAAAGCTCTTCATTGACATCCTCTTTGTGTTTCGTGTGTGTATATGTTGTCGATACTGTTGTGTAAGTTTGTGGATTTTTACGAGAAGCTTCCTGTAAACACTGCAGAGCGTTTCTCTCTGTGCGTACAATAAAGCAGTTTGAACTGTCTCTGAGGGACATTCTCAACCTCTTTGTCGATCGTTAGGCTGAATTCACATCAAATCTGCGTCAAATAGTTGCAAGGTTTTTGGCAGTGGGAGTGTCCCTTAATGGCTCATTTTCGGGGGACTGGAGGGTGGAGAGAAAGCCAGTTTCCCCAACTCAGCAGCTGATTATTGGTCTTCAGTACATTTGTTTGTGTTGACTCAGTAGAATTCCTTTAGACTATCATCGCTGTATTTTTACCGCCACAAAAGACGTGCGTGCACACAAAGCGAGTGCTCTCCTCTGAGGGCTCTTTTGGGATTATTGTGGCCTGAAATGCCTCATTTTACTGCAGCTTTTCCAAAAAAATTGCCATACAAGTTACAGTATTTAAAGATTTAAAATAAATTAAATTGAAATTGAAACTGCAAAATATTTGCGATGCTGTCTGAGATTTGGGGCTTTTTCTTATGAGCATTTAGTGTTTCCCATAGAACTAGGATCGGTCTGTGCTGGTAGAGCTGCAGCGGGACCGTCTGTGGGCTGCTCTCATCCCGCTGTCTCTCACGTTTTTCGCAGCACCGGTGTCTTTTTATTCAATTGTTCCTTTTGAGGTTGGCAGCATGCAGCTGCATGTGCCGCCTAAAGAAAAAGCGCTGAGCTCGGTGTCTTTCCAGAGCACTCTGCCTTTTTTGACGGCCGCTCAGCACTTCAAGTCAAAAATCTCTCTTTTTATTTTCTGTTTTTTTTAGAAAGGCGCTGGTGATGTTATTGCCGCTTTTCAGCGAGACTACCGTCACAACAGAGAGAGAAAAGTCCATGTGCGGGAGAAGATCGGCCGGCGGACGCTGGATGTTACCGGTGAGTGTTGTGCTTCTTTTATCACTATACTTTTGTAGCTTACTAGCGTCAAAGATAGGAAGAGACTGAATCACTTGTTTCTGTGGATTGTGGGCGTCTCTTGGTCTGATTGAAGGTCATGTGACTGGCAGCTTTTAGTTGAGTTTCGTTCTTCTAAAACTTTAATTTGTTTCATGCCGCCATGTTTTTTATTTATTTTTTCATTTTTCTGCAGCAATGGATTTGATGTGAATTCAGCCTTGTGGTACGCATCCACAGGATCCGTCATTTCTACGCCTCCCACTCAGTGTCTGTGTAAGCAGCCGTGCAATGCATTCTGGTAGCGCTGCATTGCCTTTTAAAAGAGCATAAATGTATCAATTTAGGCTATTTCATACAAATTAGTTGTGTCCAGCGTGACTCGCCACCTCTGGATACTCCCAAAAAACTTGAAAAAAATAAATGATTTTTATCTAAAATGAAGACAAATTCTGCAGCTGCATGGCTTATTTCTCACTTTAAATGTTCTCAGAAGCACACTGTGGTAAACTTTTTTTGTAACGTCAGAGAACGCTTCCGAACGCCATCTAGATTCAAATCTAGGAGCACACAGACCATGTACTCAGTAACACAGCTGTCAAGCGTCCAATGCTGGGAAGCAGCGTGACCTTTCACGTCCAAGAACGCCCCTGTGGACTCGTACCATTACTCCTCCGTCATTCTGTTAATTACTGATCAGATATCGATAAAAGGACGGATAGTGCTGCGGTGCTGGCTGAGTGTCCACACTTGAGAGATTCGTACCTGGACCACGACAACATGGACACAATGTGTTTAACATACAGTACAGAAAATCATATACATACACATAAAACTGTCAGTGTTTTACATGTACATATATACTTCAGCAGGAGAAAGGCAGAGAGAAAGACAGGAAGTGGCATAGTTCATGTCCTGCCGCAGGTTTGTCCCAAAACCCTTTGAAACTCTGGCAGATTGAAGCAAATTAAATTTCTTCGAGAACATTCTTCCGTTAGGACCTTAACTCACACAGCTGGCGACATCTGTCTTTATGCACTGATTGGACATCTTTGGTCTCAATGGCAGATTCAGGCTAGCTAGGCCTCTCCCGCTCATAGCGTCCTCTGCAGGCTGAGCTTTGGGATGAATACTCTCATCCGTCCCCCACTGTGGCCTCAGTTAAGAAAAGATCGGCGCTGTGAGAGGGGACGCTTCGGTCCGTCTCAGTCCGCCATAAGCTATCGGAGGTCCATGAGCCTGCTCGTTATGTCAGAGGCGGAGTTCAGTGGAGGGGTTAACTGCTAGATGGTCCGCCAGTGAGGAAGTAGGTCATCATCTCTCCTTTGCCTTTAACTGTGACCAAACCTCTGTATTCTAGTGTGTAGTTATAGGAGCTCAGTACCTGGTACAGGTCTGCAGTCACCTGTGGACACAGAGATGAGGAGACAGTTAGTGGACAGGTTTATTTCAGGTTCATTTAGGGTGTCTACAGGTATCAGACACTTTTCAAGACTGCAGGCATTGCAGGTAAACAGTATATGTGTAGTCCTGTGCAGAGTTAGGTTTTCAATCCGATCATCAGAGTTAAGTTAAACCCACTTCAGACCAAAGATTGTCAACGAAACTAAACAGTTTTTTAACGTTGCGGTGTGAATTGGCCGACCTCGGCTCGACTAAATCACATGCGACTCAGCATGTTTAATCTACAGTGGCTGGTTTAAGAGCGAAAGGCACGTTGAGTGTTCAGGCAGGAAATCGGCTTGTTGCGAACTCCACTGGCCAAACCAAAACGACCGTCCACTATGTGTTTGCTTACTGCGGCGTTCTCTGACAACAACCCTCCGTCGCCGTTTTCAGTGTGCTAGTATCAGACTGTTTGTTGCTGCTGCTGCTCGCTGTATGTGTGTAAAAAGTCATAGTATAGTAGGTCAAAAAATAGCAATAGTAATGGATGTCGGAAAAAAATGTTTAAAAAACCACTGTTTAAAATGTCTAAAAAAGTTAGAATATGGTATGATAAAAATCGCAATAGTAATGGATGTCAAATTGATGAAAAATGCCATAGTATAGCATATCAGAAAACACTGATGGCAAATTATAGGAGTGAAAGTATTCCAAATATATCACACCTTTAAACTGAAAATACCTTAATTTTCTTTTTCAAACCTCTTTTTAATGACTTATCAATATACACAAAAAGCTGTACATATTCAATTTACAACAGTCCCCCCAAACTGCCCTCCCCTAACCCCCCCCCCATCATGGCTCAAGCAATAACAAAAAAGACAATAACAATGTCAACAGAGAGAAAAAACAAACAAACAAAAAAATAATTTAAATTTAAACTAATTTTTTTAGGTGACTCGTCCCTGCTGCCTCCGCTCACAGCAGTGCATGTCTTAGGTTTCACGCAGTAACTCCAGTCTGTTTCTCCAAACTAGGAGCGTACTGACCAATATCTACTGCATATTTATATTTTTGACTTATTACTTATAATACTCACATTTTGACTATGGATACCCAAGTACTAAATACAACCCCACCTAAAAAGATCAGAACTATCCCTGTAAGAGAGTATTTTGTCAGTGCAGTGTTTCACTTCACCTGGATCCTCTCGGGTACTCCTGTACTGTCCATGCGGCTCGCCACGTTCACCGTGTTCCCCCAAATGTCATACTGAGGCTTCCTGGCTCCGATCACCCCGGCAACCACAGGGCCAATATTAAGACCTAAGAAAGAAAACAAATGACCAAATAATAACACTTTGTAATAACCATCATTAATACATGGCAAATTAATATCAAATTCAATAGTTATTCTTCTGTTGACAGATAAATAATCGTATCAATGTTTACTAGTTTTTATTAATGCTATAATCACAACATTTTATATACTATATTAAGTATTTGTTAGTTGGCTTGTAAACCAAAAAAAATTTGGTTGACAAAATGATACTTTATTTTTTGAAAACTGATTAAATATTATATATATATATATATATATATATATATATATATATATATATATATATATATATATATATATATATATATATATATATATATGTATATCATATTAACTGAGCAACAGTAGCAGCGTTCTCTGAAACTCACCTATTTTCATCTTGAAATTGTTAAAGGAGTGCTCATTGATGTATTTCATTTGGTCCATCAGCCTCATGGCGTAGTCAGCCAGGGCGCGGATGTGCGAGCGCCCTGTCTTGTCGTATGTAGAGTCATTGAGGCCGGAGGCCGCCATGTAGGTGGAGCCGATGGTCTTGATCTTCTCCAGCTGACGGAACTGATCCTCACTGATGATCTGAGGGCGGCGGGAGAGAGAGGGTTTCATGCAGTTATAGATTTATTAGGTGTCAAGTTATTAAGTCTAAATAAATGTCATTCATATTTTTTCTTGTACAAAACATTAAAACAGTTGTAGAATTTTACTTCTATTTAGAGCTGGCATATTTTCACATCTTACTGGATGAATTTAAGGCTTATTTCAACCAGTAAGTGACTTAACAATGTGGAAAAACGAACCAATCTGGTTCCTGCCGACTTTGACTGACGTGTGTTTTACAGCGTTGAAATGGAACCTTGTGAGTTTGGTTATAGCGATTTTGGGGCTGTTTCTGGCAAAACTAAAAGTGCAGCCTCGAGGTTGTATTTCTCCACTGACCAGTCAGGTTGCATGTACCGTTAACATCCACGTCTGTGAAAACACTTTAGTTTTGAGTCAAGCTGTGCCACAGCTCAATGAAATGAAGCTTTTCGTGAACACGAGTTCAAATAGAAGCAACTTTATTTCAACATAATATACTATGACTTTTTTGGACATTGAAAATATTGACCCTTCTAACAGTTTTTTCATTATGGTGTACTATGAAATTTAGAGACACACTGTACTATGAATTTTTGGGTTTTTTTACATTTAAAATATTGACTTTTTTAACATTTGTAACATGGACTATTTTCTCTAACTTCAGTGTCTGATACCCGTAGACGCCCTATATGACTGAAACGTACCTGTCCACTAACTGTCTCTTTCTCTTTGTGTTTTCAGGGGACTGCAGACCTGTACCAGGTACTGAGCTCCTAAACTACACACTGGAATACACAGGTATGGTCACAGTCAAGGGCAATAGATGACCTACTTCCTCACTGGTGTACGACTTTTATTGAACATACTACACGATTACTTTTTCAGCATACCACTTTACTATGACATTGACATTTTATCAAGATGCTAAACTGCGACTTACTTATTGCCCCCCGGCTTGGTGCCTGTATGTTGGAGTTTACCCCCGTGAACGAGAGGGTAGCCTCCCTCCGCCTTTGGGTGGGGGTTCGGATCCTGACTGTTGTTTGTGCCTACGGTCCAAGCAGCAGTTCAGAGTATCCACCCTTTTTGGAGTATTTAGAGGGGGTGCTGGAGAGTGCTCCTTCTGGGCACTTCCTCGTTCTGCTGGGGGACTTCAACACTCACGTTGGCAACGACAGTGAGACCTGGAAGGGCGTGATCTGGGGGAATGGCCACCCCGATCTGAACCCGAGTGGTGTTTTGTTATTGGACTTCTGTGCTTGCCACAGATTGTCCATAACAAACACCATGTTCAAGCATAAGGGTCTCCATATGCACACTTGGCATCAGGACACCCTAAGCCACAGTTCGATGATCGACTTTGTAGTTGCATCGTCAGACTTGCGGCCGCATGCCTTGGACACTCAGGTGAAGAGAGAGGCGGAGCTGTCAACCGATCACCATCTGGTGGTGAGTTGGCTCCGATGGTGGGGGAGGATGCCGGTCAGACCTGGCAGACCCAAACGCATTGTGAGGGTCTGCTGGGAATGTCTGGCAGAGTCTCCCCCTCAGAAGGAGCTTCAAATCCTCCTCCGGAAGAGCTTCGACCATGTCCCGGGGGGGGCGGGGGACAATGAGTCCGAGTGGGCCATGTTCCGTGCCTCCATTGCTGAGGCGGCCGACCGGTGTTGTGGCCGTAGGGTGGTCGGTGCCTGTCAGGGCAGCAACACCCGAACCTGTTGGTGGACACCGGTGGTAAGGGATGCCGTCAAGCTGAAGAAGGAGTCCTATCGGGCCTTCTTGGCCTGTGGGACTCTGGAGGCAGCAGACAGGTACCAGCAGGCCAAGCTGAGTGCAGCTGTGGCGGTAGCCGAGGCGAAAACCCGGGCCTGGGAGGAGTTCAGCGAGGCCATGAGAACGACTTCCGGACAGCTTCGAAGAAGTTCTGGACCACCATCCGGCATCTCAGGAGGGGGAAGCGGTGCTCTTTCAACACTGTGTATGGTGGGGACGGGGCGCTGCTGACCTCGACTCGGCATGTTGTGGATCGGTGGAAGGAATACTTCGAAGACCTCCTCAATCCCACCGATATGCCTTCCAGTGAGGAAGAAGGGCCTGGGGACTCGGGGGTGGGCTCTTCTATCTCTGGGGCTGAGGTTGCTAAGGTGGTCAAAAAGCTCCTCGGTAGCACGGCCCCGGTGGTGGATGAGATCCGCCCGGAGTTCTTTTCGGCCCTGAATGTTGTGGGGCTGTCGTGGTTGACACAACTCTGCAACATTGCGTGGACATCGGGGGCAGTACCTCTGGACTGGCAGACCGGGGTGGTGGTCCCTCTTTTAAAGGAGGACCAGGGGGTGTGTTCCAACTACAGGGGGATCACACTCCTCAGCCTCCCTGGAAAAGTCTATTCAGGGGTGCTAGAGAGGAGGTTCCACCGGACAGTCGAACCCCAGATTCAGGAGGAGCAATGCGGTTTTCGCCCCGGTTGTGGAACTGTGGACCAGCTCTGGACCCTTGGCAGGGTCCTTGAGGGTGCATGGGGGTTTGCCCAACCAGTCCACATGTGCTTTGTAGACTTGGAGAAGGCATTCGATCGTGTCCCTCGGGGAGTCCTGTGGGGGGGTCTCCGGGAATATGGGGTTTCGGACCCCCTGATACGGGCCGTCCATTCACTGTATGACTGGTGCCAGAGCTTGGTCCACATTGCCGGCAGTGAGTTGGACTCATTTCCGGTGAGGGTTGGACTCTGCCAGGGCTTCCCTTTGTCACTGATTCTGTTCATAACTTCCATGGACAGAATTTCTAGGCGCAGCCAGGGTGTTGAGGGGGTCCGGTTTGGTGACCTCAGGATTGTGTCCCTGCTTTTTGCAGATGATGTGGTCCTGTTGGCTTCATCAGGCCATGACCTCCAGCTCTCACTGGATCGGTTCGTAGCCGAGCGTGAAGCGGCCGGGATGAAAATCAGCACCTCCAAATCCAAGGCCAATGTTCTCAGCCGGAAAAGGGTGGAGTGCCCTCTCCAGATTGAGGATGAGATCCAGCCCCAAGTGGAGGACTTTAAGTACCTCGGGGTCTTGTTCACAAGTGAGGGAAGGATGGAGTGAGAGATCGACAGGCGGATCGGAGCAGCGTCTGCAGTAATGCGGACTCTGCACCGATCTGTCGTGGTGAAGAGGGAGCTGAGCCGAAAGACGAAGCTCTCGATTTACTGGTCAATCTTCGTTCCTACCCTCACCTATGGTCACAAGCTTTGGATAGTGACCGAAAGAACAAGAGCGCGGGTACAAGCGGCCGAAATGAGCTTCCTCTGTAGGGTGGCTGGGCTCTCCCTTAGAGATAGGGTAAGAGGCTCGGTCATCCGGGAGGAGCTCGGAGTAGCTGCTGCTACTACCGCTAGGAGGCCCCGGGGTAGTCCCAGGACATGCTGGAGAGACTATGTCTCTCAGCTGTCCTGGGATCGAGTTTGGACCCTGTGCTAATGCTTGACTATTTAGAGCATTTTTGAAACCTGTGCTATAGAAATACTTTTTGTGCGATTTTGGACCCTGTGCCGCAGTATGACTTTTTGACACAATGTTGGACCTTTTGCTTGAGTATGACATTTTGACAAGACTTTGGACCCTGTCCTATAGTGACTTTTTGGGGCGATTTGAGATCCCTGTGCTATAGTATGACTTTTTGGCGCAATTTCAGACCCTGTGCTACAATATGGCTTTTTGATGCAATTTTGGACCCTTTGCTTTAGTATGACTTTTTGACGCAATTTTGGACCTTTTGCTTAATTATGACATTTTGACATGATTTGGACCCTTTGCTATAGTATGACTTTTTGGCACAATTTTGGACCCTTTGCTTTAGTATGACTTTTTGACGCAATTGTGGACCTTTTGCTTTAGTATGACTTTTTGGCGCAATTTTGGACCCTGTACTATTAAATGACATTTTGGAGCTTTTTTAAACTCTTACCCGCAGTATGACTTTTTGACGCAATGTTGGACCTTTTGCTTGAATATGACATTTTGACAAGATTTTGGACCCTGTCCTATAGTATGACTTTTTGGCGGGATTTTGGACCCTTTGCTTTATTATGACTTTTTGATGCTATTTTGGACCTATTGCAATAGTATGACTTTCTGATGTGAGTTTGGACCCTGTAATAGGAAACGCATTTAGGAGCGATTTTGGACCCTGTGCTCTGGTATGACCTTTTGGCGCGATTTTGGACCCTTTGCTTTAGTATGACTTTTTGGCGCAATTTTAGACCTTTTGCTTTAGTATGACTTTTTGATGCAATTTTGGACCTTTTGCTTAATTATGACATTTTGACAAGATTTGGACCCTTTGCTTTAGTATGACATTTTGACATGATTTTGGACCCTGTGTATGACCTTTTAGTGCAATTTTGGACTGCATGCTATGGTGTGACTTTTACAGTTTGTAGTTTGAATTTTTGGTGCAATTTTGAACCCTTCGCTTTAGTATGACTTTTTGACACAATTTTGGACCTTTTGCTGGAGTATGACATTTTGACATGATTTTGGACCGTGCAATAGGGAATTAAGGTTTGGACACTGTGCTATTGTATGACTCTTTAGAGTGTTTTTTTGGCGTGATTTTTGATCCTTTACTTTAGTATGACGTTTTGACGCAGGTTTGGACTTTTTGCTGGAGTATGACATTTTGACATGATTTTGGACTCTGTGCTACAGTATGTCTTTATGACGTGATTTTGGACCCTGTGCTACAGTATGTCTTTTGGATCCTGAACTATTATATGACTTTTTGGAATGTTTTTGAACACTGTGTTAAAGAATGACTCTATGGTGCAATTTTTGGACCTTGTGCTACAGTATGACTTCCTGATGCAATTTTGGACCCTGTGTTGCAGTACGTCTTTTTGACGAGATTGTGGCCCTTTTGCTTTAGTATTACATTTTTATGCAATGTACAATACATACAATTGAACCTTCCTTGACAACAGAGCTCATTCAACCTTTAAGAAGTAAATCAAAGTTCTTTGGAGATTAAGTATAGTATAGTAGTATAGTGGTATAGACTTTTTCACATGATCCTTTGCTATAGTATGAACTTTTGTTGAAATTTCCGACCCTGTGCTATAGAATGACTTTTTGGCGTGTTTATGAATCGTCATCAGCAGCAGCAGCAGCTATTTGAGCAACCGTTGACCAGGAACCACCTGAACATGACACCCTGAACATGACACCCCAAAGAAAAGGAAGTTTCTACAAAATCCCTGGGCCAGCCAATGAGAAGAGACAGAGAGTGGAGAGAGTGATGATGGACCTCCTGATAAAAGAGGAACAAAGGATTATTGTGAGATTTTTTTTCGCTCTTGACGCTTTTGATTCATTATATGCCTGTGTGTTTTTTTATTATCTGGCTTAGATTCTCTGTTAGACGGTATTTGTAGCTCCTTTAACAAGGAGTGAGGTAACTGTTATTTTTGATTTATGTATTTGATATTGTTATACTTGAATAAAGCCTGCCTTGAGCAGTTTTAACCTTTTTCTAACAACCCTAGGTGTTTGTCTTTTCATCTTTCTGAAAAACCGGTCAATAGCTAAAAAAGACAAACGACCTGTTTGCTGCTTGGCTTTGGCTGACCCTGAGTGAATAAAAAAACTCAAACAAAGCCCAGGGGATGGCAGTACTGGGGGAACTCCCAGATCTGCCCTGGATCCCCAAAGAGGGGAGGGACAGGGGACATTTCGTCAGCCCGCGTGGTAGAGGGCTGCCTCTCCCGGTCTAGCCAACCAAGACAGTAAACACCGTGGGGTAAACATCACTCAAAAAAGAGAAAAAGTAAAAGATACAGGCTGACGGTCTAATAAACCACTCTCTTGCAGGTCTGAGTTGGCTGTCAATTATTTAGTGTGTCTCAGTAACTGGGGAACACAGACTCTTAAAGAGCTGCCGCTCCTTAAAACAACACTATGGTAACATTTCGACATTGTAAATTGTGACATGTCTCTATGAGCATTAACGATTTTTCCAGCCATTTTTGGGGCATGTCAATATTTGATGGTTTTGCCATTCTATGCCATACCATACAACATGCTAAAATATGACGTTTTAAAACATCAAATGTTGACATGACCCAAAAATGGTTGAAAACAACATATCATTGAGTCACGTCATGGCATAGAATGATTTTTGGCATTTGTTTCAACATTGTATGCTATGATGCAAATCTACAAGCTATTCGATGTGGTTTTCAGCCATTTTTGGGACATGTCGAAATTCGACATTTTTCGCCATACTATAATACTGGCCATTTTTTCCTGATGAAAAAATTATGACATTTTTGCACTTTTTATCGACTTTGTATGCTATGACGCGACTAAGCGAGTTATTCTATGTGGTTTTCAGCCATTTTCGGGACATGTCAAAATTTGACAGGTTTCGCCATACTATACTATGTGGGTTTTAGCCAAATTTTGACATGCTAAATTATGAGGTTTCTGGCCTTTTTTGGACTTTATTCCCACTTTGTATGCTATTATGCGTCTCTACAAGCTATTCTATGTGGTTTTCAGCCATTTTTAGGACGGGCCAAAATTTGACTTTTTTCGCCATACTATACTATTGCCTTTGCGGCCATTTTTTTGACATGCTAAAATATGAAGTTTTTGGCCTTTTTTGGACTTTATTCCCACTTTCTATGCTATTATGCATCTCTACAAGCTATTCTATGTGGTTTTCAGCCATTTTTAGGACAGGCCAAAATTTGACGTTTTTAGCCATACTATACTATTGCCTTTGTTGGCCATTTTTTTTGACACGCTAAAATATGAAGTTTTTGGCCTTTTTTGGACTTTATTCCCACTTTATATACTAAAATGCATCTCTACAAACTATTCTATGAGGTTTTCAGCTATTTTAAGGACAGGCCAAAATTTGACTTTTTTCGCCATACTATACTATTGCCTTTGCGGCCATTTTTTGACGGGCTAAAATATGAAGTTTTTGGCCTTTTTGGTACTTTATTTCCACTTTGTATGCTATTATGCGTCTCTACAAGCTATTCTATGTGGTTTTCAACCATTTTTAGGACGGGCCAAAATTTGACTTTTTCGCCATACTATACTATTGCCTTTTTCTGGCATTTTTTTGACACGCAAAATATGAGGTTTTTGGTCTTTTTTGGACTTTATTCCCATTTTATATACTGAAATGCATCTCTACAAACTATTCTATGAGGTTTTCAGCTATTTTAAGGAGGGGTCAAAATTTGACCTTTTCGCCATACTATACTATTGCCTATGCGGCCATTTTTTTTGACATGCTAAAATATGAGGTTTTTGGTCTTTTTTGGACTTTATTCCCACTTTGTATGCTATTATGCGTCTCTACAAACAATTCTATGTGGTTTTCAACCATTTTTAGGACGGGCCAAAATTTGACTTTTTTCGCCATACTATACTATTGCCTTTGCAGCCATTTTTTTTGACACGCTAAAATATGAAGTTTTTGGCCTTTTTTGGACTTTATTCCCACTTTGTATGCTATTATGCGTCTCTACAAGCTATTCTATGTGGTTTTCAGCCATTTTCAGGAGGGGTCAAAATTTGACCTTTTCGCCATACTATACTATTGCCTTTGTTGGCCATTTTTTTTGACGGGCTAAAATATGAGGTTTTTGGTCTTTTTTGGACTTTATTCCCATTTTGTATGCTATTATGCGTCTCTACAAACAATTCTATGTGGTTTTCAGCCATTTTTAGGACGGGCCAAAATTTGACTTTTTCGCCATACTATACTATTGCCTTTGCGGCCATTTTTTTTGACATGCTAAAATATGAAGTTTTTGGCCTTTTTTGGACTTTATTCCCTCTTTGTATGCTATTATGCGTCTCTACAAGCTATTCTATGTGGTTTTCAGCCATTTTTAGGAGGGGGCAAAATTTGACTTTTTCGCCATACTATACTATTGCCTTTGCGGCCATTTTTTTGACGGGCTAAAATATGAAGTTTTTGGTCTTTTTTGGCACTTAATTCCCACTTTATATACTGAAATGCATCTCTACAAACTATTCTATGTGGTTTTCAGCCATTTTTAGGAGGGGTCACAAATTTGACTTTTTCGCCATACTATACTATTGCCTTTTCGACCATTTTTTTGACATGCTAAAATATGAAGTTTTTGGCCTTTTTTGGACTTTATTCCCACTTTGTATGCTATTATGCGTCTCTACAAACAATTCTACGTGGTTTTCAGCCATTTTTAGGACGGGCCAAAATTTGACTTTTTTCGCCATACTATACTATTGCCTTTGCGGCCATTTTTTTGATTTGGCTAAAATATGAAGTTTTTGGTCTTTTTTGGCACTTTATTCCCACTTTGTATGCTATTATGCGTCTCTACAAGCTATTCTATGTGGTTTTCAGCCATTTTAAGGACGGGCCAAAATTTGGCTTTTTCACCATACTATACTATTGCCTTTATGCCATTTTTTGACATGCTAAAATATGAGGTTTTCGGCCTTTTTGGGACTTTATTCCCACTTTGTATGCTACTATGCATCTCTACAACCTATTCTATGCGGTTTTCAGACATTTGTAGACGGGGGCAAAATTTGACTTTTTCGCCATACTATACTATTGCCATTGCGGCCATTTTTTTGACACGCTAAAATATGAAGTTTTTGGCCTTTTTTGGACTTTATTCCCACTTTGTATGCTATTTTGCGTCTCTACAAGCTATTCTATGTGGTTTTCAGCCATTTTTAGGACGGGCCAAAATTTGACTTTTTCGCCATACTATACTATTGCCTTTGCGGCCATTTTTTTGACATGCTAAAATATGAAGTTTTTGGCCTTTTTTGGACTTTATTCCCACTTTGTATGCTATTATGCATCTCTACAAGCTATTCTATGTGGTTTTCAGCCATTTTTAGGACGGGCCAAAATTTGACTTTTTTCGCCATACTATACTATTGCCTTTGCGGCCATTTTTTTGACACGCTAAAATATGAAGTTTTTGGCCTTTTTTGGACTTTATTCCCGCTTTGTATGCTATTATGCATCTCTACAAGCTATTCTATGCGGTTTTCAGACATTTGTAGACGGGGGTAAAATTTGACTTTTTTCGCCATACTATACTATTGCCTTTGCGGCCATTTTTTTTGACACGCTAAAATATGAAGTTTTTGGACTTTTTGGGACTTTATTCCCACTTTGTATGCTATTATGCGTCTCTACAAGCTATTCTATGTGGTTTTCAGCCATTTTCAGGAGGGGTCAAAATTTGACCTTTTCGCCATACTATACTATTGCATTTGTTGGCCATTTTTTTTGACACGCTAAAATATGAGGTTTTCGGTCTTTTTTGGACTTTATTCCCACTTTGTATGCTATTATGCGTCTCTACAAACAATTCTATGTGGTTTTCAGCCATTTTTAGGACGGGCCAAAATTTGACTTTTTTCGCCATACTATACTATTGCCTTTGCGGCCATTTTTTTGACGGGCTAAAATATGAAGTTTTTGGTCTTTTTTGGCACTTTATTCCCACTTTATATACTGAAATGCATCTCTACAAACTATTCTATGTGGTTTTCAGCCATTTTTAGGAGGGGTCAAAATTTGACTTTTTCGCCATACTATTCTATTGCCTTTTCGACCATTTTTTTGACATGCTAAAATATGAAGTTTTTGGTCTTTTTTGGCACTTTATTCCCACTTTGTATGCTATTATGCGTCTCTACAAGCTATTCTATGTGGTTTTCAGCCATTTTAAGGACGGGCCAAAATTTGGCTTTTTCACCATACTATACTATTGCCTTTGCGGCCATTTTTTTGACATGCTAAAATATGAGGTTTTCGGCCTTTTTGGGACTTTATTCCCACTTTGTATGCTACTATGCATCTCTACAACCTATTCTATGCGGTTTTCAGACATTTGTAGGACGGGCCAAAATTTGACTTTTTCGCCATACTATACTATTGCCATTGCGGCCATTTTTTTGACACGCTAAAATATGAAGTTTTTGGCCTTTTTTGGACTTTATTCCCACTTTGTATGCTATTTTGCGTCTCTACAAGCTATTCTATGTGGTTTTCAGCCATTTTTAGGACGGGCCAAAATTTGACTTTTTCGCCATACTATACTATTGCCTTTGCGGCCATTTTTTTGACATGCTAAAATATGAAGTTTTTGGCCTTTTTTGGACTTTATTCCCACTTTGTATGCTATTATGCATCTCTACAAGCTATTCTATGTGGTTTTCAGCCATTTTTAGGACGGGCCAAAATTTGACTTTTTTCGCCATACTATACTATTGCCTTTGCGGCCATTTTTTTGACACGCTAAAATATGAAGTTTTTGGCCTTTTTTGGACTTTATTCCCGCTTTGTATGCTATTATGCGTCTCTACAAACAATTCTACGTGGTTTTCAGCCATTTTTAGGACGGGCCAAAATTTGACTTTTTTCGCCATACTATACTATTGCCTTTGCGGCCATTTTTTTGACGGGCTAAAATATGAAGTTTTTGGTCTTTTTTGGCACTTTATTCCCACTTTGTATGCTATTATGCGTCTCTACAAGCTATTCTATGTGGTTTTCAGCCATTTTAAGGACGGGCCAAAATTTGGCTTTTTCACCATACTATACTATTGCCTTTGCGGCCATTTTTTTGACATGCTAAAATATGAGGTTTTCGGCCTTTTTGGGACTTTATTCCCACTTTGTATGCTACTATGCATCTCTACAACCTATTCTATGCGGTTTTCAGACATTTGTAGACGGGGGCAAAATTTGACTTTTTCGCCATACTATACTATTGCCATTGCGGCCATTTTTTTGACACGCTAAAATATGAAGTTTTTGGCCTTTTTTGGACTTTATTCTCACTTTGTATGCTATTTTGCGTCTCTACAAGCTATTCTATGTGGTTTTCAGCCATTTTTAGGACGGGCCAAAATTTGACTTTTTCGCCATACTATACTATTGCCTTTGCGGCCATTTTTTTGACATGCTAAAATATGAAGTTTTTGGCCTTTTTGGGACTTTATTCCCACTTTGTATGCTATTATGCGTCTCTACAAGCTATTCTATGTGGTTTTCAGCCATTTTCAGGAGGGGTGAAAATTTGACCTTTTCGCCATACTATACTATTGCATTTGTTGGCCATTTTTTTTGACACGCTAAAATATGAGGTTTTCGGTCTTTTTTGGACTTTATTCCCACTATGTATGCTATTTTGCTTCTCTACAAACAATTCTATGTGGTTTTCAGCCATTTTTAGGACGGGCCAAAATTTGACTTTTTTCGCCATACTATACTATTGCCTTTGCGGCCATTTTTTTTGACATGCTAAAATATGAAGTTTTTGGCCTTTTTTGGACTTTATTCCCTCTTTGTATGCTATTATGCGTCTCTACAAGCTATTCTATGTGGTTTTCAGCCATTTTTAGGAGGGGGCAAAATTTGACTTTTTCGCCATACTATACTATTGCCTTTGCGGCCATTTTTTTGACGGGCTAAAATATGAAGTTTTTGGTCTTTTTTGGCACTTTATTCCCACTTTATATACTGAAATGCATCTCTACAAACTATTCTATGTGGTTTTCAGCCATTTTTAGGAGGGGTCAAAATTTGACTTTTTCGCCATACTATTCTATTGCCTTTTCGACCATTTTTTTGACATGCTAAAATATGAAGTTTTGGGCCTTTTTTGGACTTTATTCCCACTTTGTATGCTATTATGCGTCTCTACAAACAATTCTACGTGGTTTTCAGCCATTTTTAGGACGGGCCAAAATTTGACTTTTTTCGCCATACTATACTATTGCCTTTGCGGCCATTTTTTTGACGGGCTAAAATATGAAGTTTTTGGTCTTTTTTGGCACTTTATTCCCACTTTGTATGCTATTATGCGTCTCTACAAGCTATTCTATGTGGTTTTCAGCCATTTTAAGGACGGGCCAAAATTTGGCTTTTTCACCATACTATACTATTGCCTTTGCGGCCATTTTTTTGACATGCTAAAATATGAGGTTTTCGGCCTTTTTGGGACTTTATTCCCACTTTGTATGCTACTATGCATCTCTACAACCTATTCTATGCGGTTTTCAGACATTTGTAGACGGGGGCAAAATTTGACTTTTTCGCCATACTATACTATTGCCATTGCGGCCATTTTTTTGACACGCTAAAATATGAAGTTTTTGGCCTTTTTTGGACTTTATTCCCACTTTGTATGCTATTTTGCGTCTCTACAAGCTATTCTATGTGGTTTTCAGCCATTTTTAGGACGGGCCAAAATTTGACTTTTTCGCCATACTATACTATTGCCTTTGCGGCCATTTTTTTGACATGCTAAAATATGAAGTTTTTGGCCTTTTTTGGACTTTATTCCCACTTTGTATGCTATTATGCATCTCTACAAGCTATTCTATGTGGTTTTCAGCCATTTTTAGGACGGGCCAAAATTTGACTTTTTTCGCCATACTATACTATTGCCTTTGCGGCCATTTTTTTGACACGCTAAAATATGAAGTTTTTGGCCTTTTTTGGACTTTATTCCCGCTTTGTATGCTATTATGCATCTCTACAAGCTATTCTATGCGGTTTTCAGACATTTGTAGACGGGGGTAAAATTTGACTTTTTTCGCCATACTATACTATTGCCTTTGCGGCCATTTTTTTTGACATGCTAAAATATGAGGTTTTCGGTCTTTTTTGGACTTTATTCCCACTATGTATGCTATTTTGTGTCTCTACCAGCTATTCTATGTGGTTTTCAGCCATTTTCAGGAGGGGTCAAAATTTAAATTTTTAACCATACTATACTATTGCCTTTGTTGGCCATTTTTTTTTGACACGCTAAAATATGAGGTTTTTGGTCTTTTTTGGACTTTATTCCCATTTTGTATGCTATTATGCGTCTCTACAAACAATTCTATGTGGTTTTCAGCCATTTTTAGGACGGGCCAAAATTTGACTTTTTTCGCCATACTATACTATTGCCTTTGCGGCCATTTTTTTGACATGCTAAAATATGAGCTTTTCGGCCTTTTTGGGACTTTATTCCCACTTTGTATGCTATTATGCATCTCTACAAGCTATTCTATGCGGTTTTCAGACATTTGTAGACGGGGGTAAAATTTGACTTTTTCGCCATACTATACTATTGCCGTTGTTGGCCATTTTTTTTGACACGCTAAAATATGAGGTTTTTGGTCTTTTTTGGACTTTATTCCCATTTTATATACTGAAATGCATCTCTACAAACTATTCTATGTGCTTTTCAGCCATTTTTAGGACGGGCCAAAATTTGACTTTTTTCGCCATACTATACTATTGCCTTTGCAGCCATTTTTTTTGACATGCTAAAATATGAGGTTTTTGGTCTTTTTTGGACTTTATTCCCACTTTGTATGCTATTATGCGTCTCTACCAGCTATTCTATGTGGTTTTCAGCCATTTTTAGGACGGGCCAAAATTTGACTTTTTTCGCCATACTATACTATTGCCTTTGTTGGCCATTTTTTTTGACACGCTAAAATATGAGGTTTTTGGTCTTTTTTGGACTTTATTCCCACTTTGTATGCTATTATGCGTCTCTACAAACAATTCTATGTGGTTTTCAGCCATTTTTAGGACGGGCCAAAATTTGACTTTTTTCGCCATACTATACTATTGCCTTTGCAGCCATTTTTTTGACATGCTAAAATATGAGGTTTTTGGTCTTTTTTGGACTTTATTCCCACTTTGTATGCTATTATGCGTCTCTACAAACAATTCTATGTGGTTTTCAACCATTTTTAGGACGGGCCAAAATTTGACTTTTTTCGCCATACTATACTATTGCCTTTGTGGCCATTTTTTTTGACATGCTAAAATATGAGGTTTTTGGTCTTTTTTGGACTTTATTCCCACTATGTATGCTATTTTGCGTCTCTACCAGCTATTCTATGTGGTTTTCAGCCATTTTTAGGACGGGCCAAAATTTGACTTTTTTCGCCATACTATACTATTGCCTTTGTTGGCCATTTTTTTGACACGCTAAAATATGAGGTTTTTGGTCTTTTTTGGACTTTATTCCCATTTTATATACTGAAATGCATCTCTACAAGCTATTCTATGTGGTTTTCAGCCATTTTTAGGAGGGGTCAAAATTTGACTTTTTCGCCATACTATACTATTGCCTTTGCGGCCATTTTTTTTGACATGCTAAAATATGAGGTTTTCGGTCTTTTTTGGACTTTATTCCCACTTTGTATGCTATTATGCGTCTCTACAAACAATTCTATGTGGTTTTCAACCATTTTTAGGACGAGCCAAAATTTGACTTTTTTCGCCATACAATACTATTGCCTTTGTGGCCATTTTTTTTGACATGCTAAAATATGAGGTTTTTGGCTTTTTTTTGGACTTTATTCCCACTTTGTATGCTATTATGCGTCTCTACAAGCTATTCTGTGTGGTTTTCAGCCATTTTTAGGAGGGTTCAAAATTTGACTTTTTCGCCTTACTATACTATTGCCTTTGTGGCCATTTTTTTTGACATGCTAAAATATGAGGTTTTTGGTCTTTTTTGGACTTTATTCCCACTATGTATGCTATTTTGCGTCTCTACCAGCTATTCTATGTGGTTTTCAGCCATTTTTAGGACGGGCCAAAATTTGACTTTTTTCGCCATACTATACTATTGCCTTTGTTGGCCATTTTTTTGACACGCTAAAATATGAGGTTTTTGGTCTTTTTTGGACTTTATTCCCATTTTATATACTGAAATGCATCTCTACAAACTATTCTATGTGGTTTTCAGCCATTTTTAGGAGGGGTCAAAATTTGACTTTTTTCGCCATACTATACTATTGCCTTTGCGGCCATTTTTTTGACATGCTAAAATATGAGGTTTTTGGTCTTTTTTGGACTTTATTCCCACTTTGTATGCTATTATGCGTCTCTACAAACAATTCTATGTGGTTTTCAGCCATTTTTAGGACGGGCCAAAATTTGACTTTTTTCGCCATACTATACTATTGCCTTTGCGGCCATTTTTTTGACACGCTAAAATATGAAGTTTTTGGCCTTTTTTGGACTTTATTCCCGCTTTGTATGCTATTATGCATCTCTACAAGCTATTCTATGCGGTTTTCAGACATTTGTAGACGGGGGTAAAATTAGACTTTTTTCGCCATACTATACTATTGCCTTTGCGGCCATTTTTTTTGACACGCTAAAATATGAAGTTTTTGGACTTTTTGGGACTTTATTCCCACTTTGTATGCTATTATGCGTCTCTACAAGCTATTCTATGTGGTTTTCAGCCATTTTCAGGAGGGGTCAAAATTTGACCTTTTCGCCATACTATACTATTGCATTTGTTGGCCATTTTTTTTGACACGCTAAAATATGAGGTTTTTGGTCTTTTTTGGACTTTATTCCCACTTTGTATGCTATTATGCGTCTCTACAAACAATTCTATGTGGTTTTCAGCCATTTTTAGGACGGGCCAAAATTTGACTTTTTCACCATACTATACTATTGCCTTTGCGGCCATTTTTTTTGACATGCTAAAATATGAGGTTTTCAGTCTTTTTTGGACTTTATTCCCACTTTGTATGCTATTATGCGTCTCTACAAACAATTCTATGTGGTTTTCAACCATTTTTAGGACGGGCCAAAATTTGACTTTTTTCGCCATACTATACTATTGCCTTTGTGGCCATTTTTTTTGACATGCTAAAATATGAGGTTTTTGGTCTTTTTTGGACTTTATTCCCACTATGTATGCTATTTTGTGTCTCTACCAGCTATTCTATGTGGTTTTCAGCCATTTTCAGGAGGGTTCAAAATTTAAATTTTTAACCATACTATACTATTGCCTTTGTTGGCCATTTTTTTTGACGGGCTAAAATATGAGGTTTTTGGTCTTTTTTGGACTTTATTCCCATTTTGTATGCTATTATGCGTCTCTACAAACAATTCTATGTGGTTTTCAGCCATTTTTAGGACGGGCCAAAATTTGACTTTTTTCGCCATACTATACTATTGCCTTTATGCCATTTTTTGACATGCTAAAATATGAAGCTTTTGGCCTTTTTTGGGACTTTATTCCCACTTTGTATGCTATTATGCATCTCTACAAGCTATTCTCTATGGTTTTCAGACATTTGTAGAGGGGTAAATTTGACTTTTCGCCATACTATACTATTGCCGTTGTTGGCCATTTTTTGACACGCTAAAATATGAGGTTTTTGGTCTTTTTTGGACTTTATTCCCATTTTATATACTGAAATGCATCTCTACAAACTATTCTATGTGGTTTTCAGCCATTTTTAGGAGGGGTCAAAATTTGACTTTTTTCGCCATACTATACTATTGCCTTTGTGGCCATTTTTTTTGACATGCTAAAATATGAGGTTTTTGGTCTTTTTTGGACTTTATTCCCACTATGTATGCTATTTTGCGTCTCTACCAGCTATTCTATGTGGTTTTCAGCCATTTTTAGGACGGGCCAAAATTTGACTTTTTTCGCCATACTATACTATTGCCTTTGTTGGCCATTTTTTTGACACGCTAAAATATGAGGTTTTTGGCCTTTTTTGGACTTTATTCCCTCTTTATATACTAAAATGCATCTCTACAAACTATTCTATGTGGTTTTCAGCCATTTTTAGGAGGGGTCAAAATTTGACTTTTTCGCCATACTATACTATTGCCTTTGCGGCCATTTTTTTTGACATGCTAAAATATGAGGTTTTCGGTCTTTTTTGGACTTTATTCCCACTTTGTATGCTATTATGCGTCTCTACAAACAATTCTATGTGGTTTTCAACCATTTTTAGGACGGGCCAAAATTTGACTTTTTTTCGCCATACTATACTATTGCCTTTGTGGCCATTTTTTTGACCTGCTAAAATATGAGGTTTTTTGGCTTTTTTGGACTTTATTCCCACTTTGTATGCTATTATGCGTCTCTACAAGCTATTCTGTGTGGTTTTCAGCCATTTTTAGGAGGGTTCAAAATTTGACTTTTTCGCCATACTATACTATTGCCGTTGTTGGCCATTTTTTTTGACACGCTAAAATATGAGGTTTTTGGTCTTTTTTGGACTTTATTCCCACTATGTATGCTATTTTGCGTCTCTACCAGCTATTCTATGTGGTTTTCAGCCATTTTTAGGACGGGCCAAAATTTGACTTTTTTCGCCATACTATACTATTGCCTTTGTTGGCCATTTTTTTGACACGCTAAAATATGAGGTTTTTGGTCTTTTTTGGAATTGATTCCAACTTTGTATGCTATTACTTTCACTTTGTATGCTATTATGCGTCTCTACAAACAATTCTATGTGGTTTTCAGCCATTTTTGGACGGGCCAAAATTTGACTTTTTTTGCCATACTATACTATTGCCTTTGCGGCCATTTTTTTGACACGCTAAAATATGAGCTTTTCGGCCTTTTTGGGACTTTATTCCCACTTTGTATGCTATTATGCATCTCTACAAGCTATTCTATGTGGTTTTCAGACATTTGTAGACGGGGGTAAAATTTGACTTTTTCGCCATACTATACTATTGCCGTTGTTGGCCATTTTTTTTGACACGCTAAAATATGAGGTTTTTTGTCTTTTTTGGAATTGATTCCCATTTTATATACTGATATGCATCTCTACAAACTATTCTATGTGGTTTTCAGCCATTTTTAGGATGGGCCAAAATTTGACTTTTTTCGCCATACTATACTATTGCCTTTGCAGCCATTTTTTTTGACATGCTAAAATATGAGGTTTTTGGTCTTTTTTGGACTTTATTCCCACTATGTATGCTATTTTGCGTCTCTACCAGCTATTCTATGTGGTTTTCAGCCATTTTTAGGACGGGCCAAAATTTGACTTTTTTCGCCATACTATACTATTGCCTTTGTTGGCCATTTTTTTGACACGCTAAAATATGAGGTTTTTGGTCTTTTTTGGACTTTATTCCCATTTTATATACTGAAATGCATCTCTACAAACTATTCTATGTGGTTTTCAGCCATTTTTAGGAGGGGTCAAAATTTGACTTTTTCGCCATACTATACTATTGCCTTTGCGGCCATTTTTTTGACATGCTAAAATATGAGGTTTTCGGTCTTTTTTGGACTTTATTCCCACTTTGTATGCTATTATGCGTCTCTACAAACAATTCTATGTGGTTTTCAACCATTTTTAGGACGAGCCAAAATTTGACTTTTTTCGCCATACTATACTATGGCTTTTGCGGCCTTTTTTTTGACATGCTAAAATATGAGGTTTTTGGCTTTTTTTTGGACTTTATTCCCACTTTGTATGCTATTATGCGTCTCTACAAGCTATTCTGTGTGGTTTTCAGCCATTTTTAGGAGGGTTCAAAATTTGACTTTTTCGCCATACTATACTATTGCCGTTGTTGGCCATTTTTTTTGACACGCTAAAATATGAGGTTTTTGGTCTTTTTTGGACTTTATTCCCACTATGTATGCTATTTTGCGTCTCTACCAGCTATTCTATGTGGTTTTCAGCCATTTTAGGGCCAGACCCAAAATTTGACTTTTTTCGCCATACTATACTATTGCCTTTGTTGGCCATTTTTTGACACGCTAAAATATGAAGTTTTTGGCCTTTTTGGACTTTATTCCCACTTTGTATGCTATTATGCATCTCTACAAGCTATTCTATGTTGTTTTCATTCATTTTTAGGAGCGGCCAAAATTTGACTTTTTTCGCCATACTATACTATTGCCTTTTTGCCATTTTTTTGAGATGCTAAAATATGAAGTTTTGGCCTTTTTTGGACTTTATTCCCACTTTGTATGCTATTATGCATCTCTACAAAGCTATTCTATGTGGTTTTCAGCCATTTTTGGACGGGCCAAAATTTGACTTTTTTGCCATACTATACTATTGCCTTTATGGCCATTTTTTGACACGCTAAAATATGAGCTTTTCGGCCTTTTTGGGACTTTATTCCCACTTTGTATGCTATTATGCATCTCTACAAGCTATTCTATGCGGTTTTCAGACATTTGTAGACGGGGGTAAAATTTGACTTTTTCGCCATACTATACTATTGCCTTGTTGGCCATTTTTTTGACACGCTAAAATATGAAGTTTTTGGTCTTTTTTGGAATTTATTCCCACTTTATATACTGATATGCATCTCTACAAACTATTCTATGTGGTTTTCAGCCATTTTTAGGATGGGCCAAAATTTGACTTTTTCGCCATACTATACTATTGCCTTTGCAGCCATTTTTTGACATGCTAAAATATGAGGTTTTGGTCTTTTTTGGACTTTATTCCCACTTTGTATGCTATTATGCATCTCTACCAGCTATTCTATGTGGTTTTCAGCCATTTTAGGACGGGCCAAAATTTGACTTTTTTCGCCATACTATACTATTGCCTTTATGGCCATTTTTTGACACGCTAAAATATGAAGTTTTGGGCCTTTTTGGACTTTATTCCCACTTTGTATGCTATTATGCGTCTCTACAAGCTATTCTATGTGGTTTTCAGCCATTTTCAGGAGGGTCAAAATTTGACTTTTTCGCCATACTATACTATTGCCTTTGTTGGCCATTTTTTTGACACGCTAAAATATGAGGTTTTGGTCTTTTTTGGACTTTATTCCCACTTTGTATGCTATTATGCATCTCTACAAACAATTCTATGTGGTTTTCAGCCATTTTTAGGACGGCCAAAATTTGACTTTTTCGCCATACTATACTATTGCCTTTGCAGCCATTTTTTTGACATGCTAAAATATGAGGTTTTGGTCTTTTTTGGACTTTATTCCCACTTTGTATGCTATTATGCATCTCTACAAACAATTCTATGTGGTTTTCAGCCATTTTTAGGACGGGCCAAAATTTGACTTTTTTCGCCATACTATACTATTGCCTTTGCGGCCATTTTTTGACATGCTAAAATATGAGGTTTTTGGTCTTTTTGGACTTTATTCCCACTTTGTATGCTATTTTGCATCTCTACCAGCTATTCTATGTGGTTTTCAGCCATTTTTAGGACGGGCCAAAATTTGACTTTTTCGCCATACTATGCTATTGGCTTTGTTGGCCATTTTTTTTACACGGTAAGATATGATGTTGTTGGTCTTTTTGGTACCTTATTCCCATTTTATGTACTTGAATGCATCTCTACAAACTATTCTATGTGGTTTTCAGCCATTTTTAGGAGGGGTCAAAATTTGACTTTTTCGCCATACTATACTATTGCCTTTGCGGCCATTTTTTTTGACATGCTAAAATATGAGGTTTTTGGTCTTTTTGGACTTTATTCCCACTTTGTATGCTATTATGCTGTCTCTACAAACAATTCTATGTGGTTTTCAGCCATTTTTAGGACGGGCCAAAATTTGACTTTTTTCGCCATACTATACTATTGCCTTTGTGGCCATTTTTTTTGACATGCTAAAATATGAGGTTTTTGGTCTTTTTGGACTTTATTCCCACTTTGTATGCTATTATGCATCTCTACAAACAATTCTATGTGGTTTTCAGACATTTTTAGGACGGGGTAAATTTGACTTTTTCGCCATACTATACTATTGCCTTTGCAGCCATTTTTTGACATGCTAAAATATGAGGTTTTGGTCTTTTTGGACTTTATTCCCACTATGTATGCTATTATGCGTCTCTACAAACTATTCTATGTGGTTTTCAGCCATTTTTAGGACGGGCCAAAATTTGACTTTTTTCGCCATACTATACTATTGCCTTTGTTGGCCATTTTTTGACACGCTAAAATATGAGGTTTTTGGTCTTTTTTGGACTTTATTCCCATTTTATATACTGAAATGCATCTCTACAAGCTATTCTATGTGGTTTTCAGCCATTTTAGGAGGGGTCAAAATTTGACTTTTTCGCCATACTATACTATTGCCTTTGGCCATTTTTTTGACATGCTAAAATATGAGGTTTTGGTCTTTTTGGACTTTATTCCCACTTTGTATGCTATTATGCGTCTCTACAAACAATTCTATGTGGTTTTCAACCATTTTAGGACGAGCCAAAATTTGACTTTTTCGCCATACAATACTATTGCCTTTGTGGCCATTTTTTTTGACATGCTAAAATATGAGGTTTTTGGCTTTTTTTTGGACTTTATTCCCACTTTGTATGCTATTATGCGTCTCTACAAGCTATTCTGTGTGGTTTTCAGCCATTTTTAGGAGGGTTCAAAATTTGACTTTTTCGCCTTACTATACTATTGCCTTTGCGGCCATTTTTTGACATGCTAAAATATGAGTTTTTGGTCTTTTTGGACTTTATTCCCACTTTGTATGCTATTATGCGTCTCTACAAACAATTCTATGTGGTTTTCAGCCATTTTAGGACGGGCCAAAATTTGACTTTTTTCGCCATACTATACTATTGCCTTTGCAGCCATTTTTTGACATGCTAAAATATGAAGTTTTTGGCCTTTTTGGACTTTATTCCGCTTTGTATGCTATTATGCATCTCTACAAGCTATTCTATGCGGTTTTCAGACATTTGTAGACGGGGGTAAAATTAGACTTTTTTCGCCATACTATACTATTGCCTTTGCGGCCATTTTTTTTGACACGCTAAAATATGAAGTTTTTGGACTTTTGGGACTTTATTCCCACTTTGTATGCTATTATGCGTCTCTACAAGCTATTCTATGTGGTTTTCAGCCATTTTCAGGAGGGGTCAAAATTTGACCTTTTCGCCATACTATACTATTGCATTTGTTGGCCATTTTTTTTGACACGCTAAAATATGAGGTTTTTGGTCTTTTTTGGACTTTATTCCCACTTTGTATGCTATTATGCGTCTCTACAAACAATTCTATGTGGTTTTCAGCCATTTTAGGACGGGCCAAAATTTGACTTTTTTTCCATACTATACTATTGCCTTTGTTGGCCATTTTTTTGACATGCTAAAATATGAGGTTTTCAGTCTTTTTGGACTTTATTCCCACTTTGTATGCTATTATGCGTCTCTACAAACAATTCTATGTGGTTTTCAACCATTTTTAGGACGGGCCAAAATTTGACTTTTTTCGCCATACTATACTATTGCCTTTGTGGCCATTTTTTTTGACATGCTAAAATATGAGGTTTTTGGTCTTTTTTGGACTTTATTCCCACTATGTATGCTATTTTGTGTCTCTACCAGCTATTCTATGTGGTTTTCAGCCATTTTCAGGAGGGGTCAAAATTTAAATTTTTAACCATACTATACTATTGCCTTTGTTGGCCATTTTTTTTTGACACGCTAAAATATGAGGTTTTTGGTCTTTTTTGGACTTTATTCCCATTTTGTATGCTATTATGCTGTCTCTACAAACAATTCTATGTGGTTTTCAGCCATTTTTAGGACGGGCCAAAATTTGACTTTTTTCGCCATACTATACTATTGCCTTTGCGGCCATTTTTTTGACATGCTAAAATATGAGCTTTTCGGCCTTTTTGGGACTTTATTCCCACTTTGTATGCTATTATGCATCTCTACAAGCTATTCTATGCGGTTTTCAGACATTTGTAGACAGGGTAAAATTTGACTTTTTCGCCATACTATACTATTGCCGTTGTTGGCCATTTTTTTTGACACGCTAAAATATGAGGTTTTTGGTCTTTTTTGGACTTTATTCCCATTTTATATACTGAAATGCATCTCTACAAACTATTCTATGTGGTTTTCAGCCATTTTTAGGACGGGCCAAAATTTGACTTTTTTCGCCATACTATACTATTGCCTTTGCAGCCATTTTTTTTGACATGCTAAAATATGAGGTTTTTGGTCTTTTTTGGACTTTATTCCCACTTTGTATGCTATTATGCGTCTCTACCAGCTATTCTATGTGGTTTTCAGCCATTTTTAGGACGGGCCAAAATTTGACTTTTTCGCCATACTATACTATTGCCTTTGTTGGCCATTTTTTTGACACGCTAAAATATGAGGTTTTGGTCTTTTTGGACTTTATTCCCACTTTGTATGCTATTATGCGTCTCTACAAACAATTCTATGTGGTTTTCAGCCATTTTAGGACGGGCCAAAATTTGACTGTTTTCGCCATACTATTCTATTGCCTTTGCAGCCATTTTTTTGACATGCTAAAATATGAGGTTTTTGGTCTTTTTTGGACTTTATTCCCACTTTGTATGCTATTATGCGTCTCTACAAACAATTCTATGTGGTTTTCAACCATTTTTAGGACGGGCCAAAATTTGACTTTTTTCGCCATACTATACTATTGCCTTTGTGGCCATTTTTTTTGACATGCTAAAATATGAGGTTTTTGGTCTTTTTTGGACTTTATTCCCACTATGTATGCTATTTTGCGTCTCTACCAGCTATTCTATGTGGTTTTCAGCCATTTTTAGGACGGGCCAAAATTTGACTTTTTTCGCCATACTATACTATTGCCTTTGTTGGCCATTTTTTTGACACGCTAAAATATGAGGTTTTTGGTCTTTTTGGACTTTATTCCCATTTTATATACTGAAATGCATCTCTACAAACTATTCTATGTGGTTTTCAGCCATTTTTAGGAGGGTCAAAATTTGACTTTTTCGCCATACTATACTATTGCCTTTGCGGCCATTTTTTTTGACATGCTAAAATTTGAGGTTTTCGGTCTTTTTTGGACTTTATTCCCACTTTGTATGCTATTATGCGTCTCTACAAACAATTCTATGTGGTTTTCAACCATTTTTAGGACGAGCCAAAATTTGACTTTTTTTCCCCATACAATACTATTGCCTTTGTGGCCATTTTTTTTGACATGCTAAAATATGGGGTTTTTGGCTTTTTTTTGGACTTTATTCCCACTTTGTATGCTATTATGCGTCTCTACAAGCTATTCTGTGTGGTTTTCAGCCATTTTTAGGAGGGTTCAAAATTTGACTTTTTCGCCTTACTATACTATTGCCTTTGCGGCCATTTTTTTGACATGCTAAAATATGAGGTTTTTGGTCTTTTTTGGACTTTATTCCCACTTTGTATGCTATTATGCGTCTCTACAAACAATTCTATGTGGTTTTCAGCCATTTTTAGGACGGGCCAAAATTTGACTTTTTTTTCGCCATACTATACTATTGCCTTTGTTGGCCATTTTTTGACACGCTAAAATATGAGGTTTTTGGTCTTTTTGGACTTTATTCCCATTTTATATACTGAAATGCATCTCTACAAACTATTCTATGTGGTTTTCAGCCATTTTTAGGAGGGGTCAAAATTTGACTTTTTTCGCCATACTATACTATTGCCTTTGCGGCCATTTTTTTGACATGCTAAAATATGAGGTTTTTGGTCTTTTTTGGACTTTATTCCCACTTTGTATGCTATTATGCGTCTCTACAAACAATTCTATGTGGTTTTCAGCCATTTTTAGGACGGGCCAAAATTTGACTTTTTTCGCCATACTATACTATTGCCTTTATGGCCATTTTTTTGACACGCTAAAATATGAAGTTTTTTGGCCTTTTTGGACTTTATTCCCGCTTTGTATGCTATTATGCATCTCTACAAGCTATTCTATGCGGTTTTCAGACATTTGTAGACGGGGGTAAAATTAGACTTTTTTCGCCATACTATACTATTGCCTTTGCGGCCATTTTTTTTGACACGCTAAAATATGAAGTTTTTGGACTTTTGGGACTTTATTCCCACTTTGTATGCTATTATGCGTCTCTACAAGCTATTCTATGTGGTTTTCAGCCATTTTCAGGAGGGTCAAAATTTGACCTTTTAAGCCATACTATACTATTTCATTTGTTGGCCATTTTTTTTGACACGCTAAAATATGAGGTTTTTGGTCTTTTTTGGACTTTATTCCCACTTTGTATGCTATTATGCGTCTCTACAAACAATTCTATGTGGTTTTCAGCCATTTTTAGGACGGGCCAAAATTTGACTTTTTTCGCCATACTATACTATTGCCTTTGCGGCCATTTTTTTTGACATGCTAAAATATGAGGTTTTCAGTCTTTTTTGGACTTTATTCCCACTTTGTATGCTATTATGCGTCTCTACAAACAATTCTATGTGGTTTTCAACCATTTTTAGGACGGGCCAAAATTTGACTTTTTTCGCCATACTATACTATTGCCTTTGTGGCCATTTTTTTTGACATGCTAAAATATGAGGTTTTTGGTCTTTTTTGGACTTTATTCCCACTATGTATGCTATTTTGTGTCTCTACCAGCTATTCTATGTGGTTTTCAGCCATTTTCAGGAGGGTTCAAAATTTAAATTTTTAACCATTCTATACTATTGCCTTTGTTGGCCATTTTTTGATTTGGCTAAAATATGAGGTTTTTGGTCTTTTTTGGACTTTATTCCCATTTTGTATGCTATTATGCGTCTCTACAAACAATTCTATGTGGTTTTCAGCCATTTTTAGGACGGGCCAAAATTTGACTTTTTTCGCCATACTATACTATTGCCTTTGCGGCCATTTTTTTGACATGCTAAAATATGAGCTTTTCGGCCTTTTTGGGACTTTATTCCCACTTTGTATGCTATTATGCATCTCTACAAGCTACTCTATGCGGTTTTCAGACATTTGTAGGATTTGGGGTAAATTTGACTTTTTCGCCATACTATACTATTGCCGTTGTTGGCCATTTTTTTGACACGCTAAAATATGAGGTTTTTGGTCTTTTTTGGACTTTATTCCCATTTTATATACTGAAATGCATCTCTACAAACTATTCTATGTGGTTTTCAGCCATTTTTAGGAGGGGTCAAAATTTGACTTTTTTCGCCATACTATACTATTGCCTTTGTGGCCATTTTTTGACATGCTAAAATATGAGGTTTTGGTCTTTTTGGACTTTATTCCCACTATGTATGCTATTTTGCGTCTCTACCAGCTATTCTATGTGGTTTTCAGCCATTTTAGGACGGGCCAAAATTTGACTTTTTTCGCCATACTATACTATTGCCTTTGTTGGCCATTTTTTTGACACGCTAAAATATGAGGTTTTTGGCCTTTTTTGGACTTTATTCCCACTTTATATACTAAAATGCATCTCTACAAACAATTCTATGTGGTTTTCAACCATTTTTAGGACGGGCCAAAATTTGACTTTTTTCGCCATACTATACTATTGCCTTTGTGGCCATTTTTTTTGACATGCTAAAATATGAGGTTTTGGCTTTTTTGGACTTTATTCCCACTTTGTATGCTATTATGCTGTCTCTACAAGCTATTCTGTGTGGTTTTCAGCCATTTTAGGAGGGTTCAAAATTTGACTTTTTCGCCATACTATACTATTGCCGTTGTTGGCCATTTTTTTTGACACGCTAAAATATGAGGTTTTTGGTCTTTTTTGGACTTTATTCCCACTATGTATGCTATTTTGCGTCTCTACCAGCTATTCTATGTGGTTTTCAGCCATTTTTAGGACGGGCCAAAATTTGACTTTTTTCGCCATACTATACTATTGCCTTTGTTGGCCATTTTTTTGACACGCTAAAATATGAGGTTTTTGGTCTTTTTTGGAATTGATTCCAACTTTGTATGCTATTACTTTCACTTTGTATGCTATTATGCGTCTCTACAAACAATTCTATGTGGTTTTCAGCCATTTTTGGACGGGCCAAAATTTGACTTTTTTTGCCATACTATACTATTGCCTTTTATGGCCATTTTTTTGACATGCTAAAATATGAGCTTTTCGGCCTTTTGGGACTTTATTCCCACTTTGTATGCTATTATGCATCTCTACAAGCTATTCTATGCGGTTTTCAGACATTTGTAGATCGGGGTAAATTTGACTTTTTTCGCCATACTATACTATTGCCGTTGTTGGCCATTTTTTTGACACGCTAAAATATGAGGTTTTTGGTCTTTTTGGAATTGATTCCCATTTTATATACTGATATGCATCTCTACAAACTATTCTATGTGGTTTTCAGCCATTTTTAGGATGGGCCAAAATTTGACTTTTTTCGCCATACTATACTATTGCCTTTGCAGCCATTTTTTTTGACATGCTAAAATATGAGGTTTTCGGTCTTTTTTGGACTTTATTCCCACTTTGTATGCTATTATGCGTCTCTACAAACAATTCTATGTGGTTTTCAACCATTTTTAGGACGAGCCAAAATTTGACTTTTTTCGCCATACTATACTATTGCCTTTGTGGCCATTTTTTTTGACATGCTAAAATATGAGGTTTTTGGCTTTTTTTTGGACTTTATTCCCACTTTGTATGCTATTATGCGTCTCTACAAGCTATTCTGTGTGGTTTTCAGCCATTTTTAGGAGGGTTCAAAATTTGACTTTTTCGCCATACTATACTATTGCCGTTGTTGGCCATTTTTTTTGACACGCTAAAATATGAGGTTTTTGGTCTTTTTTGGACTTTATTCCCACTATGTATGCTATTTTGCGTCTCTACCAGCTATTCTATGTGGTTTTCAGCCATTTTTAGGACGGGCCAAAATTTGACTTTTTTCGCCATACTATACTATTGCCTTTGTTGGCCATTTTTTTGACACGCTAAAATATGAGGTTTTTGGTCTTTTTTGGAATTGATTCCAACTTTGTATGCTATTACTTTCACTTTGTATGCTATTATGCGTCTCTACAAACAATTCTATGTGGTTTTCAGCCATTTTTGGACGGGCCAAAATTTGACTTTTTTTGCCATACTATACTATTGCCTTTGCGGCCATTTTTTTGACATGCTAAAATATGAGCTTTTCGGCCTTTTTGGGACTTTATTCCCACTTTGTATGCTATTATGCATCTCTACAAGCTATTCTATGCGGTTTTCAGACATTTGTAGACGGGGGTAAAATTTGACTTTTTCGCCATACTATACTATTGCCGTTGTTGGCCATTTTTTTTGACACGCTAAAATATGAGGTTTTTGGTCTTTTTTGGAATTGATTCCCATTTTATATACTGATATGCATCTCTACAAACTATTCTATGTGGTTTTCAGCCATTTTTGGACGGGCCAAAATTTGACTTTTTTTGCCATACTATACTATTGCCTTTGCAGCCATTTTTTTTGACATGCTAAAATATGAGGTTTTTGGTCTTTTTTGGACTTTATTCCCACTTTGTATGCTATTATGCGTCTCTACCAGCTATTCGATGTGGTTTTCAGCCATTTTTAGGACGGGCCAAAATTTGACTTTTTTCGCCATACTATACTATTGCCTTTGCGGCCATTTTTTTTGACACGCTAAAATATGAAGTTTTGGGCCTTTTTTGGACTTCATTCCCACTTTGTATGCTATTATGCGTCTCTACAAGCTATTCTATGTGGTTTTCAGCCATTTTCAGGAGGGGTCAAAATTTGACCTTTTCGCCATACTATACTATTGCCTTTGTTGGCCATTTTTTTTGACACGCTAAAATATGAGGTTTTTGGTCTTTTTTGGACTTTATTCCCACTTTGTATGCTATTATGCGTCTCTACAAACAATTCTATGTGGTTTTCAGCCATTTTTAGGACGGGCCAAAATTTGACTTTTTTCGCCATACTATACTATTGCCTTTGCAGCCATTTTTTTGACATGCTAAAATATGAGGTTTTTGGTCTTTTTTGGACTTTATTCCCACTTTGAATGCTATTATGCATCTCTACAAACAATTCTATGTGGTTTTCAACCATTTTTAGGACGGGCCAAAATTTGACTTTTTTCGCCATACTATACTATTGCCTTTGCGGCCATTTTTTTGACATGCTAAAATATGAGGTTTTTGGTCTTTTTTGGACTTTATTCCCACTATGTATGCTATTTTGCGTCTCTACCAGCTATTCTATGTGGTTTTCAGCCATTTTTAGGACGGGCCAAAATTTGACTTTTTTCGCCATACTATACTATTGCCTTTGTTGGCCATTTTTTTGACACGCTAAAATATGAGGTTTTTGGTCTTTTTTGGACTTTATTCCCATTTTATATACTGAAATGCATCTCTACAAACTATTCTATGTGGTTTTCAGCCATTTTTAGGAGGGGTCAAAATTTGAATTTTTCGCCATACTATACTATTGCCTTTGCGGCCATTTTTTGACATGCTAAAATATGAGGTTTTCGGTCTTTTTTGGACTTTATTCCCACTTTGTATGCTATTATGCGTCTCTACAAACAATTCTATGTGGTTTTCAACCATTTTTAGGACGGGCCAAAATTTGACTTTTTTCGCCATACTATACTATTGCCTTTGTGGCCATTTTTTTTGACATGCTAAAATATGAGGTTTTTGGTCTTTTTTGGACTTTATTCCCACTTTGTATGCTATTATGCATCTCTACAAGCTATTCTATGCGGTTTTCAGACATTTGTAGACGGGGGTAAAATTTGACTTTTTCGCCATACTATACTATTGCCGTTGTTGGCCATTTTTTTGACACGCTAAAATATGAGGTTTTTGGTCTTTTTTGGAATTGATTCCCATTTTATATACTGAAATGCATCTCTACAAACTATTCTATGTGGTTTTCAGCCATTTTTAGGACGGGCCAAAATTTGACTTTTTTCGCCATACTATACTATTGCCTTTGCAGCCATTTTTTTTGACATGCTAAAATATGAGGTTTTTGGTCTTTTTTGGACTTTATTCCCACTTTGTATGCTATTATGCGTCTCTACCAGCTATTCTATGTGGTTTTCAGCCATTTTTAGGACGGGCCAAAATTTGACTTTTTTTCGCCATACTATACTATTGCCTTTATGGCCATTTTTTTGACACGCTAAAATATGAAGTTTTTGGCCTTTTTTGGACTTCATTCCCACTTTGTATGCTATTATGCGTCTCTACAAGCTATTCTATGTGGTTTTCAGCCATTTTCAGGAGGGGTCAAAATTTGACCTTTTCGCCATACTATACTATTGCCTTTGTTGGCCATTTTTTTTGACACGCTAAAATATGAGGTTTTTGGTCTTTTTTGGACTTTATTCCCACTTTGTATGCTATTATGCGTCTCTACAAACAATTCTATGTGGTTTTCAGCCATTTTAGGGCCAGGTCAAAATTTTGACTTTTTTCGCCATACTATACTATTGCCTTTGCAGCCATTTTTTTGACATGCTAAAATATGAGGTTTTTGGTCTTTTTTGGACTTTATTCCCACTTTGTATGCTATTATGCATCTCTACAAACAATTCTATGTGGTTTTCAACCATTTTTAGGACGGGCCAAAATTTGACTTTTTCGCCATACTATACTATTGCCTTTGTGGCCATTTTTTGACATGCTAAAATATGAGGTTTTTGGTCTTTTTGGACTTTATTCCCACTATGTATGCTATTTTGCGTCTCTACCAGCTATTCTATGTGGTTTTCAGCCATTTTTAGGACGGGCCAAAATTTGACTTTTTTCGCCATACTATACTATTGCCTTTGTTGGCCATTTTTTTGACACGCTAAAATATGAGGTTTTTGGTCTTTTTTGGAATTGATTCCCATTTTATATACTGAAATGCATCTCTACAAACTATTCTATGTGGTTTTCAGCCATTTTCAGGAGGGGTCAAAATTTGACTTTTTCGCCATACTATACTATTGCCATTGTTGGCCATTTTTTTTGACACGCTAAAATATGAGGTTTTTGGTCTTTTTTGGACTTTATTCCCATTTTATATACTGAAATGCATCTCTACAAACTATTCTATGTGGTTTTCAGCCATTTTTAGGACGGGCCAAAATTTGACTTTTTTCGCCATACTATACTATTGCCTTTGTTGGCCATTTTTTTGACACGCTAAAATATGAGGTTTTTGGTCTTTTTTGGACTTTATTCCCATTTTATATACTGAAATGCATCTCTACAAACTATTCTATGTGGTTTTCAGCCATTTTTAGGAGGGGTCAAAATTTGACTTTTTCGCCATACTATACTATTGCCTTTGCGGCCATTTTTTTTGACATGCTAAAATATGAGGTTTTCGGTCTTTTTTGGACTTTATTCCCACTTTGTATGCTATTATGCATCTCTACAAACAATTCTATGTGGTTTTCAACCATTTTTAGGACGGGCCAAAATTTGACTTTTTTCGCCATACTATACTATTGCCTTTGTGGCCATTTTTTTTTGACATGCTAAAATATGAGGTTTTTGGTCTTTTTTGGACTTTATTCCCACTATGTATGCTATTTTGCGTCTCTACCAGCTATTCTATGTGGTTTTCAGCCATTTTCAGGAGGGGTCAAAATTTAAATTTTTAACCATACTATACTATTGCCTTTGTTGGCCATTTTTTTTGACAGGCTAAAATATGAGGTTTTTGGTCTTTTTTGGACTTTATTCCCATTTTGTATGCTATTATGCGTCTCTACAAACAATTCTATGTGGTTTTCAGCCATTTTTAGGACGAGCCAAAATTTGACTTTTTTCGCCATACTATACTATTGCCTTTGCGGCCATTTTTTTGACATGCTAAAATATGAGCTTTTCGGCCTTTTTGGGACTTTATTCCCACTTTGTATGCTATTATGCGTCTCTACAAGCTATTCTATGTGGTTTTCAGCCATTTTCAGGAGGGGTCAAAATTTGACCTTTTCGCCATACTATACTATTGCCTTTGTTGGCCATTTTTTTTGACACGCTAAAATATGAGGTTTTTGGTCTTTTTTGGACTTTATTCCCACTTTGTATGCTATTATGCGTCTCTACAAACAATTCTATGTGGTTTTCAGCCATTTTTAGGACGGGCCAAAATTTGACTTTTTTCGCCATACTATACTATTGCCTTTGCAGCCATTTTTTTGACATGCTAAAATATGAGGTTTTTGGTCTTTTTTGGACTTTATTCCCACTTTGTATGCTATTATGCGTCTCTACAAACAATTCTATGTGGTTTTCAACCATTTTTAGGACGGGCCAAAATTTGACTTTTTTCGCCATACTATACTATTGCCTTTTTCTGGCATTTTTTTGACACGCTAAAATATGAGGTTTTTGGTCTTTTTTGGACTTTATTCCCATTTTATATACTGAAATGCATCTCTACAAACTATTCTATGTGGTTTTCAGCCATTTTTAGGAGGGGTCAAAATTTGACTTTTTCGCCATACTATACTATTGCCTTTGCGGCCATTTTTTTTGACATGCTAAAATATGAGGTTTTCGGTCTTTTTTGGACTTTATTCCCACTTTGTATGCTATTATGCGTCTCTACAAACAATTCTATGTGGTTTTCAACCATTTTTAGGACGGGCCAAAATTTGACTTTTTTCGCCATACTATACTATTGCCTTTGTGGCCATTTTTTTTGACATGCTAAAATATGAGGTTTTTGGCTTTTTTTTGGACTTTATTCCCACTTTGTATGCTATTATGCGTCTTTACAAGCTATTCTGTGTGGTTTTCAGCCATTTTTAGGAGGGTTCAAAATTTGACTTTTTCGCCATACTATACTATTGCCGTTGTTGGCCATTTTTTTTGACACGCTAAAATATGAGGTTTTTGGTCTTTTTTGGAATTGATTCCCATTTTATATACTGAAATGCATCTCTACAAACTATTCTATGTGGTTTTCAGCCATTTTTAGGACGGGCCAAAATTTGACTTTTTTCGCCATACTATACTATTGCCTTTGCAGCCATTTTTTTTGACATGCTAAGATATGAGGTTTTTGGTCTTTTTTGGACTTTATTCCCACTTTGTATGCTATTATGCGTCTCCACAAGCTATTCTATGTGGTTTTCAGCCATTTTAAGGAGGGGGCAAAATTTGACTTTTTTCGCCATACTATACTATTGCCTTTGTTGGCCATTTTTTTGACATGCTAAAATATGAGGTTTTTGGTCTTTTTTGGACTTTATTCCCATTTTATATACTGAAATGCATCTCTACAAACTATTCTATGTGGTTTTCAGCCATTTTCAGGAGGGGTCAAAATTTGACTTTTTCGCCATACTATACTATTGCCTTTATGGCCATTTTTTGACATGCTAAAATATGAGGTTTTTGGTCTTTTTTGGACTTTATTCCCACTTTGTATGCTATTATGCGTCTCTACAAACAATTCTATGTGGTTTTCAACCATTTTAGGACGGGCCAAAATTTGACTTTTTCGCCATACTATACTTTTGCCTTTGTGGCCATTTTTTTTGACATGCTAAAATATGAGGTTTTTGGTCTTTTTTGGACTTTATTCCCACTATGTATGCTATTTTGCGTCTCTACCAGCTATTCTATGTGGTTTTCAGCCATTTTTAGGAGGGGGCAAAATTTAAATTTTTAACCATACTATACTATTGCCTTTGTTGGCCATTTTATTTGACGGGCTAAAATATGAGGTTTTTGGTCTTTTTTGGACTTTATTCCCATTTTGTATGCTATTATGCGTCTCTAAAAACAATTCTATGTGGTTTTCAGCCATTTTTAGGACGGGCCAAAATTTGACTTTTTTCGCCATACTATACTATTGCCTTTTATGGCCATTTTTTGACATGCTAAAATATGAGGTTTTTGGTCTTTTTGGACTTTATTCCCACTTTGTATGCTATTATGCGTCTCTACAAACAATTCTATGTGGTTTTCAGCCATTTTTAGGAGGCCAAAATTTGACTTTTTTAGCCATACTATACTATTGCCTTTATGGCCATTTTTTGACATGCTAAAATATGAGCTTTTCGGCCTTTTTGGGACTTTATTCCCACTTTGTATGCTATTATGCATCTCTACAAGCTATTCTGTGTGGTTTTCAGCCATTTTTAGGAGGGTTCAAAATTTGACTTTTTCGCCATACTATTCTATTGCCTTTGCGGCCATTTTTTTTGACACGCTGAAATATGAGGTTTTTGGCTTTTTTTTGGACTTTATTCCCACTTTGTATGCTATTATACGTCTCTACAAGCTATTCTGTGTGGTTTTCAGCCATTTTTAGGAGGGGGCAAAATTTAAATTTTTAACCATACTATACTATTGCCTTTGTTGGCCATTTTTTTTGACGGGCTAAAATATGAGGTTTTTGGTCTTTTTTGGACTTTATTCCCATTTTGTATGCTATTATGCGTCTCTACAAACAATTCTATGTGGTTTTCAGCCATTTTTAGGACGGGCCAAAATTTGACTTTTTTCACCATACTATACTATTGCCTTTGCGGCCATTTTTTTGACATGCTAAAATATGAGGTTTTTGGTCTTTTTTGGACTTTATTCCCACTTTGTATGCTATTATGCGTCTCTACAAACAATTCTATGTGGTTTTCAGCCATTTTTAGGACGGGCCAAAATTTGACTTTTTTCGCCATACTATACTATTGCCTTTGCGGCCATTTTTTTTGACATGCTAAAATATGAAGTTTTTGGCCTTTTTTGGACTTTATTCCCTCTTTGTATGCTATTATGCATCTCTACAAGCTATTCTATGCGGTTTTCAGACATTTGTAGACGGGGGTAAAATTTGACTTTTTCGCCATACTATTCTATTGCCTTTGCGGCCATTTTTTTTGACACGCTGAAATATGAGGTTTTTGGCTTTTTTTTGGACTTTATTCCCACTTTGTATGCTATTATGCGTCTCTACAAGCTATTCTGTGTGGTTTTCAGCCATTTTTAGGAGGGTTCAAAATTTGACTTTTTCGCCATACTATACTATTGCCGTTGTTGGCCATTTTTTTTGACACGCTAAAATATGAGGTTTTTGGTCTTTTTTGGAATTGATTCCCATTTTATATACTGAAATGCATCTCTACAAACTATTCTATGTGGTTTTCAGCCATTTTTAGGACGGGCCAAAATTTGACTTTTTTCGCCATACTATACTATTGCCTTTGCAGCCATTTTTTTTGACATGCTAAGATATGAGGTTTTTGGTCTTTTTTGGACTTTATTCCCACTTTGTATGCTATTATGCGTCTCCACAAGCTATTCTATGTGGTTTTCAGCCATTTTAAGGACGGGCCAAAATTTGACTTTTTTCGCCATACTATACTATTGCCTTTGTTGGCCATTTTTTTGACACGCTAAAATATGAGGTTTTTGGTCTTTTTTGGACTTTATTCCCATTTTATATACTGAAATGCGTCTCTACAAACAATTCTATGTGGTTTTCAACCATTTTTAGGACGGGCCAAAATTTGACTTTTTTCGCCATACTATACTATTGCCTTTGTTGGCCATTTTTTTGACACGCTAAAATATGAGGTTTTTGGTCTTTTTGGACTTTATTCCCATTTTATATACTGAAATGCATCTCTACAAACTATTCTATGTGGTTTTCAGCCATTTTTAGGAGGGGTCAAAATTTGAATTTTTCGCCATACTATACTATTGCCTTTGCGGCCATTTTTTTTGACATGCTAAAATATGAGGTTTTCGGTCTTTTTTGGACTTTATTCCCACTTTGTATGCTATTATGCGTCTCTACAAACAATTCTATGTGGTTTTCAACCATTTTTAGGACGGGCCAAAATTTGACTTTTTTCGCCATACTATACTATTGCCTTTGTGGCCATTTTTTTTGACATGCTAAAATATGAGGTTTTTGGCTTTTTTTTGGACTTTATTCCCACTTTGTATGCTATTATGCGTCTCTACAAGCTATTCTGTGTGGTTTTCAGCCATTTTTAGGAGGGTTCAAAATTTGACTTTTTCGCCATACTATACTATTGCCGTTGTTGGCCATTTTTTTTGACACGCTAAAATATGAGGTTTTTGGTCTTTTTTGGAATTGATTCCCATTTTATATACTGAAATGCATCTCTACAAACTATTCTATGTGGTTTTCAGCCATTTTTAGGACAGGCCAAAATTTGACTTTTTCGCCATACTATACTATTGCCTTTGCAGCCATTTTTTTTGACATGCTAAGATATGAGGTTTTTGGTCTTTTTTGGACTTTATTCCCACTTTGTATGCTATTATGCGTCTCCACAAGCTATTCTATGTGGTTTTCAGCCATTTTAAGGACGGGCCAAAATTTGACTTTTTTCGCCATACTATACTATTGCCTTTGTTGGCCATTTTTTTGACATGCTAAAATATGAGGTTTTTGGTCTTTTTTGGACTTTATTCCCATTTTATATACTGAAATGCATCTCTACAAACTATTCTATGTGGTTTTCAGCCATTTTCAGGAGGGGTCAAAATTTGACTTTTTCGCCATACTATACTATTGCCTTTGCGGCCATTTTTTTTGACATGCTAAAATATGAGGTTTTTGGTCTTTTTTGGACTTTATTCCCACTTTGTATGCTATTATGCGTCTCTACAAACAATTCTATGTGGTTTTCAACCATTTTTAGGACGGGCCAAAATTTGACTTTTTTCGCCATACTATACTATTGCCTTTGTGGCCATTTTTTTTGACATGCTAAAATATGAGGTTTTTGGTCTTTTTTGGACTTTATTCCCACTATGTATGCTATTTTGCGTCTCTACCAGCTATTCTATGTGGTTTTCAGCCATTTTTAGGAGGGGGCAAAATTTAAATTTTTAACCATACTATACTATTGCCTTTGCGGCCATTTTTTTGACACGCTAAAATATGAAGTTTTTGGTCTTTTTTGGACTTTATTCCCACTTTATATACTGAAATGCATCTCTACAAACTATTCTATGTGGTTTTCAGACATTTTTAGGAGGGGCCAAAATTTGACTTTTTTCGCCATACTATACTATTGCCTTTTCGACCATTTTTTTGACACGCTAAAATATGAAGTTTTTGGCCTTTTTTGGACTTTATTCCCACTTTGTATGCTATTATGCGTCTCTACAAACAATTCTATGTGGTTTTCAGCCATTTTTAGGACGGGCCAAAATTTGACTTTTTCGCCATACTATACTATTGCCTTTATGGCCATTTTTTTGACATGCTAAAATATGAAGTTTTTGGCCTTTTTTGGACTTTATTCCCTCTTTGTATGCTATTATGCATCTCTACAAGCTATTCTATGCGGTTTTCAGACATTTGTAGACGGGGGTAAAATTTGACTTTTTCGCCATACTATTCTATTGCCTTTGCGGCCATTTTTTTTGACACGCTGAAATATGAGGTTTTTGGCTTTTTTTTGGACTTTATTCCCACTTTGTATGCTATTATGCGTCTCTACAAGCTATTCTGTGTGGTTTTCAGCCATTTTTAGGAGGGTTCAAAATTTGACTTTTTCGCCATACTATACTATTGCCGTTGTTGGCCATTTTTTTTGACACGCTAAAATATGAGGTTTTTGGTCTTTTTTGGAATTGATTCCCATTTTATATACTGAAATGCATCTCTACAAACTATTCTATGTGGTTTTCAGCCATTTTTAGGACGGGCCAAAATTTGACTTTTTTCGCCATACTATACTATTGCCTTTGCAGCCATTTTTTTTGACATGCTAAAATATGAGGTTTTTGGTCTTTTTTGGACTTTATTCCCACTTTGTATGCTATTATGCGTCTCCACAAGCTATTCTATGTGGTTTTCAGCCATTTTAAGGACAGGCCAAAATTTGACTTTTTTCGCCATACTATACTATTGCCTTTGTTGGCCATTTTTTTGACACGCTAAAATATGAGGTTTTTGGTCTTTTTTGGACTTTATTCCCATTTTATATACTGAAATGCGTCTCTACAAACAATTCTATGTGGTTTTCAACCATTTTTAGGACGGGCCAAAATTTGACTTTTTTCGCCATACTATACTATTGCCTTTGTTGGCCATTTTTTTGACACGCTAAAATATGAGGTTTTTGGTCTTTTTTGGACTTTATTCCCATTTTATATACTGAAATGCATCTCTACAAACTATTCTATGTGGTTTTCAGCCATTTTTAGGAGGGGTCAAAATTTGACTTTTTCGCCATACTATACTATTGCCTTCTTGGCCATTTTTTTGACATGCTAAAATATGAGGTTTTCGGTCTTTTTTGGACTTTATTCCCACTTTGTATGCTATTATGCGTCTCTACAAACAATTCTATGTGGTTTTCAACCATTTTTAGGACGGGCCAAAATTTGACTTTTTTCGCCATACTATACTATTGCCTTTGTGGCCATTTTTTTTGACATGCTAAAATATGAGGTTTTTGGCTTTTTTTTGGACTTTATTCCCACTTTGTATGCTATTATGCGTCTCTACAAGCTATTCTGTGTGGTTTTCAGCCATTTTTAGGAGGGTTCAAAATTTGACTTTTTCGCCATACTATACTATTGCCGTTGTTGGCCATTTTTTTTGACACGCTAAAATATGAGGTTTTTGGTCTTTTTTGGAATTGATTCCCATTTTATATACTGAAATGCATCTCTACAAACTATTCTATGTGGTTTTCAGCCATTTTTAGGACGGGCCAAAATTTGACTTTTTTCGCCATACTATACTATTGCCTTTGCAGCCATTTTTTTTGACATGCTAAGATATGAGGTTTTTGGTCTTTTTTGGACTTTATTCCCACTTTGTATGCTATTATGCGTCTCCACAAGCTATTCTATGTGGTTTTCAGCCATTTTAAGGACGGGCCAAAATTTGACTTTTTTCGCCATAATACTATACTATTGCCTTTGCGGCCATTTTTTTGACACTCTAAAATATGAGGTTTTTAGCCTTTTTTTGGACTTTATTCCCACTTTGTATGCTATTATGCGTCTCTACAAGCTATTCTATGTGGTTTTCAGCCATTTTCAGGAGGGGTAAAAATTTGACCTTTTCGCCATACTGTACTATTGCCTTTTCAGCCATTTTTTGACACGCTAAAATATGAGGTTTTTGGTCTTTTTTGGACTTTATTCCCACTTTATATACTGAAATGCATCTCTACAAACTATTCAATGGGGTTTTCAGCCATTTTTAGGACGGGCCAAAATTTGACTTTTTTCGCCATACTATACTATTGCCTTTGCGGCCATTTTTTTGACACGCTAAAATATGAGGTTTTTGGCCTTTTTTGGACTTTATTCCCACTTTATATATTGAAATGCATCTCTACAAACTATTCTATGTGGTTTTCAGCCATTTTTAGGACGGGCCAAAATTTGACTTTTTTCGCCATAATACTATACTATTGCCTTTGCGGCCATTTTTTTGACACTCTAAAATATGAGGTTTTTAGCCTTTTTTTGGACTTTATTCCCACTTTGTATGCTATTATGCGTCTCTACAAGCTATTCTATCAGGTTTTCAGTCATTTTTAGGAGAGGTCAAAATTTGAGTTCTTTCGCCATACTATACTATGCGGTTTTTGACCATTTTGTCGACATGCTAAATCATGATGCTTTTGAAGTTTATATCAAGTTTGTATGCTATGACGCGACTAAATAAACTATTCTGTCATTTTCAGCCATTTTTGGGACATGTCAAAATTTGACGTTTTTAGCCAAGCTATACAATGCAGTTTTTAGCAATTTTTTTGACATGCTAAATTATGACATTTTTGGATTTTTTATCAACTATGTATGCTTCGACACGACTAAACAAGCTATTCTATGTCTTTTTCAGCCATTTTGGGACATGTCAGAATTTGACATTTTTCGTCATACTATATGATTTTGACCTTTTATCAACTTTGCATGCTATAACGCGTCTAAGCAAGAAATTCTATGTCATTTTCAGCCATTTTTGGGATGTCAAAATTTGACATTTTTGGCCATTTTTTTGATATGCTAAATTGTGAAGTTTTTGACCTTTTTATCAAGTTTGTATGCTATGACACGACTAAAGAAGTTATTCTTTGTCATTTTCAGCCATATTTGGGACATTTTCCACCATACTGTACTTTGTGATTTTTGGCCATTTTTTGACATGCCAAATAATGATGTTTTTGGCCTTGTCATCGACTTTTTATGTTATGAAGCGAATCTATTAGCCATCATATGTCGTTTAATTATAGTATGGCTTTTTGGTGCGATTTTGGACCACATATTATATTTTGACTTTTTGATGCGACTTTGGATGATATGTTTAAGTATTCTTGTGTCATTTTGTACCAGATGCTATTGTATGACTTTTTGTGCGATTCGAATGATTTTTAAATGACATATAACATTAAGTTTTTATTAGATTTGTAAGGATGTGGCATGCTAAGGCTTTCTTAATGAAATACTTGTTTAAGCCCAAGGGCCTCCTCCACAGCTTGTGTCTTTTCATTTCATACTGTGTTTTCCCTTTTTTTCCCCACATTTTGGATCGGGGCTTAAGGGTCATTGAGAGAATAGAGGCAGCTGGTCAGTGTTTTTATCTTTTTTCCTTTCATTGAGGGTCTGTTTTCAGTCAGCCTCATTTGTGAGATTTGAAATAAAAAAAAAATTAAAAAAAATTGTCAAACAAAATTCCTTTCCAAAACTTGATTTTCTTCATTCATTCATTCCTTCATATCTTTGTGGTCTTAGAGGCAGAATATGACATGCAATGTGAAGTTTTTTGTAGTATAATGTTCGTCCATGATTTTTGAAGACATTATAGAATTACATTTTTTCAAGATTTGTGATGACATACTATAGTAGCATGTTTTTTCATGATTTGTGATGACATATTATACACATTTTTTTCAAAATTATTTTTGAAGACGTACTATAGCATGATGTTTCTCATGATTTTTGGCAACATACTATACTAAATCATTCTTTCAATGATTTTTTAGGACATACTATACTATGACTTATTTTCAGTTCCTTTTGGACAACATAAAATACTATGACTTTTTTCAATGATTTTGGACTTCATACTATGACTACATTTTAATTTTTTTAATGATTTTTGACAACATACGATGACTTTTTTCGACAGTCGACACCAGTCGATCCAACATTTAAAGCCACAGATATACATACTCACTCAGGCAGACTCAGCTCATCTCACCTCGTCAAAGTCAGCGATGATCTCGTTGAGCAGCCGCAGACACTCCACTCCCTCGTTGTTGGCCTCCAGTTCCACATAGAATTCAGAGAAGTTGCTGATGGAGGCAAACATGACAGCCACGCACTCGCACGACTGGTAGTAGAGCTCATCGTTACGCCGTTCGCGCTGTAGGAAGTGGGCGGCCACATCTTTAGGCAGGATGTTGTGGAGCAGACGGCGGTTGTAGGCCTGCAGCTCCTCCATCTCCTCCTTCTCCTCTGTGGCCTGTCAGAAGTTTACCACAGAAAATACTACTACTTACTACTACTGATACTTACTATCTGTTTTTCTGCCCAGTTTTTTCATTTACTTCACCACAGCTCCTAAGAATAAAAAAAAACCCTTTCGACTTAATGGGATAGTTTGATCTGTTAAAGTGGGTTTAATTACATATGTATCTAGAGTCAGTATTATTACATACAGTAGATATCATTTGGCAGGCCCCCAGTTTAAAGAAACAGGCAGGAATACTGACACTGAAACTAAGCAACATACTGCTATGTTTAAAAAATTTTTAAAAATTAAAATAAAAAATTAGTTTAACTCTATGAAACCTGGAGTGACATCACTTTTCTTGCCTTGAGGAAGTATTTTAACCTTTGAACCTGGAACAAATTGATGCAATTTCTTTCATAATCATGGGGAAAAAAGGCAATGAGCAACTCAGAAATAAATGTTTAAAAAATTGCAAGAAAATAGTAGTAATTTTAGTAAATAGTAGATTTGCAAAATAATTTTTATAAAGCAAAAGAAAAATGTCTAGGAAAAAAATACATTTATAATTTATATAATCACATATTCAAAACTAGGTCACAATACAACACTTTTTCTATGTCATTTCTGCATTCTTGAAAGACACAGTGACATCTAGAGGTGAAGGAAGAAGCTACAGGACTGTAAACAGTCGGCAGCCTGCAGAGAGGCTATGGGGAATAATAAAGTCATGTTTGTTCTAACTTGGTGAATTAAGCATTTATTTTTACCAAAACCACAGCTGGTGATTGTTGGAAGAGTGGACTTACTTACTAAGTTACTAGCAAGAGTAACCAAGACCGTTGAGTCGAGTTTGAATGACGTGTATTTTATGAGTTAAGGAGGTGATTTAGCCTTGTCAATCATCTTTGACATAGGGAAACTTGAAACCTTGGTGGGATGTAGTGCTTTACTCTGAGGGGGCTTGCTTTTTGTCCCAAATATTGAGTAATGTGCCCACACACACTGACCTGCAGCTTCCAGAGGAAGTCGAGCCTGGCCGTGGACTCCACCTGCTGGGCGTGAAGGTACAGAGCGAGGACGAAGACAGTAATGACCACTGGGGTCATGATCTTCAGAGGAACCTTTGTGTCCACCTCACAGCTGAAGGTCAACACACACACACACACACACACACACACACACACACACATTAGGAATTCTTGTGTGTAACGCTAAGCACTAAACTCATCAAACATGCAGGTGTTGGAGTGTAAAGACTGACTTTGTGGCACAAAAACAAGCTACCCTCTGAATTTTGGCTCATTAGCGTTAGCATCTGTTGCCAGCAGGTCATTATAATCACATTTGTGCCTGCACAGTGATAATGATGCTGTTAGCTGATGACAGAGATGATGCTTTGGGCCTCTGCAGTAACACAAATCGCCATCAGCCTCACCTTGTTCCGTTCACGCTCTCGCTGTGAGGGAAGACACGAAAAGAGCCAATAAGAAGTCAGAACATCAAGATTTCAACATCACAGCCATGACAACAAACACACACAGTGATGACTCACACAAATGTGACGGCGTTTGCCATCACCAGCAGGTCCTGGTTGTCGAAGAGGTTCACTTTGGGCACCTCCATGATGAGGAGGTAGAGCAGCTCGATGAAGAGCATGAGGAAGAGTTTACCGATGCTGCTGATCTGCAGGAAGACGGAGCAGGCCAGCAGGCTCAGCAGCACGCACGACGAGAAGTACTGAGGGAGATAAAGAGAGGAAAGGAACATTTGCTTTTATGTTCGGTTGTCATGCTTTATATTCTGTAACACACAGTTTGACTGAATGAATCACATCCAGAGGTATTATAAAACACGCGATAAACCCACTATTTTCACTCCTTAACTGGTCATTTACACATCACTGTGCTAGCCAAATGTTATAATTCATACCTGCAATTACCCTCACTTAGCATCCATTTGTTCTGCTGCTGTTTGAAATCATATCACACGTCTGAAGCATCGAAAAGTATCTAATTCCAAGTGCTTCACTGTAACAGGCTGAACATTTGTGGCCTTTTATTGCAATGACTCGTTGTTCTGTGTTTAACAACAACAGTGCTGCTCAGGCAGACAAAAAAGAACATTTTGACTGATATCAGCAGGCAGCAACCTCCGGGGCTGAAAAATGAAGCCAACACCAAAGTGCCAAAAACAGTTGCTCTAATGGCCACATAAGGCTGGCTCAAAAAGTGAGTCAATCCCCACAGACCCCCTGAACCCAACTTACCCACAAATAAACATGTTTATAACCTGGTACAAAAAAACGGCTTTGGTCTCTAAAGCTAATTTCCCTATTTGACCATGGCGTTTCCCAAGATTCAGGCGTTGCCGGCGCCATTTCATGTTTTTTTTTGTAGTTCAAGAAAGTTAAATGTAACATTTTCGTCACCTAAAAAAAGTCTTATTCAACATTTTCTTGAACTATGGAGACACAGACCCTCTCAAGGTCTGTGTCTCTATAATAATAATAATAATAATAATAATAAAATAATAATTATGCTACCAATAAAAAAAATAATAATATTGATTTATATAGCACCTTTCATACATAGAATGCAGCTCAAAGTGCTTCACAGAGAGAGAAGAAATAAATAAAGGAATAAAGAGAGACATAGTGATACAATATAGAGAAATTACAAGAATCAGAAGGTCAAAGATAAAAAAAAATGCTATAAAAATAAAAGATTCAATATCAGAGACAACAGAACAGCATCAATATAAGACCAATGAATTAACATTGGTTGATAAACAATCAGTGATCATAATTAAAGAGAACAGTGGCGTATTAAGGTTTTCATCTAAGAGAAGGCCAAAATAAAAATGTCGATTTGAACTGTTTCTTAAAGACGCTCAAAGAATCTGAACGTATAATACGCAGTGGTTGTGTGTTTCATAATTTTGGGGGAAAGGTAATAAAGGCGACTTCAGTCACTTTTTTCTGATGATTCTGTTCCTGCCTGAAATCTTCTTTCGTTAACGAGGCGGCCTAAATATTTGTAGCAGATATAATTGATCAACATAATAAGTCACTAACAAACCATGGGGATTTTTCTTGCAGAAATACTTGAAATTAATTGGCTTTATTGCTGCAGACAAATTGGATGCTCATCCGAGTTGATTTTTCTTTTCTTTTTTTTTAAAGCTTCAATTTCCACCAACTGCAGTAATCTGATATGGTTCATTTTCCTCCTCGCTCTTACTTGCATATATTCACAGCATAAATTAGCTTGTTGTTGAAATAAATCAGAGAACAAACTATGCTTTTTCTGCTTTAAAACGAGATATTTTGAGGCAGAAATCACACTATGTAAAATAAAAAAACACATACACACGTGCACACACACACTATGAAAACAAGGCACAGTTGTACCTCAGGTAAGCTGCAGACGAGGGCGTCGTCTCCACAGGGGCTGTGCTGTGTGTCCAGGCTGTAGTTGAGGAGGTGGGCGTGGCACGCGTTCACAGCGGTCAGAGTGATGTTGAGCTCTGTCCTGATGCAGTTCCGCAGGTCGAGGCTGCTGCAGGTGAACTGAACAAGGTCAAAGGTCAGTGAGGACACGGCAGAGGGGAATTGGTTTTTATGAATTGTGGGTGTAATTACAAAACGCTCAGTGCTTTGAAGATCTTCTGCATGCTGCTGAGCTAGAACTTACAATATTGATGAAAGCGGAGAGAAAGACGATGATGATGGTGAAGACGCCCACCAGGGTGCTGTTTAGTCTGGACTGGACTATTCTCTTAGAAAGAGTCTGCAGAGGGACTGGGAAGAGCTGCGAGCATGGAGAAAAAAAACAGACAAAGCGAAGGGGGGAGAGGAATTCAGTCAGTGAATATTTATCTATATTTCATTCATTTAAGCTAATCTTGCTCATTTTTATCTGAAGCCACAAAATAATCCTTTAATACATACAGCAGAGGTGTGCAGGTAAGTTTCGAAGTTACAGCTACTTCATCTAAAATCTGATAAGAAGGCTGAGCCCAAAAGTCTTCTCTGTACGTTTAGTAGATGCAGAAATAGAAGGTCTCAAGTTTCAGTTTGTCATTTTTTATGTATCTGCATGCATAAAAGGGAAGAAATGCTGCATCCAAGCCCACAGCAGTGCAATAGAAAGGTGAAGGTAAAACATTTTTAAAGTGCTCGGTGCATCTGATGCAATGTTTCGTTCAATGAGGAGATTTTTTTTTAATTTTTTAATTAAACAGAACCATGACTCATCAGTGAAAACCAGCAGCAGCAGCTCCACTTTCCTAAAATCTCTCTTGTCCCTCCTGACATTTCAGCCCGCGGACAGAGCAGGAAATGGACGGATTAAAGGAGATTTCTCAGGTGAGATCTGCTCTTTGACATCATCCCCCTTCCTGTCGCCTTTAAGTGTGCTCAGTTTCTATCACTCACCCGTGTTTAACACATCCAAAAACAGTCACGTTCACTGTGTCTATAAAAAAGCAAGAACTATGGGTTTTAACAGTTCACTCAACGTCCCATGTACAGAGGCTGCGTCCTCGCCGCAGCGGCTGCAGGTTTAATTCCAGCCTCAGCCCTTTGCTGCATGTCATCCCCTGTATCTCCCCCTTTCACGCTTAAGCTGTCCTATCAATAAAGGCAAAAAGAGCGTAAAAAAAAAAACGTCAATAGGAGACACAAAATGATGCCTCGAGCATAATATGTAGACATAGAAGTTAACTCTAAAGCAGCAATATGTGACGATCTGAGATGTAAAAATGTTGGAACTCAAGGCTTCAAAACACAAATCAATGGGGTGACTAGCGGTAGCTACGTCCATTATTTCTATAAACTATGGTCCTTGCCCCAACCATGACCACTTCGCCCTACCTGCTTTCATCCTCCACGCATCAACGTGACGAGTACTAGCCAATCACAGCACGCAGTGGGATCCATAATAATACGAGCAGCTGAATAGCTGCAGTGCGACTGTTCTTACCCGGGTGCAAATAAACCATTTAAAGGAACTTGCTTCGAGGTCAAGAGCAGATTACGTTTAAATTTCTGCGTCACTGACATTATCTGGAATCAACAGCGAGTTCAGCATCAAACCACACGCTGATAAAAGATTTAACACATTTGTCTCTGTGATGTCTGATAGTAAATTTCTATATCAGGAAACAGGAACCGGCCTCCTCTGTGTTTCTGCTGACATCTGAGATATATATTCTACAAAACTGCTTCCTTGTAAAAGAATCCTAAAATTGCTCCCATTTCTTATCACTGGAAAAAATGTTTTAGATGTGCAGGGGGCAATTTCATTCATCACAAGCAGACTATACTCACCCCAAAACAGCAGTAGACGGTTGAGACGAACATGACAGCCGCCAGGATAATAAGACAGGAGATGAAGAAGCCGATCATCAGACTGGAGCTGCAGACGACACAGAGAGGATGTCATTATGTTCATATTATTTCTGCACTTTATTTTTCACTGTTTGTTTCTCTGTGGGCTGCAGCATCTGCTTCCCTTCATTGTCTCTGACCTTGTGTCGATGTAAATATTACAGAAGTATAGGCATTATGTGTGTGTGGGCCCAGAAAACGCAGGAGAGAAAGTGTGATCACGGTGAAAATGATTAAGGAGAACAGATTCAACAATGAGAGGGAAGAGGCAGTGAGGAGACAGCGAAGGAGGGACTCTGAGAGGTAAAGGCAAGAATAAAAGAGGAGAAGGGGGTGGTGAGATGAAAGGATCAAGGAGAAAGGTTAATAAAGAGATGGGCTAAAGAAGATCAATACTGAGAGATGGACAGGGAGGAAAGTCTGAGTGCAGCAGAGATAAAAAAAGAGAGGAGGGCTCGCCTGGAGACAAAATCTGCAAAAGCTCTTTGAATCTGGCGGCTGCTCGGCTGCAATTACACTGATTTTGATTTTATATTCTCTTTTATAACTCATCCATTCAGTTTTTTCTGTTATGATTTTTTACACTTTTATGATTGTGGTTTTCAGGGTAAAGATTGAGGAACTTGGAATAGATAATGTGAGGACTCAAGGACCGAAGCAATGTGCAAGATTTGTGAAATTACAAAGATGACAGGTGTATGCTGAATGTTTGCAAAGATTGGCCACAGCTGACGTGTTACAGAGAATCTTATTCATTTTTAGCACTTTAACACCTGGATGGTCATCAGTTTTGTTGCATTCAGATGCCTTTCACACACATTTCAGCCTCTGAAATCTGACAAAACTGGTTGGATTTCTTTAAGAAACAGAGGGGAAAGGAAAGAAATGTCCTGCAAATTAAAAAAAAAAGTAACAGGTGACAGGAAATGATCTATAAATTAGCTGAGGGGGATTACATATTATCAAAAAGCAAGGGAAAAATGTCTCGAAAAAAATCTAATGCTTATAACTACATATTTAAAATTATGTTACAGAGAAAAATATGTATGCATTTTTTTAAGACTATTTTTTGGGCTTTTATTGCCTTTAATTGACAGGACAGTGTGAGAGTGAAAGGGGGAGAGAGAGAGAGAGGGAGATATGCAGCAATGGGCCAAGGCCGGATTTGAACCCGCGACCACTGCAGCGAGGACGCAGCCTCCGTACATGGGGCGCTGCACTATCCACTGAGCCCTCACCCCTGCATTGTTAATTTTTTAACTATTTCTTGGGTGTAATTTTCTTCTCCTTCTTATATTTTTTTAAAAAAAATGTCTTTTTCCAGGTAATTTAAAGAAAATACTTTTTACTAACTTCTTGCTAATTTTGGGGTAATTTAATGTTAAGTTGCTTATTGCCTTCTTCCAATGTTTGTCTGTCTTCAACACAACACCCTGAAATGTATTAATATTTTGCATAATTTTCCATAACATGGTGAAAACTGACATTATTTTCTTTATAAAAAGATAATATAAGACGGCTATAACATCACAACGACAATTTTTTCTTTTCTCGGTTAAGAGATACCGGAGTTGAATGTTTGTGCCAAATCATAAGACATTCTCTCAAGGTACTCTTGAGATATTGCATTCACAAAAAAAAAACATGTTTTATGAGGTCACAGTGACATTGACCTTTGACCTAATACCACAAAAATCAAATCACTTCATCCAAGTCCAAGTGGATGTTTGTGCTAAGTTTAGGCATTCTTCAGCTATCGCATTCACAAGAATGGGATCAACAGACAACCTGAAAACATAATATCTCCATCCTTCCCTGTAGCTGGTGCTGAGGCATAAAAATCTACAGTGCAGTATTTTATAAGTGTTGACTCACGATGGCACAATGACGATCTGGATGAAGCAGATGAAGAGAAAGACGAGGGAGGCGCAAGCCACGTAAGCACCGAACCTGGAGTCCACCTGTTTGGAGTACTGCAGGAGGGAACAAGAGGAGAAGGAAACAGCTTTTTAATATTTGAAAAAAGGTCAGACAGATGCAAAAATAAATTTTCCTCGAAATGTGCAAAAATGCATTGCACTCTTGACGCTTGCAACTTGGACATGGAAAAATGAGAACTTGACATTGTCTTGACTGCTGTGAGACTTTTGGCTTTTGGCTTTGACTGTGTTCTTAAATCCCTGTGTTCTTGTTGTCATTTTAGTGGTCAGCACTTTGACCTGAACGACTAACAAACTGCTTGCTGAGACTTCAAACTTGACTTGTACTTAAGAGTAAAACCTGAACAATACATGATTTTTGAAGACGATTATACATGCAATAAATAATGTCTGCTTAAATTTGCTTTGTGGAGTGAAGAAAACTTGACATTATTCTCTGGGGGACAAACGTGACAGCTCCAATCCTTACAAATCATATATACATTTGATATCTCTGTGGTTTAACTTCTTCTCACAAACTGGCCAGAATATACGCCGCAGATACTGATATACTACACTGACAATGCTTCTTTTTATTTAGTTTCAGATCAGATTGACTAAAATATCAAGAGATGGTTAGGAAAATTTTTCAGCCTTTGGCTAAAAAAACACTAAATTATCTAAAAAAAAAATATATAACAATAAAAAACGTCACTCAACTTGAAACAAGGTTATTTTTTCTTACTTCATTAGAATTCTACTTTGACACATGATGGACTCGATACTCTTCTCGACCCATAAAAACGTGAGGCTCAGACGGCTGCTGGTAGCTGTGCATTATTATCGCTGTCTGTGATCAAACTGAAGATCTACAGAAATGATGAGACCTTTTATGAGTCCAGGTACTGCCTGTGGACACGCAGCCTCCCTCCGTCTGTGTGTGACAGCTATCTCGCTGATCTGCTGCAGCTCGCTCGAGTGTGTTGTTAACACAAATAGCGCTGCTGCTGCCTGTCAGTCTTTCTGTCTTTCTACTAGTTTGCCTTTGATAACAGCCATCAATATTTAAAATACAAGTCTTTTGTTAACAAATGAAGGGATTGTGTCGACAGAAATGCTAGAGGGCTTTTAATTTGAAACCAAGTTAAAAATAAATATCCATATATATGTTTTGTCTGTGGCATATTGTACATCGACATATTGACATAGTGAAAGGTGTAATGTTGCTGGTAGGTCAATACGACCCTCAACAATCATTTTCACTGTCTGTTTCTTTTGCTGCTTCACACAGAAAATATATGCGGGACGTTCATATCTCTAAATGAGTAGCAGTCAAATTTTTCATCCACAAACAGAAATTCTCAAAGTCAACTCCGAAGTTTTGTATTTTTCCTCTTGAACCTGAAAGCTCCTCTTAGGTCTGTCAGCTTAATTAATAACAATAAAAGTGTCAAGCTTTTGGAAAATGATGTTACCTTCTTTCCCCAATCCTCTGACTGAATGTGCTGTGTATTTGTCTTTGTCTTGTTATATATTTTGTTTTGTTTTTTTTGCTTTGTATTTATTTATTTATTATTTATTTTGTCTCTGTATTTTTTTTTTATTTATTGTGTTTTGTTTCTTTTCTCGCTTTTTATTTATTCATTTACCTATTTATTTTGTCATTTCTTTATTTTTGTTTATTAAAAAGACAGAAAGCACATCTGTTTATTTTTCTCATTATGTATTTTGCTTTGTTTGCTTGCTTTTTATTTATTTCTTTACCTATTTATTTTCTAATTTCTTTATGTTTATTTAAAAAAAAAACAGAAAGTACATGTTTATTTTTCTTGTTATATATTGTGTTTTGTTTCCTTGCTTTTTAAAAAAAAAAATTTAATTTATTTGATTATTATATTTATTCATCTATTTATTTTCTTGTGTGTTTGTTTATGTTTTTCTTTTTTTTTTTTTAAACCAAAACCAAAAAACTGAAAGTGCTTCAGGTGTGCTCAAAGTCTTCACTTTGTAACTCTCTTCCCGTATCAGGAAGAAAGTGAAACTTGAAAACAGGACTCAGTTCTTTTTCTCGTTTTCCCAAAACTCTTCTGCAGCGACCCGAGCTCTAACCTCTCCTCTCGGCCCGTCCTTCACTGTCTGAAGCAGTTCATTTCCTCTTTCCTTTAGCTGCTGTCTCTTCCCCCTTTAAACCAGTTCCTGCCTTTCTCTGTTTGACTTTGCTTTGACTGACTTCCTCAAGGGACAGAAAAAAGCAAGTGGGAGGAGAGCTTTTTGCACGGGGAAGATTGCTTGTCACGGCCAATTATTTGCTGCTATATTGGCAGTGTGTGTCACTGTGTGAGGGTGTGTGTACGTGCTAACCTTTTTCTCCAGGTCAGGCTCTCTGAAGGTGAGCAGGAACTTCTTGACGTGTTCGGACCGCAGACGGTCGATGCTGCGTGCGTCGATGGCGCGGCCCAGGAACTCGTCCACCTCGTCCTCTGGGTTTAGGTTTTCCTGCGTGTTTCTGAAAATGAAATGTCTGGATGACACAAGATGAGAGCAGGTGACATTTACATCTCAGGCTCTTCAGATCACAACTCAACTTTTTTTTCTTCTTAGAAAAAAAACCCCACAAGTGAGCAGCTATTTTCCCCTTTCAGGAACAATCAGAAATCATGTGTAATTGTTTTATGGTCACCCTAACAACCCACCCTGAGGTGCAGTAACATTTGGCTAATCATATGCAAAGTGAAAAAGGAGCAATTGACCTAAAAACAGCAGCACTCCCCTCAATCTCAAAAGACGCTGATGAGCCGCTCAGTTTAGGACTAATCACCAAATCTGCAAAGTGCTACTCCGGCCTCGTTGACAAGAGCTAATCAGATAGAGACGTCGTGCTTCTGAGCTCACAGTGATTAGTGACGGACACTTGTTTTATTTTCTCAAAAAAATAAAGAATAAAAAAAATCATATTCTTGATGGGAAGAAAACGAATGAATGCAACAGCAGATTGAGAAAATGCACAGGATGTAATGAGAACTTAAGATTTATACTTGATGTATATTATCAGAATATTAAATCATTTTATATCATACAAATAATCGCTCTCTTTGAGCTCTTGGTCTCCACTGAGTCTGTTCACAGTATGGTATGGATAAATTTAATGTAACATCGTGATTGTCAGAAGACAGAAAATTGGTATTTCATGACTTCCTCCTGTGTTGTCAGTGTTGTAAGTTAAGCACCAGGTAAATGTTGGCTCGTAAATGTAGTTTGTGTGCGCAGACTGTGAAGACCTCTCTGTTAAAAGTTTCCTGTACGCCTCTGTTAACTGCCCATCTGTGGCGTTGCTACAAAAAAGGCGGCTTTCGGAGACTGACTGAAGCCTGTAACGACAGCACGAGGCTGCTGCTCAAAGCCTCTCGGAGTACTAATGCAAACCAAACGTTTGCCAGTGTTGGTGTTCCCGTTTGTTCTGCTGTAATAAGAAATCTGATTTTTGGGTATATGTGTGAGTGGTAAAATCTGAAAATGGCGTAATTTTGTCTCTAGCTATTGGAGCCACTGGCGTTTATATCTGTAAGTAAATGCCTGATTCAGTGTGGAATTTTTAAAAATATACTGTATATATTTGTATGTATTTTTTCTATTTCCCCTTTTCATTTTATTTTTTTCAAAATTATTTTTTCAAATTATTGTCTACAGACCCTCTATGGGCTGAGTCCCTAATAAAAGTTTTGAACTGAATTGAACTGAACTGAATCGACTCGACTCCAAAGGGAAATATTCGACTTTTTAGCTGCTAAATGCTCCGCTGTGTTCAACAGTTTCTCTCTTGCTGTCTGTCTGCTGTTTGGTGCTCAGCAGGAAGTTTTTATAGTTTTTTTTCAATAAAAATAGTTCCCTGCTGCAGCCAAAAATGACACCATCGATAAAAAGAAAAAAACCTACGGGCCCTCATTCACAGTACGAACATACGACAGAATACCGGGTGTACGGTACGCGCAGCTCAACATTAATCACCGTGGAAATGAGCCGAGGCTGCGATGCAAACTCACGTCACGTCTCAGCTCGTGTACGCACGCTTGAGTCTGTGTGGAAAATGTGACCGAGCTGGAGAATCGTTATTAGACCGTATCCTGAGCGTTTACAGCCACATTTAAATAACTTAAAAATGTATAAATGGCACATGAGCCGCCTTCTCTACCACAGATGGATGTTGTCTGGCTCTGTGGGACTCTGCAGGCTGAACACCACTGCAAACAAGCTCACTTTTTTTAACACTGACAAGCCAAAGCATGTTTATTTATTTATTTCTCTCTCTATCTATTTATTTATTTATTTATTTCATTTACCAGGCTGGTTATGTTTAGCATTATCCTAAAGTTATTTTCTTGTTTCCAGTATTTGAGTTGAATGAAATAAAAATAGGATATCATATAGTTATAGACAAACATACAAACATATCCGAAAAGGAGTGGGAGGAAGTAAAACATATTAAATCCCGCCCCTTCTCCATCGGTTATTGAAAAATAAAATGCCGCTGTTCCATTTTATACAAAAAAGAAATTTCTATACGATATTATATGTGCAACATATGAACGTTGCTATTTTTTTTTACTTTTATTGCCTTTAATTGACAGGACAGTGTGAGCATGAAAGGGGGAGACATGCAGCAAAGCGGCGAGGACACGGCCTCCGCATATGGGGTGCCGCCCTATCCACTGAGCCACCAGGCGCCCCCATTTTTTGTTACTTTCTACTATTTTCTTGCTAATTTTTAGGCCATTACTTGTTAAGTTGCTCACTGCCTTCTTCCCATGTGTTTTAAAGCCAGGTTTTTAAGGGTTAACATTCAGGGTGTGATACTTTTCAGAGATAATCTTCTGAGTCAATCGCCTCATAAATGGACTTAATAAGTGACTGCTGACATCAACAAGTGTCTGACCGCACCAGACCGCTCAAACTAAACTGTGATTCTGTGTCCAGAGACGCTTTCCACCAGAGCGCGATACCAACGCAGCGTGTACTTCCTCTCAAACTCAAAAAGCTGTCAGCGTGCATGAGAAGCAGGATCTGTGCTGTAGCCCGGAGCAGAGGCTGTCAGCGTGGACGCTCCGGCTCACTGTGATGTCACAACAAACTCACAGATACAGAGCAGTTTGGGAGGAGAAGAGGAGAACAACTTCTTCATAAATGACTGCAGCTCTTTGATCGCTGACAGCCTTCGGGCTAAACTTCCCCTCCTCTGTCTTTTCTATATTCTGAAGACAGTCTCTGCACCACTTTATGGACATCTCCAGCTGACAGCGTTAGACTCGAACGATATCATCTCGGAATTTAGACGAAATGACATAAACACTGTCTGAAGGAGGACTCAAATTTACTTTACGACAAGTACAAACACTGCTGGACAGGAGGGTCATATGAAGCTGAATGCATAATCAGAGCAGGTACCAGCTGTAAAACCGTCCTGGCAGTAATGACTTTATATCAGGGTTTCCATAGCAACGTGAGACGACTTAAAGCATTTCACAGGGGCTATATCACTCGTGGCTGCATCGCTCACAAAATCTGCATCATTACTTTGTGTGTCGAGACATCATGACAACAAATGAGGTCCCCACGTTGACAAAATCTAAAAACTTTTCCAAGACTTTTCCAGGACCACTAATATTTTCCATTCTGAATCAAATTATCACAAACTTTGCAATAACCAAAACTGAAAAAAAGGTGTTTGGGAAAATAACAAAAAATGACTTTTTTATAATATAAGAGCCTCTTTTGACTTTTGAACTTGTTAATTCTGAGACTTTTTGGTTTGCAGAAACTCAGATTTCTTTTTTTTAAATATTGCTAAGGCGATGTCACTTTAAACCAGATCAAGGAGCACAATGAAGCCGCACAGACAGAAATCGCTTATGTGAAACATCCCACACTGTCCCAAATTGTGGCCCATGTTACACTTAGCAACAAGCTTACTGACGAATAGTTTTCAGGCCCTTTAGGTTATTTTCAGGCCTTTGCAATATAAAGTTAATACCTTTTAATCAGCTGTTTACATTATTTTGTCTACCCTCTGTGTTCACCTGAAGTGTTTAATGTATAGATGTATATCAGGGGAGCCTATACAACCCTGCAGCTTTACTGACTCTGCTGAACTTTTATCACCAAAGACAGACATGTTTTTCTTCGTATTTGTATTCAAATTCATCTGCAAGAATTTTAAAGTAACAAAGTGCAGGTATTTTTGTACCTTACAGCCTTCCATAGGTGCTCCAGGAGCATACCGACTTAATGTTACTATCTGTGCTTTGTTTAGGCTTGTAAGTAAATTGGGTGTTTGCATCTGTTATACGCAGAGACAAAATTAAGTTTCTCGTTACATTTCATGACCGCTGATGTTGTTGTGTTTTCCATTGTTGATTTTTAAGCAGCATTAATGTATGTGAGCTCACAGCAGAAAGAAATCGGGCGTCTTCAGATCTCGTGGACTTCACACAACTTCTATATTCCTACAGTGAAATCTAAAATCGATGTCTAAACTGACACCTGACTCAGTTACTGTGACTCAAACTGCGACTCACGTCATTAATTCTGACTCTCCAGCGCTCATTAATAGTGTCAATTACTTTTCCTCTCAGGGCTCATGTTTGTTATTGATCTCAAAGTGCTCCCATTGATTCTTCTTGCTCTGTTATTTTTGCAAGATCTCTGCCGACAGTAAGAGCGAGTCAATGCAAACAGACAAAAAGACACATCATAGAGATGATGAGGAGGACAGGGAGCATAATAATGAAGAGATACAGTTATTACTCACTTGTCTTTGGGGTCTTCAAATCCCTGCAAGACAGAGAAGAGAAAAAAGAGGAAAATAATTAGCCGAATAAACAGCAGAGAACAATCTGACAGCATTTCCAACCTCTTTTTTTACTACAACCCTTATTATCCAAATTACAAAACTGGCTAATGTTTAGGAATCTATAAAGGCCCGGAGACACAAACGAGGAAAACAATTCTGTTGACCCATTTTTAGGTCTGATCTAAACAGTTTTCTTCCTGCTTTGTAAGAATAAACTATTTGTTTTAACCATATCACTTTGAGCTCTGGAAACTTGTGATGAGCATTTTAAATTTCACTTCTGATATTTTTCTGACATGAATTACTAAATCATGAGTAATAAACAGATTAATTGACCTGAAAACGAATTGTTAGCTGCAACTCGACTCGTTTATTGAAAACAGAGGGAAATCTATTAGTTCAGCTGATAAAAAGCTGCTCAACATTAACTTCTGCCGTAATGGCCACACAGCTTTTATATAAATGATACAGCTACAGTACATACATTCATTTTATTTTCAGAAATTATAATATAATCTATATGATAACATTTCATTTTGATGGTGCAATAACTTTTATAGAGTGACTGCTGCAAACCATTTTAATCTCCTAGTTATCATTTTTGTAATTTTGTCTTCAACCATCCAATCATCCCTCTGAATGCACTTTAGCTTGTTCAATAATGGTCAAATTCAATATATAATTTAGAAAATAATTGTTCTTGGAGGTCTGATGATATAACAACTAGTATGAGAAAATGAAATTAAAAAAGGAGGTATGAAGGGAAGGGTTCCTTGTGGCTAGAAGCAAGTGAGCAGGAAAAACAATCAAGCAGGTGTCTGCTAAAAAATGAAAGATATTTGCGTCAAACTGGGCTGAAGATTGCTGCTGATCTGTTCTTATTTCACCCAGTCTTACCTCTACAAAGCAGTCACTGAAATGAACACATGCTGACGAAAAAGATACTAAAATGAACGCAAAGACAAATAAAACAATTAAAAAGACACAAAGAGGCCCATTGTCTCATAATCTGCTCAATGTTCGGGACAGATGAGAAAAGGACAAATTAGTTGAGTTTTCCTGCACAGATATTGAAATCTAATCAAGCACATTATTGCCCAAATTAGTTAGAAAAGGTGAGTGCAGGTTACTACCATTAAAAAATCATACCTCATTCACAAATTCATGTGTATTCATTAAAAGAATAATTAAACTTGCTTCAGTGGATTAATATATATATATATACATTCATTCATCCTGCTCTGTGACTTTCCATCATATAAAGTGACCTTCGGCCTCCGGACCCACTGCCTCTTCAATAATCCATCCATTCACACCAAACAGAATTACAATGAGTGAAGGTGCTAACACGTCTCTCCAGCTCCCTCTTCTGGATAAACACACCAAAGACAGCAGCAGACTCCTGCAGTAATGTTTTATTATTATTATTATTATTATTATTATTATTATTATTATTATTATTATTATATTATATTATATAATAATATATTATCATTATTTATTCATATTTATTTTATTTTCCCCAGTTTATGAATGAATTGTGTATGAATAAAAATGTCAGACAATACTGAGAAATGTCTGTTTCAAAGTTTCAAAGTGTCTTTTTTGTCTTACCGTCAGTGCAAAAAATAAATAAAAATAACTCCAAAAGTTTGCTGCCATGTATGACAAGTAAAAACATTTAGTTCTATAATTATTTTACCTTTTTTAATTTGTTTTATTTATTTAGTTCAAATGTATTTATTTATTTCTACATATAATTTTTAATTTATTTAGTTTTATTTTTATTTCAATTTATTATTTTATTAATTTATTAATATTTTCTATTGCTTTTATTGCTTCTGTTGTTGTTTTTGGTTTTATTCTTTTTATTATTTTATACCAACTTTTTACTTCTGGCACTTTGAAATTTTACCCTAGTTTTGTGTCGCTTGTGATCAACAGGACTGTCTGTTGTTGTACTGTCAAAGCACTTTGTAAACTATATTTTTAAAGGTGCTATAAATAAAGTTCTTATTATTATTAGTAAGACACTAGAACTATCAAATATTTAGTATTTTTGCTTGACTCAAACAGTTTGCATCCTCTCTTTCCTCTCATCTTTTTGACATGTGAACAGCTGAATTAACAGACGTAAAACGTGTGTAAACTCGTGGACGCCTCGTAGGTCATTTACAGTCCACCGCTCAGCTCCGTCTGTGTCTGAACTGACAGAACAACAGAGAATCTCCATCCATGATGCCCCCTCCCTCCCATTTATATAGACGTTTTCTCTCACGTCCTCTGAGCGTCTTTGACTCCCGCTCTGCAAGTTGCTTTATCATCACAGCTCGCCGGCCGGGTGATTAATGAGCAGCGCAGAGATAGAGAGGGAGAGAGAGAGAGAGTGATGGGCAGAGTGGAGGATGAAGAAAGGCTCAACTGTGGCAAAATAAAGTTGATGTCAGAAACATTAATGTTTCTGCAAACTTTGAAAGGGCTCTGTGAGTCAGAGCGTAAAGAACATGCAGACGCTCGGGTGACACACTTGTCTGATATAAAGCAAACAGAGAGAAAACATCACGGCCGCTGACGTGATGTCAGGAGCAGTAATTGAATGTACTCATCCAGGACAACACGAGATAAGCCCGTTTTTTGTGTGTTTTTATGCCGAGCAGATTCAGCTGTGGTGTTCCTGCGTTTACCGTCAGAAATGTCAACCATAAATCAGTTTGGCATCTTTGATTTTGGCTGACTGTGGTTGGAGTCTTTTGTTTGGACACTTTTATTGGATGTTGCAAACCAACAATGTAGCTATAACAGTGAAAGTAAGAAAATAAAGTTTGACAATGAAAGAGGAAATGCTTACACTGACAAAAATGTCACTGAAAAAATAAAAAATATTTTTTTAAAAAATGCATATTTATTCAATGTATTTTGATGGGGTTTGCATTCCAATGCATTTTTTAATAATAAGCTCCATATTTTTTGTTCACATCTTCACGTTTTAAGTGTAAGAATTGAGTTTCTACCTTTATATTCAGTCATTTTACAGCAAAAGTTTCCTAATATGAGCTTTGTGCATTTCTCTGTGGATTCAGCATTTTGACACTTTCACGGTATTCATGTAGAATCTCTTGCTGCTTAAATGAAAAAAGAAATGGAATTTTTTTTTTTGATTTCTTTCAAAAACATGGGGAAAAAGGCAACAAGCAGCTTGGCAAGAAATGTCTGGAAAATTACACACAAAAAAACGTTCAAATTTGTTATGGGGACATTATTAGATATAGTCCAAAAAAGGAAAGAAATGTACTTAAAACTATATTAATAATTCTCATAATTCTATATCTAAAATTATGTTTCAGAAAAAAATATGTATGTATTTTTGTAATTTTCTTGTCTTTTTTAAAAAATGTTTTTCAAATCTTTTTTTGCTTGTTTTTCAGCTTGCTTTCTTGTGACTTTTTCCTAATTTCATGCTTATTTTTGGGCCTTTTCATGTTCAGTTGCTCATTTCCTTCTTCCCATGTTTCTGAAAGACATTTGCTCAGGTTTGAAACGGTTAAATAATTAGATCACATCCCTTTAAAAGTGTTAAATCACACACAAATTTGTATTCCAGTAATTTTTTTGTATCATGAGACATCTGAATTTTTGATTCAGAGATCATTTTTTGATAAACGATGATGTAAAGTGAGTATAACTTGTACAGAGCTGTGCACGAGGCCCGAGCTTCCTCACATTCTTCCCCGTTATAGATTCAGTGAGAGAGGTAGGTGAGAATAAACAAAAAACAATTGTGTGTGTGTGACTGTGAGTGTGTGTGTGTGTGTGTGTGGGTGCATCCATTCACTGAGTGAGTCACTGTTTGCAGGGTCGGCTCAGCAGCGAGAGCTACAGCACATGAATAAAAATGAATCTCAATATGGTCACATCACTCTGCTGCATTTCAAGCTTTTCCTCCATCGAAAGGTTGGAGTTTAGAGGATGGGAGTCTTCCCCCTCCGTCCCCTCCGTCCCCTCCATCCCCTCCTTGTCGCTCTACAGCCAGCAGAGGACCAACAATTTGTTGTGCTACCCTGGAGCACGCAGTGCTGCTGTTGTCTCCCTGAGTGCTCCTGAGAGCCTCTCAGAGCCGCGGTGAGGTGTGAGAGGCGGCGTGTGCCATGAAGGGCCATCACCGCTGCTTATCAGGACTGCAGATCAAAGGATTATGGGTATTATCAATGTCTTGGCTCCATCACCAAATGGGGACTAAGATAAGATATTACTGGGGGAGCCACCAGGCTGCGGCACTCTAATAACACCAAAAAGCGTAATAGCAGCTTTTCACAGCGGAGGGTCAGTAAACATTTCAGTGCCCAGTTTTTAAATTTTCCTCACCATCCTCTTCATCTCCTTGGAGACCTGGTTGCCGCCCAGGTGATTGTAGAACGGCCGGTCCGTCCAGTGGCCGCTGTTGTGGGTGACAGAATTGGTCCTCTGTCGGTTCATTTTGGCAATCATCGCCTTCTCCTCTTTCTGCAGAAAATAAAGACACAGAAATGTTACAATATATTTATGACATTTAAACCCAAACAGCACTGCTAACTCACAACCATTCTGGGTACAGCAATCAAAACTGTACAGCTTTCTTACTTTAAATTAGCTACATTGTACATATTTACTACATTATGGTATTGTCTCAGCATCTCTACCTGTTTCCTCTCTTTCCTCTTAATATGTTTATTGCATGTTTAATGTTTGTTCCAAAAACCAAAGCAAACTCCTCATAAGTGAGAACCTACTTGCCAATAAATCCTTTTCTGATTCTGATTCTAGTTCTTTCAAAGCAGGTTTTATAGAGTTTTTTTTAAATACCATTAAATTTTACTTGAAAATGTGAAAGATTTGAATACTTCTTTCACCACTCTCCACCTCCAAGTTTTATTCACTGTTTTTTATTTATATTACAGGGCTCTGAGATTTTTAACAGGTGGGGACTGTACGTTTCTTTAACCCACAGATACGTTACATTTGGACACTTTCATATGTATTACAGCGTTTCTAAAGTGACTCTGACTTTGACATCTGGAGGTGCAGCGGGTGGTGGATGTTGGAATAACTCGGCAAGACGCCTGACAAGGTGCAGATCAATATTTGAGAGGTTGTGGTTTCCAGAGTTAATTCTGGGTTTCCAGAGGCTTTTGGCCATCGAATGTGGGTGTTTTTTAGTTACCTGTTGCCATTCTGCTAAAAGCTGTTGCTTTTTACCAAAACATCACGGAGTTTCTCCCGACATAATGTCACAAAAAGCTTGTCTTTAAGAGACATTGCTGCATTTGTGCCACCAAAAACGGGTATTAAAAGCCAAAACACTACATTTTTTAACCATAACCAAGTGGTTTTCATGCCTAAACATAATCATGTTAACTATAGTATTGTTAAAGCAGAAAGACATTCTCAAATAACATACAAATGTAACATATCTGTGGTTTGCAGAAACTTACAATGAAAACATCTACTCTAGTGATCGTTTTATTCACTCGTCGAGCTGTGAGTGGCAGCAAGTAAAAAAAATCCACCAGCTGTAAAATCTGATGTATATTTATGTGCTCGGAGGGAAAAATCAATTTCTGCCTCTGGTGTTTTGTTAAAAGATGTTTTCCGGAGATGCCATCTATAACTATTTTAGTTCTTACAGATCAGATACTGAAACCACGTTCTGCCTCCAGGAGGTATTTTTCAAAAATAAAAAAAAAATAGAAAAAGGAACCAAAATCATTCGACTGCACAATATCGCTTCTGTCTCAGAGCATGAGCAGCAAAAATGAGAGGAAGATATCACTTCACATGACGTGCTATCTATAGACTCAGCTTGTGATGCTGCTGGAGGACAAAGACGGCCGATAACAGCAGTCCAGTCATAAACAAGCCGGAGCTCAGGCAGTGAAGCGGAGATGAACTCATTCCTCTCTGAAACACAGTTCACATGGGACTGGATCCCAGTTTATAAACAACGATATGTGCGGTATGGACGGGCTGTGTGTGTTTTTAAAAAAGATAGCTCCGTCAGGAACAGCACTCCAGTTTCGGTTATGATGGTGTACCAAAAATGTCCTGTTCTCTGCTTCAGATAAATCAACACCCACACATAGATGGCCTCTGTGGATTTTTGGAAAGTTACATTGTGTTGTCTCCAGATTGATTGCACATGTACCATCAGCACTAAATACTGCAGAATGAAAGATGTCTTTAAAGTCTTGTCTCAGTTAGACATTATGTTCGATTATGAGTGTACCCTTTTTTGACTGCAGCCCACAATGAGGTAGGTTTCTATGCTGTGCTTCTTCAGGTAGGCGTTTCTTTCTCCTCCTGCTCCGTGCTCCACATCGTAGTCCCCGTTCAGATAATTCAGAGTGGCCTTTGTGATATGGATGCGCCTAAAATGGAAACAACACACACAAACACACAAAATTAACACAGTACATACACTTTCAGCAAATCTGATTGGTTTGTAGACACGTACCCAGCTTGGCCCCCAGCCTCCATCTGATTGGCCAGTGTGACGTCATTGGACCAGACGTCAAACTGCCACTTCCTGAGTCCCAGAACCCCACAGTGCACCCTGCCGCTGTGGATGCCCACACGCATGTTCACGTTCACCCCGGTCACCTCACGCACCAACCTACAGGAAACATGAAGTCAAAATCATGATGAAGTGACATAATAATCTGCACAGTTTCATCTACGGAGCCTCGACACGGGGTAACCTTCTGTGTCTGCTGTTGACCTTCTGGGATGGCGCTACCATGATGTCAACAAATAATGCCAACAAAAGCACGTCGGTCACGGATGGTTAGGATTAGAGGAAGGAGGCACATGGTAAGATGTAGAAAAAAACATCAGATTCAGACAGAAAGCAAACACCACACTCCAGCACGCAGGGTTTGTTCGATCCTGCCTGCCGTATAAGAACCTCCGTTATCTAAAAGCTGCATGACCTGCAGCATTTCAACCTGACACCGACCATCTACGTATTATGCTTCCTCAGCAGGTGCCATCTGGCCATCTGCTGGCGTATAACAACACCGTGGTCGGTTCTGTCCGGCTGCGTTCTCAGCTGATCATGCAGGCGCAAAAGGTGGAGCTGGAGAGCTGGGCTGAAAAGATTCAATTTTAACGTTTTCCAAAAAAATAAAATAAAAACCTTTTTTTTATCCCCCAAATATGGTTCAAAATGTTGTGACAAAGATATATATATACATGCTTGGCTATCTATTGCGCATTTGGGGCAGAGACGGTGCTGCAGGACGTCGGACACATTGAAAGTGAAACTTTGTCGGGTCTAAAACTTCGCTGCTTTCACTTAGAAACATCTGCAAACTGCTCTGTGATCTGATCAGCTGTGAACAAATCAACAGATCAATTGTCCATCCTGCAAGTGACAAACTGCTGCAGAGGGAAAAAACAAAACAAACACATGCGCTGCATTCAAGGACTCAAGGAAAAAACTCAGATTTTAAAGTGAAGACACAGAATGATACAAAGGGACATACAGGCACTCAAAAGATGCCTAGAATATATTTACTGGGACTGTCTGAGATATTAAAAAAAAAAGTGGAAACACCAACAGTTTTTGGATGTATAAGGAAAAGCAATTTTTTTAATACCGCTCCCATGGCTAATAAATGATTCCCACGAAACATAACTGAAACCATCTGGAAATCATCCATCCGGCTGTTTTCCCACTGACTAACCCGCAGGCTGGAGACCAGAGCCCCCATTACCATTTTACACATTCAGCCATTTTTACTGCCGTCACACGCTCACCAGTGATGCCCAGTTAACCCCAAAGACTTACGAGATGGCCTCGATCATGTCCATCCCCATCTCCACGCAGCAGTGGGCGTGGTCGGCCCTCGCCTCCGGCAGCCCAGACACGCAGTAGTAGCAGTCTCCCAGGATCTTGATGCGCAGACAGTGGTTCTCCTGTCAGGAAACAAACTGGTCAGTAAATCAACTCATAAACTGAAGGAGAGTTCACTGTGGTGGGTTACATAACTTTATTTCTTCCCTCAGATACAGTAAACTTTGCAGCTTGCTCTATTCAAACATCAGTGGTTCATTCATCCTTTGATAATATGTTGTGATGATTGTGCGGCCGCATGTCTTTGTATACTGAAGACTACTGTATGTACTAAAGAAGGTAGAAGGTAGAAAAATACAAAAATACTAAAATACAAACCACATAAGCACAAGAGGATTAGCCAAGTGCAATCTTTAACAAATGTTTAGCAGTGACTTAAATTAGAGTCCTGACTTATAAAATTTCAAATTCTGAAATTTTGGTCATTCATTTTCTATAAAAATGTATGGCATTTAAAAAAAAAAAGTGATTTTTTTTCTTCAAAAATGTGTGCTTTTTTAAATAAAAATAAATTGCCGATTTTATTCTTTAACCATTTTGAGTGACTTTTAAAAGAAAAAATCCTTCAAACCATTAATACCAGCCAGAAAATGTAAAAACAGAAATTATTATTGTATTTTCAAATTTCTGACAGTCTTTGAACACATCATGCGTTATTATACAGGTTTATGGAAAAAAGTTCCAAAATGTTAACAGTATATTTAGTTTTCCAAAAACTTTTTCGGGCCTGGAAATTGCTATTTGCAAAATGTTCCCAATCCTATTCCAGGTTTTCCCTGACTGTACTCTGAAATGAGTCAGCTCAGCACAGACAAACCTCACTTCTTAAACTAAAGCTGAATTTAACTGGATTGTACAGAAAGAAAAGTTCTGCCAATAAAGAAATTTATGGTCCCAACTTTGCAAGTAAAACAGACAATCTTATAAACAAACAGGTACGTAAACATGCTTGTTTCTCAGACTCAACAGCTTACAGCTTTTCTCTTCAGTGTTTTCATATTAACAGTTAAATCATGTGGGATTTGTTATTATTATTGTAAATGTTTGCACCTTCAAACTGCTGACAGAGAAAGATGAGCTACTGAACACTGTTGAATGGATATGTAAAACAAGATTTCTGCAAAAGTCGCATGTCAGCACCGATTCACTCATTAGATCCTAAAAACCTCGATGCAACATGTCAGACGACTGCAATATTGTGTGTGTGTGTGTGTGTGTGTGTGTGTGTGTGTGTGTGTGTGTGTGTGTCTGTGCGCGTGTGCGTGTGCGTGTGTATCTGCAGGGTTTTGGAGAACACTGTGTCTCATGATAGCCACCTGAGTATCTCTCGAGCACATGGCCCTGAGAAAATACAAAAAGACTCTGTGTAAAGAGCACAGAAGAAGAATGTGTGTGTGCGTGTGTGTGTGTGTGTTTGCATACGCATGTGTGTGTATACACAGCTACAAGGTACATCTGGCATGGACATAAATGTGTCAACAGCATCGACTCGGTTTATAACGCCATTATGCCCATTTCACTCATAAATATTGATGAGCACGTTATTTCACCTTTCATAAACTAACGACACACATCGAGCGTTCGCTGGACAAACGAAGAAGCTTCTGGATAAGAAAAACTATATCAATATTCATGAAGCAGCAGCTCAGGTTATTAGAAATGTGCTAAAAACACATGTCTGGCTGCAGGGTATTGATGGCAGATATTTTGGAGCTGCCCTTGAGCTCTGTGAATGTGCTCTCTTTAAAGATTCCCCCAAATACTAAAGGTGAGGCTAAGCTTTGGGGTTTTTTTTTTTTTACTTAAAAAAGACATTGAAATAGTTACCTGATGAAGTCAAAGCCTGTGTTCAACATGCAAAGCCATCTTAAGGTGAACATGCATCTGTCACTCCTAATTTCAGCCTTCTGTCCACCTTCTAACATGAAAACTGAGCTTTTTGGAAATTCAGGATTTAGCTAGCTTAGTGTGAAGTCCCTAGAGTTGGCACTGTATGTTTCTGCAAACCACTGATACGTTACATTTGTCATTATGTAGTGGATATGTGGAAATGTAATGTTTCTTTAAGTGTCAATAACATCAATAACGTGGCTCGGTTTGATGTGATCAGGCCTGTCTGTTCTCTAACTTAACGTCACACATTAAGCACAGCTGCAGATGCTTTCATAAGTAACACCCAATTTACCACAGCATCTTTCCTGAACAAGCCACGTCTCATCGTCTGGAAATTGAATAACACCTTTCTACATATGTGCTGGGAATTGGGGAATGAATGCATGTACTGTAATATTTTCTACCCACTGACTTTAATACATCATTTTTAACCTCACTGCCAGAGGAAAGGTTGGGATTGTATGTTTCTTAAATAAACTATATGTTACATTTGCACATTGTTTTGTAGCAGATTTGCTGAAACTACGTTTCAATAATGCTGTGATTAACGTGGTTAGGTTTAGGTACAAAAAAACTTTGTTAAGATTAAAAAAAGATCATGTTTTAGCTTAAAAGACCCTGTTTGGAGGACACAAACCCTGCTGAAAAAGCAGTGATGTATCTGCTTTTTGCAGCACTATCACTCCTGGAAAACCAGCAGCGGGTCACAAAAACACCCACATTTTGTGCCTAAAAAGCTGTTGGAAACACAGCAATAACTCAAAAAACTCGCATTTGTTTGTTGTTGGTTTAGAACAGTGGTATGCAACTTGGCAGGCGTTTAACATGCCATCAACCATCTCCTCCAACTCTAGAGGACAAAATCTGCTCATATACTAAATGTTGACATGATAAGCAACATGTAAATGAAAAATATCAGCTGTTTGCAGAAATATAAAATGCCAACACTTTCTTTTGGCTACTGGGCTGATCATTTATGATAAAAATTTGGACAAATTTCTATTATTTTCAAATTTTTCAAAGTATCTGCGTGTGATTGCATTCTTACCGCCGCCAGCTTGTCGAAACGAGCGAAGAGTTCATTAAGAGTCATCACCAGCTCCTGCGCTGTGCACTGGGACGCCAGGCTGGTGAAACCCTCGATGTCTGCAAACAAGATGCTGCAGAAACACAAAGACAAGAGAAACAGGATTCAACATTTTGTCGCAGTTCGGAATAACCAGCTCCCTCTGCGCTGTCCTCGTCTCTGGTAACTGTCCTGTTTGCCTGCTGAGGCTGCAGACACACATAAGCACGAACATCTTTAGCATCAACTATCTGTGTCTTTCACAAGCTATTTGAAACCTGAGCAGAAAAACATGGGGGGAAATGTCAATGACAAACTTGGCAAGAAATAGAATAAATTAGAATAGATCTTTTTTTGTCCATCAGGGTAGAAATTTGTCTTTGGCCCACCAAACAAAGAAACGCACAACAAACTGCAAACAATGAGTTAATAAAAACAGAGCACATAAACAGGCTATTAGGGACACTTAACAATGCCCCTCAAATTGCAAGAAATAAGCAAAAGGTGACAACAAAATTACCTAAAAATAATTTTTAAAAAGAGATTAGAAATGTATACATCAGCTGAAAGCCAAACTAAAAGGGAAGGTCTTGAGTTTGTTTTTAAAAATATCAACCCCTGCCACAGACCCTTTCCCACTGCAGTGTTCACCTCTCTAAGCAATTTCACATCTCAAAAGACATAGAGATAAAAAGATTTTTTCTTTTGAAAAGCTGCTCAAAACAACTGTCATCTGTGACGTTTGCCCCACATACACGACATGCTAATATTATTAGCATAAGCCTATGGCATTTTTCATTGCGTATATTAGCTTGTCGGCTAGCGGACTTTTTCTCCGCTCATAACTCGACTAATTTACATTTATAATTTACGTTTTCTCTCACTCACCGCTGCTTTAAGTCGCTGCATCTCACGACAGAACAGCGTGGATGAATTTCAGCCTGCGCTCATGTTTTATTTAATGTCAAATATTGTGGAAACAGAGCAGCTAATGTGGCTGCAGGGTGTTTGCTCAGTTTCCTGACAGGGACGTGACGTTTTCTGACGTAAGGCGTTTGTTTACGTCTGAAACGTGCTCCATCTGTTGACTGGCAGTCCGACAACATAAAAAATCCACACTGATGATTTATTCCCTCTTTATTCCCTTTATTATCCTCATCATCTCTGTCTTATTAGTTAATTATATTTTTGATCTTTTTTTATTATATATATATATATATATATATATATATATATATATATCAAAAAAAATGAATAAACAGCTTGAACATGATGCATCCGAGTTCCTACCCAACCCCACCTACTGAATCCATAATAACTTTACAGCCACACACAAAAACGTTAAATAAAAAAAAGGAAGGTAAATAATAATTGTAAAAAAAAAATCAAAGTTAAAGAAAATTTTAAAAATAACAACAATGAAACAAATTTTAAGTTTTAAAGTATAACTAATAAACAACAAAAGATAAATAATACTACTACTAGTAGTAGTAATATAATAATAAAAATAATGATACAATTTTACAAAAAGAAAAAATAAGTGTCAGACAGTTATGTTGGTAGCTGCAAAAGGAAATAAATGGTTGCCAAGTAGCACAGAATATTCTGGTGAGCCCTCTAATCGTGTATCTGATTTTTTCTAGATGAACAACACATAACCTCTCATCCATTGGGAACATGATGGTGGGACAGAGCAATTAAAGTGTCGTCTCTCTGCGTCATCATCTGCCTGACGCTGTGTGATAGGACACAGAATTGCAAAATAAAGATGCATCTGAAAGAGGATGATATGGATAAATGTATGGACTTTGCATCGATGATACATCACCGTTGCTTATTGAATAGATTTATAGATTACACCTTATTACCCACAGAAGATGGTAACATAATCATGACACAAAAAAAACTCCATAACTTTTCCAAAGCTTTTAGTTATTTTTGCAAATTCCATGACTTTTTCCAGGCCTGTACATTGTGAATGTGATATTTCATGACTTTTCCAGGTTTTCCATGACCATGATAACTCTGGTCATAACTTCTACAAAAAGAAATGATTCTGTGAAGGGGTGAGAACAATTAATCGATCAATCGGTTGTTAAGAATTGTTAACACATGTTCAATTTAATCAATTAACTGACAGCCTATGAATCGCTGTCAAAATAAATGCAACATGTTGCTGTGAGCGCTGACTGAGGATAAAACACATTTGGTATTGTCTGAAATAAGTATAGTTTCTATGTTTGTTTTTTTTCCCAAATAATAATTAATCGATCATTAATTTTAACAATTGATCGATTAAGGAAATTGCTCATAATTTGCACCCCTAATTCTGTCCTTTCAGCTTAATACACCAGACAAAATCTTAAAAACAGGAAACTGTCAGGCAGGAACAGATAGAAAGAGTTAGGATCAGCTTATTAAAAGACTTGGGTCAAGATGAACCACTGAGGCCACTGCTGGAGGTGAAAGGTATTTAATGCAAGTCTCTAATCTGGTGTTTAAAGTACTTGATACAGGATTTCGGTGCTAATGAGGTCGTGCCCTGGAAAAATGGCGAGGAGTGTGAATATGTGAGACTGAGAAAGAGACCTAATACATTTGCGAGTGGCTTTTGCACTTGTAAAAAATTAGCTTCCCTTCCCTGAGAACGCTGTAAACTGATACAGCAAAGGTCTTTTTGTGATCGAGGCATTTTCATTACTCCGCTAACCCTGGCCTGCGCAACAGCAGGACAGATGATCTCAGCCGGCTGAATCATTTCTCTCAGGAAAAATAAAAAGAAAGACGGACAAAGGGACCAGGCTGGCAGGTAAAGAAAGTAATACGCCTCAGCATTCAGCTGCGGGAGCCAGCCAGGTCGGCCTCTCGTACACTCGCGAATAAAAACCCACGAGCTTGGCCTCAATGGCTCAAGTTGTTCTGTAAAGCATCACAACCCTCCACCTCACACAGTCACATCTCGCTCGACATTTCTTTCCTCAATGAGCATATTTATTCTCTGGTCAGCAATTTCCTCCTGAGGTAAAACATGTGACAAACTTTATTAGTCAGATGGCAAGATGACCCCGCCATGTGTCTTTTGCTATGTAATATTGCTTACCACTGTCTTCCTTGGAGCAATTTTGACTCATCAAAGCTTGACTTAGCTTCATGTGGGATCCCCAATGATCAAATAAACTTAAAATAACCTTTTTACGAAGAATCCATCTTCCACTTTAATCGTATTAATTCGACTGGCTCCTAATCAGGGACATCCACGCGGGCGAGCATGTGAGCAAAAAAGTACCCTCTGTGCACCAAAGTTTGCACAATTAACATAAAAGGCTATGTTTTTTTATGTTGTTTTATTTTTTATTTTATAGCATTTGTATTTTTTGTAAGATTTTATCCTTTTAGCACTCAAATCACTTTTTTTTGAAAGTGTGAATTTCCCCGGTGTGGGATTAATAAAGTCTTGTCTTAAACAACAGTAGGTGTACACTCCTGTCCACCTGCAGCATGTAAAGCCATAAATGGATTAACGAACAGGCCTGCTGAGCACAGGCCCAGGGGCCCACAGTGTAAGGGTCTGCAAAATGTCACTCAAGTTTCCAACACCGACCAGAGAGAGACTCAGAATGACCACAAAGAAAATGAACAAGACACACACACAACAATGCAAAACAAAGAGATGTGAAACAACTACAATGAGACACAAAATGACTATTTAGAGAAAGATATTCAAAACGACTGAATAGAAACTTAAATTAACCACAAAGATGCATTCACTCCGTATGTTACAGTCTGCGTCCCAATTAATGTGAGCATGTTCACAGCTGGATTATAAAGTCTGAAGTTAGTACAGCCAACTGATATCAGCACGTAATAATAAGGTAGGCAGCATCGTCATCGTTTGATTTTGTGACGCCAGATACTGAAACAGTTTCTGTGTAAAAGCGGCTCTCTGAGTTAGACCCCCAGCAAGGACAAGACGGCTATAAATAAACAAAAGTTTCAAACCAAACAAGCTCACATGAATCTCACAGGGTAGATTCAAACATGTGTGTGTGTGTGTGTGTGTGTGTGTGTGTGTGTGTGGGCAGGAGCTGCTGGTGTTTATGTTCCTATACGCATGTAAAAAAGTGTGAGTTTGTGACGTTCATTTCGCCTGAGTGTTTCGGCAGGGTTTTTTCAGGGTTCACAGACTTTTTCTCTTGGCTGCCCACATGTCAAGAGCACTAACATGACTTAATGAACTTGGGTTTCAACTAAGATGCCTAAATTTCTTCAATTTGGGTCTCAGGCTCAAAAGGATTAAGAGTCCCCACTCTGGGGTACGCGTTTCCAAGAGTAATTGATTGTTTTCTGTGAACTGTTGCATGGGAGGTCGAGTGAAACCAGAAACTTGACCAGTGAGTGTGAGCTCAGAGACGGGTCTGCGCTGCTGGGTAGAAGCTGAGATGTTACAAGAAGAAGGAGGGAGGAGGGAGGAGAAGGAGGGAAGGAGGACATGCTGTTGAGAAATTGAAGGGAAGTTTGGCAGCAAGTGCTTTAATTCACTTTGTTTAACACATATGTCTACTAAACTCTTTTTGTGTCCCAATTAGACGAGAGGTGAGAGGTTATGAGAAAAGGACCCGGGGTCTTTAAGTCTTTAAGTCCCATTTTAGCGTTACCTTGGTGATGGTTCACCTGTTAGTACGCAACATTAAATCCTGGGGATTTTCGCTTTCGAGTATCACAGGGCAAAGATGTTGGACATTTTCTGATTCTGATCTGCAGTGTAAGGGTTAACTTTCAAATTATTTGATGTTGCGTCCAATTTTGAAACCCGCAAGGACTGAACGCAATAATGATGAAAGTGTTTAAAATACCAACCACATGGTAAGTTTCGAAAATGTGAAAGCTGTGGAGATAAATCTGTGATTCCCTGTTTGGTTTCAGATCACTTATTTTATGTTTCAGGGTCAAAAAGAAATATTTCAAGAAGGAAATCTAAAAGCACAAAACCCCGAAACCAGTATGACTGCATGGTCCAGACAGCTGTATTACTCACCTCTTTGCTTTATTCCTTAAAACTACAGAAACAGGCTGTACAGTGCTGCATCTTAAGGTATGTTAGAAAAATTCCTCAGCCGAAGTCAGTGGGTTATTAAATGGGTTTTTGTTCAGATGTCTGAGATACGATCTGTGTTTAACACAAGCTGAAGAAACTTTCCCATTTTGCTCTACGACACAGAGTGAGACAGTAAATATGTCACTGTGGGCTTTGAAGCTTTTTTGTGACTCAAAAAATACGGTTGCTAACAAATGGATAAATGAGACAGAACGTCGTCACGCCGACTACAGCGCTACATGCTTTAATAATGCGACTGTGGTGTAGTTTGCCTAAAATAAGGTTTTTACTTCTAATAATTCAGTAATTTCCTTCAAATGTAATAGCTATTACATCTGCAGGGATTTGTTACGTTTGTGGGAGGGGAAAAATCTTCCGCTTTCAAAAATTTGAATTTTTGAAAAAATGAATGACCTATAGGCTGGCATATAAGCAAATGAACAAACAACAATTACCACAAAGATCCTTTTTCATTTTAATATTACATTTGTGGAAAGTTATTACAATTTTGAAAGCTGAAGATTTTCACCTTCCTAAAAAACATTAAAAATCCTACAAAGCTTACATTTGCAGAAAATTGCTTATTACGTTTGTAGTGAGCAACTGTTGTTACGTTTGTGGGAAATTTATTACATTTGTTGGATTATTAAATTACACTCAATTCTGCACATTACTATGTTTGCACATCCATCTTCACTTTTTGCACACTTATTTGCACATTTTTTTTATTGCTCTTTTTAATCTTTTTGTTTTTTCATACTATACATATCTTTATTGTTATTATTATTATTATTATTATTATTGTTATTTTATTTTATTCTATTCTATGTTAAGTGCCTATGTTATTCAGTTGCTGCTCTCTTATTTGCAGCAGTACCGAAACAATCTATTAATTCCTCACAGGATTAATAATTTCTATTCTTTTCTATTCTACTCTATCAAAAGCTGCAGATTTGTATAAAATTTGTGGTTTATTACGTTGGTGGGTGTTAAAAGCATGTCTTCATCACAGTAAGCAAACACATGGGCTATGTAGATGTTTAAACTGCTTTGACACCTTTTTGCAGGAGGTAAAGAGAAAGAGTTGAGACAAGGACAAGACGAGCTGGAAAGCTGAGGACAAATATCACAGCATACAGGCAGCCCTCCTCTCCTGCTTGCAGAGCCACCGCCGCAAAATCTGTTCTGGGTCAAATCTCAGCTGAACCAAAGCTGTGCTGCACTGGCACTGCCTGACCCTGTGATCTCCTCTCGTCTGGCACCAGCTCTGCCTTTCATGCCGTCCCCCCGCCCCGCCATCCCTGCCCGTCCCCGGCTGCTTAACTCCGCTGCTCTGCTGGTGGCTCGCTAACCTTGGCCCGGAAAGAATCTCACACAGACCCTTTAGTCCTTTTCATCAGCGCCTGGCTAACTCTTTTTCTCCGTCAATCCATTCACTCCTTTCTACTACTCATCCTATCCATCACTGTCTTCATTTCCTGTTCTTTTCTTCTTTCTTTGCACCCTCTGCCTTTCCTTCCTGTCTCTTTTAGATTCTTGGCGGACCTTGCAGCATCCCCTCTCATTTGCCTAATCTTGCAAAACAGAATACATAATATCAGCGTCTGGACATCTGTTTAAGATGGACTCAGTCCCTTCAAAGTGGATTTGAAATCATCCTATAAGAAAGTGCAACAGTTAATAGGCTTAATATTCACTTATTTCACCCCTTGAAGAGTGAATTGGCTCGGTTTCAAAAACATGGGAAGAAAGCAATGAGCAATGAAGGAAGATAAATAATACATTTGTAAAAAGCACAAGAAAATTAGTAAATTAATTAATAAAAAAAAACACAAAAATCATAGTTAAAAAAAGATATTACTATCGAAAAAATGTTTAAAAATATAATAATTTTGTTACATAATTTTTTAAATATTTAAGTATAATAATGAGACATAAAGTTTTCCTAAGCTTTTTTTCCCCTAATTTTTTAAAAATAATTTTCTAAATCTACTAATTTCTTGCCAGTTGCTCATTACCTTCTTTTCCCATATTTTTTGAAGACATTTGCTCAGAGTTCAAAGGTTAAAATACTTGTAAAAGGGTGTGAAAGCAGCACAAGAAAAGTGAAGCCACTCCAGGTTTCAAGGGGTTAAACATTACAGTGGCAAACTCTTTGTGTATTTGAAATCTTTACTCATGAACATAACTTATTTATGTTTGCTATATGCATGTGTCTTGCCGTCTGCACATCAAGGACATATTCTTGGGGTCAGGCGAACAGCATCAGCAGCGCGATCTTATGTAACACACACATGTGCATAATTAACTGCATCACACACACACTACAACCGTTTGCTGTGCAGCCTCAACTCTTGTCCTTACCTCAATTAGTGGAGAACAAAGGTAAGGTCAGTTCCTCTGATTTATGCAATGTTCTCTCCATGTCTTTCTCTTCAGGGTGCTGCTGGCCTACATAACAGCAGCTGCAGCAGCAGCTACAGTCGCAGCGGTTTGTCTGAGAATATTTCCCAAACGCTCACAGGGCGGCCTGGCAGCATCAAAACATCCGCCCCACAGCCCTCTTGCATAATACCTTAGTCAGCACACATTTTGGCCTCGCTGCTGAAGCCACAGCACATCGATTTACTCCAGAGGACAAACACAGGCTGGATGCTGCAATCTCAGGAACAGGTAACACAGAATTTTACCTTTTGGGGGCAAAACTCTGTCTCCAGGCAACGAGCATGAACTCCTTTTTCAAAATATCATTTGAAAGTCATACTACCTTCAGTGGTAGCAAATATGATTTCAAAACAAAACTTATGTGCCCCACGTGACACTGATTTACCTTTAAACAACTCAACAAAAATTTAAACACAACACTTTTGTTTGTGTAAACTAAAAAATTCAAATTTTTAAATGCAAAACCCTTAATTACCTGCATTTTAGGGAACTTATATGCACCAATTTGTGCATTTTCTGTGTCAGTAAATGGTGAAAATGTCATTAATTTTGTCAAAATAAAAGTCCTCTGCTACTAGGACAAAACAGTGATTTTGTGATTGCTGCGGCCTGAAATGCCGTACTTCGTTGCTGCTTTTCTAAAAAAAATTGCAATGGAAGTTGCATTATTTCTAGCTGTTTTTCTTTATATCATCAGTTTGTTTTGTTTTGTTTTTTTTTTTGCTTATAGACGTTATTATTATAGACACTCATGTGTTTGTGTTCATCTCACACTGAAACGGAAATGTTTCGATTCAGTCATTAAATCCATTAATAGACGCTGGGTAACGTTGTACTGCACATAGTAACCCTGTCACTGTGTGTATGATAGATGAAGCAGCAGTCTCACGATAAACACAGAGAAGGAGAGGGGTCGAGCGGATCAATGCGCTGTGCGCAGCTGTTCAATGAAACCAATAATTGTGAAATCCTGGAGGGTGTGACTGATAAAAAACATAGTTATATTATTATTGTATTCAATGACTGCTAATATAATCCCATAAATACTTGACTCGATATACTTGAGACTTGACTCACTGAAGAGAAAGTATTCAACTCTTACACCTTTATACGGAACAAGGAGTGTGATTATGTGCCTTTTATGGTCAAACTGTGAAAAATGAACCCTGGTGCTGCTGTTTCTGAGTGTTCAGGAGCTGAATAGCTGAGGACCGGCAGACGAGTGGAAACATACAGACTCTAATGCACATCTACTGTAGCAACGAGCTCCAGACCCTGAGTGACTCCTTCTGCACCTCTCCACCTCCCTCTGTTTCCCCTCTTACTCTTTAGCTGCAGCAGTGGGAGCTGTCACTTCTCTTCCTGTTGTTACTCGACCTCTCAGCAGAGCCCCAATTACCAAAAGCCACTGCCCGCTCCCCGACAGGCCCGGTCACACCTGGTTAGCTCCCCATTAACCTCACGCTTATGACCACAGACAGAAATCAGCCAAGCTTAGCGGATGCAGCTAATGTGCTGCCTACTCCCCTGTGAGTCACACAAAAACCTACAGCGGGACGCTCTACAGCACCAAACCAACGCTTCTTTTTCTGTTTTATTGTCTGTTGGTTTTGTTTGCTCCAGACTGAAATGCTGATTTCTGTCTGTCTCTTCAAATTATGAGAAGAGGAACTTCATGGGTAGGAATGAGTTACAGATGCAGAATTTTGACATCTGCAGTAACTAAAATATCCCGCTGTGAACCAACATGACCTTCTTGGCCTCTTACGCTGGCCTTAAACCAAAGGACTTTTAGGCAATTTCACTGTTACAGACAAATTTCCAATACTGGAATAAAATTCTGAAGGTTTTGCAATAGCTGTGGTGCTCTCCCATGATCTTGATCATTTGGCGTTTGTCATAAAACTCAGTCCAAGCTGTCTTAAGTCAGTCTTTTTTGTCCTAACTTTATGATCAATTCATCAAAAGCGTTTTATATTTAGGTGAAACGTCTCTCTGTTGCCTACGATAAAGGACGTAAAAAGAGATGAGGTGTAAATTTTGGCATGTTCCTGATCCACCAACAAACAACTATTTTAGTAAGAAGACAAGAAGTGAACCAAAAATTGGCCAAAAAAAAGTAAAAAGTTACAAGAAAATTACCTGAAAATCAACAAGAAAAGTTAAAAAAAAAATACAAAAGAAAACAACAACAATAAACAAGGAAATTACATGAAAAAAAACTGCTTAAAATTAAAAGATTTACATATATTCTTTAAATATTTCTAAATGTGAAATTATAATAATCATGAATCAAATTTTCTGGAAATTTTTCCCTGTTTGGTTTAAATAATTGTATTTCTTTCTCTCTGTGTCTCTCTTTGAAAGACTACTATTCAGGTTTTTTTTCATGTTTTATCAGTTTCTTGCTGATTTTTTGCGAAAGAAATCAAACCAATTTGTTCCGGTTTTACAGGTTTAAATGCTTGTGAAAGGCATCTGATTATAGCACAAGAAAATTGATGTCAGTACAGGATTCAAAGGGTTAAAAGCCTTTTCAGAGTCTTCTAGTGTATGGTAAATAATAATAAACTGTACTGTTATGATGGCTAAACGTCTGTGCATGTACGCTCCTTCATAAGCTCTCATGTGGCTCCGTGCACACTGGTTTCAGTGAGGGTCTGTCACATGTCCTGGAAATATTCCTAATTTTTCACCCTTTTCCACCCCTCATAAACAAGCTGCACTTTGAACTGAACTCTTAAACTTAGTCCATACCAAAAGGATAATTTCTGATATTAATCACAGTGATGAAAAGACCTTTGTGTGCAAGGCCTCCAAATTACGTGAACAGATGTTCTAACCCCTGAGGATTCGGCAGGGACACATCAAAGTGATCAAGGGCTTCAATAGCAACTATTATGCGTCGGGGTTTGGGCCTCCACCTGACTGCGACAGCTACAGGCCATAAAACTCTCACTGCACAGTTTGATATTTGGGCTGCTGTTGCTCACACACACACACACACACACACACACACACACACAAACACACACACACACACACACACACACACACACACACACACAGTCTCCATCATGTAGTGTTGTGTAACTCCACACGGTGGTGCCAAACCTGACCACGTTTGTCCAGGGACTCTGCAAGGACCCTGGACTACAGACCAGACACTGGAAGTAAAAAACAACATGCACTGTCTGTGAACATCAAACAGAAAAAAATATATAAAATAATCAACTCAATCAATCAAATCAAGAGGCCAGGGTCATCAATCCAGAGTCAGTGGACGACCAAAGAAAGATCAAGGCTATTTACCTCTGACACAAAAGACTAGCGTCAAGCAGAAAAAAAGTTTATGATCTCCTTCCCACTCAAGGCATATTAAAAAAAAAAACAGGATATGTGCTTATATTAGTTATACACAACTACAATGCATGTTTCGCAAAATCATTTATCCTAACCAGAAACTGTAAAACTGAAATTAGCACCAGATTTTTTACAAATATCAGATGGTCCAACGTGTGCGATAAATGCTTTCATCAGAAAAAATAACTAAATGTAAGATGAAAATAATGATATTTCATCAGAATCACTTTAGTCTACCCGCCTTTTATTTAAATTGCAACAAAAATATACTGTTTGCACTAATTGGATCTTGTAAAAAAAAAAAAAACTAAACTAAACTAAAATTGAAACAATAAGCAACTTTTAGTTGATTACTGAGTCTTATTTCCAAGTCGTCAAATATCAAGGTTTCGGGTCGTGCTTCAGTCGGACCATCAACAAAACACGTATGTATTTGACGACCTGGGAATAAGACTCAGCAATCAACTAAAAGTTGCATAATGTAGCTTTTACAGCATGCACTCCTGCATGCATGACAATAGGGAATTAAATGCATGTTATAATACAACACTATCGTTGCATCCATTCATTCATCCGAGTGTCGCTGTCCTCAGAATAAACTAAGAAAAACGTCGCCAGGCTGAGTCACACCAGAAATTTACTGAGCTAAAAATAGTATTTCTCTTTGGCTCCATTAAAGGAGTATAAAAGAAGAAAACTGCACTGATTTTAATTACTGATTCACAGATATGTTTTTTCTGACACAATGTGGTAAAACCAGACAGCACTTGGTAAACCTGGCGGTCTTGATTAATCATTTTCGATGTTTAAAACTGCACAACAGTGTGAGATTATAGGAACGTTTTATGCCTCAAGCTTATACCTTTCTTCCCTAAAACTATCATCAGGAGTGAACAGACATGTTGTTAACAGATAATGTCGACTAGCTGAACACTCAATAACACTCATCTATCAGTGTATATGTGAACTGCTTCAGTTTTTCTTGAAGCTTCCAGGCAGCTAAGGCACTAATTATCATATACACTGGAGGGAAAAATGCTTAATATGCCCCCTACCACCAAACAATAAATAAATAAAACAATAAATAAATAAAACAATAAATACTGATAAAAGCTGAGATATAATAAACATGCATCTGCAGTTGTGTATTACTTTTATATATTTTTTATATAAGCACAAATCTTGCTTTTTTGTGTAATATGCCATAAGTTTTGTAGAAAAAGCTGAAATAGACCTTGGAGACGATACTCCACTGTTTACATTATTGTAACTTGTTCTAAAACTAAAACCTCTAAAAATGTACTTTGTTGCATGTTTGCTTGATGGTGATTAGAAACTAAAGGTGAGATTTTATTCTGATTTTCAGATGACGATATTATGTTACACTCTGATACTGTGTGAAGCGACAGGTCAAAAAAACACTCAGGGAAAATACCATGCAGCCTATTGTCATGGCAACGGCTGCACGTCTCCCTCCTCCGCCTGTGCTCGTGGGTGGGCTGCACCATTCAGGATTAACCTGGATTAAATCATGGTGTATTTTACAGTACTGTTGCACCAAAATGATAAACGTTGTTTTGAACTCAACAGGACTCTAAACATTTATTTTACACTGTGTACCATATGTGCTCTGTATTAACTGTTGAAAACAAATCTACCTACAAAAGTTTTGAAGGTAAACCTGAAACTCTGTCTGTACATACTGATGTGATTATTAGTCTTGAGTTTTGCTCAGGGGCGTAATTATAGACAGTGGCCCATGGGGTGAAGGGGCCCATTGAGAGAGTGGGCCCCCTAACAATATGTTTGGCTGAGAAATATGAAATATGCCTGTGTTCAAGATAAACTTGCAAAATATGATTAAAAAAAATGTGATAAAAAATAGTCATTGGCAATTAAAAACAAAATGTGTTCTAAAATATTTGCTTACAAAAACTAAAAATACACAATGAAAAAAGTATTCAATTAAATTAATTATTTCCTCAGCATTTTTGTTATATACATATATGATCAAATGTTGCAGTTATTTACACCTTTGAAACATGTTTTCTTCCAAAAACAAGGAAAAAAGGAAAACAGCAACTTTCCCATTGTTTGCAAAAAATATCAAAAGAAAATGACCTAAAACTTGAAAAAAATTAAAGAGAGAGAGTAAAGAAAAAAAAACAGAAAAAAAATATTATTATAAGTATTGATATTTATTTTTTTGATTTTATTTAAGCACTTTTTTTCAGGTCATTTTCTGTTTTGTCCTAGTACTTTTCTGTCCTTTTTTGCTAATTTCAGGTAGTTTTCTTCAGGTAACTTTTGACACATTTCATGCTAATTTTTGGGTCATTGCCTTCTTTCTGTGCTTTTGAAAGAAATCAAGCCATCTTGCTCAGGTTTCAAAGGGTTCAAAGGGTCTGCACTTTTCTTTTTTAATCATTAAGTAATTGATTTTACCCTGTATATCTTAGCTCTTTTCTCTTTCATTGTAAATCTGTATATGTTATTATGTTTTTATATTTTATTACTCTGTAAAGCACTTTGAATTGCCCTGTTGTATGAAATGTGCTATACAGCTAAAGCTGCCTTGCCTTAAACAGCCTTAAACAAAAAGGTGTTTGCACTGAATTAAAAAAAAACCGAGGTCCTCATGAGCTGTAAAGTGGAAATCTTGATTTGTTTGCACGTTAAATAAAAGACTAAAATTATTCCTTGAGATGTCAAATCTGGTCATCATCCCACCTCCTCTCCCTCGGTGTTACCTGACGTTGTCGTGCTTCTGAATGTAGATCTTGTGAAACATCATGTCCTCCTGCTTGGCGTTTATGTCAGCTTTCATCTCCATGGCAACATGGCGGGGAAGCACTGAGAGCAGAAGACGTTCCTGCAGGAGAGCGTGGGAGGAAAGTAAGTTAATAAGTGCAAGGTAGGTTAAGAGGTGGAGGCTTCGTCTGTCTGAGAGGAGGCGGCGTGATGAACTCCCTCCAATGGCACAGAGAACATAGTGATTTAATAATTAGCAATTACCGACTGCAAGTCTCAAAATGATGTCAAAAGCGGGCTATAAATTGATTCTCTGCATAACAACTTTTTAATATGTGTTTAGATTGACTGTTGACGGAAAACATTTGTCCTGAACAATTAATCGATGATTAATCAATCGGTCCTTAAGAATTTCACCTGTTTTGTGAATCTGTGGGTTGTTTGGTTTTGTTAGTATGTGTGTATATGCTTTTTTGAGTGATAAAATTGATGCTGCCGAAATAAATGCAATATGTTGCAGTGAGCTTTGACTGAGGATAAAACGCATTCGGTGTTGTTTGAAATGAATAAAGTTTCTATGTTGTTGTTTTTTTAAAATAACTATTAATCGATCGTGATTTGACCAACAAATCAATTAAGGAAAGTTCTTACAATTTGCAAACCTTTTTGACTTTTCCAAAACTTTCAGGGTATATTTTGTTTAACAAAACTTTTCCAGGTCTGGAAATTCCATGACCGCATGAACCCTGAGAATCTGATACTGTGTTTAAAAAAAAGCATCTTACAGCTGACATCCTCTACAGAGGAAGAAGCCACTGAACACACTTTTCAGAGCCAACTTTTATGACCGTAAGTGGTGAATGTTTAAAATTCCTAGCTTTTCAGTGAAGTATTCCGTTAAAAGAAATTAGATTTAACCTTTTGAAACCTAGACTGACATCAGTTTTCTTCTGAAACATGAAATGTGAAGGTTTTGATTTTAAAAGAGAGAGAGAGAGAGAGAGAGAGAAGAAATCAGCAACTTGCATGAAATGGTCCTAAAAAATTACAAAAAAAACCTCAAAAATTACAAAGAAAATTCAAAGATGACAAGAACATGAGCTGAGAAAAAGGAGAGAGGGAAAATCATTACAAAATTATCAAAAAACAAGGGGAAAACAACTATATTTGGAATTATTAAAAAGTTATATGTTTAAAATTACGTTACAGAATAAAATTTACATTTATTGTTATCAATGTTTAGGATCTTTTTTAAAATTTTATTTCAGCATTTTTAAGGTTTTTGTTCTTTTACTTTCCTTTCTTTTTCTTTTGTTAATTTCAGGTAATTTTCTTGTAACTTTTTAAAGCCACAGGTTTCAAAGGGTCAATCACCAGTGTAACTTGGTGCCGTTAGGACCCTGCCTGCCTTCCCTCTGATCTTACATCCTCGTCTCCTGTCACCACTAATGTGTCTCTCACCTGCTGCTGGTTCTCCCTCTGGGAGTGGAGGCGGGCCTGGATGCACTCTCTGGTCTCCTGGAAGGCCTGCCTCTGGGATCCCTCAGCGGGGTAGTGGGTGCAGACTCCCACGATGTTGGTGCAGGAGAAGATCAGCACGTTGGACACTATCTGTGGGAGAAGGTGAGGAAAAGTGAGTAGGACTGCAAATACTGCAGGGGATTACTGTCATTTCTGAACATAAACTACAACTGGTTTTTGAACACAATCAGTCCGTTTAATTGTGCTCATCCAGCTGACAGATTTCACGCCCTGCTGAAACACTATTTTTGCTCCCATTTTTTTATTGGTTGAAATTGAATATTTAAGACTTTTTGTAATCTAAAATGAGTGATTTGATAACAAAACACATTTCGAGGAACACAGATGTCGCAAGTTTTGAGGGAACGTGCCATTGGCGTGCTGATTGTGAGAATGTCCACCAGAGAATTTGGCAGTACATCCGACCGGTCTAGTGAGCCAGCTCAGGACCTCAGGACCTCTTCCAATTCCTGAAAAATCATCTGAGACCAGCTACTGAGAAGAGCGTCCCTGAGATGATTTCTTACAGTTTTTAAAGATTTTTTGGGGTTGTGCAAACCAACTATTGCATCAGTTTTTTAAACATAATTCTTAAGTATACTTCAGATAAAGTTATATTTACTTGATTTTGTGTAGTTGTTGCAGCTTAAAAATAAAAAAAAAAGTTTACTTAAATCAATCTCTCTAAGTTTTAGCAACTTCAGTAAACCAAGTATTATTTGCTATATATCTGTATTCTGCTGGTTGCAAACTAGTCAGTTATATTTGTATATTCTTAAACATGTTAAGAAAACAGAACTTGCAAATCTCCTAACTTCATCACTGGCAAAATCCTCTTTGTGATGATCAAGTTAAGTTAAGTCAGACTAACTCAGTTTACTGAAGTTACTAACACAAAATTAAGTAAATACAGCAACATTTCATGTAAACTCAATACTTAGATATTAAGTTAACATAAATAAAGATTTATAGTTGCATTTACTTAACTTATGTTGCCAAGATCAACTTGTCTGATCAACTTGCCTCTCAGGTAGGTCGTAAAATATATATACGGAAAAGGAAAGTTTAGCTGTAGTTAAATGATGCATGTTCATATTGAAATCCATCCAAGTTTTGACTCAGACTGCCACACAACCTCTAGAAATCTAAATAAATCTGCTTTTGGGTTAAATATTTAACTATTGTTAAAATGTTTCTGTGCATGCAACTGAGAAACAGAAGCTAGTAAAACAAAAGCTACATATGGGAGGAGCTGGACGTCTGTGGGAAAACCCTCTGCTGGTGCACACTTCCATGTGTGTGCCCCACTAAAACTTTAATTTGCAGCAAATCAGTGCCTTCAGGATTCACAGACCTCGTCCAAGTTTCCACCTATCAAACAGCTTGCAATCTGTCATTTGTCCAAGGCACCGGCGCTAAAAAGGCATTGTTTCCATTCAGTGCCAGGCATACAGTGGGCTCTGGGACTGGCAGCCAGCAGCAAGCTGAAGCCAGCAGCCCATTCTTTTCATAGAGCCATTTAATGGGCTGAATCAGCCAGCTGAATCACATTCACACCACAGGCCTTTCTGTTGCCGGAACAAACTGAACAAACACAGCACGTCTTTATCAAGTCAAAATCCCCTCAGCAGGTCTCCGTGCTCAAAACCAAGCACACTCGGAGGGAGGAGTGACTGGCGGAAGACTGAGGAAGTGAGACACGACCGAGGAAAATAAAGAAATGAGGTGTGAGACGGAGAGAGGGTGGTGAATTTAGAAAAGGTTACTCTTCGCTATTTCTGTCTTTCTTATCTAAGTGAAACATTGTGGAACTGAAGCGGACTGACAGAAGACAAATGATTCCTTTGGATAAATAAAAGTCAAGCCATGAAAAGCGGTGTTGGCCAAGTGTGCAGAAACAAAGCTTTATATTCTTTATTTTGGCAGCTCAAACATTTACTTTAACTGTTCTTACCTAATATTTCATTCAGAGAAACTTTTGTCAAGAAACTCGGCAATTATTGCAAAAAGCGGAAAAAACTGCACTGTGTTATACAGAAGTTTGTAACATCTTTCAGCACATTTCACAACATTGATCCAATATTTAAGGTTTAAGCACATAAAGAAGGAGATTTTCGTGGAAAACATGCAGCAGAATCCACCGTTCACATGACGGCATCTTTGACAGTGAGTACAAGTACAAACAGGATGCCGGACAGAAACTAAACTCTATAGCTGAGCTGAGCACACTTAGTACATTTACAACCACTGATGTTAAAAAAAGTCAAATCAGCTTGACTAAAACTGGATTTTTAAAATGTATGTTAACATGTCAGTCCGACTGAAATCAGACTTAACTGTAGAGTTGGACTAACATGCCCGGATAATTCGATGGGAAGTCGAGTTATTCCGTCATATAAACACCTCAGACGAATTTTAACTGGACTCAGCGCTCTGCGTGTGATCGCTGATGCCTCCCTCGGTGTTTACACATCGGGACCATTTGTTACTAATGAGGTAGAAAGGGGTGCTGCAAATCAGGTCAGGCATTAAAACATGTAAGCACTGAGGGGGGACTTGTGTTTCTTATTTTGGCTTTTTTATCTTAAATAAATAAGTAACCCCCAGCTACCCTCCTCCTCTGATAAATGAAGTACGGTCCCACAACACCAACACAAAAGCTCAGTGATGTACTGCTGTTGACGCAGTCAAAGCTAAAAAAAAAAATAATCAATATCACTGTAAGTGTACACATAATTTGAATATTTGCTCCTCTTTACCTTACACAACAGCGGAAGAGCAGAAACTCTGCAGTGGAGTAAAATGAGTCAGTGGAGTAACAGCTTCAAATCCCCGTCAGTAAGGGCTGTCTAATGGCAAGGTAAAGCATTGAAAATATTCACAATAAAGCATATAATAAAACAGATATTGGTTTTTTAAGGTGGCTGAAAGCTAATCAATGAGGGCAGAGTTTGCTCAGCGCCATTTGATTACATGTACGTGACGTAGTAGTTTTCTACCCCAAAGTACTGCAAAAAAACAGTCATGATTGTGATTCTGTCTATATCATAGATGGTATAAATAATATAGGTTTATTGGCATATCTCCACCTGCCCTGGTGAAGTTGGACACACTTCCGTCAATAACTCAATTCTCTCACAGTGCTTGTATACTGGGACAAGGACAGACCTAATCGAGCTTTAACTGTAGCTCGTCTAAACACGTAAACGTTCTGACTGAGACTGTAAAAACACCTTTTCTCTCTGCTTTCCTGCACAGACAGGCATGAGTGACGTCTCGCAACAACCACCCTTGTTTTAAGTGGAGAAGGAGGGTCATCGGGGGTCGGATACAGTTGGTGGGAAATCACTGCTACCTGATTGGAGGCGGATGGGCGCACTTTTGGACCTACTCTGGAAGGTCCACCTTGGATGTGGTTTAGTGTGGCTCAGGGCTGCAGTTTGACTCAACTCAGCCAAAAGCTTAGTCATTGATATAATATGTGTGAAATGTACAAAACTAACTTATCTGTCTGCAGAAAGTACAATAAGAACATTTTCCTCTCATGACTGGGATTGTTGTTCATTTTAAACCCCGATTTTGCACAACTCAGTGAACAAAAATGTGTTTCAGGTGAAATCTGACGGCTGAAACTCGGCTAAAGCATTACAGAGAAAGCATTATGTTTTTTCCTGTCCACGAGAGGCTTATTAGCATAACAAATGTGTTTGAGGCATGTAATCAGCAGAGAAGGATGTACTATTAGGCTCCGGAGGGAATTGTTCCCTGGTACAAAACCCCAGAGGAGGGGGCAGGAGCTTGACTGCTACAGTGTAAAGGTCTGTGTGTTTCAGTTAAGAGCATGAAAATAAAAGTGAAGAAAACATATTCCTGCTGCAAAATGTCCAAATGTGACATTTAAAGGTGGGCCTCCTGCTACCTAGGTAGCCAGCCTGCTGCAGCTGCACACGGAGCTCCACCGCAGCCTCGAAGCATCCCGCCCACACACTGCCATGGAAACGGCATGCATCAGATAAAGTCTTTCAGCAGGTCAATACAAATATTCCCCAGCAGCAGTCTTCTTCTATTAATACTGCCAGCGCTCACTCAGGCCTTATTTGGAAACCTACGGGCTTTTCCACGTCACAGAGGGAAAGTGAGAGCAGAAAAACACAGCTCCCGTTTAATGACCTGGAAAGGTGCTTAAAATCTATAATCATTCTGTAACATAATTTAAAACATGTAATTATGATCATTTTATCTTTTTTCGATAGACATTTTTCCCTTGCGATTAAAAAATAACTTTCTAAATCCACTAATTTCCTGCAATTTGTGGATCATTTCTTACCAAGTTGCTCATTGCCTTTTTTGCCTATGTTTCTGAAAGAAATTGCACCAATTTGCTCCGGGTTCAAAAGGTTAAAAATTTGTGAAAGGCGTCTGAAAGCGGCACAAGAAAAGTGGTGTCGCTCCAAGTGTCAAAGGGTCAATGGATGCAAATCAATCAATGTCTTCTCAAACTTCACGCACATAAATCAGGAAAGATCATTTTCAGTAATTTTTCCTCTGTGATTCATGCATATTGTTTTGCTCCACTCGCTCACGCTGACTCATTTTCATACTATTCAAAGCCTGCTGAAGCAAAGTCGGTCAAGAGCACTCAGGCACGTCATTTCCATTTAAAAAAACTGTTTAAATACAAGCAAACTAAATTCTGCTCAATGTCCCCAAATGACCAAGCAGCCATGACGGCCAGGATGCTCCAAACAAGCTGTTGATGCACAAAAAAAAAAAAAACGTGATATAACACACACAGCAAAAAAAATGCTCATAGGACTCCCACAGGTGTTTCACTCTTTCTGCACGTCCTTGTTTCTGTTATCATCGGATCAATGGAGGCCACTGCAGCAATCAGCACCAGCAAATAAACACCTGCAGGTTTACAGCACTCAACACCACTGACACATCTGCATCATTATGTGTCTGTGCTGAGAAATATGTGGTTTATAAAGGAAAAAAAAAACAAAACAAAATACTGGTTTTTAACCAGCGCCGGGCTGACAACTGAAGCTGGCACAGGTGATTAGATTTACGGCACATGGTAAGGTGTAGAAAAAAAACATCAAATCTGGACAGAAGGTTAACACCGGACTCCTGCATGAAAGTCCAGGGTTTGTTTGATCAATCCACCATTCCTTCCCTCTGTCCTATACGAAGAGGCATGTCTAAAATCTGATAAGCCACTCCTGATGCCACTCCATTATGATTATATGCCCAGTCAGTTTGAAATGTTTGATCAGTAAACTGAATTTTCGTTTATAAGTGCAATTCAGTTTTAAACCTCAGAGGCAGTAATGTGCCAGTAGTGTCTAGTCTCACTAATTTTACAAATAAACTGATACAACTATTAAAACGTTTGTTCACACAGGCTTCATTATTTAAATTTGTCAGCTTTTTTAATTTTACACTTGCCATTGTATTATTTACTTTCGTAGGAACAATGTCTTTCATAAAGTATGGAAGCTTTATTTTACATTTGTGTGGCGTCACTCTATTGTGTTGTGATTGGCAGGTCTACTTATATTTTGAACTAAGACACTGCAATGGTGGTAATTAAAATAGGTATGGGTAGTGGAGACAAAAATGGTAAATTAAAGCTATGCCGACGCGCGTGCCTGCAACAGCACTTGGTCTTCATGCCCCCCTGCATACGTCAGTGCCCCACTTAGGCTACCCAAAAAAGTCTAGGACCTTCAAGCTCCTTATATGACATTATTACCAGCAGCATTTAAACCTGATGCGTATCTGTTCTTTGTGTTCTCTGCTGACGCCATCTAGCGGTATATCATCCAGACGCTAAAGGTGGCTTTGGGTGTCGGGATCTGATGCTGAAAGCACTGCAAAAGTGGCGTTATTTGGCAATTTCACAATGATAACCGCCCAGATTTACAGTGTAACAAACTTAGATCTCACTTTGAGGTTTTATTTCACATCCAAAACAAGAAGTGCTCATGAAATCCTATTCTACAACAAACCTGCTGATTAAGGAGCAATAATAGTAACCATGAAAGGTGTTGGTCCAGCTTGCCTCTGTGCCTGTGTCCTCGTGTGTGTACATTATTTTAGTGGATGATTAATAATTGCCAGCAGAGGCCATAAAAACAACAGAGAAAGACATCACAGGTGTCAATATTTACCCAGAGTTTCTACCCTCCTACGTCTCTCCCACACCTTTCTTTTTCAGTGTTTCTAGCATCCACCCTGAGGCGTTGGGCTTCGTCTCTACTCCTGAGCTCTCGCCACGCTTCCAACAGACTTTTCTTTTATACTCAACTATCTTTCAAAGATGCCCAACATGATGTCTGCGGAGGACTGGCGGCCAACATCCAGCCCACACGAGTGATGACAGCAAGCAAACCAGACCACACTGTTCTGCGGTAATGTAAGATTCAGTGTTTCTGATAACACATTTTTAATACGACGACACACCAGCAACTAGTGCAGCTGTAGGGTGATGTTTTGATGAGCATTTCTCAGTGGTGTTTGTATCACTTTCTCTACCAGCTGGCTCACATGGACGCATGGCGAGACACATTTTTGCAGCCTGCAAAAGGCAGTAATGCAAATGTGACATAGGTTTCACAGATGCTTTAAAAGTGTAGTTGGTAACTTTTAAAAGAATCAATTTGTCATAGCTACTGAAACTGTCAAACAATCAGATTATGTTATTTCTCAGAAACATATGGTAATGCACTGCTTAGCTCTCCTTATGAGTCCTCTGCCTCTCTCTATATCTCTAACACCTGATTGTTGAACTTTGAAATTAAAATTACTGCGACTGCAAGATCAGAAATTCCCAGAGTGAGGCAAAACTATAAACTCTATTTTGAGCAAAAGTCAGTGAGTACTTCAGCACTGTGTCAGTATCACTTTTTCTTTTACTTTTAATTAGATTATTATTGATTTCAAGGGTTCCCCCCCTTAGGTAGCACACTGAGGCACATTGTGCTCTTTAAGGATCATGTGCTTCATGACGATTACAGCGAGCAGCCTCATTCTGCAGGGCAATGTACAACAAGGTGAAATAAGTCTTTCACGTGAGCGCCTGCAGTTATTTGTTGCCAGATTTTACCTTCGAAAGCTGTCAGCTGCTGAATGAATGCCTTTGTAACCGTGACCAAACCTGAGGATCACACAGCGCACACCAAACATAGGTTTTTGTTTCATAAGTTCTGTGGATGCAATATGTTTCGTATCACTATGACGATCCTATAAGGCTTCTATTATTAGACTCCTGTGTTATTTCTGCTTTGGGAAGGCAAAGTGCACTCTATACTGTTCATTAAATTAAAGGTATCTTAATGAAAACTGAAAGCTTTTTATTGGAAAATAATCATGTGAAGTCTACCGCATTACTTACATGTACTTACATTGTGCATTACTATATTCTAACAGTGTACAGCCTGGACTTATTCATTCATCCTTTAGCCATAAAAAAGTAGCAGTGAACAAACGCACAGGTGAAAGCCAGTGTTGCTTCTATTTTAAAGAAATTGTGATATATATATATTTGAATTCAAGTGGTCTGAGAGAAAACTAGACTTCTGCACCTCCTCTTGGTTGTTTTCAGGCTTTAGAAAATCCGGCCTGTGATGGGAGACTTTGACCAGTCACAGGTCATTTCAGAGAGAGGACGTTCCTGCTCTGCAAATGCAGATGTGCGTGCACATCTCTTCAGATGGTAAAAGCCTGATTCGATGGAGGAGAATCCTGCAGAGAAAGTTGATATTCCAGCATTGACAACAACAGCACACACTACAAAGCAACCCACAAAAAGGAAGACGGACTAAGAGAGTAGAGAAACGCTACAACACACATACAACAAATAACTATGAGCGCACTTTATTAAAGTCAGTTTTTCCGTTTATGTAATCTCCTCCAGGAACACTTTGAAGACATTTTCAGCCTGGGCCACGAAAAGCATTTTTCCGGTCCTGAGAGTTTGGTGCTTTTGGTGAGGTGTGAAAACTAATTTAAAACTTGGGTACGCCACAAAACTGTCGCCAAGGGTTCAGTTCAAGGCAGCGAGCTTTAATGCGGCCCCACAGACTCTGCATCAGATGTGAAAGCCTCTGTGCCTTATGGTGGTATTTGAACAACCTGATGTCCATCAGTACATACAATCAAAGCCCCAGGCAGGGAAAAGGCCCAGTCTGCAGATAAAACAAAGTGTCTACTTACAAAGTACAAAGTAAATATCCAAAGTTGCTCAAAGTTGGAGGGGATGGTGGGTGTTGAGTCCCCTTGGTGAGCAGCCTGCCAAGCTGCAGACCACTGTTCAAGACCAACAAACAACAACACTGGTTGTTTTTTTGGCGATGCTTCACAGCATTTCCACCAGTGTTTTTGCAACATTTCCCAGCAGCGTTTAAGCACTGAATTCTGTTGTTTTTCAACGACACATCGTGACTTTTCCCTGCAGATTTTGAGCCACTGACCCTGGGTGTGTACGGCTGACACATTGTGGCGTTCCCCAGCAGCACATGAGCCACCAAACCTGGGTGTTTTTCACAGACACATTGCAATGTTTCCCAGAAACCTTTGAGCGCTGAACTTGCTTGTTTTTCACCGGCACACTGTGACTTTTTCCAACAGTTTTTGAGCCACTGAACCTGGATGTGCACGACTGACACACTGCAGCATTTCCCAGCAGCATTTGAGCCACCAAACGTTATTGTTTTTCACAATAACACATCATAGCGTTTCCTAGCTGCATTTGTGCAGCCAAACCTGGGTGTTGTTAATTTAGGCGGCGGGATGTCGAACAGCATAGATGCGGCGCAAAAAGAGTGCTGAGCCCAAGCCTTATAATGGAGGGGAAAACCCTGGCCAACTATCTTGACAATCGTTGAATCTGATGAATTTCTTGAGGTTTTAAAGGGTCAAATTCTCTGATTTCAGCTACTAAAAAGCAAATATTCCCTGGATTCTCTTCTCCTCTCTGAAAGTAAACTGAATTTCTTCAGGTCGTGGACAAAAAAAAGACTTTTGAGGATTTCATCTTTGGCGGTGGGAAACAATGAACATTTTTCACAATTATTTTGACATTTTATATACAGAACATTTTAATAACTGAGAAAAAAGAGGATCAAAATAATCTTTATTTGCAGCCCTACCTGGACCAAGTGTGAACATGTTCTCAACCATGCCTCTGCATTTCGTGACTTCGAAAGTCACCCTTCGCCGACATCTCAAGAGCACAGAGCACCAAAATACATTTACTGTTGAGAAACAAAATGTGAACAGGAAGCAATTCAGCAGAGCTTGGTTGTGACTGGGAACATGTCTGGAATCGTTCTTCAACATGGGGGCACAACAATGCTTTCAAGCAGCGCTGATGCCTCACAGGAGACGCTGAACTCCTGGGAACCAAAAGGTCATTCTGTGAGTCATGCCTTTGAAGAAGAAAGACAAGCCCAACGACAAACAGAAGAAAAAGCATGTTTAATTTTTCATCTCATGCTTCAAAAGAGAAGAGACAGAGAGGGGACACCAAACTGGAGATTCTTCCAAATATAGACCCTGCATTTCAACGCCGGCCATACGGGACACACGGCTGCGTGCTATACTTTGATGTCAACACCTAGCACTCAAATCTTTTTTCCTCCAAAGCGCTGAAAACTCGGTGAGGAAACAAATCCATATTTTAATAGCCAGGTAGGTCTGAGCATCCAGTGTGCCTCGATCCACCCTGACAAAAGGAAGAAATGACAACTTGTAGGAATTCTCTCTGCCTGCACAGATTTATTCAAAGCCGGGAGGTTAAAGGATTCAGTCTCCATCTCCTCTAAGGCCTCAGAACCAACACAGCCTTATGAAAAGGTCTAAAACAATGCCACAAATATCCTGTGACACACTCACCATGTTACAGGAGAAGCCCCGAGCTCACAGAGAGAAAAGAAGCGGACTGAGACGGCGTCCCCTAGTCTGCCCGAATGATGGAGCACGATGAGAAACACTAATGTGTCTCCTGGGACGACTCGTCCTGCGGTAATACCCGTCATGCATTCCCTTGGCTGGTGCCTTTTGAATTGTTTTCAGACAGATAAATCTCAACATGTTTAGTGGCATCATTTACACAACTAAACTGGCAGAAAAAGACAAAAGAGTAAAAGCAATTAGCAATCAAACTGGAAGCAGAGGAAAACAGATAGTCGAGCACTGTCCAAAGCTGCAAAACCCACCAACCACCACCTCTAGAGCTCACTAATTAACACGTTTTTACCTTGTTTCTTCAATCTGTACACAAACAGAAGTGTAAATACAACAAACTGGTGTATCTAGGTTCTGCTGTGTCTCCTGTTCATGTTCCGGGATGCCGCTACCTTGATGTCAGCACAAGCACATGGTGAGATTACGCTGCATGTGGAACCACATGGCACCCAAAACAGAAATAAAAACAACCTAATCAGACGGAAAGTGAACACCAGGCTCCCGCATGACAGTACGAGCTTTGTAACATTGTTACCGGCAGTGTTTTAACGTGACGCTGTCTTGCCGTGTATCATGCACACGCAACAGGTTAAATCCGGCCACATATTCAGGTGACGCCGAACAGCGGCAATTCATGCAGATGCAAAAGGTGACTTTGGCATCAGGGTTTTATACCAAACAAAACGACAGAATTTGATGACTTTGAAATGAAAAAGGGTTGTTTTTACTGTTTTACTTTACCAAAAAGCTCTCACCTTAAGTCATCACATATCGCCACTTTGTCAGTGGACTTTCATGTCTACATAGTTTGCTCTAGGTATCCTCCTGCATTTGTTGTTGACACTGCAGCAACCACTACTGGGATGTAAACAAAAGCATGTTTAGGATTAGACGACAAAAGCACTCTGCAACCAACGCCAAATGTCAATAAAATCACATGGTTGGGTTTAGACAAAAAACGCACAGGGGGTTAGGTTAATGCAATGAAAAAAACATGGTTAGGTTCAGAGAAAAACATCATGGTTTGGCTCCACATTTATACGGGTAGGAAACAGCAGGCCTGGGTGAATGTCCGAATTTGCTTTGACCCTCCAGCGGTGTATGGCGGTGCAGTCTTGGCAACCAGCAGCGTATCATACTGCTGCAAAAGGTGGCTTTTGGCATTGGTATCTTACTCTGAAATCACTGACAAAGCTGCAGTATTTAACAAACTCAGAATAAGAAAAGGCATGATTTCCATACTGAACTACTCCTTTCCAGTTGCACTGACTATTTTGTATTTACTCATATTTCAGACTATTCCTTTAAAGACAATCAGTTCTTCTAAAATGTGATCAAGCAAACTGCACATTTTGATCAAACTGCAGCTAAATTAAGAGAAGCACTGACACCTGGTCTGAAAGACAATGAGGAAGATCTGTAGGTGGAGGACAAATGGGAATAGAGGTAATTATGGGATTGTGATTATCAGTCAACTCAGTGAACTATAACACATACACTCATGAAAACACAAGAAAGACTGGGTGGCTTTTTGCGGTTCTCTGTTAAACCTGCACAAACAAGACAACAAAAAAACTGTGAATTTCTCAAAGTAACTGCAATGAGTTAAGTGTACCCCTAACTGTGCTGCCAAGAAAATTTGGTATTGGTGCCCCTGTGCCATTTGCAAGTTTTAAAATTGGATAATATAAAGCTGCTCTCATTCCAAGGTTGTCAAAAACGAACGCTATGTCATGCCCCTCGTTGGCATCTCATTTCATCGCACAGGACACACTCGGCACACTTTAGCATTTCTATGTGACACACAGCTCACACACACATATCATGTGAATAATGTTGAGAAAAACAAGATCATGTTTTGGTAAATGCATTTGTTACGTGACCTAATGTAATGTTAATTAACCACGAAAAGTGCACAATGACAGCGTTTACTGTAAGAACACCATCACTGCTTTAGATAGGAAGCTGTAATGAAGAGCAGTTTTTGTGCAACTATTCTACTGAGCCTGCTTTTCATACAAAATTTAATAATACATAAACACAGAAGCACAATGGCACTCATAGATGCAAACTGCAAGATAAAGGCCACAGACAAGCCCTTTTGCCGGCGAATGGGCTTATTATTCAAAATATATTCACAACATGGCGTCATGTGAGCACTTACAGCAGTGAAGGGGCGTGTGTTTCTCTGATGAATTTACAACTGAGCAGCGTTCAGTTATTCTGCGCTCACTCACACTGTTGTAAGTGGTTTTTATTGTCTCTGTTTAGAGTGTATGTTCCACTCAGGTCCACAAATAGCTCTAGTAAAGACAGATCAGCAGTCGCAATGTAAAATATTGAGTACTTCATTATGTGTGAGTGGGAAAAGAAAAAGCTACAGAGCAGTCAGTCTTACAGGGAATTACTGGGTCCATAAGTGAGTGAGTGAGTGGTTACATGTATATGATTCACAGCTTAAAGTAGATATTCTCACCAGTCGTGCAGCTCTGTGGATGGAAGTGTGACTGAAATATCTCAACAAGTATTTGGTTCAGGCGTTCATGGTCACCTGAGGATGATTTTGTTTTCGCCTGACCATTTAATGCTACAATGAGGTTCACTTTTTTGGTTTTGGGTGAAATGTGTTGATTAAAATAGGTTATAATGAAATTTGATACAGAAATCCATGGTCTCATGAGGAATAATCATAATTACTGCTGCAACCCTCCTGACTTTTCATTCAGCACCACCAACAAAGCAGAGTTTTCTCTTATCCACTAAAACATAACACAGCTCGGTCGCCAACATTTGACTCTGCAAACCATGGATACGTTACATTTGTATGTTTCATATGAATCATATAACGTTTCCTGAGTGACGTAGTGTATGAGCTGAGTTTGTCATTAGAGGTGGTGAGGATGGTGGATGGCGTGACAGATAGGTGAAACACCTGCTAAGCTGCAGACCAGTGTTTGAGACCAACAAACATAAAAACAGTTGTTTCTCAGGAAGTCATCACTGTGTTTCCAGCAGCTTCTAAGCTACCAAGTGGGTTTTTCAACAACTTGTTGCTCTTTTTCAACCAAGGATAGAGCCATGAAAAGCAGATGTATATTACCGCAACATTTCTGCATTTTCAAGAGGCCTTTAAGTCCACAAATGTGGATGTTTTTCAGCAACCAGTAGCTGCGTTTTCACCAGGTACAGTGCCACAAACAGTGTTTTTTTTTTTTTTTTTTTGCTGTGTTCAGCCAGCTTAGTTCCACAAAAGACCGTGACCGTGACATCCCTGCACTTCCAATGGGTTTTTTGTCAGCTCCTTCTTTTAACCATAAATTGTTGTTGTTCAGCTGAGATAGTTCCTCGAAAAAGTGGTTATTTGTTTAGCACGACACATTTTATCCATCAAACTGGATGTTTTCAGTGACCTGTAACCGTGTTTTCACCGGGGATAGCGTCAGAAACTGTGTTTCTGCCCTGGACAGTTCCACAAAATGTTTTTTCTTATTCTAACCATTACTGTGTTTCCAGTCATGATAGTGCCACGCAAGCAGTGGTTGACAGTGCTTCAAAAAGTGTTGTTTTTTTTTACCAAAACATCGATGCATTTCCTGTCAGGATGGTGCGAGACGCCCACCGATGGCTTGACTCTGACTGACGGGTGACAGTCCGCCTGGTGTGTCAGGGCGTTAAAAGGCTTTAAGTGCGAACCAAAGCCTACGGCCTTGTTTGTTAAAAAGTAAACTTTTCAAAAGCCAATGTTGAAGTCTCCAGAGGTTGGGTGTTCCACAGTAAAGAGATGAGAGAGCCTAACCAGAAAATACCAGATTTAGTTGTTAAAACATTATTCCAATAAATAATTACATGAAAAAGTATGTGATTCTCCGAATTTTATGATCGCGATTAAGAAAGAATCCTGTTAATTTAAAGCAGCGGCACAAACTCATTCAAGAGCAGTCCAATGAGACGGACACGGAGTTGGCTGCACATTGAGAACTGCTGTTTTATATCTAGTTTGGATGCCTACTTTTAGTACTCCCATGGAGTAAGCAATATTTGTGTCTCTGTGCCAGCTGGCTGTCTATTATCTCAGCCCGCAATATCTCCTCCAAAATTAGAGCCAACTGCAAACTCCCAAAGCAACTGAATAAGCAGAAAACAGCCCAAATCGAAATACTCCTACTTCTCAGAGGAAAAATGAATTTTTCATAAAACTGACAACATACAACAAATCACAAGGCTTGAAATGGACCCATGGAACCTGATCTGAGCTTTCTGTTAGCAGAAAATAATAAAAGAGGGAAAGATCCCCTGACAACAGCGGTGCTTAACATATAAAGTTATGTCAAGTTAAAGCGGCGTCTGATAAAATCTGTATGTCCGACATGATCAAAGGACGCTCAAGCGGATACTGCAAACACAGTATGACATTATATGAGTGAATCATGGTCGTCTAAGGAGCAGTAACAGAGCGAATGATCCAATAATTCCTGTTTAGGGAAAATAAATGTGTGTGTGTGTGTGTGAGTGTTTGAAAGAGAGAGAGAGCTTAGTGAGAGAAAGTACCAAGCCTCCAACATACCATGCATACCTCTCTGACCCAGCAGGGGATAAATATTAATGTTCAGCCTCAGTATATGTGCAACTCTACCCTCTTCTGAAAATTTACTTCACACCATTATATGAAGGATGAGGCCAGATAGCCAAAAGTAATCATTTTAAAGGCTCCATGATCAATATAAAAGTGATTAATGATTACTTTAAAGGCCACAAAAAGAAAAATATTTAGCAAAACACAACGGTGATACTTGGCATTTGTATTAAGACGATTTTAAAACAATGTTTGTAAGTATGCAATAGAGATGGAGTGAGAGGCATTAAGCTATTCTTAGATGTTAATGCACATGAGCATAAACACAGCTGCCACACTACGGCTACATTTAGACGGATTGGCCCTAACAAAAATCAAAGTCTTTCCTTTTAAAAAAATTTTTAAAAATTGCATTCATAGGATAACACTGTGAGAATGATACTCGTGCACACGGATCAGTAAAAACAACTGAAAACGCTGTAGTATGCATGTCAGGCCAGTAGCTGGTGGTTTAACTTTGTAATGACACACCATAGAAGAACACCACGTGCATGTGCGAAGAACCAAATGTTTCACGCAAGAACCGTTGCCGTGTAAACAGCCCCTCAGACTGAACACAGTGACAGTGACTGAGGTGCAATTTATTAAATATATGAAAAGTTATCAAGTATAAAAATTCACGGGATAGTCAGGAAGGAAATCCAGACATTCCTAAAATGTGGAAAACGAGGATTAAAATGGACATTCAAAAGTTTTTACTGTTGTTGCTAAACCATTGAAAAAGCCGACATGTTTCCACCACTGTGGATCATCATCAGAGCTTTACAAACACATGCATCATAAGAAAAGTCACATTCACAAATTCACGGGGCGACTGTGGCTAAGGAGTTCGTTAACTAAGGAAGTTTGGTGGTTCGATCCCCGGCTCCTCCAGTCAACACATCACAGCATCCTTGAGCAAGACACTGAACCCCAATTTGCTCCTGATGTTTCACTGGTGTGCAAGCACGTGTGAATGTTTCAAAACCTGGGCAGCAGGTGGCACCTTGTGCGGCAGCCTCTGCGGCCACTGCATGAACGTGCGTGCACGGGTGAATCGTTCTGTGAAAGGTTAGATGGAGGACAGTTTACCACAGTTCATCTCTACATACTACCCACACTGTTTTTTTTAGTTGGTTCAAAATAAGCAAAGTATCTTCTCAAGATCATTAAATTACTTTTGAAACTCAAGTTAAATAAATATCAGATAGTTTAAGACTTTTAGTAATAAGGAACTGTAGTTTTACTTCAGTGTGACTTTCAGGTACTTCATCCATCACTGGGGTTACTTAGGAATTTGTTGCTTCATGGGTCAAAGACAATCTGATGAAGAAAGAGGGAGCAGGAGGACTGGGAAAAGAAGAAAGTGCTAATAAATAAAGTTCCAGCTTTATCTTTGGTTCCTTACTGATAAATGTCCAGCAGGGGTTTTAACACGAGGACACATACGTGCGTCAGTGAGATCTCCCCGTCTCCCCTGCCCTGCCTCCACTCGTTCCACAGTTTTATCCACACAGCTCGTGATGTTCTCTGTCTGCCCGTCTGTTGTGTTTGGGTGTCTGGGAGCCGTCCGGCGGCCAGCGGCCATGACAGTTCTGTCTGAGTGATCAAACACACCCACGCTGTGATTTCCACAACAGCGAGCCAAAACAGACTGGAGGCCCTCGGAGGCTGTTGGACCGAGTCTCAGTTACAACTGGCCCGTTCAGTGACAGTTTACACTATAACACCTTTCAAAATATGCCAACTGCACTGCTGAGCCTGCCAAAACCCTTCAGACTGTCGTCTGGTAGTGTCAACATTCCCGAAAAAACACATCTCGACATATCTACAGCACCAGATCTCCAGAATAATCCGTGTCTGTGGTGCAGAAGAGCAGCTTCATGGTGACCTTTTGGGCTCAGAAGATATTGTTTTTTTAAGTCATCATCTGAATAAACTTTACGACATATCATCTTAAATATATCTCAGCATTGCAATACGAACAGGCACAACTGGTTTCAAATTGTTTTACTTTGGTCTGTAGAAAGTTTTTTTTTTTAATTAAGCACTTTATTGTAGTTTTATTAATGCACTTTAGACAGCTAAATCCCATTCATAGGCATAGATTTTGTGGGAGAGGGGTCTAAGGGGACAATAATATTCAGTTATGTCAAGTCAAATTTTATTGACCGGAGTGCTAAACAATCATAAAATAAAATACAGAAGAAACAATAGAGACAGGAGAAAATAAACATAATAAAACTGCAGGACAACAACGATTAAGTTATTATGCTCAATCGTACATCACCAAACACAGGTGGTTCTGAAGTAGCAGTTTAAAGGTTTCTAGTGTCAGAGCTGTTTTGATTTGTGTAGTTGAGCTGTTCCAGAGTTTAGGGTCAGAGTCGCTGCTGGCTTTGTGCCGACTTCAGGAAACATCCAGTAGCATCTGATCAGTCGACCTTAATGCTCACACTGGAGTGTGAAGATACAGTAATTCTTCTAGATAAGATGGCTCTGGACCATTTAAAACCTAAAAAACCAACAATAAAATCTTAAAATCGATTTAAAAATGGACAGGAAGCGTGAAGTGAGGCTAAAACTGATGTTCTATGATCGTGTTTCATACTAACTGCAGATGATTAAGTGTCGACTGATCTACACCCACATACAAAGAATTACAATAATTTAGCCAAGAGGTAATAAAAGCATGAATAACTCGAGATCTAGACCTTAACCTTTGCTAAAAGTACATTGAAAAAAAGTTTGTTTTGACAGTTAAACTTGTTGAATGTCAAAAAAAAGGTCCACTGCGTGATGCTGCAGGGCCAAAAAAACAGCAGTCATCTAATAGGTCTGGTCATCCAAACACAACAATCTGTCCTAGAACATATGCATTTGTCCAAGTAGCAGAGGACTTTAACTTTGAAAAAATAAAAGACACCTTCACCATTAATTAACACAGAAAATGCACAAAGTGGTGCATAAAAGCACTAAAATCAAAAACAAAATTTTCTGGAAGAGGACCTCCAAACCCTCCGTTTCATGTGTCCTCCTCAATGTTAAAGCGAAACCTTCGCCCTTGATCCCCTTATCAAGTATTTTTTATCTAGAAAGCTAAATGTCTTGACATTTTTTTTTAACAAAATACAAAAGAGACTTTAGCAGTGAATAGACTCTTATCAACACACATCATCATAAAAATTGTTTGTATTTTCAAAAAGCCAGAGCAAGTGTCTGAGCTTTTGGAGTTTTTAATGCAGTGTGTGGATCCTCTGTCTGTTTTCTGTCTTTGATGCAGCACCTGCAAAAGCTTTTTTTTTCAACTGCGTGCACATCTGTCCTTTATGTTGTTGAAGCATTTGAAATGAAATCCCATATTTCTTCAGAAATAAGCGTGAAATAAAACAAGCACGAAAGCCTGAAACACAGGCTATGTGTTAATCATATTTGAGCGAGGGAAATGTTAAATTATTGTAGCTGAGGTTTAAAATTATGAGGGAAATTATAAGTCAAAATCACAAGAGCAAATAGGCTAAAAAGCTTTTATTTTCATGCATTTCATGCAATCTGTCCTGTAAACTCTCTTCAAATGAGCAGCGAGCGAAGCTGTACAGCGACGTGTCTGTGTCACTCTGCTATGCAGCTGTGTTACGTTTCTGTAAAGGGTTGTGAAGTTTGATTGATTCAACTAACACACCTAAAACGATCAAATACAAAAGTACAAAAATTCGGCTCCATTTGAACTCACAAGGTTTACAGACATAAAGATTGTCCCATACTAAACACATTTTCCCCACAAATACAGCACGCTAACATTATTAGCATAAGCCTATGGCATTTTACATTGCATAAATTAGCCTAAACAGACTTTTCCTCTTCCCATATAAAGCCAAAAACAGCAAATTATTTAAGTAAAACTCACAAGGTTTACCAACAAAACAATGTTCTTATAACAACCACATTTTCTCCACACAACTAGCCCAAGACATTTCACATTGCACTAGCAGATTTTTCTCTACTCATGGGAAAAAAGGAAAAACATTTAACAAAGTAACTTTGACAAAATTCAGCTCCATTAGCCTATTACTCTCAAGTTTCCGAAGACAAAAATAAAAACACACTCGCCCGTTGAGGCGAGTGGACTTTTCCTCTACTCATATGAAGCCAAAAATGCCCATTGTAGAAAGATTTCACTGCAGTTATAACGACTTCTTTACTTCCAGTGCTTCCCTGGATTCATCTATAGAGTCCTTCCCGACACGCATATAAAATAAATAACTCACAATAGTGCTTTTGTTGTAACAAGAACACTCTCTTCCAGCTATCTGCTGTTGTTCTGTTGTGTTACTTGTGACAAGTTAAGCTGAGATGCCATTAGCGAGGCACAAGGACGAGGAGGAGAGGGACACCATACTAAACACAGCTTGGTGTTTTCATGTCAACAGCTTCAGCAGCTTTCTGAGGACGTAGCTGCTGGATGGATGGTTGGGAGTGAAAAAAGAGGTGTTGACTATTTTTAGAGGAAGTAATTGCTGAATTTCCTCTCGTAATACGCATCTCGCACCTTTTGAAGGTTTGATGGTGAGTGGATTAGCTTTGCAGCGTAAATGAGGGCGAGGATGTTGTGCTTTATTGTTCAAAGCTCCCATTAGCGAGCTTTCACAAATCTGTTTTTGTTAAACTCAACAAAGAAGAAAAGCTTCATGTCCGAATGCAGGAAAATTCTCTCCGGTACGTGTAGCAGGGATAACGTCTAGATTTAAAGCTTTGTAATAAAGGTATGCTTTACTTAAGCCTTTGAAACCTGGAAAACATCACTTTTGTCATGCTTTCAGATGCCTTTTAAGCATTTAAATCTTAGAAACTTGAGAAAATAGGTGGTCTGATTTCTTTCATGAACACAGGGAAAAGACGTCAATGAGCAATTTGGTAAAAAATGTTCTATGGGTCGCAAGAAATTAATTTGAACAAAAAAAAAAGTCTACAGAAATATTTATAGGGAAAAAAAGCTAGGGAAAATTTGTTTTATTATATTTTTTAAATTATATAATTATAACAATTCATATAATTTCCTGATTAAAAATATGTTGCAGCATAGTTACAATTTTTCAATTTATTTTTATTTTTTAACCTAATTTTCAGGTAATTTATTTGTGCTTTTACTAATTTCTTGCTATTTTTTGAGTCATTTCTTCTTTCATTGCACATTACCTTTTCCCAATAAAAATAGCGATTGAACTAAATTGCTCAGGATTCAAAGGGTTAAACTGTCCTCTGCAAAGAATGATTTCCAAAGCATAATATCTTTTCTTGCCCCATAATCACACATCCCTGTGCGTATTTGCAAGCCTTCTGTGGGTAGTTTGCTCCTTTAAGGGTGGAAATTTGGCACAGGAAATTAAATTGAATGTATCAGTGAAAGTTATTACAGTTAGTCACACAAATTTGCACTTGTATACTCTTGTTTAAATACCTCTATAATATTGCTGTTGCATATTAACCATGAAATGTAATACCAATCCGTAAGAATCTGATTTTTGTTTTTATTCCAAAGGGATGAATATGTATTTAAAAAATTCATCCCAGCAGGCTGAGCAAAGTAGTACCTCATCCCAGCAATGCCCTCCAGCCACAAGCTGCTTGTATCTGTAACCTCATTATTTCGGTCACTACCCAAAGCTCATTATCATAAGTGAAGGTTGGAACATAAATAAACAACCGATGATGGTTTTGTAAATGGTTTTATCCTCACTGGAACAAGCTGCCTTTGATTTTTTAATGCAACTACTTTTTAAATTTTCACTTGCACCTGCAACTTCTTAAAGACCTAAAAATTTTGGGGCTGCAAAACTACACAGAAAATAGATCCCTGCAGACACACTGCCTGCAGCTCTGCTTCTGTTGCTACATTCACTAGAAATTCACTGAATATGACTGAATTTACGAGCAGAGACACGGATCAGGGAAGCTCCGTGAGGATGACAGCCCTCACTAATCCCTGACCCGTGGCTCGTGAGTAGCAGTATCCCTCTCAGCTTTCAGAAGCAGTCGAGGTTCAAACTCCGTCCATATAAGGCCAGGTGGTGAAGACTCTGAGCCTTATCACACCCTAAAGTGTCCGCCCCGCAGTCATAATATGTGGCAAGCATCGCTGGAGACGGATCTGAGGACTGAGGCTTTTCCTTGACAACCAACCACAGAATAATGATAACCTCAGAGCCGAAAGACGGCTCTTCCCACCCAATATGGACCATCTGTAATTTCAGAGCCGGTTTTAGCTCAATCTAACCAGCGCTTTCTAAATATAACAAGAATAAACATATGTGAAGACACACTTCTCTCTCTCTGGTGAGAATAAATACACTCACAACAGTTTGTTTCTCTGAGGGAAACCATTCCCTTTGTATAACGTCAGGATGCTACAGTGTGAGTAGCACAGTCTCTGTAAACGTGCTACATAAAACAACATGATTCCCTGCAGTGAGAATATATAATACACATCAGCTATTAGCATATGGATAATGCTGACGGCTACAGAGCAGATGATTTTGTAAACTCATCAAAAAAAAGTCTATTTTTAGAACACTGTTCACTGCTTGAAGACCCACTGTTTACAACAAACTAATAATCAATCATTTAAAGCTGCAGTAGGCAGTTTAATGTTGGCAAAAATCCCAAAATAAACTGAGCATGTTGGAATTCATTGGAGTGAGAGAAAGAGTGGACTCTTGGCTCTGTTTTCAGGCTGTATAAAGTCGAGCCTGTGACGGGAGACTTTGGCCAATCACTGGTCATTTCAGTGACAGGAGAAGAAGATGAAGAAGATGAAGAAGAAGAAGAAGAAGATTATGAAGATAAGGAAGAAAAGGGAGAAGACAAAGATGATGAGGAAAAGGACAAAGAAGACAGAAACAAAGAAAACAAGGAAGAAAAGGAAAAATATGAAGAAGAAGATGAAGACAAAGATGAAGAAGATTAAGGTGAGGAAGAGGAAGAAGAAGACATACTTCATTTATCACCGAGAGGAAACTCAATTTTTTCACTTGTCATTTACGTGTTACATACGGAGGCCCAAAACAGACACGTGTGCACAAACAACGTTTTACACACGGAGAGACGTCAGAGCGAGGGGGACCGCCTATGTACAGCCGACCCGAGCAGTAGGGGTTTTGGTGCCTTGCTCAGGGGCACCTCGGCAGTGTCCAAAAGGTGAACTGGCACCTCTTCAGCTACTAGTCCACACTCCTTATGTGGTCCTTACTGGGACTTGAACCAGCGAAGCTTTGGTTCCCACGTTAAATCCCTATAGACTGAGCTACTGCCGCCCCAGAGGGCGCTCCTATTGGCTGTTCAACAAATGCAGATCTGCATGTACGTCACTTCAAATGGTTAAAGCCTGATGCAGTGACGAGGGTCCTGCAAACAAAGTTCCAGCCGTGGCAACAACACTAAAGAGCAACCCAAAAAAAAAGGCGGACTTATCAAAAAGAGTCAAAAAGAGAATCTGACAATAAATGAAACAGAACATGTGTCGATATCAGCAAAGTGTTTTGGAGATAGAGAGAAAATCTCACCGGAGCCAGTTCACCAGCCTGACTTTCTGCTGCGCCGTCTCTATATTATATTCCTAATGAACAGTCAAGCTCCAAAAATCTATTTGTGGCAGCAAATATCTAAACTGTCCGTCACAAATAAATGAATGTGTGGGAAAAACCTGCTGCTCCTAAAAAGTGAGACACTCATACTTTCTGTCAGAATTAAATTTGGGATATGTTACTTTGGGTTCAAAAATATAGTTTGTCTGTTTTCCAAAATATACTATGGACCAGGGACACTCAACTTGTTTTACCAAAAGTCTCCAGGGGCCAGTCACTGCAGCACCCACACTTTTTTAGGTTTTAAGGATGTTTGTACGATTTTTGGACATTTTTAGGATTTCAGGACATTTCTAGGATTTTAGGATATTAGGGGCTTACCTAGGACCTCTGTTTGGGGGATGGGGGGATCCTCCACTGGCACTTTTTTTAATAAACAACCTCTATTTTGATGCAGTTTTATGCACTTGTGCACACCTTATGTATACTAAAAGTACAAAAACTATTCCCAGGTTGAATTATTTTTACTGTGAATTAGAAAATGGTTGAGAGGCCACCTTATTGGGGGCCGGATTTGGCTGTAAGTTGAGCATCACTGCTATATAATGAAATTCTAGCCCTAATTTTGTCGGTCTGCTATATGGCTGCTCTTCATTGGGACATTTGTCCAAACGGTTGTGCTCCCCATACAGGAGCAGGAGGGGTAATTGGCGATGGGCATGCTGCCCCACAGCCCTCCTCTGTCATGCACTCTCCCTCCAGAGCACGCTGCTTTTATGTCTCACTCACAATGGCGCCTCTATAAAACTATGAAGGGGTCTGCGGGAGCTGGAGTGATGCTCGATGCCAAGTAGACCAAATCTGTCTGCTCTGTAGAACCAAATGTCTCTTTCAGAACATCAGTAAGATTTAAAGAGAAATTACAATAAAATATATTTGTGTGCACACATTTAAAAAAAAATCACAGTGCAGATCTGTAAATAGGCGGCATGATCGGTTCTGTAATTATCATGTCAAGGACCATTCCACACGGCCATTTCATCGGTGAGTCATCTGTAAATGTATGAGTAACAGAAAAACACCATATTTCCCCTCCTCTGCCCATCAGCGACCTGACGACAGGACAGTGGATTTGCATTCATTACTGATGATAATGGAATTACTCTCCACAATTAGCATAATGGCACATAATGGGCTCAGTGGACTCTTCGTGCCACCTTGACAAAGGCAGCCTGTGATGCGCGCTATGTCACTGTGCATGCAAGCAGACTTTGTGCGCTGCATACATGGTTCAGTCAGATCCCAGTTCTCTTACCAACACTGTCTGAAGAGAGAAAGAGCTGGTTATAGTCAAGAAAAGATTGTGTTTTGGCCTAAAATATACACTGGGGCACAATCTCTGCTGGAAATGCAGTAATGTCTTGGTTTAAAGGAACCCTTTTCCATGGCAATATCTGGGCTGGGCAGAGATTTCTCCGTAAAAAGACAACAGCTCTCCTGCACAATCCCAGATGGAAACCACATCTCGTCAATAAAAAACGCTGAAAATGTAAAACACAACCGTTTCTGCTGCTTGATCAGAGTCCTTTTAACAATACTATCTGAATTTGCACTCTATCACAAAATGGTTTGATATTTGAAAACTAACTTTTTTGGGTCATTTTTTGCCAAAAGAATCTGTAATAATACACCTGCTGTCCTGTTATTTAAAACAAAGTTGTGCAGATTGTGTTGTCATGTTAACATGCTGAGGATTTGCACTGCAAGTTCACAGGACGCCTTATGCTTCAACCTAATCACCACAATAAATGTTGACATTGTATGTTTCCACAAACCATGAATACATTCCAGTAGCAGATTATTTATTAGTGGATACATCTCAGCAACATTGTGGGTAATATGTGGTTAAGTTTAGTCATAAAACCAGTTGATTATGGTTAGGAAAAGATCATTTAGCAATATCATGGCAGGAAATGTAGCGATGTTGTGGCAAAACATAACCGCTCTTGGTGGCACTATCCCAGCAAGAAACACAGCAATGTCTCTGTGCAAGAATCAAAAGGAAGATCTGCACAGTGTATTAAAAGCTCCCAGTAATCATTAAATGGCAACATTTCGTTATAACGGAGATCTCCGTCAGGCCTTTTTTTAAATTAACATTACAAAGCAGAGCAATCAACATAAAGACACAAACACCATGTGTTTGTGTGCGGATCCTCTTTTTTATTCTTGCCTTAGTTATACTTTTTTTATCCAGGTACCTCTGAGTTTTTTGAATATGTGTGCACTCCACTTTGCTTGATACTATCCTGGCTGAATTCACAGCCATGTCTCGGTAAAAAACAACAAATATTTGAGGCACTATCTCAGCAGAGAACATAGCAATGTCTATATAAAAACAAAAGCTTTTCATGGCACTATCTCAGCAGTAAACGCAGTGATGTCTCTGTCTATAATAAATAACGTTTTGAATGTTGATATGATCCATATGAAACCTTCAAATGTTACATACTGGTGTTTTGCAGAAGCATACAGTGTTAACATTTATTCTGGCAACTGAGCAAAACACTGCAGAGCAACCTCTTTAACATTACAAAGACATTCAGCGGTGGAGCTTTCACACTGGGTATTTACAACTGCACTTTATGGCACCGACAAGCCATAAATCACCAAACTAACCACAAATGTGAATGCTGAACACGGCACATGGCAGAAAACATATCTTCCCCTCTCTGGTTGAATTAAGAAGCATATGGCCAGGTGGGAGGTGAACAACACAGTAAATCCAGCCGGGAAACAGGAACTAACTGTTTCCCTGGATATCATGGACCCTGATGGTTTTACACATGAGCCCGCAGACGTACACATCAGAATATAAGCTGTATTCATGAGTTTTTAACCTGGGATCTAATTCCTGTTCCAGCTGCGGCTACGAGCGACGCAGAGATTTGCCGTCTCCGTTCACTGAGTGCCTCTGATTCATTGATTATGAGGTAAGCCTGCGAGACGGGAGAGGAAAACATCCCCTGTGCAGCCGGCAGACAGGGGGACTCACCTAATAAAAATGGATGTGGCACAGCACACACACATACACAGTCACGCAGAAAAACAATACATCATGTCCCCATTTCAAGCCGGGTTACATTAAAACACATTACTCAGTTGATTCTATTTTTAAACCGCCACTCTTTCTCCGTGCTCACGACGAACTTCTCTCCAGCTAAATGTTACAGGTCAACTGTTTCACTCTGGACTCAAGTCCTTTTCTATGAGGTCACTCCAGCATCCAACTGTAGAGAAAAATAACAGAAAAAAGGTCCTGGTTGCCCAGCTAGCAGGGAACGTTCCCACAACATTTGCCAACATTACCTACAAGTTGTAATAATGTTTAAAAGAAAACATTTTAATCTAACGTTCAAAGAACCTTTTCAGGGTGTTTATGGTTGCAAATAATGTCCCTAAAAAGTTAAAGCTGACTAAAATGTAATGTTTTAACAGCAACATTGTTGATGTTTTGGTAATTTTGAAAAGTGACAGAACTATAGAATGTTACAAAACGTTCCCATAATGTTACATGAGAACAAAAAAAAATAACGTTTTTAATATAACATGTCAGAATGTTTTTTTATGAAAAATTTATATAATATAAAAAAAAAAATTCAACATGGTTGTGATTTTTTTAGAGAACATTCTGGGAACTAAAAGAAAACTTTTTGCTGAAAACAATACTAAAACACTGCATAGCAACATTCTAAGAACGTTTTTAGAACCAAAAAATTCACAGCTTGGTGCCCAGGCTGGTAGATCTGTGCACTCACACTAAGTGCCTCTTACACAAGGTCTCTTCTAAGAACAGGGCACGTCCTCTAAGAAACAACTGTTCTAGTCCTTAATATGTCCTCAAAATATTTTGCTATCTGGTCGCACAGCCACAACAAGACAAAAGCAACAGGACGAACGGTGATGATGCTGATGATAAATCAGGGAATCTTCACTGTTATGAAACACTGTTACAAGTGATGTGTGTCAGCAATAGTTGTGACAGAAATCACAGTTTTGATTGCGGGATGCTGCGATGCAGTGTATAATCAAACACAGGAGCTGAATGATGTTCTGTGTAAAGGTGCAACAGTGGTACAAAGGAGAGACTATAGCGCGACCTCTGTGTAAAAGTGTCTGAAAATCTGTCATAATCCACAGAGAGCGACCCCCTTTTACACACACAGACCGTCAGGCCGCGGGCTCCTGGTGATGGTGGCATAAAGAAATGTAAGAGCAAAACATAAAATTAACAGCAGCATCCAGATGGAAACCAACAAGAGGAAGAGACGGCCAAAACCGTGCTACAACAGAGTCTAAAACACGAAAGACTATCTGTGTTGGCTGCCAGTCTTGCTTTGGAAAGACTAACATATATTGTAAAAAAAAAAAAAAAAAAGGGACAAGAACTTTGCATCTTTATGAGGTCCGTATATGGTTTTCTTGGAGGATTCATTGTGCACTGCTCAGATCTGATTTTATAATAACGGTCATTTTATTTATTTATTTACTGTATGTAGGTACTTTTTGTGTGTGCTTTTTTAATTTTTCTGCCAGTGTTGAGGGAATATTATTCTTTGGTCATTTGTTAATGCTCATGTACAATTTATAAAATTTATTTTATTTTTTTTTTAAACAACAAAAAGACAATTTATGACACTTAAGAAAGGCTGCAGAGGATTCTAAGAAGAGTTTATCGTATGGTGTGTGTTACACAGCACCAACTAATTAAAACATGACTAACTTAAAGTATGTAGTATGACATAACAGTTTTCCCAACGGTTTCTGCGTCTTGATTGGTTTGACTAGAATTGTGCTTCTTGGAATAAGACTGTAAACTGAAAAATAAAAAACCAAAACAAACGTCCCATGACTTCACCTTCTCCAGGACAACTCTGTGCAGAGTTTTACCTTTATTTTGCTACAAAAATATAGCTTTACGAGCTGAGAAAATTAATAAAAAGGATTAAATCATTCACTCGTAGCTTTGAGTCTCAGACTTTCATGCATCTGAAATTCACCTTCACCCTGCCGAGGGCAGCATCAAGAGGAAATAATCAGCGCGCTCGTTCACGGCTGTTACATATATACGTTTCATCTGTTAGCGCATTTTTAGTTTTTAGAGGAAACAGCTCTTATTAAACCAGCGAGTCATTCATAAAGGAGAAACCGCAGGGAAACGTTCACTTGTCTTCCTCATATCAAAGAGCTGTCAACAGCAGGCAATACAGCAGCAGCAGAGGGCTGACCATGGGAAAAGACCTGCAGGTCATAGATCTCTCACTACAGCAAATAAACCCAGTCAATACTGAGGTCATGAGACTGCACTCACGTCAAGCTTCAAAGGTGTCTGCTGCTACAAACAAGCTGCAACATGAAGAACAAAACTACATGTGATGTTGCTGTTACCGAGCAAACACACAAGTGTGATGTTAAGAGACGGATTTTGGATGAAATATCACTTTCTTAAATACACTTAACATCAATATTTGTGTGTCAATAAATGGATCAGGTGAGTTGTTAACTAAGCAAGTAGTACACGGACAGAAATGCTGGATGATTAAAGTGTGAATGCATTATTTCAGTATATACAGCATGTAGTGATATATTAACCCTTTGAAACCTGGATTACTTTTCTCTTGCTGCTTTCAGATGCTTTTCATTTAAAAACTTTGTTGCAAATTATATTTCTTTATGATAAGAAATATATTTCTTATAATTTCTTTTAAAAACATGGGGGAAAGGGCAATAAGCAACTTAGTAAAATAATCTCTAAAAAATCTCACCCAATTTTTTTTTCCTAACACACATTTTTTTTTTTTTGACAAACCTAATAATACCCAGCTCTACACGCTCCCTTCTTATTCACAGCGGCTCAGCATTAAGGACAGCTTGATCATACAGGACACTTGACCCCGGCTTCCTTGAACCTGATCCACTTCACGGCCTGCATTCAGGTCAGCATGACAAGTGCACACAATATGGAGTGCACGATGCACATGCGCAGCATCTCATTCACTCTCAATGATAAAGACAGTGAGCAGAAAAAGAAAATATCGACTTCAAAAGACAATAAGTGCCGAGCTAACTACTCCTAGAGACCGCTAACAGAGCCTCTGAGAAAAACAGCTGACAAGAAGCCCTTGTATGACTGAAAAATGAAGTGATAACAAAATGGCGATTCTGTTTAAATATCAGGCCAGAAACCTGTTTTTGCTCATGAAGATTAGTGAGATTATTTACTCACATAACACGCAAGCAATAACAACAATAGTCGTCACAAAACTGGGCTGGTCAGCAAGAAACAGGATCACATTATTATGATACAAGCTCTCAGAGGAACAACCTCGCTGCACAAATAATTCCATATTAGAGATGTGTACTGTAATTATTCATAATTCCCCCTGCCAATACCATCACCATGAGTCTGAATTCCTACACAGCAAACAAACTAATTAAAGTTAATGAATGTCAGACGAGCAGAATGAAGCAATGAAGCCCAACAGCCAAGTGTTGCTGCGCACACCACAGCGGAAACACGACAAAGTGGAAACGATCCATCAGTTTTAAATTTCACCGTCAGAGAATCTGCTGGTAATTACAGCAACATGCCGACTTCACAAAGAGCGGACGTGTTCTCTTTATTAAGCGTGCAACAAGTTAGTTTTTAAGTTCCACTTTCCAAAGTTTTCGACCTCACCCTCAAATAGAGCCTGTTTTTCGACACACGTTCTTGTCAATCTGTCTCTGTAATTAAAAACAAAGCTTTAGACTCTACAAGTGATTTGTTTTTAAAATGCAAATCTCATTGTACAAAGTAACAATAATAAAAACAGAAATACCAATCATATTCTGACGGTTTGATTGTGGTCTCGGATTTAATCCATCCACACAAATACCGAGGGTTTGGCCATCTTTGACTATATCTTACAAATAGTAAATATAAATAATCTGTATTTTTCTGGATCTGTCGTTACTATCTAACGTTACAAGATTTTACTGCTAACATTAAGAAAAGCAGTAGCTACACATTATTTGGCTATTAGGGGCGACTGCAAGTCCAGACTGATGCAGAGAGTATGAACACACAAGATATGATGGCGAACGCACACACGAGAACCGACAGCTGATCACTTCAGTGATGCAACAAATCTACACTGCTGGAGGAACGTTAATAAACTCAATAGAGTCAGCAGCACGAACACAGCCCGGGCCACAGTACTCTGTTGTTGTTATTGTTGTCCTCCTACTCGTAAACGGCTATTTGTTTGACACTTTAACGCATAAGTGTGAAGTGCAGCCATGACAGGATCCACCTAGTCAGATTACACGGTGACAGAAGGGGTGGCGTTTTCAAAAAAATTATACTCTTGAAGCTGGTTTCAAAAGTTTGCATTTTCATGCCCCCAAAACACTATTGTTGTGAGAACGAAAGGCCAAAAATGCAACAAAAGTTTAACGTTTCATGCAAGAACCGTTGCCGTGTAAACGGACCCCTAAGTGAATGTTTGTGTCAGATTTGAAGAAATTCCCTCAAGGTGCTCTTGACATATCACATTCACAAGAATGAGACAGACAAGGTCACACTGATCTTGACCTTTGACCTATGACCACCAAAATCTAATCACTTCAACCTTGAGTCCAAGTGAATGTTTTTGCTAAATAAAAAAAAAAATTCACCCAAGGAGTGAATAGATAGATGACCCAAAAACATAATCACCAGCACAGAGGCATAAAAAAATCAGTCTATTTACATTTAAACGATCAGAGCATCATCTTCCTACTTGATCTTGTATTTTTCTCTGCACGGTACACGCTGCGGAGCAGAAAAACAACACAGTGAGGAGAGGCAGTGATAAATATTCTGCAGAAGTTACGTGCCTCAGTTTGACCCAGAACATAAAGTGATGTGCCGGCAGTCCATGGCTGGAGGTAAAAAACACACAGGTGCTCCCGGGGAAGCACTGAGACGAGCCGCACGGTGTTTGTGGAATAGAATCTGTTGCTAAGTTACGGGAGCTCCGTTTTCTGGACTCACGGGGAATGCGTCAGCAGTGGTTTCTGAAAGGTTCTCTGGTTTGCCCTGGATCCATGTTTGATTCAAATCTGATCTCCAAAACAGCAGCGTCCTCTGTCTCAGTCCGCGGCCTCCGGGTTATCTGCATTCTAATACACGATTGAACTACGCAAACAGCAGTTGAGACAATTTATTTTCACTCTGCCACAGGGGACAGGGAAGACGCCATGAACCTGGGGATGTGAAATGTGATGTTTAGATTCTGATAAAGACACTTTTCCCGAGGGGCTCTTAAATGTCATCGCTCTGGTGCGTACGCAGCTCGTCCTGTGAGGGAGCAAAGTGGTTAAACATCCGTCCACAGGGGCAGAGTCTCACTGGGAAATTAAAAGCACGTCTACAAGCAGGTCAGTACCAGGAGGGATGAGTTAAAGAAGGAAGGTAAAGGACGGAGAGATGATGCGGACATCTGTTTTGAGTTTCCACACATTACAAGCAACAAGCAATTCAATTAGACAGGCAGAAAACGCTGTTACCACTGGAGTCCTGCCAACGGAGGCTGGTCAGCTCACATGCCGCTCTGTGAGTTTGGAGAGAGGGCAGAGAGGAATGGAAACAAGAGAAACACACTCAGGAAGTAACTCAGGAGCTTAAGGCTCCTCCAACACGCTCATGTTTGCATTTTCACGGTATCATAAGAATCGTTAAGTCTCGGCAAATTAAACTAGCAACAGTTCGCACATTTGCACCTAATAGAATAGCAGTGTTGTTCTTGGCTTTCTGCTGTGATGGATGCAGGAAAGAAGATGTGCAGAGACAGTATACAGAGGAACTTTGTTTTTTTTCTTTCACATTTATTAAAAACTGCTGCTATCTGCTATTTGTATTGCCTTTGCTATTTTTTATTATTTTTTTTTTTTTTTACAAAAATTGGATGTCAGCTACATTAAGGGTGCTGATTTTACACATCAAACTGTGTTTACAGTCCTGGGAAGTACTACTGCATTATGGGGGAAAGGTGTATTAAGCCTTTTTTGGCTCCAATAAGGGCTGTGTATGAACTGGCTCCCTCATGATGCAGCAAGTCCTACAGGAGGTATTATTGCATCACATAACTCTTCAGAAGTAGAGCAGATCATGCAGAAGTTTTGAATCCACAATTGGACTATCACCTCCCAGAAATCCCTCATACGTGGCCGCTCCCACGTATGAGGGGCTTGCCTTTCCATTATCACTCTCATAACACACCTATGTCGCCTTGGATTAGAAATCCAACGGCTAAAATAGAAATAAAGCTGCTAATGTTTTGAACATCCATCACCGTGTTTCTTGGAATGTTATCGCCTGAGGAGAAGTTGCACAACATCACTCAGTGGAAACGCAGTCATCTCGCATCTCGATATATCACTTAAGTTTTTCACAAATCTGTTATGGAAACCAGCCTGCTGTCCTCATAAAAGCAGCTACGCCACAACGTTCAGATTTCTCCTGTAATGAACCACAGCTACTTCTGGCAAATGCACCGTACATATTGACAACCACTCACATTTTAAGTCCACTCAGCGCTCTTATCTGGTGCCACCAGAGTTTGGATAGCATTGTTTTCAGCTGACCAAACAAACCACACCACACTAATGTACTCCACACTAATCTGTGTGTAAACACACCTCAAAAGTGAATCTTGATGTATTTTTATCTGTGCCAAATATGTGACAGGACTGTTTTATACTGGGGCACTGTGTGTGACACATCATCTTCTTACAGTGAGGCTAATATGTGGCCGAGAAAAGAGTGAAAACTCGCTCTTTGCACGGATGTGCTTTATGGTACAACTGTTCCAGCCAACACGAAATAGAGCATTAGGAGAGGTTAGGTTGATTTTGGGGGTAACTCAGCATACACGCACACACATATAAGAAACGGCATAATCTCGGGATCTCACATAAACAGGAGTGATTTGACTAAGAAACGAGCCGGGTCCTATGTAAACAGGAGAGAGGAGATATGCTAAAAACAACAGCATGGTGAGGAAAGAACAACAAATACAGCGGCTCGTTCCCACACACTCACATCAACACATCAAATGACAATGCAGCTCTCGCAGAAAATACAAACAGATGCAGGGTCACATGCCATTCACACAGAAAAACCAAACCATCAGCCTGCTTTTTGCTTACATAACCAAACATTAGACTCCAAAAAAGGATGTCAGATCCTACATCCTCTCCGGTGTTTGACACATTCTTTGCACGTTGATGATGACTGAGTAAGTGACTTGTTTCATGCACTGTCACAGGGTTTTTTGACTGTGTGCAACTAAATGTTCTCTTTCTAAAGTTGGATACACTACTGATGGCCCAGATATAGTGTGGGACATGTTCTTTCTCTAATTTCTGGAGCACATTGTCTCTTTTTAGACAGCTCATCTGTGAGCCTCTTTAAAGGTACACAGGAACTGTCTGTTAACAGTTTGTAAACACCATCAGCAGCGAAAGCCGAAAGTGAAAGCCGACTCCAGATTCACTCTCGTTTTGGAACAAGCTTTTTCCCCTTGGTGTTTTGCCTCACATTTAGGCTTGGGTGGTATCTATTTTTTCATACCTTTACACCAGTGATACTCAACTTACGGCCCATGGACCAAATCTGGTGCCCCCCCTCCATCAGAATAGAGCTTGTTTACCAAAAAACTGTCATTTTGTAAAAGTGGCTCAGTGGGTCCTGTTTTTTATTAGGATTTTTATTATCTTATCTTGTGCATGTTCCTTTTTTGTTCATTCTGTGACCCCTCCCAAATATGGGCATTTTTGCAGGTAAAACTCATCATGAGTTATTTTTGACACTCAGCAGCAGTTAAAGTCATGGCATAAATAACTGCTCAGTTGATTTGGTCAGAGCTGATCAGGCTGATGGATGAGAGGAGGAGCATAGTGGACTTTCACTGCGCCTGGTGTTCTGCTGCTCCCTCTGTGAAAGCAGCGTGCTCTGCGGTTTGAGAGTGTGTCGCGATGAATAAAAGAATGGTATTAATATTTCAATAGCGCTAGATAATCTATTTGTGGCAGCAGATGTTTTAATTGTGGCAGCCTCTCACAAATAAATGAATGCATGGGAAACCCTGCGTGGACTGCAGCATTAAGACGCCCTTATTGGGCCTTCTCTCTCTCTCACACACACCTCTCATATCTGTCAGCAAAAAGCAAAGCACCCAAAAAAATCTTTAAAAAATAAACAAAAAACATTGCTCTTTTTGATGAAAAACAGTCCCAGAGCAACAGTGCAACAAAATACGTGGACGGGCATCTACAAATACTTCTGGCAAAATTCAAGGATAAACATGTTTTGAGTTGAACACTGAGTTCAGGGAGGTCCTCGTGTAAAACACACTCACAGGCAACTACTTTATCTCCTCAGTAATTCTGATGTCTTTATAAAAATGGTCAAAGAGCCACGTTGTTTTAGGAAATGTTTATAGGCAGTACAAGGCCTGATAAAAACGGTTAACAGAGCAAACAGCCAGAACAGTGAGGTGGGAGAGAGGAGCTCCAGTTTGGGGTTAATAACACTCCATTTTGGACCTCATGCAATTACTAGTGTACCTTTAAATAATGGTGGAAAATTAAACCCATTTGTGTAAGCACCTTTATTGCAGACTGAGTCCAGCAGCCCCGCAGAAATGTTTTGAAAGTAATATTGATGTTGTTAAAATACTACCAGAGGCATTTGGAGTTTATGAGGAACATGTAGGCTCAGCAGCACATTAAAACAATATCCCCCGAAACTATCGACTGTAAGCTCGTTACAAGTCCACATGAAGTAAAACAAACAACTTGAAATCATTCTCTCCAAAGCCGAGGGCAAACACCTAATTCCTCTTTAAAAACTATTTAGATTTCAGGTATTTTAACCAGTACTTTGCCCTTTACTTTTTAATAAACAATTAGTTCTACCTATGATTCATATCTTTGCTTAGAAACATGCTTTAGGGCCAACATTAAGAGGCTGAGAGCAGGATTTATGTGAGCTTCATATCTAAGCTGTTGCTTAAAGACAAACATAAAACCCTAAATGTCACATAAACATCCTCTGCATTCGAACGTGCTCTCAAAAAAAGTCATTACGTGGAAGAGTCCGGAGCAGGAATACTACAATAAACAATAAACAGTCACACAATCCATCCTGACAGGAAACCACTGTGTAAGAATTACCCCCCCCCCAAATGAACTAAGGGCTAAAGTGTGTGGCTGTACGCTGAAACATCATGCGTGTCGTGACAGTTCACACACAAATAAAAAGACATATTTCTCCTCTTACCTGTAGTGCTATTTATCAATCTAGATTATTTTGGTGAGTTGCCAAGTGTTGGAAATATCGGCTGTAGAGATGTCTGCCTTCTCTCCAATATAAACTACATGGCACTCTGCTTGTGGTGCTCAAAGCGCCAAAAAATAAATAAAATAAAATAAAATACATTTGAAAAACTCAACAGCAATGTCTTTCTGATTTCTGTCAATCACAACTGATGCCACAAGATTGCGTATCATACTGCCACAGCAAGGGCCGTCCGGTAGCATATCGTAATACCGCGAGCAGTTCTGTCCGGACGCGTTCTCAGCTGATGTCACCCAGTGCTGTATCGTGCAGCCACAAAAAGGTGGCTTGGTGTTGGGATTGCCGAAAGCACTGCAAAAGCGGCGGTATTTGATGACTTCATAATGAGAACGGGCTGGAAAGAGGCATTGCTGTTGAGATTTTTTTATACATTTTTTGGTGCTCTGAGCACCAAAAGCCAAGTGCAATCTAGTACCATTATATTGAAAAAAGGGCAGAACATCAGCAAAAAGGCAGACATCTCTACGACCGATACCGCCAACACTCACACCAAAACTATCTAAACTGATAAACAGCACTACAAGAAAGAGGAACAATGTATTTTTTTTATTTAGGATGAACTGTCCCTTTAAAGCAGAGTAAAATATAATAGAATTAATGACAGGCATGTAATTAAAAGATCACATTATTCAGATTTCTGCTGGTGATAAACAAAATTCACACTATCCTTTTTTTCCTAATATGTAATTAACAAAAGCTTCCAGATCACAGTCCAATATAAGGAGGTCACAGCCTCTGTGACATTTGTTTTCTTATCATGTGTCTAATCAGCTAAATGGGACACTCTTCTAACTCCGACTGCAAAGAAAAATCTGACTGTAGTTCATGCTGTTGTCTGCACGCCTGAGGAGCAACAAACCAGCTGATCAAGTTTCCATGGCAACCCGGAGCTATATCCCACAGCAAAGTCTTTATCCACCAACCACTGATATAATTTGTTGATTAAGTTGTGTCATGCCTGTTGAAAAGGCAGCCTGCAGCCATATTGAGGGGAAGTTACTGTACAGAAAAAAAGTATATAATTCATTTGTGTTTGTGCCCTTTAAAGCTGCTTCTTCACACCGAATGAGGCTCTTCCAAGCATCATTTTTACCCCAATAACCCCCCAAATACCTCCAAAGTGCACCTAACCTCAGGTTGCACTGTAAAGTTAAACTATTTGTTTTATCTTACTCTTTAACAAAAAGGTTTATCTCTGTATAGATCCTTTCCATCTGTGGTTTCCAACTGGTGGGTCATGGTCCAATAGTGGGACACAGGTCCACTCTGAAAGGTCCACAAGTCACATGTGAACGTGTCAAGTTTGTAAAAATGATTTTGAAGTAACAGTGATTTTGAAGTGTCATTTCTGTTAATTCTTGCAATGTTTTATTTTCTTGTGTTCTAAGCCAATGTGGTGTTTACATTTTGTAAAGTAAAACTGAATATATGGGAATTTAACTTATGTGTGGACTTTGAACTAATGAGTAAGGAGAAATCTGGACCCCCATGGCTGGACCAAACTGGAAACACTGCGTTACATAATGTTTTCTGACACTTTGAATAACAATATGAGCCTGTCAGTGGTAAAAACAAGCACTTTTAGTAACAGATCATGCACAAATGCCCCGAGTTCTTACATTGAAGCCTGTTTCGTGACTTCCAGCTGCAGCACTCTTGCTCAATACTGGACCAGTTTCAGAAACTAATATTCCTTTACGTCACTTATTTACAAAATCATGGGGAAAAAAGGGTCCAGGTTAAGAAAATACCCAATACCACTCTATAAGGCTCCAGCATGCTATAAATAATCTAGGTTGGACCACCCATGAAGGCATAAGTGTTTCTTCTGAATGGCTTCACTCGAAAAGTTTGTCGACACTGTCTCCTTAATGATTTCTCTGCAAGAACTATGTCTCTTTTGTGCATCGTTATAGTTTTAATATGATGACTCATAGACTTCCGAGCAGTCTTTCTCCAATAGCAATCATCGTTTTCAGTTCTTTTATGCACAAAAAGTGACCTTAATAGTTGTGTGAAGAATTGATTTTGCATAAAGTCATGGTAGTGGAGCCCCTTTTTCATTTTCACTCTTGCCTCTTTAACAGAGGCATCATAGTGGGGAAAATTGGGACTGATTATACAAAATAAAACATTGCCAACTTTGTTGGATTTTTTTGTGCACTGCATGCATCATTCATGTCCTTTGCCAGTCACATGTCCATTTTTGTGATTAAATGCTCTACTTCTGGTGGTTTAAAGAGACTTGAGAGATGTCTAATACTCATGCTACAAGTTTTTGGCCTGTGCTAAAAAACTATCAACCTCTGCAGCTCCAGTGCTATGCTCAGAAGGACGTTTAAGTACAGCCCTGCTCAAAAGCCCCAATGGGAGGAGGGTCCCTTTGAAAATACTGGAATGAAAAGTTTTGTTTTGTTTTCATTTTTTTTATTTCTAAGTAACTGATGCAGTAACTAAATTAAAATATTTGATCCCCTGTTCAAAAGGAGGCTTTATACCTGACACGTTTTCTTGTGTTACATTCAGACGCCTTTTAGCATTAAAACCCTTTGAAACCTGAGATATTGGTTTGATTTATTCGGGAATAAAAAAAACTTGGGAAAAAGGCAATGACCAACTTGGCAGGAAATGTCTCACAAATATCAACAAGTTGTTAAAAAGTGCCAACAAAATGACCACAAAACTAGTGGACACAAAGAAAGAAAAAAAGTAAAATGTCCTGGAGACTGTATTTATAGTGACAATAAATGTTTTTTGACAGAAATCAAACCAATTTGCGCAGGTTTCAAGGGGTTATTCTACAGGATTTTCCTATTCCCAGTCTTTTGATAAGCTAAGCACCTGCCAGCATGATGATCTACTTACTCTTCTACTTAAAAACTTTTGGAACTCACTACCAGAAAGTGAAAAAGTGCATTTTCCAAAATGTTGGACTGTCATGGTACATTTAGATTTCCAACACACTGGATCCTTGTTTGCTCTATCACCCTTTTGAACCTGGGTAAATTGGCTTGATTTCTTTTAAAGACATAGAGAGAAGGCATCCAGCATCGTAAGATATAGCCCAAAAATTAACATAAAATGTGTAAAAAAAGAATTTTTAAAAATGTCTGAAAATACGCTAAAAAGTAATAAAAATCAAAAGAGCCCCCCAAAAAGTGCTGAAAATTATTTTCAAAAAATATGCATATTTTTCTGTAACATAATATTGAATATAAAATGATAGTAATTCTAAATATGGATATGGACAAATACAATAGTTGTTATTTTTGTGGGTGGTATTTTTCTTAGTTCTTCTTTAACTAATATGAGGTCATTTTCTTGTGACATTTCTTGCCAAGTTGACCATTTCCTTTTTCTTCATGTTTTTTTCTATTTTGCATGTTCAAAGAAATCAAACTGATTCGCTCAGGTTTCAGGCGGTTTAAGTAAATGGCCATGCTCTGCTGTGCGTTATTGCGCACGGTGTGGATCTCTTTGCGCAGATCATAAAACAACTTTATAAGCAAAGGTCCACATACCTGTTTCCAGAGAAAGCTGTCCACGCCGTTTAACATCCAAGAAACAGCCACGTGGATGGCAGAAAGAATAACTCCAGTGATGACAGCTGCGCGCATCCTGACGGGCAGCAGAGTGTAGATGACATGGATGAAGAACACGGTCCACCAGATCCCCTCTGAGGCACTTCTGGGCTGCACGAGCAGCACGCCGATCACCTGGATCACCAGCACCACCAGGATGACCACATAGCACACGATCCACATGTGGTCCTGGTGAAAGCCGTTCCGGTTGCAGACCACCATGAGGATGAGTGTGAGGAAGATGGCCACGGAAAACACCACCACGTAGGTCACGCTCGGCCGCTCCGACCCACCGGCGCAGTGGAAGCCCAGCATGACCGTGAAGACCAGCACCAGCACCGCCATCAGCATGGTCAGGCTGCTCTGGTTGAGGCGGAAAAAGTAGCGCTGGTAGAGCCGCTCCAACTTCTCCGACTGGAATTTCTTGGATTTGAAAATGTGCATGACGCTGGTGCAGCACGCCACGAAAGAAAAGTTAACTTCGGGCATGACCTCCTCCTCGTCGCTCCTCGGTTTGGCTCTGCGCTCCTCCAGACCCAGCTCCACTGACTTGGGTCTCACCTCGCCGTCTGGACGCTTCGGGGATGCGCGGTGTTTGCTCTCCTCGCCATGGTCCTGCCACGCCGACCTGGACCTGAAGCTGACCCTGCTGACGGTGGTGGTGGCTCGCCCGGGCTGCCGGTGCTCCGGGTCATCCTCTTCCCTCCACCGACTGTTGGTGCGGGCGAGCTTCTTGCGCGGGGATCTGGCCGAGTATGGGCACCCGTTGGCCACGGACTCAGACTCTCCCCAAGCTGATCTGTGCTCGGTCCCTCCCCTCAGCCCGGGCGCACCAACTCCGGGTGGGCTGACACTATTTGATCTGGACATAACGACACAAATCTGCAAATAAACAGTTTTGATCCACTGAAATACTTCAGGAACCTAATTTGTCTCAAAAATGACGCGCAATAAATGTCTGTCATAAGTTGGATTTTCCATTTTGAAACAGCCCTTTAAACTGCCACTCCCACTTTAAAGCCAAAATTAATTCCTAAAGAAAACAATGATTATCCAAAGCAATAACCAGGAGTGGGAACATAAACAATTGAACATGCGCAGAAGTCACAAGGGAGCCAGTTTCGCCAAGAGAGGAGGGAACATTAGATCCAGGTGGATTTGGCTCTACATCATTGGGCCCAATTAACTCCCATCCATGGAGAGGTTGCACGGCAGCGCGCGCTGTGGATGAAATAAAACCATTACACAACTCAGATGGTCCCCAGAGATCATAACGCAATCAATTATGCTGTGAATCCGTTAAATCTGCAGACATGTTTCCTGTATTCCCGTGGGCAAGAAAGAAGAAAAAGGACGCAGTTGGAGAGAAATAAAAAAAGGTGATTCCCATGTTGGCTCGATGCACCTGTACTGACCAAACATTGCAGCCTGGACGGCGGTGGGAGCCTCACCAAAAAGCATCATCACGATCCACACAGCACACTTGGCGCTGATCGGAGCGGAGGAGAAAACTCAGCCGCTCCTCCTCCTCCTCCTCCTCGGGCAGAAAACACCTCCTTGGTCCATGGTTGTAAGCTTCTGTTGCCGCACTGTCAATGTACCGTCAACCTCTGCCCCGAATCAATGTCCCAACAGCTGTCCATCACTGCTCAAATCCCCAGAGAGCGACTCCAGATTTGATCAGCGCACCAAGCAGATCCGAGCAGGAGCGGCATTTCACAAAAGTGTCCGATCACCCGGTGCCAAAGTGTGCTCCCGCAGCTTCGGACAATCCGCTCGGTGTGTGTTTGGAGCGTGGCATCATAACACATTTACCGCTGATTGTTGCTTTAATGGCCATTCAACCAAGTGTGCTTCCTGCGGTCCGCCTCTCCGCCGCGCTGCCATTGGACCGGAGAGGAAGGTGAGTCACGCGTTAGCGCGCTTTCATTGGACGGACGCTCCTGTCAATCAAGACACGAGGGCTGCGCGCGACCCCCGGCCGCTTTCGATGAATGGGCGGGTCTGTTCTCCTCACAGCTGGATGGCTGCCCCCCCACACACACACACGTTGGGGGTTGAATCTTTTCCCTGTGGACCTCTCCAGTGGTTTCCATTCTCAATTTGGGGTCCCAGGACTGTGGAAAAATTACAGAATAATTTGATGTCACAATATTTTCTCAACATAAATATATACTTGTATGGTTACTAATATTTTTGAGCAGGATGATTTTTTTAAAAAGCAAATTCAAGACCTTTCTTTTTAGTTTGGCTTCTAATTTACCTTTATCTATTTATCTGTTGACTTTAGTCACAGTTTTACTACTTCATATATAATTTTATTATTTCTAACATATTTATTTATTATTTAACTTTGTGGTGCTATCTCATTATTTACATCTTACTTACAGTTTGAGTATTTTACTTATTTATCTTTTATTACTACCACTGTCATTATATTTATTTATTTATTTATTTATTTACTCATTTATTTATTTTTATCTTTATATTTATAGGTTTTATTCTGTCTGGTGTTTTTTTTCTATTTTATCTATGGTGGCGTTTTCTCAGCCTGGTTTTAATGAGTACACCTATTTTTTTGTGCTGTACTTAATAATAAAGTCTAGTTTTAATTCATGTGTTTGCATGTGTGTGTAAATATGTAAGTGTATGTATGTTAGAGATGAAGTTCAGAAATTAAGCAACCCTTAACCTGGAGCGATATTATGCTTCTTTTGTTAGTAAGCTGCTTAGATTACGCAGACAAATACAAATGTTTAAACTTTTTGTCCGCATGGACATCCCAGCAAGCAGTGAATGTTTCCACAACATCGAAAACATTTTAATGTAACGTTCAAAGGAAAAACATTTTCAAAGCAACATTCAGAAAATGTAATTGAGGCCTGAGATTACAGCACCTTTTTTAATGCAAATGTAATGTAATGTGATATGTTAGCAAAAAAAAAAAAGAATAACATTTTTTTATGTTTATAGAGAATGCTACCCTAACTTTAAGAAGAACATTTTGGGAACTAAAAGAAAACCTGCCACTGAAAACATTATTAAAACATTGCATTGGTTGCATTGTACAATTCTGATAATGTTTCAGATCCAAAAATTCTACACCAAAAATCTTAGATTCTCTACAATTCAATCATTTTGTGATTTTTATGGAACTGTGAACACCGAAGAGGAGGAACTACCAGCACAGTAAACAAGAAAGATGCAAAAAAAGAGGTTAAATGAGACAGTTGTGAGACATTTTTGTTGTGTGAAAGGAATTAAAGCCGGTCCCATATAAGAGAGATCAGTGGTTTAAGCAAATAATAGCCTGGGCTATTAATTAAAGTTTTACAACATATGAAATAAAACCGACTTAACTCATCAGACTCTGTCATTACAGAAAATGTGATGTAACTCCTGATTGTTGAGGCCCTCCACCTTCCTGGGCGGCAGTCAGCAGCCATTTACATTTGAGAAAAGAGCATTTGTCCCATTTAAGTTCACACTGTGTGCTAATGAATGTAAATTGGAGGCATGTGACGTGGAGCCTCGTGTGTTTGCCAGGACCGTCTCACCTCCAGCTGAATTCCCTCTGCCTCCTTTTGGCTTTTATCGAGGGTGAAACTCTGTTAAGGGAAGAGAACAGGAGCTTCCATTCAGCAGCTGTCCCGAACAAATAAAAAGGGCCACTCAGATATAAATCAGATAAAAAATTATCTTAATTCAAGTTGTGCAACTTATTTTCTCTGCTGGTCTCATGACTGCTTGTTTGCTTGTTCTCTTTTGCTCTTTGCTCTCGTACACCTAACATAGGTTGAATAATACAAGAAAACAGAGATCTAACAAAGTTAAACTCACACACACACAAAGAAAGTTAATGTGGAGTATCAGGTTAACCCTTTGAAACCTGAGCAAATTGTTACTTTTACTTGAAGAATTAACCTAAATATCTCTTCCTCCACTGCCAGTTTTAAAGTGGTGCAGCAGAGAAATTCACTGAATGTGTCGTAATTCAATTAAATACTGACTATAAATAATGCTTCTTTAACCAAACCTACCTCACATGTCTCACCAGGAGCACAAAGCGTCTGAGAGCAAGCACTCAGTGTGAAATCTTCACTTTTCACACCCCTCTAAAAGAATATGTTTTGGTTTTTGAACTCTGAAGGTCATGCTGAGCTCGAATCTAAATAAATCTAATTTAAATATCTTCACAGTCTGTTTGCATTCAGTGTGTGCTTTCTTGCTCTCATCTGACTTCTCATAATTCAAACCTCACCAGTGTGGTATTTGTATCATGGTGCAGTGCTTTCACCGGTGATGTGAAAACTTCTAAAGATCACGTCCCCTGTTGATGTGACACAGAGCACTACTGCCATCATCTGAATGTTAAATGAACTTGTTATGCCGCAGTTTATCTTCACACCGCAGACACACACACACACACACACACACACACACACACACACACACACACACACACACACACACACACACACACACACACACATATACACACACACACACACACAGTCACACACATCTGATCTCATTATCGCCCGCTATTTCAATTTCCACTGGAATTTGCTTTGGGCTGCGTAAACTGTAGCTATTCAAATAGTTATTTCACCTAAATATCATCAGTTAGTTCCAGTTTTACTTGCAGATGTTTCGGGTTTGCTGCCACCCCGATCTAATGAAATGGATAAAACTGTTTGTGGTGCTTGAAGGCACTGAAGAGAGACATTTGAAAAATGAAACTTTTCATATGTAATCTGATTGGTGGATTAATCGGGACAGTAGGACTGTTTGTCAACTGAAGATAGTTGGCCCTAAATATCATCAGGATGAGTGGGAAAATATGGGACCTCATGCAGAAGGTGCTGACCTTTAGCAGGATCAACACACACAGGGATAGGTCAATGCTTTTTTTGTGGCACAGGGTGTCTGTGGTTTTAAAACGACTTTCTATCAGAGTTTATGTAACAACCAGCAGGCCTGAGGAAGGTCGACTGTTCATTAGAAACAAAGAGAAAAACTTCTGCATATTGTCCCATGTTGTTGACACATTTATTGAATGAACAAAACAATGTCTCAGTCTAGCAGACTTTCATCAGGTCCTTGATGAAGGTCTGCTAGACCGAAATGTCGGCACTATCACAGCAGGAAATAAAAATTAACACCACTTTTGTGTCACTATCCTGATAGTTAACAGAGCAATGCCTCAGTGAAAAACAACCATGTTGGGGGGCTGCTCAGTAGCTCACCTGGCAGAGCAGGCGTCCCATGCAGAGAAGCTGTAGGAACTGCAGCGGCTGCAGGTTTGATTCCCACCTGCAGTCCTTTTCTGCATGTCATCCCCTCTTTCTCCTCCCCTCTCACATTTCAGCTGTCCTAACATAATAAAGGTAGAAATCACAAAAAAATACCATTGAAAAAAAACACTCTGTTAGCACTATTCCAACAACCATTTTTCATAGCACCATCCCAGCAAAAAAACTCAAGCTGTTTCATTAGAAATCAACAAAAAAATCAACAATATCATGTTTTGTTGTTTGTTGGTCTCAAAAGTTGTCTGCAGGATATCAGGCATCTCCTTGGTGACATGCTGCCAACATCCCCGCCATGATAATAAAGTCAGCTCATATACTACGTCAATTTTGAAACATTGACATGATAGAAATGTTACATATCTGTGGTTTGTAGAAATGTACAACATTTCCCTGCGGTGACTTTGCTGCCTCACACCATGGCAACAATGATCACCTCATCAGAACCCAGAAATACACTCCGGATATACGCAGCTTTCAGACCTCACAATCACTGCCCACATCTTGTTCAGCGCTCCAGAAAAGGAATAAGCACAATGAATGAAATGAAATGGCAATTCAGTTACATTAGCAGGCAACACAGATTCAGTCAGTCGCTCTGACTGCAGCATCCAATCAAGAACGAGATGTGTTTGCAGTCCATTGACAAATATCACATCTGGGGAATTGGGAATATTATTAACATCTTGCTCAAATAAACCTTTTCAATGTTCCATTCAATTGTTTATTATGACCCGTATGTGTTGGCAATGAACATCATAACAACTACATCCAAAACAGAACAGGCGTTCCTGACATTCGTCGTGTGACGCAGAATAATATAGACGAATCCCCCCAAAGCCACAGCAGCATGTTAACACGTCATGAGACACAGGAGGATTCAAGCCCATATCAGTGTGATTTTATTCATAAAAGAGGAGAAAATGACGAGCGCTGCGGTGCTGTGTGACTCATCCGCGAGGAAAGCGACCTTTACAGTAACTCTGGGGATTGTGCAATCAAAGCACACACACTCATGAGCACACGCAGTCATGTATGTAATCAGCCATTGTGCACGCTGTAAATGAAATAAGTGGAAGTCACATTCAGCCACCCACGCATGCGAGATATTTTTGTTTGAATTTGGTATTTGAGGTGTTCAGATTTAAATAGTCTTAACTGGACAGTATCACTCTTTGGAAATGGTTTTGTCAGAAAGGGTCATATTGGTCTCTCCTATGTAATGTGCAGGGCAGCAGTACAAGTAAAAGCACTTTTTTTATGGACTTGTGTCTAAGGTTGCAGAAGTATACCAATTTTTAAGGTATACTGTGATATGAGTATTGAAAAAACAACCTGTTCTCATTCTCAAGTCATCAAATATCATTGCCTCTGAAATGCTTTCAGTACAAGATCCTGACACCAAAGCCTCCTTAAGTGTCCACATGATATGCTACTGTATGGTGTCAGGTGAAAATGCAGCTGAACCATAGACTGTTTATAAAGATGGACCACATGACAGCTTCCTGAAAGTGTAACTTTTCAATCTGGATCGCCCCCTGGTGTCTGTCAGCAGGATAGGTCATAAAGCTCGCCCCTCTGTGTTAGTAAATGGTCATCGGCCAAAAAAACCCCCTCAAAGTACACGCCAATACATTTTTCCCAAAGATGGTTTCTGTCACTGAAGGTAGTTTTCATCACTCTGATGTTTGTTCAGTTATTAAACTCTACAAAAAGGCAGATTTCCACCATGATTTACAGCTGTGATAGCCAATCAATGCATGAACACAAAAACTCATTAAATCCACTCGTCCACCTTTACAGCTTAACAGTCACACTTGAACTTGTAGATTTATCAGTTTATAATATTTTTTGATTGTGTTTTAACGTGTTTTTGCGTGTTTGTAGTTGTGACGTTTAATACATGCGACCACGATGTAGATCGTGTATAGCCTAACATTAGGTTTTTGCTTCTGGCGATTTCATTTGCGCTTCAAAATACACAAAAGTGGCATTCACCTGTGAAAATTATCACACTGAACAAATCGTGTAAGTCTCATAAACTTGTGTTCATCAGAGAGCCTATTATAGTGATAACTGAAAATCCCGGTTAAAAAATCTTTCATCAGGAGCCAAACCACCTGTGCCTTTGTTGCCTTACCCAAACAGTGTGCTTTTATTGACGTCCTGTTGATGGTTGCTATATGCTTTTCTTACCTTTTTCTAACTATGTGTTTTTTGCTGACGTTTCAGCGTTGGCTCTGAAATCTAGAAAGTCACCAGCAGATGCAAAAGGATACCTATAGCGTTTTATGTCGACGTGAAAGTCCACTGACAAAGCAGCAATATGTGACAACATGGGATGCGAATGTGTTGCTTGTTATCTGATGTAGTTTTTGGATTTCTTATTTTGTTTATCTGTATATACAACATATATTAGAGTACACTACATATATATCATTGCATGATAACACCATCAGGACTGAGCTGATTGAATTGTTGTTGTCAGCTGATTGGTTTCAGCTGCTCCTCAATGCACCTGAGCCTGCTGTGTATTAGCACTCTGGACATATAGACGATTTACATCGAGAGCCGGCGGTATGATCTGATGAAAGGCGCGCTCTCTCTGTGAAGTGCAAATTCTAACCTGCTACATGCATCAAATCCATTTTCATTAGTGTGGATGCACAGCAGGGGGGCTAATGGGTTTTAAGATACTTTGGAGTTGGTTTGTATTTTTGGTGGTGAAGCCTTCCAGTGCTACCAAATACCACAATATTCCCACCTACGTAATGCAAGGATGCATGAGTCACCAGTACATGTACTTTTAGTTTTTTTTAAATATTATTTTTTGGGGATTTTATTGCCTTTAATGGACAGGACAGTTTGAGCATGAAAGGGGGAGAGGTGGGGGGTAACATGCAGCAAAGGTCTGAGGCCGGAATCAAACCTGCGGCCACTGCGGCGAGGATACAACCTCTGTATGTGGGGCGCCGCTCTATCCACTGAGCCACCAGACACCCCAGTACATTTTATGCACAAATATTGTAGAAACCAATTATTTTTTGCACTATAAATCACAGAGACCACCAGTGAGTGTCCCAGGCTATTATTTATCAGAAAAGGGGTGTTGCTGTGTTTTTTGGGGCTTTTTGTTGGTTTTGAATCTCCCTAAACTGCAATATTTTTTCCTTAAGCCCCCTGAGTGACTCAGAGAAAATGCATTAATTGTTCATTACACATGACGTGTCCAAGCACTTTTGGAAATGTTAAAATCAAACAATAATTTCTGTTTTGAAAATGTCTGGCTATAATATCCTACAAATGTCTCTGGAGACCACCAATCCTCCAGAATATATCAGTGCATGTCAGTTACAATGAAAAATAGTGAATAAGCTTCCCATATTATAGGTTTATTGTAAATATATACTCATTATTCATACCTGTACAAAGTCTGCTGGCCCCATGCAAAACATTTGTATCAAAACTTTATTAAGTAGAACCAGTTCTGGAGTAACATATGCCATGCTGTTTGTATTTTTTTCATCATTCCAGGCATCCAGATTTCCTCTTTCATGCAGTTTGACAACGAGCTGCACTTCTGCTCCTGCAAGACATTCCCAACAAGTATCCCGAATCATGCTCAACCGTTTATGGGAGGAGAAAAGGAGCACAAAGGCTAGATTGGAAATTACAGCCACTATCTGCTCACTTTGCTACAGGGTGAAGGAGACAGGTTAATGATCATCACCGCAGGCAGCATTTCAGCAGCATAACTTGTATGTGTTTTAGGGGATAAGGAAGGATGCGCTGAGGGATGGTAGAGCAGATTTTAGAGAACACGTGACAGAAGCGGCTGGGCTTTAAAACATTAAAGGGACAGTTCACCCAATTTAGAAAAAAACTCACCTCTACTAGATGGTATTTAGACATGTAAAGGAGCTATATGCAGATTTCTACCATGAATATGATTTAGATTGTGGTGCTCAAAACACTAAAAAAAAAAGCAGCCTCTTATACCAGAAACCAGCATTTCAGTCACTCTGGATAATTTACACACCTCACTTGAAAACTTTCAACAGGTTGTTGGGTATATTTTCCAGATCAGTGGTTTCAAAACTGTGGGGCAGGACCCCTAAGGGGACACAGAGCCTTTAAATGAGGGGCATCTAAGGGCCTCTATCACATGACCTGTCAAACACAGGTGTAACCATCAGTCTACATTATTTAGCAGTCACCAGAAATTTTTTTGGCATTGTGACTTTGGATATTTTACATTTGTAAGTTTTATAAATATTATACCAACATTTCTAAAGTGACATCGTGTTTGAGCTGACTTTGTCACTGCGGGTTGGAGGGGACGGTAGATGGCGTAAAATCAAGGCAAGACGCCTGTCAAACTGCAGACCACTGTGTTTTAGCAAGTCCTTTTTGTGTTTCTAACAGCTTTTTAGCCATTAAACATGGACGACCTCTCGCTGTGTTTCCAATGATAGTGCCACGAAGAGCAATTGTTTTTATAGCGAGACATTGCAATGTTCCTTTCCGGGATTGTGCCATGAAACTGAGATATTGCTGTATTTCCAGCTAGGACAGTGCCATGAAAAGCTTTTAGTTTTTGACGAGACATTGCAGCCTTTTCTTTTTTTATTACTATTTTTTGCTATGACATTGCTGCATTTCAATCTGTGATAGTGCCACTAGAAGTGGTATTTCCCAGCTGGATACTACCACCAAAAAAAATCAAAACAAAACTTTGTTGCATTACCAGGAATGTGCCACCAACAGCAGGTATTTTAAGCCAAAACATGATCTTTTTCTGACCATAACCAAGTGTTTTTTTATATCTAAACCTAATCGCACGTTAACCGCAGCATTGCTGAAACAAAAGAAATGCAACGTTTCAACATATCTGCTACATAATGTACAAAGTAATGTATTCTATGTTTGCAGAAATATGCCAAAATGTATTCCTGGTGGCTGAGTTGCATTATTAATTGCAGAATTGCAAAACATTTTTCTTGGCTTTTAAAGGGGAGTCTGGCAAAAACTAATCCAGACTAACAGACAGAGAGATGCTTTTTATATGTACCATTTTAACGCTGTGAACACCATAACTAAATTTCATTCACCTTCAGTATACTATAATAGAGGCAGCAATCTCAGAGATCAGATTAGATATCTCAAAATCAGGTCAAATAAAATAAACTTCCTGCATGGGAAGAGGTGTGCAAAACGTAATTTGGGTGAACAGACCCTTTAAAGAGAGACTTTAGCTGAAAATCTTATTTTTGCTGGCTTCAAGTGGTTGAAGCTCTCACTCTGCTGCAGTGAAATGTACTCAGAGGAGCAGCAGAGTTAAAGTTTCAACCACAAGAGGTCAATAAAAGAAAGTTTTCAGCCTGGAGTGAAGTAACCCTCTGACAGAACAGCTGAGCCCAAGAAAATACAGAATATCGAGCATTCAGGATTACAACTCAACACCATCCAAAACAATGAGCTAACATTATGAAATGTGCATCAAATCTGGCCATTACAAACAAAACAAGGTGGGAATAATAGAAAGTAAATAATTCTTAACTTTACTTCTATGGTGGAACTAGTTTTATTCACATTTCACTCCTCGTACTTTATTTTGTTCACTTCATTAAAAAAGGCATGACTACAAGCTTTCCAATCAAAGTCAGTCTATTTGCTTCCTTCTTCAGCAATATTCCCACACTGACAGGGACACTTTAGCTATTTAAATACATGACCACCATTTATACCTACCAACATATAGCAACAGCACTCTGTATTTCAAAATAAAAGTCTTTAAAGTTGAACATCTATTGTATATTTGGGCTGCAACCTCTTTACATTATGTATCAAATTCTATTTAATCAGAAAACAGTTGCTACTGTATGTTGTGCTATCTGTTCTAGTTTTATTAAGTGTCCCATAACTTATGTCATTATGTCTTAATCGTGCTTTTGTAATAAAAGGTTTTTAAGTTCCCATTTTTAAGACGCACTGACCTCTTTAAGTTATTAAAGATTAAAAACTAAAGACTGAGAGCTTAAAGGGAATCTTCCTTATTTTCAACCTGTTTCTCTGTGTTTTTGTGTCCAAATGAATCTCAGGAACAGTTTTTTTAAATTGGTCCTGTAGGCAATAAGTAACCACCGCTGCAGCCGCAGTGGAAAAACAGGCTGCAATGTAAGCCCTTCAGGCAACTGTGCACCTTTTATGTCCATTAACCCTTCGACCTCTGCAATACAGATGGTCTGTCAGTACCTAAATTGGTATTTTTGTTTAGTGTGATTTCTTGGAGTATCTTAACATGCTTCATATCCATAAAATCTGTACAATGTGAGCTAAATGGTTCTGTGAGTCAATTAAGTGTAATAACTTATTAAAGTATTGAAATTGTGTCATAAAAAATTATGCAAAAATTATGCAAAAGATTTTTAAATGTATAAACATAAATTTCTTAACACTTAATTAATTATTTGAACTATGAAAATGATTTAGTTTTTGAGATATGCTCATTTTTTAATATTATGCTCTATGATAACCATTCCTCTGGCACCATCGCACGTTTTCTAATTGTTTGCACCACGTTACATGTGTAACACGTGATGACATGGATGATAGAAGCCTTAACTTTCTGCTGCAAAAAGAATGAATGTTCTAGCTATTAAGGTTTCTATTTTAGATTGATTTATCAGGGTTTATGCAAACAGTTATCTCCCAGAGATCAAACCGTGAAATGCCAGTGTAATTAAGGCAAAATAATATGTTTGCACGTAAGATAAGGTAACGTAATGATGAAAGGAAAGACAGATGACATAGCTTTCTTCTGCAAAAAGCATGAATGCTGTAGCTATATAGCATGATAATTTAAACTGCAATCTCAGCAAAGCCTTTTTAAAAGTTAAAAGTGTTTGTTTTTGCCACTGACAGGCTCAGATTGTTAAGATACCTTTTTAAAAACCAGAAACAGCCCTAAAATCACCATTGTAAACTCCCCAAAGTCCATTTAAATAAACAGTGATTTAAGCGTGTACAGAGCCAGCATATTTTCACATCTAACTGGTGGAATCAAGGGCTTATTTCCACAAAAGCAGAGTTGGACATTGTTGAACAATGGAAAGACAAACCAAGACATGTTTTATGAGTTTCATTTTGTATCTGTTGACTTTGAATGAAACGTGTTTGAGGATGATAAAATTACCATTTGTTTAAATGGAGTCTGGTGGGTTTGGCTATAAAGATTTCAGGGACTGCTTCTGGTTAAACAAAAAGGATCTTACTCTTTAACAAAAAGGTCCATCTCTGTAGGGATCCTTTCAATAATTTTGTCAGACGCTTAGAATTACAGTCTGAGCCTGTTAGTGGCAAAAAAGCATTTTTAGCGGACATACATCGACAATGCTCAATTGGCCCAAGTGGTTGTGCAGCCTGTTTTGCTGCTCCTGGCTGTGGTGGTCATTCTAATTTGAACTTAGAGTCCAGGATAAAAAATTGGAGTTGTCTATTAATAAAGTATAAATTAAAGTGATAATCCTAATTTAAATTGTATAAAAAGTCTAATTTAAAGGAGCTAAAATTAGTTACTTTCAATAGATTAAAAGAAAACACAATCACATGAAGCAAAGAGGGATGTTTGCTCACTCTGATGAATGCACGGTGGAAAAACACATAGTTTTTCAGGTTATTAACGTATCGACCACCTAAACATAAAACAATGAGGGAAAAAAAAGGACACAACTTACAGTCATCACTGATAAAAGTGGGGAAACGTAAGCTTTTAAAGAGTCAACATAATCAGACCACTGAGAACGCAACCCAAGTCAAAACTACATCCAAGCAAACACCAAACAAGAGAAAAACAGATAGAAAACCATGCAAGCAAAGAATGAAAAAAGGTTTATTGAACTTAATTAGGAATGTAATAAAATTTTTGACTGAAATAAATGAAAGAAAACAGAATACAAGTCTGGACCACAGTTTGCACCAACAAACACTGTGGATGCAAAACCTACAACCTAGTTTCAGCACTAGTCTTCACATTATTCTTTCTACATCGTAGTGAAGCAGGACTGCTTTTTAAAAGAGACCAAAAGGTCGGGAGGTGAAAAAATCTACTCGGGATTTTTCTACGGTGACATTTAAAAGGAGGTTATCGATTCTATCAGTGCATCTTTCAGTTCAACGCTGTGACCGAGTTCTGCTCAGTGCTCAGACGGCAGCTCAACTCTATCAGAGTCGAGATACAGTTTCTTTACAGCTGCAAAAGCTCCCTGACTAAACAAAAGTAACTGCAGTTTGTTCATAAATAAAAACGAAAACAGAAAAATAACAAAAAAAAAACAAAAAACAGTTCGTTCATGATTTGTGAGCGTCTACACAACCCGGACAACAGCTGGAAAAAATAAAGTTGCTTGATAATTTGGATCTCCTGCCAGGTCAGCTCTGGCAGTTTGAAAACTGGTTTCTTTAAGCAGACATGATTTTGTTCCTCTTCTGTTTGTTTTGGTTTCTTTTCATCAGATCTGTCTGAGAGCTGCTCAGCTCACTCCACTTTGCTGTAGTCCTCTGCGTGGCCCAGCACCTTCTTCCTCTGCCGGATCATGTGGAAGTAAAGCTGGGGGAAGACTGCGAGGAGAGGCAGAGGGACATCAGTATGTTATCTACAGATGGAGTTATTTAACATCATTTTTTTAACCCAGTGGTCACTAATCAGGTACACCTGTACAAGACAATACTTGCAATTATTGCCTCTTGGAAATATTAAAAAGCAAATGATACAAAGTCATGATTACAAGTTATATAGTGGAAATTATAGAGGTTTTTAGGGACTAAACTAAATATATAAATAGGAATAATTATGCAATTAAAGGCTTAAATAAATTGCTAAATAAATTACTATATAATTGAATGGTTAATATAGAGTTATAAAATAAAATGCTTATGTTTATATAGATGGATAACTAAATATATAACATAATGCTTAAATAAATGGAAAACGTAATAGTTATATCATTTCATGCTTAAAATGATTATTTTATTAAAAAAAAGGTTAATTAAATGAAAATGAAAATAAAAATAAAAAACGACAAATGAAGAAAAATATTATGAAATCAAATGTTAAATAGATAAAATACATTTTTAAAAATGTATATATTTATACATTTCTATATAGAAATATTAAAATACAAATACATTGAACATGAATATAATTGTCTTATTTATTAATAATAAATTAATAAATGATAATTCATTGGTTTAAAAATGTTATCTTAAAAATATATCATTCTTATTAATATTATAAAAAACATATGTAATTATTTGAGAAATTAATAATATAATGTCTTATGCATTTATATGTTTAGTTTCGACCCTTAAAACACTCCAAAGAAAAGCTCTTATACTGATCACAGATACAATGATCAACTGCTTGCTGTTTGTAAGCAGTTTAAAATAATTTGTTTGTAATAACCAAGTAGTCAGCTTACAGTGCTCATTTTGGGGCTTTTTATACAACAACAACATGTGAAAACGCATGGAAAAACATTTTAAAACTATGGTAATTATATTTTTTCTTTTGCTTTACTTCCATGATACTTTGCCTCACGGGAACCTGAGATGCAGCAGCTTGACTTGGTTTCCTCAGGCTAAGTTCTGTTGTCTAATCAAACAACAAGAAACAGTCATGGCTGCTTGTGATAGAGACAGAAAATGAATATGCACGTTTAAAGCACCTGTTTGAAGCCGCCCTCATCAAAGGGATTCATAACGTAACATTTATGTCATAAATGGTAAATTGCATGTGTAATAAAGAAAAACAAAAACTATCACTCTGGGAGGTTTCAAGAAATTACAAGAAAAAAAATCTACAATATTTATTTTCTTAGGTAAATGCAATTAACTTATTCTCACTACAAAAGAGGAAAAATCTGCTTGTTGACTTACGGGGAATGTAAGAGATCATGACGAGGATAAGAAAGGTGTAGTAGTCGAACGAGAAGTTGTACTTGTTGGGGAGAGTGACGGAGTACAGGCCTGTCTTCTGCACGTACGGCAGCGCTGCATAGATGGTCAGCAGTTCCCCAGTCACACCCATGGGATACAGCACAATGAAAAAGGTGTACCTGCAGCAGAGGGGTTTATGAGAGAGTCATAATATAACATTATTTGCTGTTTCTGCAATGTTAAGGGTGGGCGGTATAGCTGATATAAACACTGAGCGAGAGGTGCATGATGTGGATTTATCTTTTTACTTTGTGCACCACAAGCATCGGTGCAGCTTACTGCATGTTAACCAGTCCAGCTCGAAACTTAGAGAACATCATAAAAACTTGAACACACACTTCTGCTTTTCACCAAAACAAACACATTTTTCTGATAAGAAGGTGTGGGTGGAGAACACGGTGCTGCAGAGGCTCAACCAAACAAGAAAGGGGTCTATAAAAGTCCACAGTTTGGGCATGGCTAAGTTTTCTTTTTTAAAAAATGTACGTGGAGCACAAGATAATAACAAACAGTTGCCAAAGGCAGCAATACCTGAGACACTTTTTATCTTTTTTAAAAATATATAAATAAATGTGGAGGAGTATGAGGAATGTTTGAGAATGTGCTCAGGCTCCGACACAAGTAATTCAAGCAGGCAACGATCCAAGTAAATCATTAACTATAACCCTGACAAATGGCTGGCGAAAAGAGAGCTATGCATTATCACTATGCATTTAAGTAAAAACAGGGTGCCTGTTCTAACTGTTGAGACTCTTACAGAGTTTCTGTCCAACTAGCAGAGATACTAGTTAATAGATTTAAAGGGTAACTTTGGTATTTTTCAACCCAGATCCTTTTTTCCCATGATTTTTTTATCTGAGTGACTAAAGGGAACAACAATTTTTAAAAATTTTACAGTGTTGTGGGAGAGCGCTGCAGCGGTGAAACAGGCTGCAATATAAACACCTGGGGCTACTATGCATCTTCAATGTAAGTCCACTAAAAGACATTTCAACTAGAAACAGACCCAAAATTACTAATGCCGAACCAACCAGAACCTTTATTATTATTAGTCATTTTAGCATGCACGTTTTCTTTTTAAAGAGTTTATTTCAATTCTGTCAACTTGATTCCTGTTCTGGCAACAGCGATTTCTGGACTGTTTCTGGTTTAACAAAAAGGATTTCATGCACCGGGCCATGCTACAAGCATGAGCAGCTCATGACGGCAACCTCGCCAAAAAAACGCTTGTGGTGTTCACACTGACAGCGCTCTTGCTGCAGAGCTGCCGGCTGCTATAACTACTGTATTTTCACAATTAAAAAACAGATTCTCCACTCAATAAAGCTGTGTAGCCACTGCCTTGTCAACAAAATGGTCCTGCAAGTATTTCAAAATAAAAGGTCTGCAGTTAACAAGGAATGTCTACAGGAACATTGACAAAGGGCTTTTATTTTGAAACAGAAACAGGAAAAAAACAGATATACTTACATTTCTTCATGTCGGTGACAGATGAAATCTTAAACACTGTAGTAAAAGCTTGAATAATGTCAATATAATTATCAAAGGACCATTTTCATTGTCTATTTTTGCTGAAAACCTTGCATGTCACACAGAAAAAAACTAGCAAGACTCTGTTTCTCTATGTGCTGCATTTAAGCAGCAACAGAGCAGCAGCTGCTCACATAGACGGCGTGGTCCAGGATCAACTCCTTTACAAAAAGGTCTATCTGTAGGGATCCTTTTAATAATGTTGTCAGACACTTATAATAACAGACTAAACCTCCTGGTGACAAAAATAAGCACTTTCAGGGGATGCAAATTGATGGTGCATAATTGCCCCACGTGATTACGCTGCAGCCTGTTTTGCTGCTACTGGCTGGAAAGTGTCATTCCCACTAATCATTTAGACACAAAAACATGTGAAAACAGGGTCCATATTGAAAAATACCAAAGTTATGCTTTAAAGTTATAAGGCTGCAATCACAGCATCAAATCCCAAACCACAATAAAATCCTCATAATATACTGTAACATTAACATCAGGTCATCTCATGTGCTGCTTTATAAGAAATGTTCACACACAAATAAAAAAGTAATACCACTGCCTCTGCATACTTCTAAATTTTTAATCACAGAACTGTTGAGGCATCAGGCCTTTTGAGGAGAAAGAAGAGAAAGCTCGCAATTCAATATGAGAGATGCACTGAACTCCTTTTCTTCTGCAGAAAAAAAAAAATCAAAGAGAGAAAATAAAAATGTTCAGTCTCTTCCTCGACTCAAAACCCACAGACGGTCTTTTCAGATCCTTCATTGGATTTTTTCATGGATGCACAACCAATTTTTCTGCCTCTCAGGGTGCAAACTGAAAGTCGAATACCAATACCATTCATTTGCTACCTAGCAACAAAAGCCACGGGGAGGGAGCCACTTAACAACTGTTGCCTTGGTTGAAGATGCAAATGAATCTCATTAGGCAGATAGAAAGATGTCGATGTTTATGGTGGAAATAGCACAGTGTTCTGTAAAAAGATGATTTTTAAATAAGTAATCAGTGTTGGGAGTTATGCATTTTTAGAGTGATATGTTACGTTTTCATGTAACCCTGTCATAAACCTCTTGAGCCTTTTCATTTCTCTAGTATCTACCTAAAAAAATCACATATCTTTATTTTTTGAATGAGGAAATACAAAAAGTAGAATAAAAAACATTTTGCAAAAACGGATTCATAGAGGGATTTCGTAATTTTTAGAAAGAAATTATTAAAAATCCACAATAATATTCCTTTTTACTATTATTTTCTGTGTTTTATTTCATGTTTTCCACCATGAGGATTGCATGAACCACACCCATCTTCAAACCCGGTGTTTATTCTGATCTCTATTACACATCTGTAAAGTTTCCTGACTGCATCTTGCACGGTCGTGACGCCTTCATGTTGACAAAATTTGTCCACAGACGGACATATAAACACTTGGCAAAGTATTCAAAATGGTTTCTGTGGTAGTTCCAGCTACAGTACGTGTCTCTAGGGCCACATTCTGCCATGATGACACACACAGCCTCACTTGGAGAAAACAATAACAGCTTTGCTATCAAGGCTGGTAACAGCTATTGAGGCTCTAATCATCTCTTTTTGCGATGATTGCCCATCCATGTTTTTTAGGCTTAGAGGGGTACTTTGCTGATTTTCAACCAGCTTTGGATCAAAACAATGTGGGTAGTTTGTGTAGATGAACTGTGGGTCAACCCCCCTTAATTTAACCAGTGCCTAGATATCCCCCATGGCAAAACTAAAAAATAAAAACGTCATCTGGCGGAGTATCGCTGGCTGTTGCTCGAACTACAGGTGGTACTTCAGCATTTTCGTATTGTCCGCCACCCCATGCTGCCACCGTGGACAGAAACTTAGCTGTTCCCCTCTCTCTCTCAAACCTCGGACTGAAATCCGATCAAACTGTAAAACTCGGCAGTGCTGATTAAATATAAATCAAGACTGTGTTGCTGCACTGCCTATTTCTCTACTAACAATGTTTTTAGAAACATATTTTAATGACCTGTTTAGCGAGAGTTTGTCAACAGGAAGCGGGCACCATAATGTCTACTGTCTACTGATAAAATATAAACCAAGATTCTGATACTGAGTTACTTATTTCTCGCCTAAAATGGTTTCAGAATTTTGTCAAAGCTTACTGTTTCAGTGTGATACGAGATGTATATGCTATCTGTTAAAAAATGATAAAAACAACCTTTTTTAAATATTAAATAAATAAAAAAGCATTTGTGTCTTTCTCCTGCAGAGACGTCCTAGTTTTATATGATGACCCTTGTTATTATATTCTATAATTATAAATGTCTTTTTTTCTGACTTTCAGGTTTATTTTCCTACCTTGCCCATTTGATGAGGTATGGCAGGTGATTGAGTAGGCTGAATGTGTAGAAAGAGTAGCGGATGATCTCTGTGATGGTCCACGCTGTGACAAACAGCAGCACGCTGTCCTCACTCTGCACCTGCACAAATGCACACAAAGCATGATGGGAGGAGGAACAGGCGGGCTCGCGTCATGCTGCAGGAGTCACTCTGCTGTAGAATAATCTCGACTTTATATTGCAGAACCATGCTGTTTGTTTCAGATGCTCAAATATCAGATCACACCGCAGGCAGACGGTCTTCAGAAATTAGGTTAAAACAAATGCAAAAACATCTTTTCACACCTTCACAAAATAAATATAATATCTACGCACACTGATGTCAAAGAGAGAGAGTAAACAGCCTCAGATACATGTCAGTACAGCATCAGACAATAGACACACAAAGAAAACATGACATACATACGTTATTCACTACAATAAAATTCAGCAAATTCAATCCTTCAACCCTACAGCACGACCGTCTGACGTTACTTACACATTCACTGCTGTCCGATCTATTAACAGGGCAAACAGTACATCAGCAGGTCACACAGACTGTTTTTAAAGACTGATTTATGTGTGTAAGTTAGAAAATAAACCCATTGTACCTCCCTGACGCTGTGTGTGACAGCCCAGGTAAGGAAGACCCGGGACATGACCTGGAACCCGGTCAGGACCACAGAGGACGGTACGATTCCTGAGATATGAGACAAAATACAAAGATATTAAGGATGCCGGAGCACTGTTGGCTGCTGCACACGCTAAACCAGCGATACTCAATTTCAGCGTGCGGGCCTCAAACCATTTTCTAATTCACAGCGAAAATAAACTGATTTACACTGGGTTTTTTTTTTGTACTTTAAAGGTAAATATGGAGTCTGAGTGCATTAAAAAAAGCATCAAAATAGAGCTTTTTAAAAAAAAAAAAAAAAAAAAAAAAAAACAAAACAGTGCAAGAGGAGGAAGCCGTTCTTAAATCCTATAAAAAAAAAAAGTCTGGAAAGGACAGACGTGAATCACTGAATGCAACTGTACAATAAAATAAGATTAAGACCGGAAATCACTTGGTTATTATATGAAGCATGGGCATGTACCTGTGGTCGTCTATTGGGAGGGGCTTAGAGGACAGAGCTGCAGCTTTTTTGCCTTTTCCACATCTCTGCCTATTTAGGTTTATGATGTTGCCATTTTTTAGAGGTGTTGATATTCTGGGCACAATTTCCTTTCTTTTTTTTTTGGTTGCTGTTTTGTTGTTTTTCTATTGCATTATGAAAAAATCCCGCATGGACCTCTGCAATCAAATGTTACAAAATAGTCAACAGAAAAAAATAAAACAGAGGTGCTTGACTGGGGAAAGAAAATGTAAAAAAAAAAAAAAATATTGATATCAAAGGTTTAATTTCTACCCGAGCTAGAAGTGAACGTTGACGCAGTGCTTTAAACTGACCAGCAGAGAGGGACCTAGAGCTGTGTGTGTGTTTGCTGAGTGGACAGCAGCTGCAGGGAGTCTGGATAATCCGAGATTAATCTGAGATAATGAAGAGAGTGGACTGTGGACGGCGGCGAGGCCGCCAGGCTGGGGCCCGCTCTCTCCTCACACATTAACACCACGAGAGCCAGCAGCTTCTCCGCTCTCTCTCTCTCTCTTTGGCAAACACTTCAGATATGAAAAGCTTCTGTTTGTCCGCACACATTTACACCTGAGACACACATGCAATCTGACGAGCTACGATTATTACAATGAGACCAGTCGTAAATCAGAGTTCAGGATATAAGCCGCTGCTATCCGATTTAACACAGTGAGCTCAGCTATCTGTGAACACATTTCAACCAGAAGCGATGGTTTCACTGAACTCCCCAAACGTACCACTTTGTGAAGCACTTTGTAACTTTGTTTAGATAAGTGCTATACAAATAAAGTTTATTATATTTATTACTTCAATTCATGAAGAATATTCGCCTTTTTGGATTCTCCTTTCACCATGAAGGTGTGCGAGAAAAAGGTTTTCTTTACAAATTCAAGGTGAAACACAGTGAGTCATTGATAAAAATAAAAAAGGTCATCTTGCACTTAAAGTATTCTTTTAAATCACATTGAAAAGTCAAGCTGTGATAAGCGATAAAATGGTGGACTAATAAATGGTAAAACGGTGACTTGTGCAGGACCGAAGTTTGACTGATAACAGGGAGCAGTGGAGGTGAGGGTGGAGAGAGACTCACCTACAGCACAGTGCAGTATCTGTAAAGGAGGAGATAACAGAAAATTACTCAACATGCTCCTGGGAGCAAAACACAAACGCTTATTTTAACTCGTATACAGCACATTCCCTGTTTGTACGGCTTGAGTGCCGTTTATTGTGACCTTTTTTTCCTTGCATACTTGAAAATGTTGTTTTCTTTTGCATTGTGTAAAATGTTTTTGTAACATGCAAAACTTCAGGATGTAAAACCTGTTTAAGTATTTCAACATAACGACTGAAACTCCTAAGAGCAACAAAAATCTTCAGGCGTTAGCGTTCAGTCTGCGCAGATTATTTCATGAATGGAAGATAAGTTCACTGAGCTCCAGCGAGTCTGGACAGGATCGCTGAAACACCTCGTGCTTCGCCCCTGCACTGTGTCCGTATGTGTGTATGATCACTCTTTGACATGTGAGGGAATCAGACAATCTTCTGAACTGTTTTTGAAACTCCTTTTTTAAAAACAGAAGTGGATTTCATTTATCTCCGTCATTTTCAGCCACTAAATTTTTTTCTGTCTGAAAGTCTGAAATCTAACAAAAAGTCATAAAATACTTTGGTACTGTGCCTTTAACAGCTCAGCCAGAAAGGTTACCATGCGGGTATGTTATAGAGGACATACCACACACTGCAGATAACAGGCCTGTGAGACATTCAGACCTGAATCCAACAGCTTTTACTGACGTGATGATTTTTGTTAGTTTAAACAGGCTGGGATTAACAGAAAGACATTTGCAAATTATTTATCCATTTAGCGACTAAAATCCTCTGATTCTCCACAAAGCATTTAATTCACTCCAGCGTACTGCTTCAACAACAGATTTATGTCTGTTACCTAACCCTCCAGGATGTTGCTATCGCAGCAATTAATGCAAATTCAGCCAGTCCCGGAGAATCCTGCATGATCTTGCAATTTTGTCAAATTACCAGAACTTTCTGCAAATTTGACTATTTAAAAACTGGTGAAATCTCATTTCCTATTAGAGCTTTAGCACACATTGAGTTGCTCAGGACCTCCTCTCTCCACTGATCATCATGAGACCACTGCTGTGGGAGTGTGAGCTTCAGCACCTGGGGCCATCTCACACACCCCCCCCCCCCACACACACACACACACACACACACACACACACACACACACACACACACACACAGAGTGACATCAGAATATCACACTGCTAATTTAACAAAACCGTTCTTGTCAGGTTAAATGAGCTGAGCCATTTGGGACTATTTAAAGGCTCAGAATCAGATCTTAGAGATGCTGCTGTGTTAGCTCGAGCTAACCGAACAGAAACATCAGGAGGGGAGCAGCTACATTTGTCATTCTGTGTGAAACAACAAATGCTCATAGAAATAGGTTACAAGTTTGGAACAGCATTACAACTGCTTTCACAATTTTTACTTGTCCCTGCATATTCATTGCAAAAAAAAAAAACGCCTAAAAACATTGCAACATGCATTGCAATATTTTAGAAAAACTGCTGTGAAATAAGCCATTTCAAAGGGGAAAAAACCTAAGAAATCCTGGAGGGGTTGAGTAACATCAACAGAGTTCCTTAAAATCACTTCAAGGGTTATTTGGATGCTAAAAACATTATTGGTGGTTTTATCTTAATGAAAATAAATGTTGCATGCCTAATATCCGCATATACAAACTGGATTTTGAGTGCTGATAAGAGTAATAATAGACTCGCATTTGAAATGTTGCCACACTGTTTGTACATATTTGATGTTGTCATCACTGCCCAGAGCTTCGTGCTCCTCTCACCTCCAGAATAGCTCCAGTCTGAAAGAACTTGAGAGGCTTCTCTATGGAGTAGTACAGCCCGTGGTAGCTTCCTCTGGCCAGGTAAGCTCTGACCAGACCCACAGCGATCACCAGCCACCTGGAGAGCAGAAAAACACATCACAGTTTTAGTTATTACAAGCATTTAAAACAAGAATTACCAGATGATCTTATCATGGCCACAAATCTGTGTTAGACTTGTGCAATTTCTGTTGATGTGATGTGATATTTCCACGAGGTGTACTGTCACAGTCAATGCGGCTGCAAATCACTGAAGTATTCCAGACAGTGACAGTCAAAAAAAAAATCTAATTTGCATGTCGTATATTGAAAATAGTACATTTTTTATGCCTTTTTTTCATCTAAAATCATAGTGGCATCATGACAAAAAAATGGCATTTAAAATTTTGAAAATTAGTTGGTATTTGTGATTAGTACTGATGGTTTGTTGGTTAAAAAATAAGTCAATAAAAGTAGAAAATCCTATTAATGTATAATATTTTTTATAGCCTTATTCTGAAAAGCGCATTTTGTGCACAGAGTGGTATGAGTGTGAGTAATAAGTGGGCCCTAAGGGTTTAGAAAAATGAAGGAAAATGTTTTCTGCTGTTCTGATATATCTTGATTTAATTTCTCTAAACATTAATCTACTAACTAGACTTGAAGTCATATAATTAAGAAGAATATCGTTATACTTTTGTGTAAAAATTAAAAAGTTTGTGTAAAGTTCATACTGCGCCTGCTGTGTAGTTTTTTAACGTAGGGACAGCTGTTAACTGATACCAGTTTCAGCCCATACAATCCAAAATTTATTACAAAAATGTGATGTAATGCATTAGATCATTCAAAAGTAGCTGAGCTGCAGAGCACGTGGAGGTAGGAGGTGTCACAGAGTTGCTGGAGAAAACCTGAGCAGGGTGAAAGTTTCATTTCACATTTTGGTTTCACAGAGTGAAGAATGTGATTTGTATCTTGTCCTAATCTCAGTCTGCAGCAGTGATGATGAATATCAATATCAGAGCCAGTTGGGCAGAAACTGAGCACGCCTGCGTCTGAATGCAGACGCTGCATTTGAACAGCAAAGACGAGCTTGTACCCTAACATGCGCTCAATACAAAGCAGGCACTGTGTGGCCCGTCAATACTGAGGCGTCCACAATGTGACCAAACTGGTTGGAACAGTGAGCACACAACTCCCACTATTCAATTGTGCAACAGTCTGAAAAAAGTGCAATAAAAGTCAAGCACAGAGATTGTCAATCCAGGGTTCAAGGTAATGACTTTTTAACTGTACAGCATAAATCTGGGCAGAGCGACAGAGGTTACAAAATAGGCGTCTACTAATGTTTATCAAGTCTGGTTTGATTGAAATCTGATTGTAATCATTCGAAACACAAGACACAATGCAAAAAATCCATCATAAAAAATCTCTGTATACTGCAACAATTAGTCGATTACTGAATTAGTTGATTGAAAGAACATTTTGATATTTGCTGAATCATTTTCATCATTTTTAAAGTGGAAATGTCAAATATTTGCTGGTTCCAGCTTTTTAAATGTAAGAAGTCCCGGCTTTTCTTCGTAATTTATGAAATAATTGGTAAATAATAGGGGTCCACAATATTGGATTTTTTGCTGTTACCGATATGCCGACTTTTAACTACTCAGTTGACCGATAACTGACACCAATATAGATATATTCACTTTTTTTTCCTCACCTAGTTTTAGTGATTAAGTTTTTTATGTAGTGGAATTGACATATTATGCATATTCTTATTAAGATGACACACCAGCAGATGGAGGCAAGATATGTATGTATTATGATGATATATTGTGATATCTGCAAAAATCTGCATGTTCGTCGACTCTGACATTTCATTGTAAAGCCAACATCTTTCCATATTGATGACATGCCTAAGTCCTCTTGCATCACGACCCACAAAAAAGTAAATGTTTTTATTATTATTCTATTAGGCCACCAAAAGTTCAATATGTATTTGTAATATTAATCATTTATATAATTAAAAAATAGATATTTGGCTTTTGTGTATCCATAATATATTGCTGCACAAAAATATCTCAATACCATGCTATATAGATTTTTCCTCTACCCTTCCTGGGTTGTTTTTTTTTTTAAATGGCTTAAACATGTACCTCTCTTTTCTTCCTTCTACATATTATTTTTCGTTGTTTTTTTGGTTTGATTTGATTTATTTTAACTTTTGTGATGATTAAAAGTCTAATTCAGTTGTTAAACTGCTAAAACAATATGACAATTCAAGATGGAAACGTCTTCAGATCCTTTTTAAACCTTTTATATATTTATTTTTACTCATCTTCTTGCATTTTTTGAACTGTTCACTACTTTATGCTAATTTTAAGGGTCTTTCCATCTTTCTTGACTCATCTCCTTCCCATGTTTTTGAAAGAAATCAAGACACTCCCTGTTGAGTTTGAATAAGTCATTTTAAATACTAAATAATCTATTTACTTTTTATTTGCATTTATATTTTGCACAATTGTAGTTTGATATACATATTTGTATATGTTTCATAGATCTCTTGTGCACATATTTGTACATATTTATTTAAAAAATCTCTCCTTATATTTTTCTGTTTTAATTAAATTAAATTAAATGTTTTGTTAAATACTGCAGCATTGTAGCAAAAATATGACAATCCAGGAAGAAAACCCACACTTTTCGGTGTTAAAAAAAGCAATGGCTGCAGACAATGAACCATCTGTCCTAATATTTCTGTATTGTGTGCAGTGGCGTCCCGTCAGTCACAATTACTGTACACGCCAGGTGGTTTGTCTGTTGCACGTTAATCTGTATTAGCCGTTAAGGAGGCAAACTCAAAGTTATTTCACCAAACAGCAGGCTAGCATATTTTTAACAATAAACCCACACAATTTGCAGATTTAAAATCCCAAAAAATAGCCCGATAACATTACAATGCTCCCATTATTTATTGTCTTGCTCTGCAGCACACACACATTCACACACCACCACAACAGCAGCGTTAGCACGAGGAAACACGCTACATACCCCGCTGTCATAACAACGTTGTAAATGACCAGGTAGGCCGTGGCCAGGGCGCCGGGTCCCTTCTTTTTCTTGGCGGCCACATCGCTGTGTGCCGCCTTGCTGGTCCCCGGAGCAGCTGCCGACATGACTGCAACCCTCAGCGGTCTTTGGTCCTGGACGACGGCGACTGTCGGGTTCACGGAGTCGGGAAACCAACGGACCAACGGAGGAGACCCGGAAGTGTCGTCCTGGAGCGAGAGAATTCACTTCTCTTCATTTCCGTCTTCGCTTCGAGACGCTCTGAAACGAAAATCACCTTAAAAATCGATCCCTCCTTCCTTTTAATTGTTTTAATAAAGTTTTAATTTAGAAAAAAATGTTTTCGTGTGAATTTTATTCAGCTAATCGTTTTCTTGGGCTTCCGCAGACTTGACTAGAGCTATAATAGAAGATTAATTATCTTGAGCTAACGTTAGACTCTTTGTCGGATCATCAGATTGTATGAGACGCTCTTTCATAGGCGCGCCCCCTACTGCGCGTACCTGACTACATACATGTTTTTTAGTTTCTTTTTTTCGGTTTTATTCAGTAATTTCATACATAGCTCAAGCATATTTGAAAATTCAATCGGGTAATAAAACAAACAAACCAGATACATAGCATTGAAAAAAAGGCATAAGAAAAACAAAAAAGACAAAAACAATGCAGGGTAAACCATATACAACTATTAAACATGTTTACATAAGGGGTATCGTACTAAATTATCAGACAATTTTTTAAAAGGTTTTTCAAATGTCTACAGTTTTTTTTTTTTTTTGGCCCAGTCATCTTTCAGTCTGTGTAATGTTTGGATGTAATATTCTAATTTTATTTTGAATGCTTGTATTTTGGGTTTCTGGTGAGTCCTTTTACATTTGTGAATGCAATATTTCCCATAAAAAAATAATTAATTCAATTTGTTTTTCCGACTATGGCGTACATCTTTGTCATACAAAAATATTATGCCTTTTTTCTAATTGAACATTACATTTAATGTAAAGACATTTAGATGTCTTTATGCGCTCACGTTCCTCTTTTCCCCACTAGATGTCAGTGTTTGACACATAATATATTGATGGTTTGACGCCAGTCTCCCCAGTGTGTGAATAGAGGTGTTAAATTAACCCTTTGAAACCTGGGTCGACGTCAGTTTTCTTGTGCTGCATTCAGACGCCTTTAAACTGGTTTGACTTCTTCCAAAAAACATGGGGAGCAATTTGGCAAGATATATATATGTATATATATATATGTGTGTGTGTTCCCCAGCACTTTGGGGGGTAATTTCTTGTTTTTTTTTTTTTTTTTTTTTTCTTTTTTTTTTTTTTTTTTCCATTTTTGTCTTATTTTCAGATATTTTTTTTGCGTTTTGGGGGGCCTTGTCTCATTAACTTTGTCTGTGCCTTCCCTCATGTTTATGCAAGAAATCAAAATAATTTCAAAGCGTTAAATGCCAGGTATTGTGTGGGAAAAAAAATAGAATTTAAAGCCAAAGTGCTGCATCTTCAAAAATTCAAAGAAACACTAATCAAACGCAATTAATGCATTAAAACACACATTTTACCCACTGCGCTCCGGCGTTTAATTACTTTTGTTCAGGCATTACTGAGGGCAGCCAAGTTTCCGGAAGAGCAACTGGTGCTTAATGGACAAGGAAGAGATATTTGTTTAGGTTTAGTCTGGAGACCGCGTTTACTTTGTTTTTCGTCTCATATTCTGGCTCTTTATAAATCGTCAGCATGCCTTTGTTCGCCCAAAATCCCTTTGACCAAGATGTCGGTGAGTGAAACGCTGTTTTTGTCGGTGTTTTCAGTGTGTCCGAGCTAACGGGCTAACGGTTGGGCCAACAACACTCGAGGCTAACGTTAGCTTAGCTTCACTTCTTTACTTCGCCCTAAGTTTATTCTTTAAAGACAGTTTTTGTGAAAACAACTTCCCTAAGTCTCACACATTTTATCAGTGTGTATTCGACAGGTTGTCAACAGCTTAAATGAGGTCTATCGATCAATGAATTTGCTTTGATAAGCGAACGATTGATAACTAACTTATAGTCTGAGTCATGTAAACTGAGCAGCGTCTGTCATCATCATCTGATCCCAAATCAGGTGATTTTGGTTAAAAAGACTTATTATTTATACATGTGTCATATACCAATAGAATACGGGTAACGAGTAACGATACTTTACATCTCAATTTATCCGTACATTTTTGTTTATTTATTTACTGTAGTTTTCCTTCGTTTTTTTCTTTTTTAATGTTTTCTTTCTTTCTTTATTTTTTTCTTTTTTCTCTTTATTGTGTTTATTTTTATTTATTTATTTGTGCTGATAAAGACTCACCAGAGAATCATCAGAAGCTCCATGTTACAATTTTTTAATGACACTTGCAAAATTAATGCGATTTTAGTTTTTTTTTAAATGCTGAGAATTGTGATAACACACACACACACACACACACACACACACACACACACAAAATTATTTATTGTGTCCCTCCCCTCGGACAACCAATGTAAATAGTGAAAAATTGTCATTGTGGTCTCTTTGATCAGTTCAGGATCCAAAGATTTTCAGTTTACCATAATATCTAATTCTCATATGTGAGAAAGATGACATTTCTTGTTAATATATGGATTTGGCAGGTGATGCAACATCAACCAGCAGCTAATTTCTTTCCTATGTCATAGCTGTGTGAATATTTTCAGTTTTTGAGCTATTAGTCGATCAAAACAGGTAATTTGAAAATGTCTTCTTTGGCTTTAAGTATTTGTAAATGAGCATTTTTCTAGTATTTTCTTGAGAAAATAATCTGAATATCAATGGATGATTGTTATAATCTTCAGTCTGCTGGCCTGATCAGAAATTTTGGCTATTAATTTTCAGTCAGTTAATCTCTTCAGCTCTTGTAAAGACTCTTTACTACTTTGAATCAGTTTTATTATAATGTCTTGGTTATTTGTGTCGTAGGTATGTCACTCTTTTAATTTTATTATGTAAAAATTTCATGCAAACGTCCAAGGCCATCACCCTTATCTGCCCCTGCAACACCACCGTTCTTGTATGACCACACAATGGTGCACTGTTACACGTAACTGGGTCTCACAGTGTTATATAGTCAGGATGATGAGTGTCATGTCGGGGGTTAGGGTTGTGGGTAAGAAATGTGCATTTGTGTGATTTCCTGCTGCTGCTGTGTTGCAAAGCAACAGTGTGTCACCACCACATACTGAAAGTGTTGGTTTTTCCCTCTGGTTTTAAGGGCTGTATTACAGGGAAGTGATGTGGTTTTTATGAACTTACTAGACTGTTTTAGTTGCTTTTTCTATTTGCATTCACCTACTTTGTCATTATACTCACATTAACAAAGATTATTTGTCAAAAATCTCATTGTGTAAATAATTTTTGAAAGCACACACAGTCAATCATTCATAAGGGCAGGGCGATTTAAAAAAAAAAAATCAATTATCTCAATATTTTTTAACAAATACCTCAACATCAGTATGGCAACAATATTATAGGGTTGATATTGATGCTTTCACAAAATATTTACACTATGAATTTTTTGATAGACTTTAAATCATTAATAAACAAATAAATAGTCATTTTTCATATTCATATAGCTGCTCATAATGTGCCTTATACATGCATACACACATACTTGTGTCACTTGAGTTGAATGAGTGTGACTTTTGTTTAAACTGTCACCTTCTAACAAGTAAAGATGCTTCAAGACTGGTGCTGATTGCCATCTGCACTGAGCAGTTCACACAGTGAAACTCTTAAAGGGGATTTATTTCGACTTGAGGCTGACCTTACAGGTTTTAGCACAACATTAACCGCAGCTCAACACTTGCTATTTATCACTATAAAACTTGCCCACTGCGACTGTCTGCCAATGAATACATTATGGCTGTAGACAAGCAATTGAGATGCCAGTGAGGATATTTTCTCACTGGACCATATGCACTGTGTCCCTTTTTTTTGCCATGTTTCCAGAGAAATCAACCAACGAAAACAACACAACAGATGACTGGGGGCTCATTATGGACATCTGCGACAAGATTGGAACGACAGCCAATGGGTAAGCTTAAAAAAGGCATGTTGCTTTGAATAAAAGGAGCTTATTGACATATGACATTTGAGCAGCACTGTGGTCCATCTAGCACCTTATTTAAGTGCACTATGTTTGTGCATGACTAAATTTGAAATATTTTGAGTATCATCAGGATGTGAACAAGAGCATCTCCAGTGTAAGGACACTGTGTTTGTTTGTAAATGATCGCACTGACTTCTGTTCTCGTGTTTCAGACCAAAGGACAGCTTGAGATCCATCATGAAGAGAGTTAACCACAAAGTGCCTCATGTCGCCATGCAGGCCCTCAATGTGAGTTTGTTACTACACTTACATACCACCAAGTTTACACACATCTTTTACTTATTCATTTAAAAGTAACTAAATGAGAAAACATTTCCTTTCAAAGCAAAAAAAATGAAATATAAATTGGTATTGTTACATATTTTTTGTTTTAAAAAAAGGACTTAAAACATTCCTTTTTTAGCAGAACTTACGACTTTTAAATCTGCTTTTATTTTGGTTGTTTTAATCTTTTTTTATGATAATGTTTGTTATTATTATTATTATTTGTTTGTTATTTGTTTCATGATTACAGTTATTGGGAGAGTTGGGTCAAAGGTGTGGTCAACAAAAAAATATGGTGTTCACTTCACCCTCTCGCCTATCAACACTGGTGAAAGGCAGATACAGTCATATAGGTCACTGCCCATATCCGTGTGACCCAGCTCTCCCAATAACTGTTTATTATAAGGATCTCCATTAGCTGACACCGAGGGGGTCTTCCTGGGGTCAATGACAACATAACATCACATTACAATAGAAACAGTAATAAAAATGATTATTAATAATAGTAGTAATCTATAAAATAAATAAATGACTAAGCAAATTTAAAGAATATTAATGATAATACAAAAATACAACTAAATGTTATCATGAAACTAATATGTAAAAATATCCCAAAAAGTAACAATACCAAAATATAAACCATCCCCAACCCATAATAATGTTAAAAAATTCTCTTCTTTCCAAATTAATTCATGGCTCCCACAGTGAGATATTAATTATCACCATCATAAATCAGCTGCAGTTGAGCTGTAACTGATCCAGTGTTCCCGTTGTTTAAGCCATACAGGAAAGTGGATGATTTCGTTCTGGGAGGCTGAGAAATATGAGAGCTGCGTCTCTGTCTCTGTCTGAGTCATCATGAGCAAATACTGTCACATGGCCTGCTCTATATTTAGCCCTCTGTGTTCACTCATTCAGATAATTAAAGCCCTATTGTCATTAAAATCATTTATAACTACAAACGCTTCACCTGCTATTAATACTTACTTTAAATAATTCAGCCATATGAGCGGAAGAAAGAATTCATCTACCTTGTTTGAAAAATCCTCCTTTCCCCCCTAAAATACAATAAAAAACAGCAGTTTGATCTCATTTTTTATGGTTTTGGCTTCTTGTCTTGCAGTTGCTGGGTGCTTGTGTGTCGAATTGCGGCAAAATATTCCACCTGGAAATCTGCTCACGGGAGTTTGCCAGTGAGGTGCGGAGTGTGCTGAGCAGGGTATGTAGGCTTGTTTGTTTTTTATCACGACTATATTCTTATTTTTTATTTGTCTGTCATCTCTTTGCACACTCATGATCAGCGTCATTCTCACACATGTACTCCCTCACACCCTGAAGAGGGCAAACCGAAATTTCACAAATGGATTGATGACTATGTTTTTGTCTTTGCCTTTCACAAGTATTTGACGCTTTCAAACCTGAGCACATTGGTTTCAAAAACATTGGGGGGAGAGGCAGTGACCAACTTGGCAAGAAATGTCCCTCAAATTGCAAGAATTTAGTGAAATGTGACAAGAAAATAAAAAAAAAGTTTAAAAAATGGGACAATTATTAGAAAATATTTTGAGAAAAGAAAAGTATCCATAAAACTATATATATGTATATATAGAATTTATAGTGTATGTGTATTGGTCATATTCATGACTTTTTAGTTAATTTTCTTACGGTAACACAGCTGTGTGTTTACATGTCCTCTGTAGGCTCATCCTAAAGTGTGTGAAAAGCTGAAGGCTCTGATGGTCGAGTGGGCAGAAGAATTCCAGAAGGATCCACAGCTCAGCCTCATCGGCGCCACCATCAAGTCTCTGAAAGAGGAGGGCATCAGCTTCCCCTCTGCATCCTCACAGGTTTGTTTCCATCATACAGTATGTGAATCTCTGGTTTTGAGAGCGTACACAATAGGGGTCAGCCGATATGGGTTTTTGAGTGGAGATACCGATTATTAGTACTAATGAGAGCAATAAGTGATATCTGGAACCAATATGCATTTACAATAAAAGTGAAAATTTTTCATATTATATATGATATTCAAAATTTAGAATTTGGAATATAACAAACTCCAACACAAAACTTTGTTTAAATGCCTTTAGTAATTGTTTAATCAAAATAGAAACTTTCAACATTGTAATTCTGTGAAAATGAAAAAAAAAATTTGACAAATAAAAAAGGCCCCTGAGGTTTTACTAAGTAAAAGTTCCTCCCATGCTGACACTTTCTTTGCACTTATTGCAGACTGCCTTCCCTGGTGCTAGTTGAGTGTAAAACAGACACTATTTTATTAATATGTATCTGTGCAAATTAAAATATAATGCAGATACAGACGGCAAAATGCCAAGTATCGGCCCTGATAATCGGAAAGGCCGATAATCTGTAGATCTCTAACACGCAAAGCAAGGTACAATGTTAATGCTGTCTTCATCAGGATGAGTCCACGCTCTCGTCGAAGGAGGAAAACTTATTCTGTCTCTCTCACTGCGATACCAGCTGGCGTTTGTTTGTACAAAAAGAAACTTTCCACAGTGTCTGTTGGCAAACTTTATAGCCATGACCAAATTTAGCAGCATTCAGCTGCACTCAGTTGCATCCTAACACTTTGTCATATGTTGCAAAGTGCTCATTTCACGCTGAGTGTCATTCAGTAGATGTAATGTGTTAGCAGTTCTCCTTCACACTTATCATTTTTGCTGGTTTTCTTTCCTGAATGACAGTTTCAGTCTGTAGAACACAATAACAACATGAGTGAGTGCAGATGCTTCTCGTCCAGCCTGAGGCTGTAGTTACTGCTGTGGTTTCACTGCAGACCAGCGTGTTGCCAGCGGGAAGGTTCAGGTTGGGTGGAGCCGTCTGTGTTTGTATGGCAAGTGATTACAGTGGTATTTCCTCTTCACATATTTCCCATAATTCTGTGGATATTTGTGTGCGTGTGTGTGTGTGTGTGTGTGTGTGTGTGTGTGTGTGTGTGTGTGTGTGTGTCTGTCCAAGGATCAGGACGGTGTTTATGATTGTTGTGGACGGAGCTTTTTTCCTGGTTTCTGCTCTGTCCTTAGGTCAACTGTAGGTTTTGTTATGAAACGACCTTATATGTGTGTCAGGGGTTGAAGTGGACTTTGCACTCAGGTTGTCGTGAAGCAGCTGACCTACAAATACATCATCTGTGGTCAGAGTCTCTCTGCAGCTGACAGGTTTGTTGTGTGTTGAGGGCTTAACTTAGTTAAATGTTGAATGGTGTATAATTACATTTTAAGACATTTTAAGTTAAAGAGACTAGAAAAGTGCCATCAGTAGCGTGCAGATCTCCGCCGGGCGCCGCTCCACCTGATTATGGCCACAGACAATTTCAGCAGAAGTGTTTAAAAACTCAAGAAAAACACGCGCCTCATCTATTTTTGATGCAGCTGCAGCATATTGCAATTTCTCCTGAAAGCAGTGCTACTGTATGTGAAATACAGTTAACATGTAATTATGATAATGAATGTATCTTTATCAACTAAAAGACAGCCGCAAATCTCTGATCCATTTGTGACTTTGTCTGTAGGTTACAGTACAACAAAACAGGAAATAACATCAAACACAATTAAACAAAACTGTGTCAGGGCCATGGCAGCGGGAAACAAATTTTGGAGTCCATACTCACTCTTACCACTGAATTTCCATGACTTTGTGACAAATTTTCAGGGCTGTTCTCTGAAATGACCACTGACACTCCTTATTTTCCTACCAGCCTGTTAGAAGGAATGAGGAGTCAGCTGTCAGTGACGATACAACACTGTCAATTAGGCAGGTTTGTCAACAATTGTGAATCACCATAAACACAGGAGATCCTTGAGCATACAGTCATAAATGTGCAAACAAAATATTAGGCTAATTTGTCATTTTACTTTTTGGGAGATTAGCTGTGGACAGACAGATACAGCGGTGGCTGTAGCTCAGGAGGACGAGCAGGTTGTCCAATAACTGGAAGATTCACAGCTCGATCCAGTTCGCGTGTCGAACTGTTGTTTGGAAAGAAGGCACTTTGTACAGAAGCCTGAATGTGTTAAGAAGAACAAAAGCGCTTTAGGTGGTTAGAAAACAGACAGATTATATCTCTCTGACAGTGTGGCTGAAAACCGAACATTATGTTTATGAAGGGAGAATTTACGGCTGCACTTTACGAAGTACCAATTCTATTCATTTTCATCTGTTAATTGTATAAAATGTGGATGAATGTGGATTAATAAATATCGTGGATTTTGTTTGTTTCCACTCGCTGTCCGTCATGTGCTGTGATAATGTTGTGTGACGGGTGGGAAAACCTGTTTTAATGGTGCGCAGGTGGCACATGAGGCCACTCTATGACATTCAGTCTCGATCAGCTGACGAGCAAACAGCAGCAGGTAGTGTGACTCAAGATGAGGCTCCGCTTCCCAGTATTTACCTTCAGCTGTCACTTCCAGACAGCATGCAGGTATGTTTTATTTGGGTGTTGAGCCGCACACTATCGAGCCGTGTAAAACAAACGAGCTGTCCAGTCCCTGTCGTTTTCCCGCTCTGTTGGTCACATTTTTGTTTTCTCGCTGTGCAGCCTGTTAAGGTCGGCACAAACAGCATGAACAGTTTTATGTGCCAGTTCTGGATTAAATGAGAACTCCCATCAGGCGCCGGTGCTTTGTAGTTAGCTTCTCTTTTCCTTTTTGAGTAGTTCAGAAAGTTTACACACTGAGATCTGTTTGGAAATAAAAATAGCCATCTGTCTCCAAGGATAAACAAGTGAATGAAAAGTTCCACATTTATTAAACTTACATCTGTTGTTTCCATTATTATGTACGTTATTAATCTGAATAACACTCTTTTGTTCCCTTGGTTATCTTCCAGCTGCAATACCATAAATATTTGATCTAACATTGATTTCTGTGTCATATTGTATCATAGTATATCACATTTTAGGAGATGAAATATGTGGAGGGAATTCTCAGTTAATAACAGCTTGTCTGCTCCTCCACTGTCGGTGAGAAAAGAGACGCTGGACCTGCCTCTGTAATACTTTGTGTTTGTCCAGCAGCCAGTGTGAAAGGGACAAATCACCCTAAAGTCAACAATACTCTTACCTGTAGTGCTTTTATCAGTCTTGATTGTTTTAGTGTGAATTGTCGAGTGTTGGAGATATCAGCCGTAGAGATGTCCGCCTTCTCTCCAATAAAATGGAAGTAGATGGTGTTAAAAATACATTTAAAAAATTAAACATCAACATCTCTTTCCAGAAATCATGACTCGGTTACTCAAGATAATCCACAGACCTTGTTTTGATCAGTTTCACGTAGGAACTATTTTCTCTCTAACCAGAGGTCCCGAAATTAAAAAAAGTCTTAAAAGGCATTGAATTTATTTGTCACAAAATAAGGCCACTAGAATTAAAATGTTTTAAATCTGTCTTTTAGAAGTCTTAAAATTGCTCACACATGGGTTAATAGGATTTTGTTTATTGTTTTTTTCACAAGTTTCATTTTAGAGCTTAAAATAATTAGACCCCCCCCCCAGTAATGTAACGAAAGCACGTGGCTGGACATTGCTCACGAGTCTTTCAAATGTATTGTTTTTTGGCACTTTGAGCTCGAGTACCATATAGTTCCATTATTTTAGAGAGACATAGAGAGACAACACTCAGCAACTCACAATCAAACAATCAAGATGAATAAATAGCAATACATGTAAGAGCAAAAATCTGTGTTTTTAATTTTAGGTGAACTGTTTCTTTAAGTGTTTGCTCACCCACTGTGAATATGGGTGTGAAGATTTGTTGTTTAGCACTGACAGCATCCAGTTGACCTGTTTTGCTCGCTCTGACCTCATTGCCATGTCGGAGCGCTGCCTCAGGTCACCGCAGACAAAAGATAATGAGACAGCTGTGTGGAGGGTGTCTGTCTGAAGGCTGAGCATCGTCACTGACCAGCGTGTAGTACCCAAAACGAACTGCAGGGGGCATTATAGTCACTACAAATACATTTTTTTAATCTATTCTGTTGTGCTACACAAATATGTACACACATATACACACACACACACACACACACACACACACAGACAGACACACAGATGTGACCTTATCTTTCTATATCAACCACAGGGGTCCAACTCAAAGGGCAGCACTCCCGCTGTGAGTAAAGCCTCCGATGATGACAACCTGGCGAAAGGTAAAGTGAGGCGCCGTCATTCAGCTCTACACACACATTTATCATCAGCAGATGCATCATTCATAACTACTGTGCTGTATGATTAAAGCTTATAATAACTAACATAACCTCAGTATTTTTTATTTGTGTTCTGCTCTTTGTATTTGTTCTTTTATGTGTCTTTCAGTGTTTTGTATTCTTTATTTTGTTTTTTTTTTTTTTTTTTTGCATTTCATGTTAAAGCATCTTTGAGTACTTAGAAAGGCACAATTTAAATCCTATATAAAAATATATATATTATTATTATGTCTCCTCTACTGATGGTTACATGAGGCATTTTTATTTTGATCATTAATGATATATTGTGATCCATACATAAACATGCCCAATTTGAACCAATATTCTCCAAAAGAAATCCTTATTTGTATGAGAAGTAGAGCAGCTTAAATTGATTAAATTGATTTTATGTAACAATGCATCAATAGGTTGTTTTGTTGCCTGTGTTTTTGATGTTTTTCATCTCACATTTTGCAGCCTTCTGAGAGCTTTTTGTACTCTGAAAATAAAATAAAGTTTAATCGTGAATCTGCTCCGAACCCACGAGTTGGACGTCTGACAAACATCCTCTTCTCCTTTTTGATTCACTCCTGTTCTCTCTTCTTTCCATCCGAACCTCCTCCTCCCCTCAGCCATTGAGCTGTCCTTGCAGGAGCAGAAGCAGCAGGCAGAAACACGACCCCTGACCGCCATCTCTGACCCCCCAACCTACACCAACGGCGGTGGAGGGCAGGAAGCCCGGAAGGTGCGAGCGCTGTACGACTTCGAAGCGGCTGAAGATAACGAGCTGACCTTCAAAGCTGGAGAGCTCATTCTGGTTCTAGATGACAGGTAACGTTTCAAATCACGTCCAGTCATGAAGCAGCTCTGCTTTATCCTCAGAAACCAGTTTTAGTGTTACCACCGTCTGTGCTGCAGGAGTCCTAATGGGCCGTGATATAAAATACAGATAAACATCATAAGAAATTACACGTTTTTCAGCTGCATGCGCTCAAACAGCACCAAAGCAATAAATACGATTGTTGACTGTGTGTCGAAGATGCTCCCAGAATGATGCTTCAAAATATTTAAAGGGATAGCTTGGATCTCTTACATCCAAGTTATTTGAAGTTTTTAAAGTTACTGAATTTGAAACTTTTTAATTTTTTTTTTATTTTGTTGTGGTTCCGAAAGTCACAAATAAAAGAAATAAAAAAAAAAAAAAAGAATTTGGTGCAATTTGGAAATTTAAGTAAAGGAATACCGTTAAAAATCAGACTTTATAACTTGGTCCCATACGATACTATACTATACTATACTATACTGTACTGTACTGTACTGTACTGTACTATACTACTTAAACTGATATTGGTTTTCTTAGGCTGAAAAAATACATTTTGTTGCTTACCCCATCCACAATAGTAGTAGTGGTAGTAGATGTAGTAGTAGTAATAATAATAATAATAATAATGATAATAAGAATAATTAATTATTGTTATTATTATTATAATAAACAACTTTATTTATAGAGCTCTTTTAATGTAAGAGATGCATCTCAAAGTTCTGCGCAATAAAATGCAACACACTCTTTGATATAGGATTGATCTGTATGCTTGCTTTAATTTTTTCTGGTATTCGAGCATGAATGTTGAGAGATTCAGTTAAATGACACTTGTATATAGTGAGCACAGAGTGAAGGCTTTTTTGTGTAAAATAACTTGCAAAAACAGGTGCATCAATTCTGATTTCCACTCACTGATCATCAGTATGCCCACATCCATTCATTTATACAATATAAAGTAATAATTTATAGTTTTGTTTGTTTAGGGGGGCTGCATCTTTTTAAGCAATTCTGATTTATATTGTAAATGTGCTCCATATAATGTAGATTTTGGGAATATCGAGGCAAAGTCTGTTCCACAAATGAAGTCACCTGAAGATGTTTTTTTGCAAATCAGCAGCAGCAGCAGACACCATAAGGGGAGAATGAATTTGTATTCAAGCCAACTTTTTTTTATGTTGTGAAAGCTCAGTCAAACGCTCAGTATGACTCACTGTCAGAAGCTCATGCATTGATGTCTGTCCTGTTTCATGATTTTGTTTACAGCGATCCAAACTGGTGGAAAGGAGAGAACCACAGAGGAATGGGGCTTTTTCCCTCCAACTTTGTCACAACCAATCTGAATGCTGAGCCTGAGATAGGTTGGTTTTCTACTGAACGTTTTTATTTCCAATTATGCCTTTATTATTTTCATCATTTATCAACAGATATTTGAAAGATAATATAGAAAAAATAGGAGTATAATTAGACAAAATGATTATAAGGACAATTAAATAGGTAAACTATTTCAAATTAAGTGAGTAAAAAAATAAAATAAATAGAATAAAAATACATCAATAGATCAGCTATGGTCCCAAAACATGTTTTCTATAGAGTCGGATAAAGTCTAGCTGGCTAGGTTGTGGTCACAAGTCCATAAAAGGTTCCCATATTTTCAGAAATAACATAAAAATAATAATAAAAATAACTTATTTTTTAGGGTATAATTGCACTGTTTAAGATGTAAAGTCTGGCCTCTCTATTGAACATTATTGCCGCTTCAGCTGCACACTGGCTTAAGTTTTGTGCTTTTAGAAAGCACGCCAGCCTCTATTCTCTCTCTTTTTTTAAGAATTTAAACTGGAGCAAATTAGTTTCAGTTCTGTTAATTGAATTTTCCCTCTGCAGTGACTTTTGTTGAAAAGACATCCAGTCCTGAGGAGACCAGCCTGGAAACCAAAGTCGAGCCTGAGCCTGTCTTCATTGACGAGGTCCTACATTTCATCAGTGCACATGCATTTACAAACCTAAATCACCTCTCAATCAAACTGCCAACCCGAAACATTGTTCCCTTCTTTCTGCAGGGGAAGATGGACAGAACGCTGGCACTTCTGCAGAATGCAGATCCTGCAGATCCGGCTCCTGACGCTCCCGAGCTGATCCAGCTGGAGGGTATAAACCTTAATACTGGTGTAAATCTAGTCGCTCTGCAGACTGTCTGAGCGACAGTGTTGTTTTAACTCTATTTCTATTTCCCTCCCGAACTGTCAATATCTGAACAGGTGCATGTGAACAGATGAACCCCCTGATTGATGAGAAGCTGCAGGAGATTGACAGGTAGTGTGTTACAATGTGAAGGTCCTATATTTATCAGAATTATTATTACTTTAATTAGTTTTTTTTTGTTGTTTTATTTATTATTATTATTTTTTATTATTATGTCATTATATTTATTATTATTTATTTGTTCGTTTAATTAGTATTACCGATCCAGCTAGGTGCCTGAGATTTTTTAACATCCGTTTCAGCTGCTATGAAGTTCAGGATAAAGATTAACGGTCGAGACTTCTCACAAAGTCAATGTCTCTTTTTATGTTGCAGGAAACACTCAGAGTTGTCTGAACTCAATGTGAAAGTTCTGGAGGCCCTGGAGCTTTACAACAAGCTCATGAACGAGGCCCCGTTCTACTCAGCGTACTCCAAGATGCAGACGCAGTACGCGCCGGCCGGCTCAGCTGTAGCCATGCAGGTCAGAAACAAGCTTTCCTTCGTGCTGCTCAAAGTCTCTCCTTACTGATGGCTGTGTAATGTTGTGTTTGGTCAAAATGGTCATTTTGGGAGCACCCGGTGTCACAGTTGATAGAGTGGGTGCTCCATGTATGGAGGCCAAGCTCACTGTAGCGGCCATGGGTTTGATTCCTGCCTCGGCTCTTTGCTGCATTCACCTGTCCTATGCAATAAAGGCATAAAAAGCCCAAAAATTATTTTATAAGAAAAAGGTCTATAACATTAACACTTGCACATTTAATTCATGTAGCTTTGCATTATGGGACGTTGAAAACTACAAGTGTATTTAAATCAATAAGTCCATCAATTAAAAAACTGGCCAAATCACTGCGACATCACCATAACAACAGCACGCATTATTGCCAGTTTGTCTTCACAGCTAGACAAACTGGCAATTGATTTGAATTTTGGAGATATGTAAAATTGGCAAATTTGTTTATTTCTCTTGTCATTTTCAGTCGTAGCAGTAACATTTAAAGATAAATAACTTAACACTGTGGTGCCACCAAATCTACAGGCATTAAAGCTTAGCAGTGTACTACTGAATGTTTTCAGAAACATGTTTTTGTTTACTGTCTGACTCTTACACGTGTGTCAGCCGGCCGCCATTGAGTCAAACGCAGGAGGTTGCATTACATCAACCACCAGTGAGAGCGTGCATTGATCCAGTGCTTTCTGGTAGTTGTGTTTTTTTTACCTTTTGAGCAAAAGCCACAGTCCTTTTTCTTTGTTTTCTGCGGTCACGTAGCACCAGTTTCAATAGTATTGTGTCTTTAGTTTTAAGTGAACCGAGGAAACTGTAGTTAATAAAGCACGTCTCCAGGCTAAATGACAATCCTCTCACGCAGATGATCGTGAATTTAAGTTGGAATAATGAGAAGATTTCTTTTTTCTATGACATGAATACATTGAGTTCATGTATGCTCAAGATCAGATCAAATCATTTCAGATTGTAGTTGCTGTCATGTCTCTTTTCTTGTGATGTGTGCTGCCAAATCGATGAAAAGCCAAATCATTCATTATTCACGGGTTGGTTCAGGTTGGCTTACAGTTGAGAACGCTAACGGCTGGTGATTTTTCTCCGTTAAAGAAGAGATTTATCTGACAAACTATATGCTAACTACCAGTGTGCCCACCCACGAGCACGCTGCAGCAAACTGTCACCTCTGTCTGTGGATTCTTTTGATCTCTAGATGTTTGCTTTTTAATTTCATGGATACAACAGATGACTAATAGAGAGCAAAATCATCCATAGCAGTTACATGATTATATCTTGCCATTATATTTTATTTCTCGCTTCCTACGCTCGCGTGTTATATTGAGCCAGCAAAGCAGTTGACTTTTCTGCTATACTCGTCCTGATGGCTTGACATTCAGTCTGCCTTTTCTCCTCCCCGGAGAGTCGGAGGCTGCCTGCGATTTCTTGGCAGCGGCTGTTTTCTCTGTAATGATTGATGTCACTGTCTCTCCTCCGAGATTTAGAAAAATGTCCACTTCACTGGGCAGGCCCACACTTGAGAGCTGCTCTATTTTTTTCTTCTGGTCTTCTCCCTTCATCACTTCTTTTTTGTGCAGCGTACTGTGAAAGTCCCTACCAGGTTTGTTGTTGCACCTGCAGTGACAAGCATTTTGTTTTACATAAGCACTTTGAATTAAAAATGGAAAAATCTGTTTATACTATTCATATTTTGCATAATCTTCTGTGGCAGCTGCGTTACATCTTTGTTGCCGGTGCTCTTTGTAATCGTTGGAATAAAGTGTGAAAAATAAGGCGGCAGCACGACCTGACTTACTGAAATAGTCTGCACTCTATTTATCCAACAATAGCTGTTTTTATATCCCACATTCTGTATCTAACTCTCAGTCGTGAGACATTTTCGAGAGGCCAAGCACTCGATGATGGACTTCTTTTATTACTGTTGTTCAGGTCAACCAGGGACAGAGACAGATGATAGTGATTTTCTGAGAAGACGGAAAGAAAATCTCTGTATTTATACGTTCAGAATATAAATAAGAGTTAAGGCATAAGAGTTTTTGCAAAAGTTTAATTAGTTCCTCCAGGATTTACTGGGCTTTTTTTGGGACTGATGCAGCCCAAAATGCCTGATTTCACTGCAGCTTCTCTCAAAAATTGCAGTGCATGTTGCCTGTTTTTTTTCGTTATGTGTGTACCCAAAGGAAAGGAAAATTAAAAATAACATCTCTTCTTTATACATCCCATTTCTCCTAGAGACAACTGAGTTCAGTTCATGTCTATATGAGTTTTTGACTATTCTATATTCTTATCTCAGCCTGATCCTAATTCAAGATCTTAAAATGCTCTTTTTCCTCTCTCACTGCAGAAATCTTTATTTTAAATATCAGTAAGATCCAAAAGTACGTCAGTAAATACAGTCAAAAATTCTCTTAATGGTTGAAATAGGGTGCGTTAATTGGAAGAGAATCTTTTCCATATTGTTGGAAAAGGGGTGTAAATGCGTAGAGGACTGGTAAAATAGTAACAGTACAGTCTTTCTGTACTTTCTTCTGTCTTTTTAATGGAGAAGAGTCGTGATAATAATCAAGCTCTAAGCATTAGCCGACCTGCTCTCCCCCCTCTGCTCCCCTCAGGGCTACCTCGGCCCGGCCGGCAATCCCTACATGCCTCCAGTGATGCCACAGGTTCCTCCTGCGCAGGCCTACTCTATGCCGAGTGACCAGCCCGGGCCGCTGCACTCCCTGCCCCCCAACGTCTCAGCCCCACCCAACAGCCAAGCCGCACAGCCTCCATACATGAGGTAAGAAAACAAACAATGTCAGGTGTCACGTCATGTGACTGATACCAGCAGCTCAACGCCTCAGAGCTTTGGCATTAACAAGATACTAGTTTTGAATGTTGGGTACTTAACAGGACAGGTAGAGGTTTGCAGCCAATACAGCTGTCACCACCAGGTAATACGTTACATGGCAGAGATACTCAGCTTGCTTTGCCTGGGGGCCAAAATAGCAGAAGGTCAGGGGCCAGTCGCAGCAGCCCCATACATGTTTGTAGGATTTTAGGACATTTGTAGGACTTAAGCTTGTTTCTCAGATTGTGGGACTTTTCTAGGGTTTTAGATTGTTTCTGAGATTTTTGGATGTTTCTAGGATTTTAGGACACATCTAGGATTTCAGACATTTCTCATTAATGTAGTTTTATAGGATTTTAAGACATTTCTAGGATTTTTTGGATGTTAAGGTCTGAGCTAGGACCTCTGTCAGAGGGTGCAGGGGATCCTTCACTGGCAATTTTTTGATAAACAAGCTCTATTTTGATGCTATTTTGTAATCTCTGGCACCTCGTGTATAAGTACAAAACCAATTCCCAGTGTGAATCACTGTATTTTTATTGTGGATTAGAAAAAGGTTGGGGGCCACCTGACCAGATTTGGCTCCAGGGGCTGTGTGTGTGTGTGTGCGTGTCTGTCTGTGTGTGTGTGTGTGTGTGTGTGTGTGTGTGTGTGTGTGTGTGTGTGTGTGTGTGTGTGTGTGTGTGTGTGTAAAGTATATAGTTTTAGTGCTACAAAAACTAAACACAGATTGCCTTTTTATGTTCTGTTGTTTTCTCCACTTCTCTGCCTTTTTTTTCCATCACAGTGAACAGTAGCTTTTCTGTCACTTGTCCAAAAAAGGTATAAGCAGCGAAAAATGGATGGATGAGTGATGTAAGGTGTAAGTACCTTGGCTTGTCAACACAGATAATTTTGGCTGATCCTCCTCATATTTGTCCCTGGAGTGTGTCCCAGAGAAAGTCGCTGCATCCTTTAGCTGAATGTAGCTTTAAATCCAACTAGTACAGAGCTCGTTCAAAACGTGTCTGTTGGGAACGAGCCGAGTGTTTGTTCTGTGGCTTTGCTGCTTGTAGCTTTCTCAAGAACTGCTCATCCAAACAACTTCAACTTCACTTCACACTGAAAAAAGAGGGGAAGAGGTAAAAATAAAAAATGGGATTGGGCTTTAGTTTAACATGAGATACAGACAGGGCTCCCACAGTCATGACATTCCAGAAAAAAATTATAGACTTTTAAAAACGTTTTTTAGGCCTGGAAATCTTTGGAAATTTGTAGAATGTTTCAGAAAAGTTTTTGATTTACGTTGTTTTTTACTACTACTTAAAATATGTTCATAAAAATGTATTAAGGCGTCGTGTACGCTCGGGTTTAGGCAACGTCCCAAAAGTGGTGTTTACAATTTGGTGTTTACAGTCTGAAATTAACAAACTCCGACACAAAACTAAATGCCTTCAGCAAATGTCTAATCAAAGATGAGACTTTTAACATCATTTACAGCAACTTTTCTTATAAAGTTTAGTGAAAATTTAAATAAAAAATGCATGAATAAAAATAGCTCCCTGATGTTTTGCAAAGTCAAAGTTCCTCCCATTCTGGCACTTTCATTTGCAATTTTTAATTAATTAATTTTTATCAGGGATCATTAAAATACCGATAATCAGCAAAATGCCAAATATCGGCCCTGATAATCAGCCAGACCAATGATTTGTCGACCCCTAATTATTAGTCATTACATCAGTATTATCTTTGATTTTCCATCCCCCAAATATGGACGTGACCTGTGCCATATGGCTGTATCATTATATAGTCCCACACAGTTCAAACTGCTTTAATTAATGTATGCAAACGGGGGAAAATATTATGGCAAAGTTTTGAGAATTTATTTTTAAAAATGTGTGGGGAGCGTGTATATTCAGAGATATTTTATCCGCGACGTGCAAATAAGAGATGATAATCTCAACATGTTGAGAACTGCGTTTCCTTATTTGCTGTTTGTACTAAAAGTGTCACATCTGTATTCTCTTCACAGCAGCGGTATGAACGCTCAGTACATGACCCAAGCAGCTGGAGCTCCGTACCCACACCAGGCGGGCGTGGCCATGGACATGTCAGCCTATCACAACTCCAACATGCCTCCGGTGTCGTATCCCGTGGCTGCTCCCGCTCACCAGGCTCCCCAGCAGCAGCAGGCGGCGTATTATCAGCAGCCGCTGCTGTAAAACGCAGACTGACCGCAGACCTGAAATCAACACACACTTCAGATATTTCACTTCTCAGAGCTGTTCATTCAGTGTTCCCTGTGTGGGTGTGTGAGTGTGTGTGAATCGCTCGAGGAACTTTCCTTTAGCCTTTTTTGTGCCTGATAAGCTGAATTGAACACACCCTGCAAAAGCTGAAATAACTGAGGTGTGTGTGTGTGTGAGGCGGGTCTGTGGTCTATCTGGACCCTCTGTGCGCATGTCCTCAGCTACTGTACGTGAGGCAAACACGGCGTCAGGACTTTTTCTTTTGTCCTTCACTGCTTTTTCCCGGCTGACAGTGAACGCTGGTCTTCAGTCACAGGTCAACACAGAAGAAGAGTCGGGTTTGCCCAAAAAATACAGGACCATATAATGATCAGTCGTTGCCTGATTCTGGCGAAATTAGCATTTTACAATTCATAGCTCAACACAATCCCCCCCAAAAAATGCTATTTCTGATTTGCCTCCATGTCAAAGAATTCCCAGTGTCCTCTCCTCAGCTGGTTACATCGTGTCGGGCCGTTTCCACACTAATGTACATAAACAAGAAAAAATGCTTCTTTTTCCACCTTGTCTGTCCGCAGCAGCTGCTGTCTCCTGTCAGCGTCGACACTGGACGTGTTCAGGCACAGATCTGTTGTGCACCAAGTGTTTTGGCAGGCCGTATAGCTCAACACAGGAGCAGTGCGGATACAAGTCAGAGTAGAATAGACTAAAATAGTTGCTGGGTCCAGATTCTTGAATCCGCCCACTCCACGGAGTTGACTGATTCGTTTGGCATCGTGACATGAAACTGCGGATTCTTGGTTGAAGTAGAGAAGAGTCCAGTGAGCATCGTGGGGAGGACTAACGCTGTTTGTGCCGGAACCAATGAAGAGTAGTAACAAACAGAAAGCACTACAGGCAAGATAGACGCTGCTATCGAAGCTGCTCCAAATGGTCGTCTAAATATTGTATTGCAGTTTTTACTTATCTCCGCTCCATTCTTAAATCCTCGTAAAAGAGCTGATCCATGGCTTAGCTGAACCAAACAACGCTGGCATCATTGCACTCCGGTGTTTGATTACATGTTGCGTTGTGGCTTGTTGGCAGTGACATGTTACACATCCGCAGCTCTTTCTAAACATTAATAACAGCCTAAACGTGTCAATAACAATCATTTACCACCTCTGTTATACTGCGGCTCATCTCATGCTCTGCTCAGAGGGTAATGTGGACATTTTCAGCAGCTGTTCTCCTTTATTAGCCGCTAACCCCTAACAGATACATTTTAAATCTCCCTCAGTGAGTCGCACGTGTAACACGTCGTCAAAACTTCACACTTGGCCTCGCTATGGTCACGTCTTCCGGCTTTGTGTTTTACACAGTCCTCATTTCAGGGCTGTTACATCCTGTTCAGACTCTGCTCCCCCTCTCTGCGATCGCACCTTATATACAGAATGGCGAGGCGGCAAAACAGCTTTATTCCCACCTTGAACTGGCAGCGTAAAAGTGGCCAGAGTGTAATGAGTTGACAATTCTTGCAAAACTTGGGAAACTGAAACATGTGCTTTGCATGGAAAAAAAGCAAGTGAAGCGTAAGCCTTTGCACGACTGGTTTAGACAGCTGTTTTGATCAAAACTGAAGCATATCTGTTCTGTCAGACGCTTGTGAGATGGATGATTGAAAAACATGAATAAAAGTCAGATGCAGGAATCAAAAGCCCGTTCTGCAGAGTCCATAAAATTACACACACCAGTCTCGCATAGTACAGGGAAACCAAATTGCTCTTGAATGTGCGCTAGTTGATGTGGATCGAACCCCATTCGACACCTACTTGGCATTTTCAAATGTGTTTGCATTAAACTAATAGTTCAACTCTCAAATGATCATTTTTATATCGGTTTCTCACCTGTGTTGCCTTGAATTCGTGAAGAGAAAGCTTTTCTGGCATGCCTCCACAGTGAACAAAAAAATCCAAAAATGGAGAAATTTCTTAATTAATTGAAGTATAGTATGCAGTATAATCAACTCTTATTTATTCAGTTGCATGTTCAGGAATTCCCAATCAGACAGCCCTTTAGGACGGGACCTGAACTAAAAGTGAAACATACGTGTGCTCTCTTAAAGCCAGACTTTATTGACAGAAACAGTCATTTTACGTCGCTGAACACAGGAGCTGCTGGTCGACCACTGCCTCAATCAGAGAAGATTTTTTTGTGTTATTGTGTGACTTTGGTAAATCTAAACAAACTGTTTTAAAAACCAAAATCACACAAAACCATCAATAAAGTAACTGATAGAGGCAGTGGTAGACCAGCAGCTCCTGTGTTCAGAGAGGTAAAATTGGCTTTGAAGGGAGCGATATAACGGCTTCGGTTCCTCTTTGGAAAAGGATGTCTGATGGCAATGTAAAGGGGTGAAAATATTCTAAATGTAGTGTACACTTAAACTGAAATCAATTTTTTAAGTTGCCAAAAATACGTTTAGAGACAACCTAAAACAAAATTGGCAAAAAGAAAAAACAAAACAACCCATCAAACAAAAAGAAGTAAAGGAACATAAAAAAAACAACCCAAAAAACAAGGAAATAATTTAAAATATATGCTTATGGTAATTTTAAATAAAGTAGTCAGGGAATCTTGCCCTAGATTTAAAACAAAAAAATCTAATTTCTTGCAATTTACAGCACATTTCCTGCCAAGTTGCTCATGTTTTTGTAAGAAATCAAAGCTACGTGCTCCAAGTTCAAAGGTTTAAATACTTGTAAAAGGCAAATGCAGCACAAGAAATGTGATGTTGATCCAGGTTTCAAAGGGTTAAGCACCCAATATTTTTGGATTCTTTGTTTTCTTTGGAGAAAAAAAAGTTTTCTTAAAGAATTCAACACAACAGGAGGTGAATAAATGATATACAAATGGTCATTTGGGAGGTGAAGCATTCCTTTGATGTGAACATAACATACTTATTTAGTTTTTTCTTTTAGTTTTTAATAGTCTTGTTGATTTTAAGTCTGTAAGTGAATTCATCAGAAGGCCGGTTCAGATCATCCTGACCGTCTCTTTGCCTTTTTGTGCCGTTCGCACTGAATGATCGAAACACTCTGGACTGGTGCGCTCGTGCTCGCGTCAGGACAAAGTGTGCAGTCGTTTTAAAAGGCAGGAGCCCCGTTCTTTAATTCCTCACCAGCATCCATCACCTCCTCTGATGTGTGTTTTCAGCAGAACTATATTTTCACATCACATTTATGTTAACATGATATTTATGTAAACGGTTAAAACGAAAATACTTTCCCTTAAAGTCACTGCCTTGTAATGCATTCTGTGGTTGCATTTGAAATATTTAAGATGACATTTTGTGTGTCTGTGTGTGTGTGTGTGTGTGTGTGTGTGTGTGTGTGTGTGTGTGTGTATATGCACATATTTGTTTTTTACATGTCTGTATGTGTTTGAGGGCTTAGAGGTTCTTCATCATTGTAAAAAAAACTGAGTTTCATCATCAGATTTTAGGGTGAACTGAGAAATAGTTAGTCGGATCTCTTTGTGTGTTTATTAATCTGATGAAAATGCTGCATCTGTTCTTGATTATTACATCCACACATTCGTTCTCTGTAAAATCTGACAAGTTGATCTTACTTAAAATAATCTTGGAAACTGATAGCCTTGAAAAACAGGAATTAAATATAATTATAAATCTTAATTCATGTTTGTTTTAAAACTAAATGTTTAGTTTGCTTAAAATTATTTACTTAATTTTGTGAATTTGTAACTTGAAAATGACAAGTGGAATTACTTTGTTATTCCTAAATTCGTCTGACTTAACTTGATCATCACAAAGAGGATTTTGCCAATGATGACATTTGGAGATCTGCAAGTTTGTTTGTTTGTTTGTTTTAATACATGTTAAAGAAAATACAAATATGATGGACTAATTTGCAGCCAGCAGAATACAGATGTATAGCTCAGTGGTTTACTGAAGTTGCTAAAACTTAGAAAGACTGATTTGATTAAACTTGTCATTTTTAAGTTGCAACAACAAAATTAAGTAAATATTTCTAAATTTTAGGTAAACTTAAAACCTATATGTTAAGTAAACATGAATTACGATTTTTTTCTATTTTCATACATTTTTTAAGGCAAGTTTTATTTTTCTAAGTAAAATCAACTCGTTAGATTTTGAGTTTCTTCCATTTAGCAAAAGCTGTCAGGAGTCCATGTTTTATGCAAATGCACAAGACTTTTTTTTCATGTCTTATGTACTTAAATTTCAAACACGTCAATGACATTGCCTGTGCTTTTGATTTATATATATGGAGACATTATACATGTATAATTTACATGGCTGGAGAATGTGTAATTATTATTCTGTTGCTTCAAAATGTAAACAAATTTAAAAATAAGAAAGTTTGAAAACAGTGCATATGAAGAAAGAAAAGTGTGATCATGTTTTAAACCCTCTGTTTTTTTTATTAGGTTTTGGGGTTAAAATTAAGGAGCTTAGAAACTACAGTCCTGTCGCAGTAGCTTCTAATTCTAGCCAGATCTGTCTATATTTTCTTTACGCGCCTCGTATTAAAGGCTTTGTATATTAGATGTAAGATACCTGGTTCTGTTGGTGACATTGCACCTTAGCTTTGTAAACATTTATTTACCACTGGATGCCTTGTTTTTCTGTAGAAATCAAAGGGTGACACGACTTGGGCGAGTAACTTCAGTCTCAGAATCCGCTGGATATGTATAATTCTGTATATTTAAAATATTCCAAGAAAAGTTCCTTTATCCAGGATTTTAAAACAGCTTTTTTAACAGAGCAAACTTATAATATTCTTTGAAATAAAAAGAAATTTACCTGTGTTTAAAGTGGTCTTTTTTTTACCCACAATATGTCCCTTTGGATGCCTTTAAGTAATTACATTTATACAATTAAGAGGAACATGATTAAAATAGTAACTCATTAGCCTCTGCTATTCCCTGCACACATCATTAGCTGATGAAGAAGCTCATAATATGATTATTCTTTAGAGCAGTGGTTTCCCATTGGTGGGTTGCGACTCAAAAGTGGGTCTCAGGTCCATTTTGAAAGGATCTCACATGACTTTGAACATGCAGAGTTTGAAAAACACACTTTATTTTGAAGCACACTATTACTTTTAAGTGCAGGTTCATGTTTATTCTTGCATTATGTTTTATTTTTTTAATTTACTGCTGTGGATGGGGCAACAACAAAATATATTTTCGCTACCTAAAAATATCAGTTTGGGTGTACACTATATATTTAATACATTTTTACCACTTTTCCATGGTGTAGGCAGCCCTTTCCTGCACTAAAGCCACCAAACTCTATTGAAAAAAACAGTAATTTAAGCTCCGTGAGCACAGAAGCTGCTGGTCTACCACTGACTCAGTTACCCTTTAAAACAGTGTTTCCCAACTGGTGGGTCATGGTCCAAAAGTTGGTCATGAGTCTGTTCTGAATGGACCGTGGGTGATTCGTAAATGTGACAAGTTTGTAAAAAACGCACATTATTTTCAGAAGTACTGTGAATTTCCGACCCAGAGCTTTGATTTTGAAGTGCTGTTTTTTGTTTATTCTTGCCTTATGTTTAATTCTTTGTGTTCACATTTTGTGAAATAAAATTGAATATATGGTCATTTCTAACATTTGGACCTCGAACTAATAGAAATCTGGACCCCATTACTGGTTCAATTGGGAACCATTGCTTTAGAAGTTATGATTTATTCATTGATTTTTGCCTTTTTATAGTTTCTGCTCATTGCTTATCAAAAATGATGCAGAAGGGATCCTGTAAATGCCCATTTTATTCTGTTGTGCAGGTAAAAACTGTTCTCTTTAATTAAATGTTTTAAGCTGGACACTGCAGGCTGTTTCTGTCCAGCATGACACCAGGACAGAACACAGACTCTGCACAGACCTGCAGAGAAACTGAAAACAGCACAGCTGGTAGCGCTGTCTGCTGAGGATGCCTGAGGATGTTTTATCATCTGTTGTTTGTCTTGTTCATGTGCTGAGATAAAACTGGTCTGTTTTATTTTAAAGTGAAGAATACAGCACAAAATCAATTGAAAGTGGTTGTGTTGGGCCACAAATTCACGAGAAACACTGCAAATACATTCTGTAGAGACTGAGCAAAGTTCAGATACATCTTTTTTGTTTTTGCTCCCATTTTCACAGGTTTAGGTCAAAGATCTTAGTTTTTAATGCATTTTCATGCATGTGCAAAAATTTAGTGCGAGCTTCTTAAATGTGAGAAATGTTGCTATCCTTAGTGATTACAGTAGTAAATTGGGTGGTTGGTCAGACAAAAGAAGTAAACTGAGGATGTCACTTTGGGTTCTGGAAGAGTATTTTTCACAATTTGGTGACATAGTCGATACTGACAACAATTGTCATTAATAATAATAATAATAATAATAATAATAATAATAATAATAATAATAATAATAATAATAATAATAATAAATTAATAAATATCCCTGGACAGTATCTTTTTTCCTGAGTGTGTGTGTGTGTGGTTTTTTCTATAATACAATGAAGAACATGGATTTGTCTGGTCTCTCCAGCCAAACGCCAGGTCATGCTAGTACAATAAGGGTTTACGCTGCCTTCATGGACTCCTCAGTCTAATTTCTATATGCAATATATATATAGGCTATATTAGCACTTGCACAATTAGTTTAGATAAATAAAGCAATTCACTTAAACAAAGTGGTGGATTATTACTGGCTATTTTTTAAATAAAGAAAATACTTTAATTTTTCTATTTTTGTTCACGTCAAGTTTAAATGCTAAAATTCTGAGTCTCCTGGTTGTCCATGAACGCATCACGTGTGCAGCCCGGTGTGATGGGAGTGGAGGAGGGAGGGTTCATATCTGCGCTCGCGCTAGTGCACGGGGCTTCCGTGCACACCGACCTGCTGCAGACCGGGACGCGTCTCTGCCTCTTTCTCTCCTCTGTTGTCGTGAAGCCGAACCGGAGCCAAGCTGGAGCCGGCGGTGCACTGTCCGCCACCGGAGCCGCAGCAGTTCCAGTGGAGCGGCACCGAGCGGCAGCCTCCGCCCTGGACCGACGAACTGGCCGAAATGTCCCGACACATCTACACCCGACACGGGATAGGAGACGGGACGCAGAAGCCCGTGTTTCAGGTAGGAAGAGAACAAGTGAAACCACCGAGTCTCTCTCATCTCTTATAGTTTCTGAATTTTAAGCAGAAACACAAATATAAATACTAATATTGATAGAGAAATATTATAGATCAATACCTACGCTCCTGCTGAAACAGCAACATTGAAAATAGATTTTTAAAAAATGAACACTGATCCCACAGACACACTGAAGTGATCACTGCTGTGTGTTAAACTGAAGCTGCATGTTTCATCAGTCCTAATGAGCCCCCGAGGTGGCATTAATCACACGGCTCCTGCAGTATGATGAGGATGTGATTTATTCAAAAAGAAATGAAATTGGGTTGTTAATTATTAAGCATTTTCTGATGGGACTCCACTCATGATGCACGAGGTCCGAGTCACTTTTTTTTCCACAGCAGAAAATAGATTTTTAGCACTGTGGCAGAATTTAGGAGCTGATACTGAACAATTTACTGCATCAGTACTTCTGCTGTTAAATGCAGACGAATCCCCTTTTGCTCCATAGAGAGACGGATGATATAACAAGAAATCTCTTATGGTCTGCAAGTTTATATCATCCCACAGACTATTCAGTTTTACCATAAAAGGCAGCCGCTAACCATTATTTTCATTATTTATCTGTTATTTTCTCAATTAATCTTAATTGTTTAGTCTCTGTAATGTCAAAAGATTGAAAAAAGTGACAAACGTAGAAATGCAGCAATTAGTGAATAAATCGATTGATATCAACTCATGGCCTGCAGGCCAAATCTGGACCCCCAACTATTGTTTTTGTACAGCGCATAAAACAATGTAGAAAATACAAAATAAAGCTTGGTTATCAAAAAAAGTGTGTGTGGAGGATCCCCTGCCCTGGACAAAAGAAGCAAAGTGAAGATTTCGCTTTGGGTTTTGGGAAATTGTGGTAAACATTTTTCACAATTTTTAAAAATTATTTTAGACCCAACGATTAATCGATTAGTCTGTAAAATAATCTGCAGATTAATCAATAATGAAAATAATTGTTTGTTGCAGCTTCAGTGTTCTCTAAAGCTGTTTCATTTATTTCACATGACAAATTCTTACAATTTCTGGCATTTTTGTTTCAATTACAATCAGAATTGTTGCAGAATAATTTTATTTTAATCGGTTTATTGATTAATTGACTACTTGTTTCAACTCTAATCCCAATCCTAGCAGATAGAGCAGATTGATTTTTCAGTCCCAAAGGGAGATAACAGCTTGAAAGCAGCAGCGTGCAATAAATCATGAAACAAATGAGGTAAGAAACACAATACAATAAAAAGCCATATGTGTTAATGAAAAGACATGAGCTAAGAAATACTACAGAGTAGGGATGCAAAGCGTAAGCTCTTTCTTTAATCAATTAAATGTTAAAATAACAGTCGATTAATTATTTGAAAAAAAAAACTTTGCCCATTTCAAACACCAAATTCATTGTATCCTGAGTCAAAGCTCACAGCAACATATTTCATATATTCTGACAGCATTTCACAGCCTATCGATTTTAATTTCACATGTTTGATTAAAATCTTAACAACATCGATCAATTGCTATCATTCTCACTACAGAGATAAACACGGAGGACATTGTAGATTTTGTCATGTGTTTTATTATCTAATGTGGTAAAATCACAGAAACTTTGAACATACATCTCTATGGTAACTGGGTTTATTTAATCTGCTGATGACGACTGTGATACAATTAAAAAAGCTCCAGAAAAACTGAGTATGTGGAACATAAGCAGTTTTTTGACTAAATATCTTGAGATTTTGGACTCTTGATCGGATTAAACAAGCAAACCACGTCTCAGTTTTACAAGAAATTATCAGCAGATTAATCAACAAGAAAATAACGGTTAGTTTCACGGATGAATGTCAGAAATAAGAGCAGCTGTGTGCACATTTTGTTTCTGGAAGTTTGAAGCATCCGTTCCCCCCCGACGCTCTCCAAAGTCACAGGAGGACATGATGTCTCCCATGCAGCGCTAGAAAAGCTTAGAAGTTGTTTATCATATTCACGCTCATGCATCTCAGGTGAAGTGTTACCTCATTTTTTACACATTGACTACAGCGTGAAAATGGGTCACACAGAGTGCATCTGTGCAGCTTAGCAACGTTCATGCAAAAGAGATGCATTATGGATTTGGTTAAATATAAGGATCGGTAAAAGGCTGACTCGAGCTGTCAGAGGAGAAGCTGCAAAGAGCCAGAGTCCTGTCAGCACCCGGGGGCTGAAATGCTGGTTGTGATGGGACTGCTGGAGGGAAGGTGACCTTGAGTTACTGGGGAGGAGAGTAAGAGATATAGATAGAGTCGAACAATGACAGAATCACATTTGCAGAAAATAAAAATATTGTTTTAGGGGTTAGCAATATAAAGATATTTTCTCGTATCGAGATATGAGACTATATATCGTCTTAGATATTGGATATTGTTATATCGTGATATGGAGTAAATTGTGTTTTTTCCTGATTTTAAAGGTTGCATTACAGTAAACTGATATATCAACTTATCAGACATCTCTACTTGTTTTAATACTTTAATACTGTAATACTTTACCCACTTAGTTATTATAGCTACATTATGAATGATTATTGATCAAAAATGGAATTGTGTTATTTTTATTTTTTCAAAGTACCAGTAGTCATTCGTACAATATTGTCACGTCAAAGAGGGTATTTGGTTCAAAATGGCATTCTCTCACCCAGTTTTTGCATTAATGAAGTGCTTTTGAGGAGTTTTAAGTATCGAGATATAGCCTAAAAAAATCGCAAAATAATTTTCAACCCCCCTCGTCCAGCCCTGTGATATTTGTGTGTTTTGTCCTCACCAGGCGAACCGAGGGACTTACTCCAGACGCAGCCGGTTGAAGAGGTCCGACGGCAGCACCACCTCCACCAGCTTCATCCTCCGACAGGTGGGACTCTTTACACGTCTTTGAGTGCCTAGAAAAGCTCTATATAACCTTTTATATAACCTAATCTGTTATTGTTATTATTATTATTATTATTATTATTATTATTATTATTGTCATACTACATCAGCAGGGCTCGTTACCTGTCTGAGATATATCCTTTTTTATAGTAAACATCTTAGAAATAATGAAAAAGCCAGTCTGAGAAGATCGGATTTTAAAAATCAGATTTACTGTTTGCAACTCCAGTTGACTTTTTGCTAAGCCCCGCCCTCGAACGCCATGAGCCATTCCCGTTACCTACATCTCATATAAACAGAGCCCACCCACCTGAAAACCACTAACTCTTTTGTAACATGATAAAGAAAGTAGGGCTGGGCTTAAAACGATAACAATATCAATCGCGATATAACTTTTCCTCGATTTAAATATGAGATGTAGTCCATAGAATGTCGATAGAACGCATTCCAGCCATGTTCGCTCCGCTCTCGTTGTACATCGGTGTCTCCGCTGGTGTCTGCCGGTATCTCCGAATGTCCGCTCCGCTCTCATTCTCCGTCGGTGTCTCCGCCGGTGTCTCCGTCGGTGTCTCCATCGGTGTCTCTGTCGGTGTATCTGAATGTCAGCTCCACTGTCATTCTCCGCTGGTGTCTCTGCCAGTGTCTCCACTGGTGTCTCCACCGGTGTCTCCGCTGGTGTCTCAGACGGTGTCTTCGACAGTACCCACTGAAGACTGGTATAAGTGGCAGCTGTCTCCCCCCACCCTCCTTCTGCTCCGTGTGTGTGACGGGGACATGATGAGAGGACACGCTGGATGCGGTTTGAGTTCAGGTGTAGCCAGTTTCCAGCTCGGTTATGCAGAAAGAATAAGCTGAAATCTGATGTTTGATGCGCTGGCTTTCTTTTGCAGCTTCAGAGGTTGTCGCTTGGGAGCAACACAGCTTTTTCATGCATTTGAGCATAAAATTTGATTTGAAGTAGCTTTTTTAAAAAGTGTATTTTTACCGTGAAAGTCTGTGAGTGTGTGCAAATTATCTGGTAGTCTAATGCATTATACCAAATCCAAGTACTCCAGTACTAGTGACTGGTTACCAGTTTTGGGAACTTCCTTTTTATGAGGAACTTGAAAATGTTTTGGTTTCACTCATACAAGTCTGGTTCAAGTGAAAAGTGAACAAAAGGACAATGACATCAATATACACGTTGCCAAAGCTGGAGCTTTTGGCCTCTTTAAGGAATCGATGACCTTGATTTGTATCAGCCTGGGAATTCAGCCTGCTCAGCTGCATAGGAGGCGTCTTTGTATAATTGATGAGGTCGGGTTAGGCAGGGCTGTTTGAATGCATTTGCTGCCGCCTCCTTTATATGTGCCACTGTAAAACAAATTCAAATTGGTTACCTGTATCGAGTCCCTTCTGTTGTTCATGGTACATAGGGGAGTTCCCCTGGACTTTGACATCCTGCTAACAAGTTACCAAGGGAACTGAGGCTGCAGAGGCCATTCAGCGTCTCAAGGACAGTGAGTCATTGGCTACCTTTGTGTCCCGAACACCCTCTCACTTTTTTTTCAATGCCTCTTACACTTCTCTATACCTGACCTCCAACTCCTCCATCATCTGCACCGGAGATGCAGTGACTTGAAATCAAAATGAATCAGGTCGGAGGCTTTTTCTCGTGGGCATGCTAACAAAAGCACCTGACAACTTGTCAAATCTAAAAGCCAGATGTGATTTATGATAGTCTCACATTCCCAGATCTATGGCTGCTTCATTCTGTATCACATGTAGGCCAGTTTTCTTCATATGTACTGTGTGAGTAGCTTGTGAGGAATTGAAGGTCACACATATTATTTTTGATTTTCGATATGCAGTCTAATTATGCCTCTGAGCTGGTGATAGTTGAAGCCGAAGGCATTATGTTTTTCAGGTTGTCTAACCGTTGGTGCGTCTCACTCTTGTGATATCTCAAGAACCCCTTGTGGGTATTTATTCAAATTTGGCAAAAAGGTCCACAAAGGACTTAACAATGAACTGTTTTGATTTTGGTGCTCAAAGGTTAAGGTCACCGTGATATTGTCTGTCTCGTTCTCATAAGCGTGAAATCTCACCTTTTGGGATATTTTTCAAATTTGGCAAAAGCATCCACTTGAACTCGGTGATGAACTCATTTCACTTACTCTAATTTGTCACAAATGTTCACCTGGACTCAAGGATGAAGTGATTAGCATTTGGTGGTGATAGGTCAAAGGTCAAGGTCACTGTGACCTCATCTTTCTCATTCTTGTGATTGCAATATCCTAATACTGCTTGAGAGATGTTTTTCAAATTTGGCACAAATGTCCACTTGGACTCAGTGCTGACCTGATTTGACTTTTGTGGTCATAGGTCAAAGATATGTATCACTGAGATGTAGTTTGTCTCATTCTCATGAACGTGATGTCTCAAGGACACCTTGGGGCAAATTTTTTAAATTTTGCTCCAACGTCCACTTGGACTCAATGATGCATTGATTATAAAGTCATGGTTAAGGGTCACTGTGACTGCGTTTGTCTCATTCTCATAAACGCATTATCTCAAATAGGCCTTTAAGCAATTTCCTTGAATTTGGCACAAATGTCCATTTAGACTCAAGTATGAACTGTTTGGAATTTCATGGTGAAAGGTTAAAGGTCAAGGTCACTGTGACCTCATGAAACATGTTATTATCCATAACTCAAGAATTCGTTGGCTAGTTTTACAAAAAAGTCTAACAGGGAAAAATGATGATGACAATATAGATCCAAAAGGTCAAAGGTCAAAGTCACTGCTACATCGTAATGTTATGCGAAAACACCGTTCTGGCCGTTACTTAACGTCATAACTCAGGAAAAGAAGCAGAAACGTTTGGTCGGATACAGAATTGGTGACACCAATCTTGGGTGTCCACCATGAAACTGTGCTGGTTGTATAGATCTTCTGTGCTGTCGGAGGGAAGACGCGTGTGAAACATCCATGTTTTCATCCACATATATGTAAACTGTAAGTGTGACGTGACCGGTGCCCGGAGGCATAGTGGGGAGATGATAATTTTAGTTTTTTAATTGCATATCAAATAAACCTGTTCGGTGCCAACACCAGATGATGACGAATTCTCGTGAATAGTACAGTCCTTCAGAGTTCTTCATAGCTTTGTGTTTTAATTACACAAGAGTGAAAGTACTGTATGTTCTACCTGTTGACATCCCCCGTTAATTATTGAACAGTCACTGCATGAAATCGGCACAGAGCAATTATGCTGCTCCCAGGGAGGAGGAAAATCAAGACGCAATGGATGAGGGGAAGAAAATGAAACAAACTCACAAAAAAATTAAAAAGACAAATACAAATAACCAAAAGATAAGTAAGTACAGAGAAATGTACACATGAAGAATCTTACTCACTCCTTATTACACGCTCACAGATTTCTTCAACACCCCCGCTGTGATTTGTGTCATCACCGGTGTGATCGTCATCAGGTGAGAAGAGGAGCAGCGGGCTCTCTTTGATTCCCTCGTGTATCCATAGTAACATCCGCCCTTCAACAACAGGGGTCAAGCCCAGCAGGTTGATTAGCAGGAAGCTGCACCTCCTCCTCCTCCTCCTTTTGAGGAGTAAGTGCACATTTTTTACAGTAAATGCTCACATGAAAGGAGATAAAGCGGAGAGAAGGCAGCCTCTTATCAGATTTTGATATCCTGCGGCTTCATTTTAGATTAAATAAAGCAATTTAAAGGAAGTTTATCTTAATCCTAATCTCAATTCTGTGCTTTGAAATCCTGCTTTTATGACATAGAGGAAAAGCCTGGAATGGTCATTGAACTGAGGATTTGACTTATAAGGGTCAGTTTGACCCACAATCAAAAATACAGACTTTTCCTTTTATCTGTTTTGATATTTTTCCATTTTAAATGTTTTGGTGTAAGTTTTATGGTTGGGTAGTTACTTTCGTAATCAGGATTTTGTAATCAGGCTGCAAAAATAAGTAACTATAATCAGCTAAGATCACTTTGTTTTTTAAAGACTGTGATTACATTAGTATGCATGCCAGGTTAGTAGTTGGCAGTGTAACTTTGTAATAATACCGTAGAAAAACACCATGCGCCTGCTCATAAAGACGTTCTTCTACAGAGCAGTGAGGATAAACAAACAAGAAGACGATGGTGATCACACACACGAGAACGACAGCTGATAACTAGTGGTGCAACAAATCTACACTTTGCACAAACACAGCTCGGTAGTCCGCCATTGTTGTTATTGTTTTCCTCCTATTTGCACACGGCACAGAAGGGGTTGCGTTTTTTTGAGCGCTCTGGAGCCTGGTTTAAAAAGTTCATTTTTAGGGCCCCTAAACGCCCTTGTCATGTGAACAAAACCTCAAACTGTAGTAGAAGTTTAACGTTTCATGCAAGAATGGTTGCTGTGTAAATGACCCATTGTTGGTGCTTTGAACACTATAAGCTGAGTGCCATCTCTTCAACCAATATCTCCAACACTCAGCAACTCACAAAACAATCTATGATGATAAATAACATTACACGTTAGAGATAAACTATGTGTTTTTGATTTTGGGGTGAACTGTCCGTTTAAGAGCGAAACATGCTGATATGTTGCACTCAAAAGCCGTGAAAACTTTTCAGATCCGAAGTATTTCTCGTGACTAAATGAACAAAAAACAAAGTTGGAGTTTGGAAACAGTCAAACACTCCAGACCTCGGCTTCACGACGACTGTGTGGGTGTGGTTTGATGATATTTGATTGACTGTGTTGGCAACATGAGCAAACAACCCTGCAACTGTCATCAGACTGTGACTCAAATATTGCTAATTTCATTGCACCCACTTGAAAGCAGCGCGGACAGAAAGCACAGATACAAAAAACTCTGTTTACTTTGGCAGATAACGGAGCCCATCACTCAGGAAACAAGGTGATGGGCGAAATATGTTTTCAAGGCCTTTAAGTGGAGTCTGAATCCACCGCACTATTGACTTTAAGTATTAGGGTTAAGGGAGGATGAACTGAGTCTGAGCGATGACCTCATACACGTCAGTCCATATAAGGCGAAAGGAAGTGAAGAGGAGAGAAATGTTAAAAGAAAAAATGACTTTGAGTGATTGTTATGAAATGTTCTGTTGATTTCGAAGGACAGAATGTATTCGAGCAGATATGTTTGACCAGTATGAGTCACCGCTGATCACTGTGTATCAGAGAGATGCTGGTGTGTAGCTGATTCTCCCAGATGATGTCTGTGCCGAACATCTACGTGCACAGATGTTTGCCTGTGCGGCCGGTGAGCGGACGCCTGAACGCTTTCCGGGGGCCGACCTCTGAGCTCCACGATAAGAGGATGCCAAAGCTCGGCAGATGTTTGCTCTCAGGAATAATCCAGAGCTGCAGCGTTGAAGTGGCACAGAGGACGTTTGCTCTGTTTCCACAGTCTTTGATATTCGTGTTTGTTGAGAGCTAATATGCAGCGTTTGCGTGCACGTGATGGCCTCCTCATACATCCTGCGTCAGAGCGCCGGTTGTGCGTCTTCTCAGGATTTAAGTGTCAGCAAAATGCAATTAATCCCATCAGTATGTGAAGCTAGGTCAGCAGCAGACACAATGGAGGAATGTTTTTCAAGAGTAACTACTGATGTTTCTAAAACCAAACTCAAGACCTGCCTTTTTACTCTGGCTTTTAAGTGAACTTTACAATATATTGACTATTTATTTATACATTTTAGTCTGTTTTGCAGTTTTATAAAATATCATTTTATTGTTTTAATCATTTTTATAAATTATTTCACTTTATGCTGTTATCCTTTCATTTTTTTAAATCTACTATTTAAAGTATTATTATTATTGTTGTTGTTATTATTAATTATTTTATAATATTTTAGTTTATTTTATTTATCTATAAGTTTTAGCCTGCTTTTCATGTTTCCTCACTTATGGTAGCGTTTCCTCAGTTCCCATTTTTAATGAGTACCTATTTTAGTGCTTTAATTCATTACTTATTAGTTATTGAAATTAGTTATTTTCAAGTCACTATGCCATATATAATATATAAATGTATAGTTTAAGTTTGAATTTATTTATATTCGTGGACAGATGCAGAAGTTACAGTAAAATAAGTAAAACTATATATGTGAAATTTACACAATAAAAAGACTATATATAAAATCAAATATGAAACTGTACACCTATATTTTTGTACCGATACACACCATAAATCAAATGCTAAAATACAGCCATGCATACATTTAAAAAGCCATGAAAACAGTAATATACAACACCACAAAATTATACAGCCAAAGGAAATATATAAAATCAATATAGTATTTTTGATGAGTCTCTGGATTTTACATATATTTCTACTGCAGAGGGCTGTAACAGTTTGTGGTAATGGGCAAAGAGCCACATCGAGAAGAGAAAACAAAGACAGCATGTGCGTATAAACAACTTGACACAAAATTGGACTTGACACAAAATTTGATGAAATATAATAAAATGAAATCAATGTGTACTGAAGCAGAAGAAGAGGCAGGTGGGGAAGCTTGGCAGGAACTTGTTGACAGCCATCTCAGCTGATACCATGAAGAGAAAATGAATAAACATAACAATTCCTATAACGGACGTTATCTGTTAAAACTGGCCCATTTATTGTTTTTCTGTCTGTTGTTGGACCAAAAAGCAACACAAGGAAAATTTCTGGTTTGAAAGAAAAAAAAGCTACATTTAGGTTAGTGATATTTACAATAATGTAAAATGGAAGTCTTCTACAATCATGGATGGACACAAGTTTTATGTGTGCAAATGTATGTTAGTTCACTCTTGAAGCTGGAGCCGGCAGTTTATTTTTGGCATCATTGGACAAAAATGCCATATTAAAGTAAGACTCCTGCACCTCCTCTCGGCTCAGTTTTCTCTGAATGCAACTCAGAATTTTGCAAGTTGAATCAGATGTGGTTGTTCAATACGAATAATTGACAAATCAGGATGTTTTTCCATGTAAAGTTTGAACAGGGCTAAAGGGGCATCACTTAAAATTGTAAACAAACTAACTGCACTCACGATGGGTCACAAGTGCATGATGAAATTTTTGGAAACAGTTGTTTCAAAAGCCAGAGACTGTAAATAGCATGCTTTAAATTCACTACTGAGCAGAAGAGAGAGGATAATGTTGCCTCAGCGTCTTATGATGCAGAGTCTCTCTTCCTCTCAGTGCTGCTGCATCACATCAGCTGCAGCTTGTATCAAAGAGTGTCATAGACGTTAAGAGCGCTCACTCGACAGCAAAGTCTTGGAAACAAAACGTCCCTAAAAGTACCCTGCACAGCACACTGACTAGCAAAAAAAATTTAAAAAATGACTGCCTGACTTGAATGTGACAGAAGATTTGAGAGACTTTCTGTTGCTGCCTCTATACAAGTTAGACCCATCACTGCTGCCGGGTACCAGCCCGCTGTTACACCGGCACTGGGACATTTGCGTTGGTTGAATTTGGGCAGCCACAGCTGTTGCCCGAGCTACTGTGCTTCCTGGGAATCAGTCCACCACTGCAGGGCGTGAGGCGGAGGGACTACTGTATGTAGCTAGCTCGCTAATTCTTGTCTCATTTGTGATCTGATAAACAGAGAGAGAGCAGGACAAAGAGAGGTTAAGTGAATGCGCTGCGGGCGACTCTACAATGACATAAGCTTAAACAGATCAATATATGGAAACACTGGGTTACCGTTTGAAGCGTGTGCATATATATGTCCGAACTAGTTCAACAGAGTTACAACAATCACATGCAGCCCTTCATGTTGACATCAAACAGTTTGGAGAGAGGGGAGGTGTCAGACTTTAAAAGCTTTTATTTTGAGACCCTTTATTTACCCAACAAGGTTCATGATCCAGGTCTGAATAATAGGGAGGAAAATGCACTCAGTATGTTTTGGTTGAGCTACAAAATATTGCCTGTTCTCATGAGAAACCATCTTTTTTTTGCCATGTAAATTGAAAACTAAATGTACAGTAATGGATTCTGCTGCAGCTGTAATGTTTTTAATGGGCTGAGTCTGACCAGAAAATGACTTTTTGGTCGTAGCGGTAATGCAGCTGTGAACTAAAGACCTCATCACCGCCTCTTTTAAAAAGTCTGAATTGAAGTCTTAGCCCATATTCACATCCGGGGTCACCAAGTTTAATTCCCTTCTGTCTGAAATGCAGAGTATGAATGAAAGGCCTGCAGATTTTAATGAAGTCTCATTTTGGGTGTGACAAAGCCAGCGATGCCCCGGGTTTCTCCCAGAAATTAAATTTCGTTTCTGAATCACAATACATGAAACACAGACGTCCCTTTAACCAAAATTTCCAGCTTGCTGCCTGCAAAGTGATAAGGAAGGAGGGGGCTTCTTCGCACGGCTAATCCCTTTTATGTAGGTCACATGGCTCAGCTCGGCAGCCTTTAATTCATGAATTACTTGATGGGGCCCGGCCGCCGCTCTCATAGCTCAGGCTGGCAGCATCCCGCCGCCTCTTGAGTAAATCTGTAACCTCCGGAGACCCCGTAACAAGATTACTCATGAATAGTACGCTACAGGAGAAAACAGCACATTTGGGTTTTTATAATGTTCAGCTGTGTTGATCATCACTGCGTCCCAAATCCAAATATGTATCTATCTGTTACGTGTTCGCGTGTTGGGATTCAACAACAGAAAGATACTGGAATTTTTATTTTTTATAACCTATGTAGTGTCTTTGAGTACCATGAAAAGTTTTCTATAAATAAAAATTATTATTATTATTATTATTATTATTATTGTTATTATTATTATTATTATTATTATTATTATTATTATTATTATTATTATTATTATTATTATTATTATAGCAGTAGCAGTAATAATAGTAGTAGTATTTTCATCATTATATAAACTGGGCTGCAACTAATGATTATTTTCATGATAAATTAATTGATTTTTTTAAAATTTGTCAATATTAGGCTTCATTGAGAAAAATAAAAAGTAAAAACAATCATATAACAGTCAGACTGCATTTATTAGCCTTTTTGATTAACTGGAGGATGAAGTATGTCTATATGGCACTGGTTCTCAACCTGTGGGTCTCAGCCCCCACTAGGGGTCGCCAAAGCCTCATAGGAGGACCTCTTCATTTAAATAAATAAACTAATACTAATCATAATAATAATACACTATTTATAGAGCACTTTTTATACAAAATATGCAGACAACTTTTGGTTTATTTGACTATGATACTAATAGAATTGAATTAAATATAGATGGGCGGTTTGAGTAATATTTTGGCAAATATCTTTCTCTGTAGTTCATTAAGCTTAAATTCTGACATTCAAACAAAATATGATACTCATCTCCCACACGATTGTCATTGCAGAGGTTTCAGATGCTCTGGTCCAGTGATTCAGTGAATTCTGCTGTTGTTTATTCGGACATAAATAGTCTGTCTGCACTTAGATACTTTTTTTGTTTTTTAAGTCGAAGCTATTTACTTTTAAATTTGACATAAAGTATATCACATGATGTCGTACTTCCGAGCTCGCTTTGCCCCTTTTACATGAATTGATCTTTCAGCCTCTTTTCAAAAGTTAATTTCAGCCAGCTGTTGTATCAACACTTTTGCGTGATTCAGACGTACAACAAACCGCAGTCATCCAGTATCTGCTTAACATGCAAAACCCATGGTGACACATAAACACCTGCATTATGCAGGCTGAGCAAAAAGTTGTACATTATTTGATTGAATTTAGTTTCTTTTCAGTTAATCAGCTTCTCCCGATGACAGGTGTTTGTGAGTTCAGCCCCTGCAGCCCTGTGGCTCTTGCATCAGGTGTAACATGAAAATGCTCCTAAAAGCTTCTGCTTCAGCTGCTGTAGATTGCTTCATCAGGCCGGAGAGGATTAGAGCTGTCGAGGTCTGCAGACGCAGTGTGTCGCCTCTGTTCCTCCACTAGAATCTCTGAGAGATGATTATGAGGCCAGCAGGTGTTTTAAGAGGTGAAGTGAAGTGGGAAAGAAGAGAAGTGAAGGTCTGATGGAGATGTGTCGTCTGATGGGAGCAGGTGTATCTGCTGTAACACAGTCAGTCAGGAGAGGGCGCCGCTACTCCACTTTGTCAAAGAAGCCGCTGAGACTCAAACTGCAAAAAGCTTTTTTCACGCAGTTTCACTTAACCCTTTGAAACCTTCAAATTTTAAAAACATGGGGAGAAGGCAATGAGCAACTTAACAACACATGGCCCAAAAAATAGCAAAAAAATCAGTAAAAAGTTACAGGAAAATTACCTGGAAAAATAGGCAAAAAAGAGAAGTAAAAAAACAAAAAGAGAAGGACCCGAAAAAAGTGCAGAAAATTGAAAATATAAATGTATAATTTTTTCTATGACATAATTTCAGTGCCTGATAATAATAATTATGAATATAATTATGATCTTTTTGAGCAACAGTAATGTTAAGAGGACTCTAATTGATTGTTTCTGTTGTTAATGCTAAACTGAATATGATTTGTGAAAATGAACGGTACATACAGAAAGGATGGCCATTTGTTGCCATATTTACAGCAGCGTCTGTGATTAGTAAGAAAGGGGCAGGTATTATAAGACCACTGTTTGTTCATTGAATTTGTTTAAGTGTAATGAGAAAAAAAGCGTATAATGGGTTTTTATATTGTTAGAAATCATACATTGACATGAGCAAATAAACCAAATATGAATAAATAAATATAATTTGTTTTGCAGGTAATTTTCTGCTCAACCTTTTGCTAATTTCTTGCAGTATTTAGGTACTTTCTTTCCAAATTGTTTGTTACCTTTTTAAAAAAATGTTTTGACAGACATCAAACCAATTTGCTTTGATTTTAAAGAGTTAAATAGCTTGTGAGAGGCGTCTAAAAGCAGAAAACTGATGTCTAAATAGGTTTTAGGGTTAAACCGGATAATAAAAATAAAAAAAAGCTAATTATCATAATTGTTTTGTTTCTTTAGCAGTTAATTCAGTTATATTTAACAGGGACATTTCTTCCTGTATTCCCAGTACAATAGCTGTAAAGCTTTCGTTGTAGTATATGAGCAAGCAGCACAACCGTGCATGCAGTTATTTCGGCAGGAAATGCAGCAACGTTTTGGTCAACACAGCCGCTTCTTCTGGCACTATACCGACAGAAAACGTAGCAATATCATAGTGGCTGGTGTCTGTGCTGCAAGTATTACACGGTACATTGTGGAAATGCAGAAATATAAAACTTTCTGTTTTAAAGAAATAGGTTGAAAACTTATTTCATGTAACTTTTTCACTAATTTCCTGCTAATTTTTGGGTATTTTTTTCTCAAGTTGCTCATTGCCTTTTCACCATGTTTTTGAAAGAAATCAAGTCAATTTGTTCAGGTTTCAAAGGGTTAAAAGAGAAAGGAACTCAGACTTAATCTCCGTTTCTCTTTTTGATTTCCTTTATGATCACTTTGCCTGTAACGGACATTTATGTATGATTTTATGGCCCGGTGCGTTCCTGAAGCTGTAAAGACATGAACACTTAAAACAGAGCAGCAGCATCAGGTCTGCCACCTGTTTAACCCTTCGATACCTGAACAAACTAGCTTGATTTCTCACAAAAACATGGGAAAAAAGCAATGAGTAATTTAACAAGAAATGACCCCAAAAGTAGCAGAAAATGAAAACTACCCGAAATTAGCACAAAAAAGAACCAAAACAGGAAATAACCAGACCAAAGTGATGAAATAAAAACAATAAAGAATAGCTAAAATAATACCTATTATACTTAATAGTAAACTCTTATTTTAGATATATAATGGTGTTATTAAAGTTTTCTTGATATGTTTCCCCAGTTATGTTTAAACTTTCTAATTATTGTCTTTCTCTCTTTTTAAGCTAATTTCCATGTCTTTTTTTTTTTTTTTTACAAGTTGCTCATTGCTTTTTCCCCCAATATTTTTGAAAGACATCAAACCATTTTTCTAAGGTTTCAAAGGTTTTAATACTTGTGAGAAGCATCTGAGGCATCATGTTGGTGCAGGTTTAAAGGGTTAAAGTGTCAGACGTTTGCTGTGATTCTGCGCGTGTAAATTACATGTCAGCCTTTGCAGATTAGCGTGTGGGTTAAGAGATCACCTCCCATGCAGCGAGCACACACACCGCTTGCTGCTGCTCTCGGGCTGCAGACCCCCACCTTCCTCCTCTCTTCCTTATTCACAGCCGGCCCGGCCGACTGGAGCCTCCACCGGCCAATCGGCGAGCTGCATCCCACCTCTGTCATCAGCCAGTGCTGGAGGAAGGGATTGGCTTGTGTGATCTTGGAAGCGAGATGAAATGCCAGGTCTGCTCTGCCTCTGGGGACAACCAGGCTGCCTTACGATAATGGGAACCAACACTCGCTCGGCTCGGGGGCAATAATATCCAATTCAGCATCCGGGAAAAAAAAACCCACAGGGCTCCACCTTATTTTTTTTTCTGCTGCTCTGGTGTGGTTGGGTTTGTCTGTGGTCTACCTTCATGTGGAGAAAGACTCTGCTGGTGGGCTCTATCACTCCCCCGTCCTCACCATCCATCCTCTCTGGAGCAGGTTCACCGCTTGTTTCTAATTTGCGCCGAGGCACTGCTTTTTGGAATCTCACACCTCCATGTACGATAACTTGTACCTGCATGGATTTGAAGACTCGGAGGCGGTGAGTGGAGGGGCGTCTGACACTTGTAAACCATGCTTTTTTGTGTGTGTGTCGTGGCTGGTTGATTGCTTCATAAACACCCACAGAATGCGCTGAGACTTGAGTGGGCTGCACTCTTCTCGGGGGAGTTAGGAGAGGCTGGGGGAAGGGTGTGCAGGAGTGTGCGTGTTTTAGAGAGCGTGTGTCTTCTCAATCAACCAGTTTTCTAGCTGCCAGCCGGAGGACGGTTCTCCTCCTGTCTGGATTTCTTTACAGCCTCTCCATATGGATGAGCGTGCATGCCGTGAGGCTCTGTTTATGAGCATTGTGGGTATTTATACGTGTCTCCCTTCATCACATCCCACTATGCATCATCAAGGTTTTCTGCAAAGACCAACAGATATGCAACAATCACACACTGTGGCCATCTGTATCATACTGATGTGCCGCTGCATCCAACTGCGACGCCTTCCACACAAGACAAGGACGCACGCATGATATTCCCATGTCATTAAGTACAGATTCTCATCTTAACCGCACGCTCAGATAGATCATTGATACAGAGAGGCCGGCGTTGTTATTGGCAGGCAGAGCGGGCATCTGTGGGATAGAAATGTGTTGGAAAATGCTTACAAAGGCAATAAATGTATGAGGTGCTGCTGGGTGGAGGGGAGGAGGGAATCCCACTGAGCCAGAATCTGTCAGAGCTCTCTGTAACTCCACCTGACGTCCTCGCCGCCTCTGGAAGATTAAAGGTGGAGGGATTTTTTTTTCACACATCCTGTGATGTCCACATTTTTAGCAAGGGAGTGTACGGTATGTGTTAGCCTAAAAAAAGAATAAATAAAAAATGCATTTTTAACTCTTTGAAACTTTAATCACTTTGCTTGTGCTGCTTTTAAATGCTCTTTACAAGTATTTAACAATTTTAAACCTGAGCACATTGGTTTGATTACCTTCAAAAACATGGGGAGGAGAAAATTAACAACTTGACAAAACATGGCACAAAAATTGGCCAAAAAATGCAAAAAAAAGTTATAAGAAAATTAGCATATTAAGCATATTGGTATGATTTCTTTCAAAAAAGAAGACCAACAATGACAACCAACCAATAAATATCCCACAAATAGCAAGGCATTAGTAAAACCTCAAAAGAAAAGAAATTACTAATTATGATGATAGTAATTATGATATTATAAATATAGTTTTTCCATAAAATTTTTTTTACGTTTTTCTCAAGACATGTTTCCCTAGCTATAAAATAATTTTCTAAATCTTATAATCTATTTCAGTTTGTGGAATATTTCTTACAAAGTTGCTCATTGCCTCTTTTCCAAGATATCAAACCATCAGGGTTTAAAGGTTTAACCCTTTGAAACTGGGATCAACATCAGCTTTCCTGTGCTGCGTTCAGACGCCTCTTACAAGCTTTTTAACCCTTTGAAACCTGGGCAAATTGGTTTGATTTCTTTCAAAAACATGGTGAAAAAGGGAATGAGCAACTTGGCATTAAATGTCTCTCACATTGCATGAAATTAGTAAAAGATGACAAGAAAATTACATGACAATACGTTCAGAAAAAAAGGGGGAAAAAAGGGGAAAACTTTCCAGAAAGCTTTTCTTAAAATTAACATGTAACATGGGTCAGTTTTTTGGTTTGACTCTTTGTTATTTTAGTTTTCTTTTTTGCTTATATTTGCAGGTTTTTTTGTTTTGTTTTGTTTCCTTTTCTTTTATTTTTACCAATTTCTTGCTCATTTTTGGGCTATGTCTTGCCTTCTCCCCATGTTTTTGCAAGACATCAAAACAATATAAAAGTGCTGTCAGTCGAACAGTCTGACAGAAGTTAACAGGACTTTTACTGACAGAACCGTGGACGCCCAAAATAACGCACATTTGTTTCTGTGTGTGTCCCTCATAGTTCAGCCCAACCCAGAAATACAGTTGGTTTCCTGTTGTTTCAGCTGCTGTTATCATGTGCGTCCCGCTATTGTGGGTCTGAATAACTGATGAGGTTATTTATTTCCACCGCAGAGCCTTCAGCAGGATATAGATTCTCTGTAGAGCCACAAAATCACAAAGAGACTGTCTCATCCAGCCTATTAACCCTTTTGAAATGGGCTTATTGGCTGTATTTATTTCAGAAACATATAAAGATCGCAGTGAGCAACTTTTTACTTGCTCAAGAAATAACCCAGAAATTAGTAAAAAGAACAAGAAAACTTAATTAAAATAAGCAAAAAAATAAAAACAAAACATAAACAATAATAAGAAAGTCAGAAAATCACAAGGACGTATCCTGAAAATCGTTGAGTGAAAAAAACCAACAAGGAATTTACCTGAAAATTAAAAAAAAGAACAAGCAAAGAAAGTATGTCACAAAAATTACAATATTACCTGAAAACTAGCACACAAAAAAGAGGAAAGTATACATAAATAAATAAATTACCTGAAAACTGCTTAAATTCGTAATAGTTCTGGAAAATAATAATGAATATATAATTCCGATAATTATATATATAGTTCTCTGGAAATTTTCACGTAGCTTTTTTTTTAAAATTAAATCTATTAATTTCTTCCAAATTTTCAAGATATTTCTTACCAAGTTGCTTATATTCTTTTCCATATATATATATATATATATATATATATATATATATATATATATATATTTTGAGAGAGAGAAATCGAAATCGATGTCAATGCAGGCTTCATTGGGTTAAGGTACTCAATAACTGGATTAATCTGCTATCACTAATTTGTTTGGCTCATCTTTGTTTCACTGTCACGACTTCAGTTTAAACTGAATGGTTTGTTCGTACACAGTCGGAGCCGCTGTGCTCGTCTCTGTCCCATATTTAGGGCGGTACTGGCAGCACTACAGAAGACATCTTTGGGGCTCTTACTGTCCTTGTGGTTTGCTATCAGCTCATGTCATTAGCTCGTGGGTGTCTGGATGTTTTCGGAAGTGAAGCCTTGTTCAGGGTAGAGATGAGTGGACTGATTCCTCTAAACAGTATTAGTGTCTCAGAGTTGATAAATGTAAATATAGTTTCTCTGTGATACTCTCTCTGTGAAACTTTTCTTCAAACCAGTCATTACGTTTACATATTTTTTATTATTTTTCTTATTTATCTATGTTATGACTTATTTATTTATTTCCCAATATTGCCCAGCAAAATTTAAGTGACATCTTGTGCTAATCTCATTTCCAGTTTATTGATTAATCAATATTATTTAAGAACATGATCCTTGACCATTGAAATTAAACATTGATGTGGAAGCTAAAATGAAGGTAAAAGTCTAAATTCTTCCATTTAATGAAACAGCCTCCCCTCCCTACAGGAATCATGTAACCCAGTTAATCCAGCTCGGCACATATACAGTATTATTTAATGCATGACTCACCTTTATAAAAGCTATTATGCAAAACAAAATGCTTAGCAAACCTGCTGCACTTGCTGATTTGTAATTGTACCATTGAAGGAAGCTGGAAGGAGACTTGTGTGAGTCATCGCCGTGTACATCAAAACTAATGTAAGTGAATTACAAGCCGCAGGCTCTTATGAGGTCTCGGTTGTTTTAAAGGAGCCTGGAGGTATGTTTCCACTTCTCCGTGCTTGTTGACGGTGGATATAATGAAGAATGCTTTTAGCCTTTTAGCCCGCGGCTGATAGGTGCGGAGGTCAGGGGAGGAGGAAGGATGGAGATGGGAGAACAGAGCGAGCTTTTGGCGTCCGAGCAGATAAGGCTTGAGTGTGGCACGATGGACTCGAGACTGGCCACTTGACACACTGAGATAATAACCTCACAAACAGCCCATTGTCTGTGTGTGTGTGTGTGCGTGTGTGCGTGTGTGCGTGTGTGCGTGTGTGTGTGTGTGTGTGTGTGTGTGGGTAGAGACAGACAGAGAGGAGGTGGGGAGGTTTGTTGGCAGAGCTGTTGCTTGTGTCTGTGCACATGATAGTAATTTTGGGAATGCTTCAAAGAGCCTCGTGCTCCGAATACTTTCTGTCCTTTCCAGTGAAATGAGCCGAATGACATCATCTTTGTCACTCGTGCCTTCACAGTTTCAGAGAATATAATGTGACAAACATCAAAACTGCACTTTTTTTCGCCTTTTCACTGCATGGTTTTAGAGAAGTCAACTGAATCAGATTCAGTCTTTTTGTAGCACAAGAAAAAGCAAAGCGATCCACGATATTATACAGAAACTACAATGCGTTTACATTTTTTGTACATGTACATCTGCACCTGTCATGAGAATTTGGTTGAGTGTGCACTATTTGTTTTAGAGTAATGGCAGTTAATGTCAAATAGGCCACACCTAAAAGAAAATTGATATGTGGAAGATTTGTTGAAACTTTATGTTTCAACAGTGCTGTCATTAACATGTGGTTTAGCCACAAAACGCACTTGGTTATATTGAGGAAAAGATCTTTTTATGTTTGCTTAAAGTCCCTTTTTGGTGGCACGTTCCCCGATAAAAACACAGCCATGGATCGATAAAAAAACATATGTGGTGACCAAAAAAGCTGCTGGAAAACAGTGATGTGTCGGTAAAAATGTAGAGATTCCTGGTTACCCTGTTAAAAATTTTTAAAGTATTATTTTATTTTATTTTCCTACCTAAGTAACTATTTAACTACTACTACTAACAGTTTTTTTCTTTTTATATTCATTGTGAACTCCATTTATTTGTGTTTTGGACTATTGGTCGAAAAGAATGAAAAAATATATCTTTTGTCTCCTGAGAGCTAAGTTATTACTCTACCCATTTCTGCGCGAACTGGCTTAATTTCTCCTAAAAATTTGGAAAGACGGCAATAGATAGTTTAAGATGAAATGACCCAAAAATTAGCAAGACATTAGTAAAAGAAAATTACCTGAAAAATAGCACAAAAAAGGGGAAAACAAAGGTAATGGCCTCAAAAAAAGTGCTTTAAAAATAATTAGATTTCTTTAACAATAAAATTCTATAATTATAAATATAGTTTTCCCATTTTTTAGAATATGTTTTTTAATATGAATTATTTTTTTAAGTACACTGTCCTACATTTCTTGCCAAGTTGCTCATTGCATTTTTGTCACCAAAAAATTAAATTTATTTTTATTTCTTGAAAGAAATCAACAAATCAAAAATCAACTATATGTTCAGGATCCAATGGCTAAAATACTTGTAAAAGACATCTGAACCCAGCACAAGAAAAGTGATATTAATGCAGGTGTTTAAGGGTTAAATAGTGAAATTTAATGCAGGTGCTTGTCCATCGTGGACAGTGGTGTGGGGCTTTTATTGTCCTTTCTCTCCAGTCCTCCAGTTATAGATTTCATTTGTAATGAGGCAGTAAATAACTGTTATTTGTATCAAGGAACGACTCCCGTGGCTCTGAATGGATCATTAGCAGCGGCGCCTGGAAGCTCAGGACAAAGGCATTAATCCTTTCCGTCCAGCGTGACAGGTTGATTTACCGATGTACTGCGGTACAAATCCTCTGTTGCACTTTTTGCCATTTATTTTCATTAAATTATTGATATGCAATTGTATTTTTTTTGTAGTAATCTTCAACAGTGTACCCACATTCAGGGCTACAAACAGATAATAGTTCCCTTTATTCACTTGATGGACACAGCTGTGATAACTCCAACAATAAAAAATGAACTGTATGTCGCTGCCACTAGTCAAACATGTCATTTACTCACTATTTTGGCGTGCCCACAGGACACGACTACACACTGAGGCCGCCGTTCAGCACGTCATAATGACAATCCAGAGTTTATAACAAACATACTGAACCTCCGTCTCCTTCACTGTGGCATGTCAACGGCTGATCGCAACAGAGAATGCAATCATGCAAAACATGTGTTGTGCTGTGAGAGTGGCTGTGGACAGTAATTGGACGGGACGGTTGTGGAAGAAGAAGGCGCTATCGCAGGAGAAAAAAATGATGAACAGGGCACAATTCAGAGCAATACATCATGCCTTAGTCCTGATGTCAGCCAACCCTTTGTAAGCATGTTTCCTGCTCCCATGAGCTTTATCACATTGTGTGTGTACGTGTGTGTGCGTGTGTGTGTGTGTGTGTGTGTGTGAGTTTTGCACATGTACAGTTTTTACAGCTGCATCCACATGTTTTGAGATTATACTCGTTTTTACTTTAACCCTTTGAAACCTGGAGCGACATCACTCTTGTGCTGCTTTCCGATGCTTTTCACAGGTATTTGAACATTTGAACTCTAAGTGATTTCTTTGGGAAAAAAAGGCAATGAGCAACTTGGTAAGAAAAGTTCCAAAAATGGAAAGAAATTAGTTTATCAAAAAAAAAAAAAAAAAATAGGGAAAAAGAAAAATGTTACTATTATTAAAATTATTATAATTTTAAAGCAAATTTTCAGGTCATTTCCTTGTTTAATTATTACTTTCTTCTTCTTTTTTTCCCCACAACATCTTATGACATCTGGTGAGATGCAGTGACATGTCACCACTAATTACTGTCCATCTCCTCCTAAGCTGCACTAAAACGTTGATCCAAATTCGTTGCACAGAGTTTGATAGAGAGACTGAATGAGTAAGAAATATATAAACAGAAGTAACCACCGCTAAGTTTTCACAGACCTCTGTCCATGGTGCTTTCTAATGTTTACCTGTTCCTCTGCCCATCTGTGATGTCAAACATACACACCAAAATGATCCACACACAGATACTCGTTTACTGCAGAGCCATGTACACTGGTCAATGGGAACGCAGTCTATAGCCTATTTTGAGCAGGTTTACTCATGTTTGAAAAACTCTGATGCACGCGCTAAGTTAAAAGGTAATGTATCTGGAGCTGTATTTCTTTAATTTCAGTCACCCCCCCCCCCATCTTCAACGTCTCTCCTCTCTTGCTCAAAAATCTGTTTTTAAATATTTATTTATCCTTTATATTTATGTGAGAAATGTTCACAGGTCCTTATAAGATTCTGTCGGCTTTATAAAGACTCACGTTTGCAGCATCTCACATTTTCAGCGGAATGAATGAAATGTTGAGACAACATCAAAAAGGCTCTAACACGTCCTGTCAGTGTGTGCTGAAGCCCCCCTCAAGACGCTCTGTGGATGGATGCTGTCAATGGTTTGTGTTGAACAGTGGCAGCATCCATGGGGGCAGCAGACTGTGCCGTCATCTGTTAGGTAAACATTTGTGCTGAGGCCAAGTTTTTTCACCCCATTCGGCTGAGTCTGCAGGGAGCCAAACGTCCACCAGCTGGCTGTCCGGCAAAGCGGAGAGCTGGTCCATCCGACCCGACGAGCTGGAGGCGCACAAAACATTTAAGACTTCAGGAAAAAAATTTGAGTCTTTGGCTGGTGGAAATCAAAACTGAATAAAATAAAAAAATAGTCTGGAGCTAAAGATTCTTTGCTCCGAAAATCCAAAAAGAACATCAACGATTAGAAGCAGCCATCAGCTCCACGCTCACTGCTGTCTGTCTGAAGCTACCAGCCGCACGAATCGTCCTGTAAGAGACTAAATTTAACCATTAGAGTTTCATTACACTTTCTAATGGCATTTATCTATCTGTCTATCTACCTGTGTATTTATAGATATATAGATCTAGATATATAAAACAAAAATGCTGAATTAAGGCCAGACAAAAGAGAGAAACAATAACACAATAATGACAATAAAAACCCCTTTACCAATAAAGGTAAATACAATTCAAAGAATATAAACAGTAAACATGGAAATAATAGTGCTAATAATAGAATTAAACATGATCAAGACAGAATAAAAGTATAAATTAAAAAAGAAAATAAAAGCAAATCTAAAAGAGATGAAAATGACAACATCGCATAAAAGTTTTAAGAAGTGATTTTAAAAAAAATCACTGATTCTGCTAGCCTTATTTATATCTTAATATATATCTTATAAGAAAACTTGCACAGTGAAATAATTTCACAAGTTTTGATTAATGTAGGTGCATAAGCAGTCTGTCTGTTGCTCCAGTGTCTGTTTCACTGTAGATGAGAACAAAGGACCAGCAGCATCACTGGGTTTGTGCTGCACGACCATCCTGCAAACAATAAGGTTACAAAATTTTTTTAAAAAACCTGCGTTGAATGCTGAGCCTGCGTGCCTCCATCAGACTAGTTACAGTATTTGTAGTTGCTTATTTTAAATTTAACAAAGTACTTTTTCTTCTAAAAACCAATTCAAATGTTTCTCTTTATCTGAAACTAAACTAACTGTGATCATTTCACAAAAAAACTGCAACCATCTGCAGTATATTTGCACTGACATTGTTGCCAGCGTGTGAATTTTAGCACATTTCAAGCCCACCAACATATAATGCATTGTTTTATTTCAAGTTGTTTTTTTTAGATTATTTTTGGGCATTTTTTCCAGTATTGACAGGAAAGGAAAGAGAGGGAATCATGCAGCAAAAAGTCACAGGTCGGATTCAAACCTGCACAGGACTCATCTTATATGTGGCACACTCTCTTAATCTACAGCCGGTCGTCTAGAATCCATTGTTGAGATTTCGTGTCCAGTTCACACATTTCTGTGTGACTTGGTTTTCCTGCAAGTCTCAAGTACGGTGCAACACGGTTTGAATGAAATTAGCTGGTAACAGTTTAATCCGAAATATATATATATATATATATATATATATATATATATATATATATATATATATATATATAGAGAGAGAGAGAGAGAGAGAGAGAGAGAATATTTAATTATTAGTCCATATTATAAGAAAATATTATTTTGGTAAAATAAATTGCTGCAGTAACGTGGCCACTTCATGCAGTATATGTTTTTTTTTAAGCCTGATTCCAGTTTCCTGATTAAAATCCAAACTTACATTTGGCATTGCATGTGTAACTTTAAAGGATAATAGCATTTTAATCTCTCTTTTATTTTAGCCCTACTCACACACAAAAAACTCACACACAAATCTTTCTTTAATGGTCACAATGAATTTAAGCTGTCATGCGGTCAGTTTTACCCTTCATGGAGTCACACAGAGCCTTTATGGAGATAAAGTCTGACAGAAAAGAGCTTTATCATGATATTATCGAATGTGAGATGGGTGTGTGAGACCCGTATGAGTGTTTACACAGAAATGTATCTGTTGAACACACAATAACGTGATCTCCAGTGAACTGCACCGATCAGGAGGTCAGACACGGAGGAGATGCTGCATCACCTGCTCCACTGTCAACATCACGTTATTATGATGTGATGCGTGAGGCGGAGAGCTTGTTAAGCACATCGGGCTGCTCTGTAATAACAGACTGTGTAATGGATTAGTGAGGGGAGTTCATATCATGAGAGTAGTATAAATATTGTTGTGCAAAGGAAAATGGCAGGCTTTAGATCATATAGTTTGACTAATAATGAATGTGAAATTTAGTCTTTTCTGCAGGAAAAGCTCAACTTTACCATAAATTTGTTTATAGAGGGAAAGTTTTTATCTCAGTCGCATCCTGATCAAATCAAAATGTTAAAAAATGGTCACTACATATTTACTAATAAGGCTTTGTGGTGACAGGTGTGGTCAAAAACAAAATTAAATTAAAACTTAAATTTAAATTTTTAAGTCACTGGTTAGGCATTTTTCTATCAACTGCTATTTTTTGTGAGCTTGTAAAAAAATATATATATATTTATATATGTACATGTGTGTGTTTGTACTTTATTTTACACTGTTAATCTGAGAATGTGGTTATTTAATTATTTATTTGTTTATTTTCTGGAAGATGACAGAATTCCCTTAGAAGGAAAATTTATAAAGGGTTCCCAATTGGTGGGTTGCGGTCTAAAAGTGGGTCGCGATTCCATTCTGAATGGATAGCAATTGACTCGTGAACTTGTCAAATTTGTAAAAAAAACCCCAAAAAAAAAACGCTTTTTTCTCTTAACAGTGGATTTTCGGCACAGCACTTTTTATTTTTAAGTGCAGTTTCTGTTTACTCTTGCATTATGTTTTATTTCTTTGTTATCTAGGCCAATGTGTTGTTTCTTTTTCGTGAAAAAAAAGAATATGTGGTCATTTTTATTGTGTGGACCTCGAGCTAATGACTGAAGAGAAATCTGGATCCCATGACAGGACCAGTTGGGAACCACTGACCTAGACTGCCTGTCCTTTTCTGTTGAAGTTGGACAGAAAAATTAGATTTCCTTGTTATATATGAGCTTGTGCCATGCAGTGATTTGTGTGCTCGTTTGTTTTTTAGTGGTTGGAAGGTGAATACTGAGTGCAGGAAGTCTGTCCTTACTGTGTGTCACCCGATGAGGGATGAACCGCTTTGATTGTAGCACATGAAAGTGAAGCAGTCATTGAAATTCATGAACTCATTTATGCATTATGTCATGGTGCATGTCATGGCCGTTGCACTACACGGTGCACAGCATTACATCATGCAACATGGTTCCATATCATAGAAGGTTTGTACACGTTACGTAACACGGCACAGATTGTTGCATGCAGGAGCTGCCTGTTCGAGCCAATAAATACGCTTTGATGTGAACTACAACAACATCATGTCAGTGCACTGTAGTGCTCTAATAGAACAACATCATGTTACTGCATTGTGGTACCGTTTTCTACGGTCGCCAACCAAACTAATGTGCCACAGCTCAAAACATTGAAAGAGGGTAGTTAAACGTACATCACGGAGTTGCAAGGCTATCAAAAAAACGTGCACATAATGAAAAAGGTAATGCCTGCACACTTACTCCACGCCAAACAAGTTTATTCAAGACAACATTTTGATCCTTCTGGGATCTTCATAAGGTCAAAAAGTTTGAAAAGACATTTCCTACCAACAAGCACATAACATAGCATCATGTGACCTATAAAAGCCTAAAAAGTGTTTCCTTTGCAGTTTTACAAAGGAAATACTTTTAAAAATCACCTGAAATTACAACCTCATGTGAGCCTAAAAGCTTTTTACAAGTTTTTTCTAAACTGACATGTTTCCATTAGGTGTATTTTTATATTCGCAATTTCAATTTGCACAGTTTGAGGGTTAATGAAAAACCTACCAAGTGGTAATAGTAAAGGTTGATGCTGTTCCACTTAGAGCTCCACCCTTGAGGCTTGGACAACTGAATATGCAGATTTTTTGTTGCATTTGTATTTTGGGGTTTGTGTGTGTTTTTTTTATTGGCATTGTTTCTGAAACTACAGCAGTTTTCCCTAATGGAAATGTTTTCGGCCAGTGTATTGTGTTAGCCTTTTAGGCAGCGTAATTTTCTCTCTATAAATAGAAAGTTACTAACACACAAAGATGTGTTTGGACTAAATAAAGACAGACAGGCCGGTTACAGATGACTGCAGACAGGTGGGTCACAGACACTGTTGGATGAGTGGATCTTATGGGATATTGATGTCAGTGTTTGTAACTGTAGGAGCAGCAGCCATACTCTGTCTCATCTTTCCGTCTTTCTCTCATTTAATGCTGTTGACAGGAGGAACAACGGGCTGGTGACCCTGGAGAGGCCGGTGTGTACGGCAGCCTGCAGGCGACTGTACACACAGCGGCCACTGTACCTGTACTAGAAAGCACTGATGAGCAGTAATTAGCCGGTGGACCCCAGACAGTCTGTGCACTGAGCTTGTTGCTGCTCGCCTCTGGGGCAGGCATCCAGTGTTTATGCTAATGTAGTGATTACTCAGCTGTAGTGTAGCGTGAAGTACAGATTCTGTGTTACAGAGCTGCAACATCTCACTCCATCACAGAGATGGAGAATAACAGCTAACTGGACCAGAAAGAGAGAGTGAAAAACGCCGCTGTGATGTGAATTCATTTCACTCGTTGAATTATATAACAACAAAACAGTAATGATACATGTTTGTAGTCCATGTTCATCCACATTTTGGGCTTCGCTGTGGCTCAAAAAACTGACATCCACAGATGTCAGTTTGGTCTCAAACCAAAAGGAAATTTCAGATTTTTTCCCCCAGTTTTGTGTATTGATCCTGGATGAAAATGTGCAGAAAAGTGCAGAATCTTTCCGTCTTTCTCTCATTTAATGCTGTTGACAGGAGGAACAACGGGCCGGTGACCCTGGAGAGGCCGGTGTGTACGGCAGCCTGCAGGCGACTGTACACACAGCGGCCACTGTACCTGTACTAGAAAGCACTGATGAGCAGTAATTAGCCGGTGGACCCCAGACAGTCTGTGCACTGGTTGAATTATATAACAACAAAACAGTAATGATACATGTTTGTAGTCCATGTTCATCCACATTTTGGGCTTCGCTGTGGCTCAAAACACTGACATCCACAGATGTCAGTTTGGTCTCAAACCAAAAGGAAATTTCAGATTTTTTCCCCCAGTTTTGTGTATTGATCCTGGATGAAAATGTGCAGAAAAGTGCAGAATCTTTCCGTCTTTCTCTCATTTAATGCTGTTGACAGGAGGAACAACGGGCCGGTGACCCTGGAGAGGCCGGTGTGTACGGCAGCCTGCAGGCGACTGTACACACAGCGGCCACTGTACCTGTACTAGAAAGCACTGATGAGCAGTAATCTTTGGGACTGTTTGCAGCATTTCATGTGCTTTCCATTCCTGTTTTTCTTTTTTTTGTTTGATAATTTTGGCTATGTTCATGCATACGGCATACATTCTTGTTTAATCTTAGAATTTCCAGCTCAGCTCCTACAATGAGTCTAAAATACACAGTGTAAACAAAACTGTTACATTTATACTGTTAAGTGCAAAAAAATGTGCTATTGAAACCCATTCAAACTTCATTTTCTGTGTTTTTTTTCATCTAAAAACATAGTGGCACCATGACAAAAAATAAACAAACAAACTGGCATTTAAAGGATTGAAATTCTGAAAATTAATGAATATTTGATATCTATGATTAGGACTGATGTTGGTTAAAAAAAACTCAATGAAAGTAGAAAAACATATACTTACAGCTTAAGTAACTAAAGTATATTTGTAAATTTATTTTAGCAGCACCAACCGTCATCCTCAAATTATTGTACCATTATGTATTTTTTGTATATTTTTCAAACATTTCGTTTCAAATTTGTTTTTGCCAACATCCTGCTAACACAGAAGCAAGGTGAAGTGTAATGTTCTGCTCCTGAGCGTGAAATGAAAAATACTCACCTCACACACCTGAGTCGAGCCCTGTGACTGGAACGTGCTGCAAATCCACCAGTGTGTACTTACTACCATTTTCAAACAGTGCTAACTCACAGTTTGCTCGTATTGTCGACACACAGCGATGATGCATGTTTAAACGAGGCCGTCTTGGCTCTGAGGACTTCACCTTTGGCTGACCGCTGCTGTTTGTGCTCCCATGTGGGAGATCTGGCTTTAGGTCCAATTTAACAGCTGCACCGTGTAATAACGGCTCTGAGCGTCGCTGTATATGCAGGTGAATGGCTGCACATATGTGTGACTTATTTGTTTTTCTGTAATTTGTCAAAAATAGTGTACAGTTAAAGAAGTGGTTGTGCTGGTGCAGCACTGTTTCCTCTGAGCTCAGAAACACAGAAACAATTGTCGTTTCTTTAGTGATCCTTCCAATTTATTTAGTGTTTACGATATTGAGATTTTAACTTCAGTACAATCAGGGTGGAGTGTACGCACATCCAAAAATCTTTTATAAGTGCTGGATAAAAAAAAAAAAAAAATCAAACTAAGCCAATGTCTGATTCTTATCTGACAAAGATCTCTGTTAAATCAAAAAGTTGCACAGTTAAAATTAATGGAAGCTTTTAATACAGTGTGTGGATCTCCTCTTAACCCTTTAAAACTGAAGCTAATTGGTTTAATTTCTGTCAAAAAAAGGCAACAAGCAACTTAAAAGGACATGGCCCAAAAATTTGCAAAAAATTACTAAAAACATCACAAGGAAATCACCTGATGATAAATTAATTTATAAAAAAAAACCGCAGAACTAAACATAAACATTATCCTTAAAAGTACTGAAATGTGTTTATTTGACATTTTTTTATTATATTTTTTTCTGTAACATAATTCCCCCCAAAAGTATGATGATATATATAGTTTTGGGGACATTTTTCCCTATATTTGGAGGGGAAGTTCTAATAATCATAATTTTCTTGTCCTTTTCTTTCATGCTTTACTTGTCTTACAGATTTTTAGGTAATTTTCTTGTAACTTTTTACTAATTTCTGGCTAATTTTTAGGATCTTGTTTTTCTTGTTTAGTTGCTCATTCTCTTTCTCCCATGTTTTTGGAAGGAATCATGCCAATTTTCAACTTTCAAAGGGTTAAGAGGTGTGAGGAGTCAGCAGTCAGTGTTAGGTTTTTCAACAGTTTCAAATCACAACCAAGAAAGGTGCTTGAGTGTACAATTAGAAATGTGCACACAATATTAGGCTGCTGGTCCAGAAAGACAGATGCGCACACAGACACACACACACACACACACACACACACAGAAGAATACAGAATAAGGAAGAGATTTATGTCAGAATACAAAAATCTTTACAAAAGGTCAGTGTCCAGGATCATTTTAGGTGTGGTGGCCTCAGACTGAGACGTGCACCTGCTACGTGCTTTGTTATGTGAAGTGATCATCACCGATGTTGTCTCCGTCTCCTCAGCGGCGCCCGCCCCTCCCTGCAGGCTTCGCTGCGTGTGATGCTGGAGTTAGATGAGCACATTGGTGCTGTAATAACTCTCTCTGCTGAGGGGAAACTCTCTGTTGCTTCTGTTTATGTTGCACATTTTCCTCAGCTAGTCGGTCATGATCTCTCTGTCTCTTTAGCTCTCGCTCTCTCTGACTTGAATAAGCGGGCGGGTGTTTTCACTGCTCCTCTAATGCAGCAGTCAGTGACTTGTAGCTAATAAGGGCGAGGGGTGAGAGAGTGGGTGATAGTGATGGTATGAGACTGATTTTCAGCTTGAGGCAGACTGGTGGGGGGTCAAGCCACCCACTGAGTCCCAGGGGAATACATACAGTACACACAGTACTGTATGTCCAGATCTTAACCCTGCTGTACACCTGTGGGAGATTTTGAAAAAAATGTAACGTTTTGCCTTCATTGATAAATCAGCAAAAAGAGGAATGGTGTTCATCTCTTCAGTAAAGTTACATACTTTATGCCATGCAGCACTGAAGCTGTTCTGGAGGCTGCAGGTTAAACAGCAACTCACTAAAACACTGTTTACGAAATCAGTCCAGGAGTTTTCTGTGTTGGTGTGCGTTTATTGAATTATGCGGCATACTGGTGAACTTACAGACACAGAGCCGGTCTGAGTCGCTGAGCTGACCCCGAACAAATGAAATGCAAGCCCTTTTATACAGTAAACCAAAGCAGTGATCAGGAGTATGCAGATAATATTAATCAAGAGGTAGGGGAAGACAGTGATCCAACATAATGCAATTATGAATGGAAACAAAAGGCAAGGTGCACACCGTTGTCAGAATTAAAATGACTAACTTTGCAAATTAGAAAGGGGAAGGCAGGAAGGATACACATTTTGCATGTGACAAGATTATGGGCCAGACCAGCAGGGGGGGCTGGAAGCTGCCCCCATATGTCACCGAGCAACCTGAGACACGTCCTAAATTCCTAGAAACGTCCTAAAATCCGAGAAACCTCTAAGAAATTCTTGAAATGTCCTGAAATCCTAGAAATGTCATACAATCTTTTTAAAAGTCTTAAAATCCTGGAAAGTCCTGTAATCCTAGAAACGTCCTAAAATACTAGAAATGTCCAAGAATCCGATGGAAAAAGAAACGATGGAAAATTCTAGAGATTTCCTAAAATCCTAGAAACATCCTAAAATATGAGTCACATCCTAAAATCCAAGACATGTCAGAGAAATCCTAGAAACATCTGAAAATCTGAGAAATGTCCTAAAATCCAAGAAATGTCTTAAAAAATCCCCGCCATGCACAGTTTGAGTGTTCCTACTAGAGAAAATAAACTAAAACAGTCAGAAGCTCTTTTTGGGAGATGACAGGTGTGTTGTCAGACTGTTACCCCGTAGAGGTCAGTGTGTTCCCTTTATTTGAGGGCTGGTGGACTTTTTCCATGAGGTTGCAGACTAAAGGGGATACCCCTCTATGTCATTCAAATTCATGTTGACTCTAGTCACCATGGTAACAACTGAGGCAGGGTTTCCTAAGCTTTATGTCTCTAATTTTATCGCTAAAAATAAAAATGGCATCTTTCTGTCGCTGTCTCTTCTCTCTGAGCCGGTTCATCATCTTTAATCAGTCAGCCTTTGATCCTGTGTGGAGGGGGATACAACGAGTCATGTGACATACACACACGCACGCACGCACACACACACACACACACACACACCTGGGTCTCTGTAACCTCCCACTCATTCATTTGCTCAGTCTCTGTGGTTTTAAGAAACAGGCTCTTCTTATGTCCTGAATATATTTGCACTGTTTTGCATCTGAATGTGTGTTTAGTTTTTAACAGGACATATTAAATTACAGTGTTTTTTGTTGTGTTTTTCTCCTCCATTGTCGAATTAAATCTGCATCACATAAAGAAAGTCGTTACCAAGGGTTTCAGTATTACTGGTACTTTTCATCCCTCCTGCTGAGATATCTTTTGCATCAGGTGTGTCCTGTTGTTCTGCAGGGCTCAGGTGATTCCTAAAATCCTAGAAATAATCTAAAATTCTGGAAATGTCCTGAAATCCCAGAAATGTCCTAACATCCTAGAAACATCCCAAAATCCTAGAAATCTCCCAAATTTCCTCCAATCTTAAAAACATCCTAAAATTCTAGAAATGTCATAAAATCCTAGAAATGTACTAAAAGCCTGGAAACCTCCTAAAATCCAAGAAATGCCTAAAATCGTAGACACTTCCAAGAAATCATAGAAACGTCCTAAAATCTAGAAATGTCCTAAAGTCCCAGTAATGTGGTAAAATGGTGGTTGTTTCACCATTACTGAGACTTTCTGTCCTCCCTGCTGACACGTTATTTGCTTCTTGTGTGTCCTGTTGTTCTTTAGGGCTCAGCTGATTCCTACACAAGCCGACCGTCTGACTCGGATGTGTCCCTGGAGGAGGAGAAGGAGGGCGGCCGGCAGGAGAGGGAGCAACAGGCCACTGTCCAGCTCGAGAGGGCAAAGGTGTGTGTTGTTTTTTCTTTCTAAAATTTTCCCTTTTTCACAACAGAAAAAACAAACACACTTGACAGAGTATAGAAAAATAAAACAAACTTCCAGCTCACAGAAAAAACGTACATATGCACGTCGATTCATGTGATCGAAATGTCCACAAGTGGATTTAGGGTCAGAAATAGGGTCTATGGAACCAAAACCATGTGAGGCCGACGAGGGCCCAAGACAGAGACAAAAAAAAAAGCCAGGCAGATCCAAAACCGATGCAATACACCACAGTAAAACACACACCTGTCCCAAATATAAGCCTGTTGAGTTCAGTGATTTAAGCAAATATCCCGGGCTATTAATTAAAGTTTTACGGTATTCATGTTGCCACCTCACTGCTGTGAAGACTCTTTTCTCTCCGCTGTCTTTCAGACGAAAGCGGTGGCATTTGCTGTGAGGACTAATGTCAGCTACTGCGGTGCCCTGGATGAGGACGTTCCTGTGGCCGGCACTGCCGTCTCCTTTGATGCCAAGGACTTCCTCCACATCAAAGAGGTACAATTCAGACTTTATCCAGAGATGTTAGACCTGTGGTGCTGCATGGAGGACCCGATTCACTCCATGTTGGTTTATAAATCACATGAGTTCAACAGACTTTGTTATCTGTCATCAGCTTCTGCGTCTCCATCGCAGTGTATGTCCCCTCTAGGACCCACTTTACTCCGGAGTTAACATGATCAATACTTCTTCTGCTGGGTTTTAAGCTGCCTTCATGTGATGTCAGAGGGTTGTAGTTTCCGAGCTGGGAAGTTGTTCCTCAGATTTCGTTGTGATCTTGTGGTTTGAGGTCGTAAAGTGGGACCGAAATGGAAGCTATAAAGGAGATGTGTTGCATTTTAACGCTCAGAGCATTTTAACAGGAGGCTGATATGTTTCCACATGTGAATTAATTTCAAAGTTTCTTACCATTCACCAAACTTTAACCTTTTCCCGTCATGATTATGCATTTATGACGTCAAGTCGGCAGCTCTTGTTATAAAACTATCTCCGAGTTGCTGAGTTGTTTTTCAGACATGAGAGGTCTTTCGTGTGATTATTATTATCAGTGGTAGTAGTAGTTTTTCAGTTTCGTTGTACTTGTGCAATGCCAATAAAGACATATTCTATTATATTCTAGCAGAAGTAGTACTGGTAGTATTATGTTAGCACACCTGGAGGTTTGCAGTGAAGTATTTGGGCTTCTTTCCTTCCCAAATAATTAATAATGCAACCCAAACATCATTTTTGAAAATATGTTCATCTTTGTGCTGCATTTTTTTTTTACAATGACCATCAATGTAGGTCAATTAATGGTTAATGTAATGAACAGTTTAAAACATTTAAAACATTTGTATAAGAGACTCAACTTTACATCTAGGACAGTGTTCTGAGTAGGTACTGCTTATTTTTGGGGCGCATTTATGTGTATAATGAGCCTTGTTTATAAGATTGAACAGCAAATAGTCTGTGCCAACTGTCATGGGAGAATACATGCATCGTTAAAAGTCCCAGTGATGTTGTTCTCCATGTCAGCACTCATCAAATAACTCGCTCAGCACTGTTTCAACACATTTTTGATACGACATTCTACAAAATAATGACAAACTAATTCATCTTCATAAATATAACCATCAATCCCCCAGAGTTATGTGAAACCCCGAGTTTTTTTTTTGTTTTTTGTTTTGTCTTTACATCTGCAGAAGTACAACAATGACTGGTGGATCGGGCGTTTGGTGAAAGAGGGCTGCGACATCGGCTTCATCCCGAGCCCTCTGAAGCTGGAAAACATCCGACTCCAGCAGGAGCAGAAGAGAGGACGCTTCCATGGGTGAGTGGAGGCGGAAGAGGAGCGGGACGTGAGAGTTCAGGAGGCGGAGGAATCGGCAAAAGCAGAAATTGTAGCGAAGATCCGCGGATCAAAAGGGATAAAGAGAGTTGGAGGGTTTGGGGACGTGTTGGAGGAGAGAGCCACTGCAGGGATGAGTAGAAGCTTGGCAGTTGAGCCGGCAGATAGGGAGGAAGTGAGGTGGATGAAAGCCAAGTTGTGTTGTGTGGTCCAACCTCTCGGAGGTGTGCCTGGATCGCAGCCACAGCAGAATTTTCCATCAGATGGGGGGGAAGTGTGTCAGCCACCAGGAGGGCGATTAGAGATATTGAGTGCCATTATTTTCGCTCAGTTACAACAGTGAGAGGAAGAAAACTTCATTTTTAGGGGGTGATGTTTCAGCACAATGAAGTCGGTTTACACATATGATTAATCGGAGCTCAGTGGAGCCTGTTTTTGGTATGTTTTGGGTTATCCGTCTCTCCTTCTGTCCCCTTTTTGTAAATACAGTATCTCAAGGATGCCTTAAGGTAATTTTTTCAAATTTGACATAAACATCCAGTTGGGCTTTAGAATGAACTAATAAGGAAGGTCAGTGTCTCTGTAACCTTGTCCGTCTCATTTTTGTGAACACGATATCCCAAGACTGCTTTTAGGTAATTTCTTCAAATTTGGCACAAATGTCCATTTGGATTTGATGATGAAGTGATTAGTTTTTTTAGTGGTCAAAGGTCAAGGTCACTGTAACCATGCATCTTTGTCATTCTCATGATTGCAATATCTCAAGAACACCCTGAGGCAATTTCTTCAAATTTGGCACAAACATCCATTTGAACTCAACAATGAACTGATTAGATTTTGGTGGTCAAAGGTCACTGTGGCCTTGGGGGGATGTTTTTTCGAATTTGGCATCTACATCTACTTTCAGTCAATGATAAGTTGATTAGAATTTGTTGTCCAGAGGTCAAGGTCGATGTGACTTTTTATCTGTTTCATTTCTTATTGAATTTCCTCAAATTTGGCACAAATGTCGTCTTGTACTCAAAAATTAACTGATCAGAATTTGGTGTTCGAAGATCATACTGACCTCACAGCACATGGATTTGGTCACAGCTCAAGAATTCATGCACATAATGACAAATTTCACATATTAATGACTAATAGGGTGTAATGATGAAGTGATGACATTTTAAATATTGTATGATATCGTAATGTTCTGCAAAAACACTTTTTTGCCCATTCTTCAACATCATAACTCAGGATTGTTATGTTCCATGTTATGATATTCACATCAAAGAAACAATACACACTTCTGAACATCGTTTCTTATCTTTAGTTAGTTATTTTATAACACGTCACCCTGAAGACACTCTGTGGTCACCTGTTTTCCAGGGGTCAGTGCTTTTTCACTGAAGACATCTTGCTGGATTAACACTTTTCTCTTTTTCTTTTCACTGCCATCGCTGTAGCAGTAAATCCAGCGGGAATTCCTCCTCCAGTCTGGGAGAAATGGTGTCAGGTACATTCAAGCCAAACCCAAACTCTGCAGGTTGGTCCCACAGATACGAGTCTCTGTTTGTTTTGGTGGCTGCTTTGAATTTGTCTCCATATAACAGTATTTTATTCTGTTCCTGTCATATTGTGATGTTTAATACTGTGTGATCAAAGTCCTCATGGGATCTTTCCTTTCTTTTTTCAGGAAAGCAGAAACAGAAAGTGGTGAGTGTGGCCAGTTATACCTTTATTTATTTGTTTGCTCATTCTATGCTGAAAAAATAAGTAAAAATAAGTAAAAGTAAGTATATGAAATAAGTATATAAAACACAGGTTAAAAAAGAGCTAAAAGATATATATATAAGTAAAGAGCTTTATTTCTTGAGATAATTATTTACCTTACTAATGTTAAACATTTACTTTTTTAAGAGGTCTATTAGGTCCATTACATTAACAGTGATAAGAGTGTTTTAAGTTAGAGGGGCTACACCTTTTTAATATTTACACCACAGATTGTGCCTTTAATAAACATGTTTTATTGTTTGTTTGTCTTGTGGCCGTTAAATATTACCAAAATTAAATTCTCAACAAACTAAAATGGACTGCTTATCGCGACTATTTCTGTGAGAATAAATCTTAATATTGTTTGAAAACCACCTGTTTTCAAACAATTAATAAACTTTAAATGAAAAAAAAGTTTTCTTAAATGTATCAGACTATCTTCATGTGAGTCCTCTGTAGACATAGATGCAGTGTGTTATATCATTTAGAGCTATTTGTTTTTGTCCAGCCAAAGTCAGCAGGTTACATCAGATTAACTGGTTGCTGTATTTGAGTCATGATTCTTTTGTTGTTGCAAAAATAGATAATTCTCTTGCACCTGAGCATCATGTTCCCTAATTACTTTTGTATAGTTTAAATCATCCCTGTTTTACATTAATTGCGAATAATGAACATATTTATATATTCAAAAATGGAACATTATTTTAACGCATCACTCCATTTGGTCCATGCTTTCTTTAGAGAGACGCTTGCCAATGTTAAATCTTGACTGTGTGTGTGTGTGTGCACCCCTCCAGGCTGAGCATATCCCTCCCTATGACGTGGTTCCCTCCATGAGGCCGGTTGTCCTGGTGGGACCGTCCCTGAAAGGTTACGAGGTAGGACGCGCTGCTGCTCCTCGAGCCGTCTGACTCAGCCTGTTTCTCACAGCCAAGACTGAAATGTCTTCATCCTTACATGACTTAAGACACACTGCAAGACTTTGAAAAGACTAAAGTCTGACACCCTCTCACATCTAAAGACTATGTGAGCTTTTAGTCACACACTTCAAGATTTTGCAAAGACTGGGGATCTTGCAGCATCACCGTTTTCAAGGCTACAACTAAATGAGATTATTTCCCATCCTGCTCCTGGTGGAAAATATTACGCCAAACTTCCTTTAAGAAATATGACATATTAACAATTCCTTAAATGTCTGCAAAAACACAAGATAAAAGGCACCATATATTGAAAGTATTTTTGTCAATTCAGCATCAAAATGATCCATAAATATAAACTGTATTCGCGCACAAGTTTTACATTTCAGCCTCTGTTAGCTGCTGCACTATTTTAGTGAGGGGACACTGTGGGGTTGACAGGTGAACGGTTTCAAAACTCAGGATTTCCCTCTGAAATTCATGATGGTTGGTGGATTAGATACACTCTGAAGAAAACCCAGACTCTTGTGCGGCCGACACTGTCGGCAGATATCATTTAAAGCGATCTGCTCTTAAATATGCCTAACTTTGAGTCTCAATAATATGACTGAGGTTTAGGGCCATGTTAAAGAAAAAAAAAGTTATATTACGAGAATAAAGAAATAATATTACTAGATTAAACTCATAAATTTACTAGAAAAAAATAAAGTATTAATATATTAAAATTGTGCATTTATTAGAAAAAAAATGTAACATTATGAGATTAAACTCGTAATTTTAAAAGAAATAGTGTCACAGATTAAGACCTGAGAGTTGTGTAACATGGTAAAATCTCTTGTCCACAATTTTCACTTTTCACCAAATATTTTCAACAGTTTTTCATATAATTTTGACCATTCATCCATCACTTTTGAACATTTATTAATACTTTTTTATAGTCAACTCTATGGGAGTTGACTTGCTCTTGGGGTCCAGTCTGAAGTGGCAATTCGATGAACTGCAGTTTTTGGCTCTTGGCTTCATTTTTTAGCCTTGGAGGTTGCCACAATGCCTATTATTCTAGGCACTTATATAATTCATAAAAGCAGTTTCTTCATTGCTCTGTGAGGCCAAGAATTACACTTTTACTGTTAAATCTAAAAACAAAGATTGTTGCAGCACTGATTTAGGTTAAAAAAACAACCATGTTCCTTCTTTGACATCATGTTTTCGGCGTGACTATGTATCTTATGCGGGCCAAGCTGACTAATGTTGCATCATGCGGCAGGGTCTTTGATTTCCACCAAGGTTACTTCCTTCTAAAGTTCCCAGAGATGTATCATGAAAACGGAAACTGCTCATTGATTATCAGTTACCACTGGAACCTCAGGGCAAACAATAAAGGATGTGGTGGGAGGCGGGAGTCAGTTGTCATGGAACCACAGTCTTCGCCTCCCATTCTGGTGTTGCCGTGGTAACAACCTTCTGGGTAAACTGCATCAGTCTGAAAAAGTGGAGCATGGTTTGAAATTAGAAACAGAGAATAATGTGCACTGACTGCAGGTTTTGGAAGGAGACGAGGGACTGAACGGCGTTTAATGTTTCTGTAAGAAACAGAGATATTGATCGTATCAGACACCTTTACTGTTTATTGTTGCTGTCTGATGAATCAATATCAGACACGAATCAATTTTTACAAAGAATGAAGCTCATGACGTACAAGATTATGTGTCAGCAGTGCCGTTCTTTCTGCCGATGGCACAGAAGGAGGACTTTTATTCATTACTGTGCGCTTAATAAGAGAGTGCATTGTGTCAGGGTTGTGTGGAGGTACGGTTACGGCGGCGGAAGACGTTTTCTGATCCTTTGTTAAAGCAGAAGGCGCAATACCACAAATGCTCAAATACAAGTCAAGCTGTGAATTCAAAATGTCACCTAAGTAAAACTACAGATGTATTATCAGCAAAGTGTACACGTAATTTAGTTTAAAATCACTGTCTGTTCAGGAAAAAATGATTGAGCATTAAGCTCTTTTACAGCAATGCCCTGGATTCAGTGGGCTAAAAGGATGTATAACATATGATAGCAATAGATTTAATAAAAACAAATATATAAGTAGAAGTATACAATCAGATATAAAAGAAACATAACATACCTCTTTTGAATTTAGAAACATTACTTAAGTAAATATACTCTGCAACTTTTTTTACCACTGTACAGTTGGAAATGAGTCACATGTTATTAGTGCTAATTTCCATCTGACGACTGCTCTGTGTTTTAGCTCGGAGGACATGCCGCCCCTGTCAGCCCCTCCGTCAGTGTCAAACTCATTTGAACAAATCAGAGTGACAGCTGGCACAGCCTGATTATATTCATGTATCCATTCATGTATTCACTGCCTCAGACCAACAGGAAGACTGACTGCCTTTAACTTTCTAAAAAGAGGCTGCTACTTCATCTTGAATTTCTGTTTCTATTCGAGGCCTCGGACTGGCATTCAAAGGATAAGTTATATTGGAGACTGCACTTTGTGATTGCCCCAATTCATCACCTGTGCATTGGTCTTTGCGACACTTCTCATTGTAGCTCTTAATCACTTTATTTAATGTGGCCAATATTCGTTCTGCAGAGAGCCAGGAAAAAAAGAAACTGTGCACGCTATAAACGAATCGCTCGGTCAAGTGTGTAATTCACAGACCTCAGCTCAGCAGCAGTCCGTATGGACGGCATCAGAATGAAGAATAAGAGTCCAGTCTGTGCTGCTTTACACATAGATCTGCAGGGATGTCCTCTTTTTTTTTTTTTTTATTGTAACATGCCTGACGCTATGCTCTGGACCTTTTCAATTTACAGCCTGCGGGCCAAATCTGGCCACCGGCAGGATGCTCTGACATCCTAAAATCCTAGAAATGTTCTAAAATCCTAGAAATGTCTGTAAATCCTTCAAATGTCATAAAGTCTTCAACATGTCCTAAAATGCTAGATATGTTCTTAAATCCGGGATATGTCCTAAAATCTTAGAAATGTACTAGAATCCTAGAAACATCATAAAGTCCTAGATATGTCCTAAAATCCTAGAAATGTCCTAAAATCCAAGAAATGTCCTAAAATTATAGAAACCTTCTGAAATCCTGGAAATGTCCTCAAGTCCTCAAAACGTTCTAAAATACAGGAAATGTCCGGAAATTCTAGACATGTCCTAAAACTCTAGAAATGGCCTAAAATCCTGGAGAGGTCATAAAATTCAAGAAATGCATTAAACTCAGAGAAAATTACCTAAAATTCCAGAAACATCCTAAAATCCTAGAAATTAACTAAAATCCCATAAATGTCCAAAAATCTAGGAAAAGTCCTAGAAATCCTAGAAATGTTCTGAAGTCCCAAAATGTCCTAATATCCTAGAAATGCCCTATAATGCTAGAAATGTGCTGAAGTCCTTGAAACACAAACCCTAGAAACATACATGGGACTGCTGTGATTGGCCTCTGGCCTCCTGTCATTTTTCAGAAGTGTCCCCCAAGAAAAGCAAGTTGAGTTTCCCTGAATTACCTGATATTCTTCTTCTCTCTCTCCCCTTTCCCCTGATGTCCTCCGGCTGCTCGCTGACTCGTCGTTGCAGGTGACAGATATGATGCAGAAGGCGCTCTTTGACTTCCTGAAGCACAGGTTTGACGGGAGGTGAGCAGTCACAGCGATCACACAGCGCATCGTTCTCCCGCCGATTTGCTCTGTGTGACGTGTGTTTCGTGTTGTTTCAGGATATCCATCACACGGGTAACAGCTGACATATCGTTGGCCAAGAGGTCAGTACTAAACAACCCCAGTAAGAGGGCCATCATTGAGAGATCCAACACCCGCTCCAGCCTGGGTAAAGCTACAGGAACTGTTCCACTCAATGATGTGCATGTCTTGTAGGTGTTGATGCTGCCGATGTTCTGTAATTACCTTCGTGTTTCACCTTGTTTATGGTTGTTCTGCTGTCTGTTCTTGTAGCGGAGGTCCAGAGTGAAATAGAAAGGATCTTTGAGCTGGCCAGGTCTCTGCAGCTGGTCGTGTTGGACGCAGACACCATTAACCACCCAGCACAGCTCATCAAGACCTCATTAGCACCCATTATCGTCCACGTGAAAGTGTCTTCACCCAAGGTAAGATCAAAGGCTCGAGAGCCGTCCAATAAATCTGTGGTGGCTTCCACATTTGCTGCCCTCTCCCAGCAGGATACTGTATATGCTCTCTGAGAAATTATGGAGATAACTAGAACCATACAGGGTTCCTCTGCTTGTCCTTATCGGAGAACCCTTTTTTGGTTGCTGGTAGAAACCTTTATAAAGGTTGCATCTAGAGGCCTTTCAGAGGTTTCAACCTAGAACCCAACATGAAGGGTTATACCTAGAATCATGTGTTAATGGAACCTCGTTTGAGAGGTTATACCAGGATCCCTTTCATATTCAAAGGGTTTTATCGAGATCTCACCCAGGAGGTTCTACAGAGCACAGGTTTATATTTAATCAAGGACTCATTCAGGGAGTTCTACCAAGAATCCATTTTTATTGTAAGGGTTCCACGAAGAATCATTTTATATTCCAAGAGTTTTATTTATAATCCACCCAGGGGGTTCTATTGAGAAACCATTTATTTTCCAGGAGTTCTGAGAACCTTTTTGTATTTCAAGGGTTTCAGCTATAACCAATCCAGGGGATTCTATTGAGAACCCTTTTATTCGCCAAGGTTTTCATCTGTAACCAACCCAGGAGGTTCTATTAAAAACCCTTTCATATTCCAAGGGTTTCATCTATAACTAACCCAGGAGAACCTAGGAGAGCACAACATAAAAGGTTAATATATAGAACAATCTGTGAAAACGTCCGTTCAGAACCCCTTACAAAAAGATTCCACAGAAAACACTTCTATGGTGTAACAGTTCCACGCAGAACCTTCTCTGGGTGCTCTATCCAGAACTTTTCCACCATCTAAGGGTGCAAACAAAAACCCGCCCAGTGGGCTCTACAGAAAACACTTTAATATTTCAAGAGTTTAATCTAGAACCCACCCAGAGGGCTTTAAAAATAGTAACTGATTACATTACCTGTAGATCTCTCTCCCACTACTCATGATTTTAGTCCTTAATGGAACCATTTGTCCTGCAAAGAACCCCTGAAAAAAAGTTCTTCAGCAAACAGTTCAAGATAGAGCATCACCCCTTCAGGGTGAATTATTTTGGAGCCTTCATTTCTGATGTATGTTTAGCACTGCAGCAGGCGGTGAGGAGAGGTCTGAAGCACAAGGCATGACTGCTGCACTTATTAACCTTCTGTATTTGGTGTTTATTCCACTATTGGATCTATTTCCTCTTGTTTTTCTGCTGTGTGCGTGTTTCCGACAGGTCCTGCAGCGGCTGATCAAATCCAGAGGGAAATCTCAAAGCAAACACTTGAATGTGCAGCTTGTCGCAGCAGAGAAACTAGCACAGTGTCCTTCTGTAAGTAAACTTCAAACACACTTTTAAACCTGAAACAAAGCAGAACGTATTCATCGGTGGTGAAGCAACTCTTTTCCTCTCTTCCTCTCCCACCTCAGGAGATGTTTGATATTATTCTGGATGAGAACCAGCTGGAAGACGCCTGTGAACACCTGGCAGAGTACCTGGAGGCATACTGGCGTGCTACTCACACTTCACTTAGCACGCCACTCAACCCCCTGCTGGGGCGCAATCTGGGCTCCACTGCGCTCTCCCCGTACCCTGCTGCAATTCAGGTGAACTTGTCAAATAGAAAAGAAAAAACTGTCTTGTAATCTCTCCCTGTAGATAATAATTTAAAGTTTTAACTCCCTGATTATTTACCAGTGTGTTTGTATGTTACTTTATGTGTAAAATTCAATCATGCTAAAGTGCAACTTTAGGTAAAGTTTCAAACCAATTTTAAAATCATGGGAAGAAGGCAATGAGCAACTTGGCCCAAAAAATAGCAATCAATTTGTAAAAGGTAAATGGAAAAATAGGCAAAAAAAAAAGTAAAAAACAAAAAAATAGATCAGAAAAATCATCAAAAAAGTGCAGAAATTAAAAAAAAATATATATATGTATATTTTTTCTGTAACATAATTTTGAAATATTATAATAATAATTATGATTATAGTTTGTTGTGTGTTTTTTTTTTTTTTTTAAGATAAACCTTGATGGCTTCGTGAGTTGTATTTTGTTTCTATCCACTTTGGATGAAGTGTGTTTTAGGATGATAAAATTGCTACTTATTTGAATGGAGTCTGGTTGTGTGGTGATGGTGATTTCAGGGCTGTTTTTGGTTAAACAAAAAGGATCTTAATCTTTAAAAAAAAGTTGTATCTCTGTAGTGATGTTGTCAGACACTTAAAATAACACTCTCACCAAGTCTGTGGCGAAAAAGCAAACACTTTCAGTGGGCGTAAATTGAAGGTGCACAATTGCCCCAAGTATTTACACTGCAGCCTGTTTTGCAGCTGCACCACTCTCGTTCAACACAGGACCACTTTGAAAAGCTGCTGTTTCCATTAGTCACTTAGAAACAAAAACATGAAAAAATAGGATCCAGTTTGAAAAATATGGAAGTTACTCTTTCCGTTTCATCACAATGTGGTGCAATAACACAAAAGACGTTTGTTCATGCTCTAATCAAGACTCAACAGCTCCACCTGAATTAGCGTAATTAATTAGCCGAATTAGCCGAACTATAAGAGTTTGATACGTACTCAGAATATGGTTTTGCAGTGAACAGGTGGATAAAAACAAATGTCTTTGTGTCTGACTGAGTTCAGCCTGATAGAAACTGATGATTCATTGCATGACTTGTTTCCCTATTGACAGCAATGAGGAAGCTACAAGCATTTTAAAACGCCCAACAACACCCACTGTTGAAGCATGTTTGGATCATTTTTGGCAAAGTTGTGTCATTAAATACGATGATTTCATCAGCACGTGTTTACATTAGATAACACACATTATATATAACTTTTCAACATTTGCAAAACTACAATAAATAGTATTGCCAAATTTATATCATGTCGAACTTTGTGGATCATCAGTGACTCTCAACTTGCTTTGACTTGGGGTCACAAAATGACAGACAAAACAATTACATGTTTTTTTGGTTTTAGGACATTTCTAGGATTTTTGGATATTTCTAGGTTTTTCGAACAGTTCTAGGATTTTTAGGGTGTTTCTTGGATTTTAGGAAATTTCTTGAATTTAAGGAGGCTTCCAGGATTTCTAGACATCTCTAGGATTTAAGCACATTTCTCGGAGTTTAGGATGTTTCTAGAATGTTAGGATATTTCTCAGATTTCAAAAGATTTAGGACATTTCTACAGCTTTAGGACATTTCTAAGAATTTGGGACATTTCTCGGATTTTAAGACATTGCAAGGATCTTAAGACGTTCCAGGATTTAAGAGCATTTCTAGGATTGTAGCATAGTTCTAGGATTTTAGGACATTAGGGGCTTAGCTAGGATCTGTGTAGGGGGCCACTTTTTTGATAAACAAGCTCTATTTTGATGCTGTTTTATGCACTTTAGCACCTATATATATATATATATATATATACTAAAAGTACATAACTGTTTCCAGTGTGAATCACTTTATTTTTCTTGAGAATCAGAAAAATGGTTATAAGCCACCCTGAATCGGTAGCCAGATTTGGCCCACGGGCCGTAAGTTGAGTATCACTGCTGTATATGTTGCTAAGTCAATATTTTCTCTCTCTAACAGGCCCAAAGAAACCGCAACAGCAACCACACAACAACAGACCTTTCGCCTGTTGAACGTCGCAGCCTGATGCCCGCCGATGAGAACTACCACAATGAGCGGGCGCGGAAAAATCGCAACCGTCTGTCCTCGGGCTCACAGCACAGCCGGGACCACTCGCCTCTGGTGGAGGAGGACTACCAGGACCCCTACCAGGATTCTTACAAGCCTCATCGTAATAGAGGATCCCCAGGAGGCTACAGCCAGGACCCCAGGCACCGGCACTGAGCCGAGGCCTGCTGGAAACAAAGTGTAGGCTCGTCTTTCTCTCAACAACCACCGCGGACATAAGAGTTGAAACTACTACACTCATTTGGACTGTAACAACCTTGTGTCGATGTGTAGTACCTCATTTTCCCTTTGGCCTTGGCTCTTGCCAAATGAGCATTTGAACCTAAAATATTAAGAATCCTGCTCTTGCTTTGCTGTGAACAAGAGATATGAAAGTAGCACAAGAGCAGAAAAGTGACCGCTGGACCTGATCTGAAAATGCCCCAGATGTGGCTTGTGAGTGAAGTACACTAGCAGGTGATAGTGTGTGACGTAGGCTCCTCTGGACCCTCCCCGCCATCTCAGCTGTTACTGTAGCATGCAGGCGGGACTGTAATCACTACTGTACCTGCCTCAAGCCAGTGCCACACAGCACCAGCGGTGATGATGAGCACAGAACCTGTTTGCACGCGTCCAGGAGCCAGTAAAAGAAGAGTATAATGCATCTTTAACGCTCCTCAATTTTGTTTGCCACTGTCCGCGATGTGAGTGTAATAAATCCTGTGGAAGCCTGTTCCCAAAATCCAGAGTTTTACACATTTGTTTTTGAAGTGACATGGATGGTGTTGTGGTGTTCGTTCAGGGTTCATACAGTAGCTCCCTGTGCCCTCTCTTTGTTATCGCTCAATGCCATTTTTGTCACCAACCATATCCACCATAGACTGTGTATAAAGGTGGACAACGTGACAGTTTCCCCAAAGTGAAGCTTTTAACTTTTGATCGCCCCCTGGTGTCTGACTGCAGTATAGACCATAATGCTCGCTCCTTTATGTTAGCTAATGGGCCAAATTAAAAACTACACACTAAATGAATTTTTCCCAAAGATGGTTTCTGTCACTTAAGGTAGTTCTTATCAGCCTGATGTTTGTTCAGGTGATCGTTTTTATGATAAGTTCGGTTTTAATGATTTATTCAGTTATACAAAAAGGGGATTTCCGCCATGATTGACAGCTGTGATAGCCAATCCGTGCGCTCGCATTCAATGGTGCTGCTCGTGATTGGTCGGATGGGGGTTTTTTGCAGAAACTCCCACACAGCAGATATCGCTACTGAGCAGTGTTGCCAGATGTACAATAATTAACATATTTGTATGATTAATTTGCCCTCTGTACGCTGTATGATCAATAATTCCAAAATTGCCGTAATGTACGATAATTTGACCATTGTCAAAAAGTTATTTAAATACTTGTTTACTAAGGTTATAAATTTATCCAATTTGTTTTCATGATTGTGACTGGTATAAGATCATTTTTCTCAGTGTGTCTGGTGGCTCAGTGGATAGAGCGGCACCCCATATACAGAGGTTGTATCCTCATTGCAGCGGCCAAGGGTTCGATTCTGGCCTTGACCCTTTGCTGTATGTCGCCCCCTCTCTCTCTCTCTCCCCCTTTCATGCTTAACCTGTCCTGTCCATTAAAGGCAATAAAAGCCCCCCCCCCCAAAAAAAATCTTTAAAAAAAAGATAATTTTTTCTCAAAATCTGATAATTTTGAGCCTCTGGCATGATAGTTTAACGTTTCCAATCTGGCAACAGTACGACTTTACAGACTCTGGCTCCGAATTACATCACCATCGCAAGATGGCAACGGCCGTATCCGGGATATTTTAGCTTCACTTAAGCATAGTGGGGGTAAGTGGGGGCGCGTCGTCCATCTCTGTATACAGTCTATGATATCAGCTCAGAAATATAAAAATCAGGCAGAAACATTTCAAAGCTCCGAACCTCAGGAATGAGAGGTCGTTTAGACCTAGAAGTGCACTGACAGATGTAGCGTTTATTACCCATCTGATGGGGATATGATTCTGAGCGTTATTTAGGATTGTTGAGTGATTTTATGATGTAGTTGTTACAAAACCGCTATATAATGTAAGGAAGGAACACTTCCAGGACTAGGAGTCACTAGAGTGATCATGCCAGCATGTTTCCTCATACGCCATGCATTTATCAGCTGCTGCTGTCCGTCATGTGTTTGGCAGGACATCATTTGGAAAAGGCAGAATTAGAGTTGAGTGACTTATATTGAGGGCTTCCATGTGTAAATACAGACAAAATAATCAAAGGACAGAAACCTAAAATTATTTAAAGTTTCAGTACATTAATTTCTTCATTCAAAGCCTTGCGTACACCTTTGAACTTCTCAGAAAAAAAGACTATCTTACTTTGTTATTAAAGGTTTTATGAAGTAAAGTAACATTGAAACATTTTATCAAGTAGCAATTTAACAGCCCCCCTTTTTTCCCCAATATTTTCAGCTATTCAGTTTGAGCCTTGAAACTATCTGAAAGCACTTGGGCACGACAGCGCTGCATTTCTCAAAATGACTTTTAAATGCTACTTTAATGGAAATGTACAACTAAATTTTTTTAATCAGATTAAATCACATGGTTGCTGCCAGCTAACATAGGATGCATATATTGTTACGTTTTAAAGACATACCCTTGTATCTTGTAATTTAATATTTGCTAAAAATCTCAAATTCAGTATTTTCTTTCAAATGGAAGATGGACAAGGAGACTTCTGTTCTTATCTGCCATATACAGTAGCTTTTATTGTTGTTGTTTCAAAACTTTTGAAGCGACGATTTAAAAGATTTGAATACTGCCTGTGAGAGAATGATGCATTGATTAGAAATTTGTGTGCACTGTCATTTTACAATTGTAATGAAATAAACTGCCCTTATGCTGTTGTATGGATAGCACTGTTTTTTCTCTCAGAGATACCAGTTGTTTGTCTTTCTGTCTTTGTCTAGATATTAAAAAAAGCAATCACTAAAAAAACCTTAATATGATATAATATAATATTATATTATATAATATAACATAACATAATATCATACAATATTTTCCACAAATCTATCAATTATTTGGTTTATAAAATGAAAAAACAAACCCTAACTCTAAGGGGATGTCTAAATTCCTTATTATTTTATATTATTTTTTTCTATCTATTGTTTTTATCTATCTTTCTATCTATATCTTTATGCATAGGATTTTCCCGAAAATTATGTCAGATCAGGAAACTTCTTTATTTTCTACATAATATATATTTCTTGACCATTTTTTATTTTTTTCTACATCCAATTTTCATTTTATATTTTGATAATTATTATTATTTACAGTACTTTTTCTCTATTTTACATAGAATTTTGTACCAACAGAACAGTACAAGTACATAAGTGCATAGTTGACAGCTTTTTAGCGCTGCACTATAATATGATATAATGTAATATAATATAATAAATATTTATATTTTTAAGTCTTAAATGAATAATTTATTTACCATAGATCAGCCAATCAATTAGGGAAATTGATTCAGTTTAATATAATCTTTCAATATAAGTTGAAAGAATATACAAAAATCATGTAATATTAGATAATTTGTTCTATCTATCTATCTTTCTGTCCATAGATATGGTATTTTTCCAAAAAATATGGTAGGATCAGTAAACTTCTTCTTTGTCAGAACATAACTTAGATTTACTGACTATTTTTTTTATATATTTTTCTGATTCGTTTTTTAATTTTACAAATTATTATTAACTGTACCTTTTACTCAACTTTTGTATAATTTTGAACCAACAGTACAGTGCAAGTGCGCATGCGCGCAGTTGACAGCTAACTAGCGCAGCGCACTTCACAACAGCCAGCTGATGCCAACCAGCTAGCCACAGCGGTTACCGTTTTGGTTTTGTTTTCGGCGAGACACCAACCGTCACAGTACAATATACACCCTGCAGGAGAGCCGCACTTCAGATTCATTCGCACAAGGATGGCGGTTGCACTTAAAGCCGTGACAGCTCTTCGTCTGTGTAGTTAGCTAGCTAGCTAGCTAGGTAAAGTTGATAGCACTGGATAGCATCAACGCTAGCTAGCTAGGTTACAGCGGTTTCTTACAAGCTGGCATCGAAAAAACAACATCGTCAGCCATGGGAATACTGTTCACGAAGCTATGGAGGCTTTTTAACCATCAAGGTAAGTGTGGTGTCGTGGTATTTATCGTTACATTGTCGAAGAAATGTGTGCTCGGTTGTCAGAGAAGGCCCTTTGAGAGAGACAGGTCAGCTTCGTTCATACTAGCCTGAGAAACTGCTTTTTTTTTTACACACTTGGCAGTTTATAAGTGTTATTTTGATTTTATTTGATTCGCAGTTTGTGTGTTTAAGCTTTACTCCGCGTTGGCATTGTTATTGCTTTTTTGAATTTGTGATAAAATATCTACAAACTCAGTACACGGTTTCTAAATTAACTTAGTGTTAGATTATTAATGCTCTCCGGGGATGGGGCGAAGGTTAGCTGAAACCAAGACGAGCCCCGGGTTGTGATCTTGAATCAGTAAACAGACTGGTCGTTGCGAAAGCTCTGTAACATGAGTCCCCGGCGTACGGTCCGGTGTTCAGCCCGGTTGACCGGTATTTTGAGTGGAGATGGCTCTACGGGCTGAGCACACTGAAGGCAGCCACATCAGCACAATATTTGGGCCAATAAGGATCGATGAATGACTTCAGACTGAACCACATTGACTCTGCGCTGTAATCACATCACCTGATCACTGTCAGCAGTACAGGTAAAATCCATTTACCCCTGGCTTGGCTTCTCTAAAGCAGAGAAACTGCAATTTTCTGAATTGTAAGACTGAGGATTAGTGCCATGTTAAAGAAAGAAGTTAGAGTTCGAGAATAAATTCATAATATCAAGATAATAATGCCGTATTTTTGAGAATAAAGTCGTGATATTATGAGATAAAAGTTGTTGTATTACAAGAATGAACTCATAGTTTTACGAGAAAAAAATCATAATTTTATGGGAAAAAACTGAAAGTATTACGAGAATTAAGTCAGAATTTTCCGAGAAAAAAGTTATGAGAATAAACTCATAGTATTACGAGAATAAAGTCATAATTTTACAAGAAAAAATTTTTAATATTACAAGAAAAAAAATCTTAATTTTATGATAATAATATCATATTTTTAGGTGAAGGGGATAATGTATAATAAATACAAATAAATAAACAAATTGCCAGCGAACAGTAAAACATGTGAGAGCACAGGTCAATAGGTTACCTGTTGACTGTGTGTGGCACAGCACAACACCAGGGATAGTTGTAGCCTAGGAGGCTACCTTGTGCGCTTGCCAGTTATATAGTTTGCTGGCAATGTTTATTTCAGTAATTTAATATTCTCTTTGTCTTATAATTCAACTTTATTCTTGTAATATTACGACTTTATTCTCACAATATGATGCCTTTTTTTCTTGTAAAATTATGACTTTATTCTCATAATATTAGGACTTTTTTTTCTCATAATATTACAACTTTATTCTCAAAGTGTCAACTTTTTTTTTCCTGAGTGGCCCTAAACTTTCTGAGCCAGTCACGACTTAGGATCCACCTAATTACTTATTTTTCTTAAACAAGCTCTATTTTGATGGTTTATCATGCACTCTGGTACCTAATTTACATTCAAAACACATCAAAAATTCCTATTGTGGATCTGTTTAATTTCATTGTGAAAAAGAAACTGGTTCGCTGGGTCACATGGCATCCAAACGGGGCCAAAAGTTGAGTATTACTGCTGTACAGTGTAAATGACAATACCAGACAGTAAGGGGTTTTTTTACATACTGAACATAAGAGCTGACCAAATAACTGATTTGTGGTTTAACAGAAAATTCTCCCTTACTTGCTGCTTTTCTTAATATAGATAAAATAAAACTATTTATCCAGGGAAATTGCTGTGCAGAGGTTGCAATACAAAGTGAGGGGATTGCAGATACAAAGTATGTAATATACAAGGACTAAAATTGAAAATTCTCAAGCTTAAAGAAGCTTATTAGGTGTCCCTTTTCACATCTATATTTCATGTTATGATTTGCACTTGTATTTTGTAAATAAACTGAACTGAAGTTGCCGTATAACTAATATAAAGCATATATTAATTGAAAAGAGAAAACCCATCATCCAACTTCCTTTTAAAATGTCCACCAAACATCCTGACCGCTCACTGACAAACACTGGCTAAAGCTGTAATTATTTGCTTTTGCCATCTTTGTCCGTTTAGTCCTCAAACAGCACCTTTCTCTGTTAGATCATCTGCGGGTTCTGCTCCATGCTGCTTCCATCCATCATGTCACTGGAGTCTGTGAGGGTTTTATTGTAACCCCTGGATCTAACCCCAGCTGCACTTCCAAATCTCAGGAAGTCTTACGATGGCCGTCCCAGGCTGATTGATTCAACCCAGCAGAACAACAGAAGTTCATTCACAGGCAGGGGGCCGTCTCCCCGCAGAGCCTTAAAAAGTCTTAAAAGGCGTTGACTTAATCAATCTAAAAATAAGGCCTTAATCAGCCTTAAAATGTCTTAAATTAATTTTTCATACATCTTGAAAATGCTAATACATAAAAGGTACGTTTTTTTTAAATCTTTTTTTTTCTGATATTGCATTGTTAAATCTCAACATAATAGGTAACTTAAGAAAAAAAGAAAAATTCACAGAATACCACTTGCATTGCTGTCAAAAATCATGTTTTGCATTACAGTAATTATTTGGGCAAAAATTCTCCCTAACCCCAAGTAACTGGTGTCTGGCCTTTTTTTTCCAAACTATCCTACTATCCTACATTAAAAAAAATATCTGTCATCAGAATATACATTACTATATAATTGAAATGAGTTCTTAAATAAAATAATAATGATTTTAATAATATGTTTACTGACTAGTTTTTCAAGATTAAAAAAAATATATATGTTTTTGTGGCAGAAAATTGCCTTTGGTAAGGGGCTCCAACAACATGAACAAGACACATAAAATCACAAAAAATCACACAACAGTTTATTTTGTTGTGCTGACTTGTGAGGGTGGTAAAATTTAATCAAGTCACTGATAATTAATGGTAATGAAAATGATTAGGTATTATAATTTCAAGCAAAGATATTCCAGATTTGCATGTTACCCTTAAATATGAAGATTTGCTTTTCATTTATTTAATGTTTTATTCTTTTGCTGCTTTGTACTATACTGTTGGTCGGACAAAACAAGCAATCTGAAGATGCTGCCTTGAACTCTGGTTGATTGTTATGAGCAGTCTACACTATTCTTTAGATATCTATTTCACCAAGCAGTTCATAGAGAAAATAACTGGCAGAACAATGTAAAAAGAAAATGGTTAGTTGCAGATTTACTTTGAATGTGGGGGAAAACCACTGTAGCCACTTTACCGCCTGCATGTAAGGACGTTTACTGTTTGTTTCGTTATACATACAAGCAGCTTTGTTGACACATGCGTGACCTTTCTGGTCTAGACAAGATGTTTTTGCTCCTGCCTCTTCTTCCTGCACAAGACTGGAGATAGTGTAGTGAGCTGTGTGTTATGTCTATGCACACAGTCTGTTTATGTTTGAGGAAGCTATATTTTTTGCAGAAATAACGTTGCTCCTGTTCTTCACAGCTGTTGTTTTTAGGTTCAGTCGGGTACAGTTACATAGATAAGGCCCACATTTTGATCTCCTGCAATTGTCATCGCAGCTGCTCTCACTTCCTCAGCTTTAGTGAGGTTTTAGTTTCTCTTGTAACAGCTGTAGCCTAACTGTATGTGGTAATGTATGTTTTTATGGGGCAGAAAATGCAATTTATTAAGTTCACAGTTGTTGACTTTCTGAAAATTTGTTTCTCCTCACTCTAGTATATCATGAATACATTAAAAATTCAATGAAATTACGGAAAGTTCTCATCCGCTGTTTAAAAGCATTTTAAATTCACTGAATAAACATTATGAGGCACCTCTTCTGAATCATTTCACTGTGTTAAGTTTATCTCCACTGTCTGGATCTGTGAAAGTCTGGAGTGAATTGCTGCCTATTTCTTCATTCTTGCATTTGTTAATCTGTTTCATCGCTGTGTGAAAAAAAAACGACGCTCTTGAACCCAGCAGATAGATGACTTATAGATTGTCTCAAAGGCATAGCACAGCGGTATGCATAGCTGAAGAGACAGTCGGTTTCAATCAACAGTCGGATGCTGTGATTTGTTAGGAAGTATCCCATCATTTAGATTCAAGGTGACATCTGCGGTTGTTTTTTTGGCTGAACCTCCATCAAACTCGCTCATTCTTATGAGGTGGCTGGCCAAAGCTGCTGTTATCAGTTGAGGCTCTCTTGACAATATTTGCACATTCCAAAAGCTACATCCACACTAATATATTTTCATTTTAAAAATGCGAAACTATTGCTATGTTTATGGCGAGTGTCTTCTCTAGTCCGGCAACGACTGAAATGCCAAACTCGAGGCTTCAAAACAGGAGTTCACAAACCAATTGGTGATGTCATGGTGGTGTGTGTCCATTATTTCATACAGTCTATGGCAGGCGGCGTTTCCCAAGGCTCTCCTTCAGTACCACTTGTCCTGCATCTTTTGGATTTTGATATAAGTGATCAACTCGTAATGATCTTAAACTGCTTGATAACAAACTGATCATTTAATTTAGCTGTGTAGCAGCAGAGAGAGAACTAAAACATGAAGATCAGTTGGTACTTGAGAGGAGAGGTAAAACGCTGGTCTATGGGCTTTACTTCTATTTATTTATTTATTTATTTATTTTTAAAAAAAAGGACAACACAGTCACAAATTGACAGCACAAACACACCGATAACATTACGAATAACTTAAAAAATAAATTAATAGACAATAAAATAAATTTGCATGTAATGATTTGCACAAAAATGTAACTAATAAAACTATGTGCAATAATGCAATAAAAGGAAAAAAATAACCATTAACCATAACAACACGGTCTATCATAACACTAGTGTGGTGAAAATAAGTAGATCACGCAGACCATTATTCAGTCATGTGGGATGGGAGGTTCGCCAAGTAGTTGATAAAAGGTGCCATATTTTAAAAGAAAAAAATCAAGTTGACAGAATGTCAGCCGGCTGATTATTGGGGCTGATATTTGGCATTTCGCCAATTATCTGTATCAGTGTATCTTAATGATCGTTGATAAAATTAATCAATTAAAAAGTGCAAGGAAAGTGTCAGCATTGGAGGAACTTTTACTTTGTAAAATCTCAGGGAGCTATTGTAATTTATTCATTCTTTATTTAAATTTCACTTGACTGTATAAAAAAAGAAAGTTGCTGGGAACTTGCTGTATATGATGTTGAACATTTCAGTTTTGATTAAACATTTGTTAAAGGCAATATTTACAGAAATATTTTATTTTTTATTGTAAATGCATATAGGTTCCAGATATCAGTTCATTGAGTTAATTTTCTTCTGTAGAGGAATACAACTCTTCATTTCTGAGAGCCACGCTCCAAAAGGCAATGGGAGTAGAGGCTTTACTTTGCCTAAAAAACAAGACAACACTTGTAAACTTAGAAAACTGCCAAATGCCTTTACCACCATGGTCAGTGATACAGTTGCATTTTAAGAACTTGAAACTAGAAGTTCACAAACTGAAAGAAAAAAAATCAGGGGAATTTTAAGGCAAAACGTATCTGTTTTATAATCGTTGCACTTAAAGCTCTTATAAGAACAACTGCATACTGAGTGTGCAGTCCTTTACGTGTTTGTTGAGTGATGCGAGGCTGTTTCGTAGAACCGAAGATACTTCTGATAAGCTTTCCTTTAAACATGTACAGAAACGTGTAGGCAGACTTGGCTTTCTGTCATGCTCTAGTTTCTCTTGATCACTCATTTGGCCATAACTAGTAACGCTGACCGGTCTTTGTTCCTCATCTGTCTTCTGTGCTGTCACAGGATCTGAAACACTGCAACATAGTTAAGTTTAAGATTCGAAAAGAGCCTTTAGGGCTGTTGAAGCTTGTTAAAATGGCTCAAAAGCGCTTTGATCCTTCATGCAGTGCAATCTCGTGTCCTTTACCTTCATCCCATCCCTGCGCTTACTGCAGGACATCTTACTACCGGCTTGTCACTTTAGTGTATCAACGGCAAGAAAGCGATTCATTCTAGCTGTCACATCTTGTTAGTTTCTCTTTTAGGAAAGCCTGGGTGTGTTAGAGACTGTGTATGCCATCTCCACAGCTGCTGCCGGCTGCAGCCTGATTGTACAAGCTTGCTTTAAGACCACCCACAAACTCATCTGTGGCTGTGAAAGTACACCGTTCACAGCACCACAATGTCTCCGTTATGCTAGATGTGTGAAGCTACACATTTTAGAACTGGGGGATAATGCTGAACACAAAACGGGCTGTTGTTTGAATCGCTCAATGCGGCTCCACATTAAAAAAGACATCTTTTAAACAGATTTGTTGGCCGTGTTTATACAGAAGTCCTATATCAGTTAGTCTTCAGTACTTAGCCCACATATTGATGTCAGTGTTTGCTCTGTGAATTCTTAATAAGTGTCTTTATTGTCTTTCAGAACACAAAGTTATTATTGTGGGGCTGGACAATGCTGGCAAGACCACAATTCTTTACCAGTTGTAAGTATCCAAACATTATTTTATCAATCTATTTATTTATTAAGTTATTACGAATGAACTATTTTTTAGATTTAATCTTATTTAATTTAATTTAATTCAATTTAATTTCATTTAATTTCATTTAATTTATTTATTAAACATTATTTGAGGGCCTTATGGCAAATAGACAGGGAACAATTAGGGACTATGAAAGTAAATGGGATGGATAATTGACTGTTTTTGTTTGGTTTGTTCTTTAGTAATAGTGTCTTTGTCCCTGTATTTTATTTCATTTTTTTAGCTCATTTTGTGGCATGTTGATTGTTTGTAATGTGTTGATAATATGGTGCATCTTTTATTTGTTGTGAATGTTACATGTGTCACCCAACCTAAAGGTTTTTTGCCATTTTATATGTTATAGTTCAATGAATGAAGTGGTACACACCTCACCTACGATTGGCAGCAACGTGGAGGAGATTGTGGTCAACAACACTCATTTCCTGATGTGGGACATCGGGGGTCAGGAGTCCCTTAGGTCATCGTGGAATACATACTACACAAATACAGAGGTAAGAGCAGGTTATGTTGGCTCACTGCTAATCAAAAAGACCTGTGGTGCTTCTTTTGGCATCCACTTAATTTAGGTTGAACTGTTTGAACTAGAGCTAGACCAGAGACAACATATCAACAGATATTACAGCTTATTGAAGATATATCGTTTTAATTTAAGGATTACAACAGTTGATAGTAGAACAATTGATGGTTATCATACATTGTTCATTTGCGTAGCTACAGAGGTAAAAAATGGAATTGAACAGAGAATTACACCTAAGTGTGAACATCTCCTTTCCTCTTTCGCTATCTGTCGAACTGTTTACACAAACCTCAATTTTAACCCTTGAAATCTGAGCGAATTTGCTTGATTTTTCAAATTTTTTTCTAAAAACATGGGAGGAAGGCAACAAGTAACTAGACAAGAAATGGACCAAAAATTAGCAAATTATCTGGGGCACCCAGTAGCTCACCTGGTAGTATGGGCGCCCCTTCACCCCTCACTCCTTTTTTTAATCTGTAACATAATTTTAAATATATCATTTTAAGAATTATGGAGGTTGTTTTTGGGACATGCCAAATTATGTCAGAATTGCCTGTGGTCTGATGAAATGAAGATGCAGTTCTTTTATTGATTCTCCTTTATTTCTCTCCATATTTTCTGCGTAGTTTGTCATCGTGGTGGTCGACAGCACAGACAGAGAAAGGATCTCAGTGACCAAAGAGGAACTCTACAGAATGCTAGCACATGAAGTGAGTGTCGTCAAAAAGGAGAATGATTCTATGTTTTTTTTACGTGTTCATAAAAAATGTCCATCGTTTATTTCATTTATCAGGTACAGCAGCATTGTTTCCATATGTAAGTTAACCTTTTATGAATATAAATGTTTTGAGATATAAATGTTGAAAATTTAGGTCCTGGGGTTGGACAAATGTGATGTATTTAGGGCTGTTTGTTAGCAAAAACCCGATGATACAATACGTAAAGTATATTGCAGTACTGTAGGAAAGGCGATATAGCGCAATATTTTAAGATCTAATTTTAGGAAAACTGTCAATGCTAATGGTGTACCTGTCATGACTCTGTATCATAGGCCTGTGTTTTTTGTGTTTATGCTATTGATATGTTGTTACATTGAGGTGTAAGAAGATTGAGTGTAACACTAAAGGATTTCGCAGTTGGGGGGGTTTGAACTCAACACAGTGAACCACTGCCACCACTTTTTGCCTGTAAACTATTAATTCAAAATCAATAATGTTTTTCAGAATTGATAAAATGTACCACAAAACATAATATCGCAATACTCAATTGTTAGATGTTGTCTTAATGTCAAAACCTAATGGAAAATTACTTAAGCTCTATTATCTCATATTAAAGTTACAAACATTGCCACAAAAAAGGGTCAAATTAAATTAAACACCACTCAGCAGCACTTAGCTGAACAAACAGCGCTTTGATAAGCTGTTTCAAAGCAATATGAGATCACTAACAGCTCTAAAATCTGTCAGATTCTCGGTGCAAAAGTCAAAACAACGGATGTTATGCAAAGTTAACTAATACATTTAAGAGGACTTTCTCATTGAACTATTTCCAAATACCGTTTGTACATAGTCAGTTTGCATAAAAACAAACAAACAGCAGATGCACGATGCTGCACAACCTCATGCGGCCCATCTTTACAGTAGTGTTTAAAACGAGGACTTCGTTATTTCACGTGTTCCTGGTGTTCAGACACACATCCATGACATTACTTGACCACCATCCGTGGTGTTTCTTTTTTTAATCAATACTTCGTCAGAGAACAGGTGTTAACAATGCCAACAACATTAACACACTGGAAACTAAAAGTGGCTGCTCCATTTAGCAGCAACAGATTCGCTGCACAGAGTCAGATGTCACTGAGGATGACAAGAGTCGACCAACAATCAATCAATCAATCAATCAACTTTATTTATAAATCACCTTAAAGAGCAACAATAGCTAAAACAAAGTACTGAACATCAGGGCAAATAAAATCTAAAAACACAACACATAAAACAAGCAACAGCACAATAAAACGAGAACAATAAAAGCAGCAGTCATTAAAAACAATAAAAGCAAAATAAAACCAGTTTCATTTGATAAAATCAGTGTCTCTTGTTTTTTAGATACATTTTTGAACAATACCGTTAATGATAATCACATTGTTAAATGTAATGCGTTTTCCTGAGATGTACTTCATAATAAAAGTCAGCTTGTGTTTCGCCAATTAAATGCTTTTAATTTGCAGCTGCAGCAGCAGGAAATATTAAGTTTGCAATTAGCAGTAAGTTTATACTGGGCTTTACGGATAGTTAGTGCAATAAAGACAATATCTTATCTTGTAAATTGCCCGGTGTAATGAGTAACACTGGTTATGTCACTAGTCTATAAACTCTCTTACTCTTTGACACCATTTTCCATAAAATGAAATGAAACATATGCATAAAGTGTGTCTTGAACAATCTTCTTTTTATTCTCTCCTCTTTTTATTCATCCTCCAGGATTTAAGAAAGGCAGGTTTGTTGATCTTTGCCAACAAGCAGGATGTGAAAGGTTGCATGTCTGTGGCTGAGATCTCCCAGAGCCTCCAGCTTACCTCAGTTAAAGACCACCAGTGGCACATCCAGGCCTGCTGCGCCCTCACTGGGGAGGGGTAAGAATTGCATTAACAATTATCTCCTGCTACATTAGACTGTAAAAAAATGACAAAAAGAAAAGGGTCAGAAAATTGTACAGAGCGTTTATCTTGATGCTTGTCTATCTGCTTTCCTCTCCCCGCTTTTCCTCCAAATCCCCGCTCCTCTACGCCGACACTTCCAATGTCTTGTTTACCTCCAGGTTGTGCCAGGGTCTTGAGTGGATGATGTCACGGCTGCGTGTGAGATGATGACCTCTGACTTTGATCAAGAGTGCGCCCTCGCTCTGTGTTTCCTCTGCCTCCAGACATAAGCCTGAAACGAGGATCGGGGGGTGTGAGGTCGGCTGATGGATTGGCCCTCTCCTGTTTTTCCTGTGATGCTGACGCGGGCACACCGCTGCCGGGACGTTATATTCTTCTGTGATAATTTATTTTACAAAAGAACTCAAGAACAAAAAAAAAAAAAAATACACAACCTTTTCTGAAGGACATTGAACAACAAAAGAGACTCAAAATATTTAAATTTGTGCACGGTTTTCCTTTTCAGCAGAACGCAGAAGTCAGCAGAGCGTCTGACTTGGAACTGTACATGGACTCATTCTTCAGCTGTGTGTGACTCCAGCCCACGGTGGCCTTGCAGTATTGCCAGACTGGCTGTGGCAGTTTTTATTGCCCCTCCCCTGTGTGTACAGTCCAGTATTCTCTTTTAACGTGGTGCCTGCAGCAGAATGTTCAAGTGATTAAGGTTGATGGCGACTGAAACATGCAGAAAGGAGGGTAAAAATCACAATATGCCCTCTTCTTTTCAGTCCCTATGAATAATCAGTGAAATAAAGTGTTTTTATCTGTTTCAGGTGAACTGCAGCGTGTCGTGAATGAGTATTTCTTTCAGGTGACTCACCAGATTTGTCCTTTTTTCTGTATGATTAACTTTTCTCCAGGGATACTATATTGAGTTTCTTGTTTGTAACGTCAGTTATTCTTTTTTTAGTCCTTTAGGGGGCAGAATGTGTCACATGAGCTCACGGTCCCCAGTGCTTTTCAGGGAGCATGATGAGCAGCCACAGGAGTAGAGAGGAGAGAGCCAGAGTTAGACAGCGGAGGGAATCAGGGAGAGAAGAGGAAAGCGGGTCCAAAATGTGAGCAGAACAAAGTGAGTGGTTAAGATAAGAAGAATAGCAAGCACTGTCAGAGAGAACCAAACCAAAGCCAAACTATTCCTTTTATTTGTGGTGCAGTTGTTGCTTCACTTGTTGATGGGTTCCTTGTTGGACTCCTAAAATCTTTCATGTTTGCTATGAGGAAGTTGCTTTTCACAAAGTCAGCAAACAAATAAATTAGACATTGTCATCTCTGGTGTAGAAACAGCAATAATACACACGCTGCCTCACATGATTTGGTCTTGTGATCATCCATTCGTCATGGTTTGCCACTTTCTTCCTTTCTGCCGTGTAAAAACTGACCCATTAACTGCTTTAAATGTATGTCTGCATATGTGTAATTTTAATATTTTCATACTGTGTGATGAATTTACTGTCACATTCAATCTTAACTTCACACGCTTTGCTTAAAGAAGGATTTCACTGCTGGAAAGATGATCGTTTCATAAAACTCGTTTGTCTATCCTAAAGGAAGATGCAAATACTTTTGAAATTGGTGCTACATGACCAGAGAAAATTGCCAATGAGAAAAAGACAATTAGATATGTGCCAATGCACTGGAGAAGTTCCTATAATTGAACCTTGATTATTTTTGTCAAATTTGACACATTCTGTCCTTTTTTCCCCCACCTGTTTAAAATAAGCTCTGGCTTCGTTACAGTTATAATAGTTAACTAAAATCTAAAATTAGGTATTGTTTTCTAAATGTTTTAGTTAACTGAAATAGGAACAAAAACTAGAACTTAGAGGAAAATGAAAACAAAATAAAAATTATATTGTTTATTTACAAAATGAAACAAAAGAAAAGAAAATACAAATATACAGAAAATGCCTTTAGCTTTGGTTTTTGTGTGTATTGAGGCTGGGATGTCTACACAGCTGTGTTTGTCGCCATCAGAAAGTTTTGTGTTTGTATTGTAATACTTATTCTGAACTTCCCACATCTCGCTCCTGACAAATACCCTCATATTGTAATTAAAAAAACTAAAACTTATATTGAAACTAATAAAATCTAAACTATAACTAAACATTAAAAAAAAACTAATTGAAATGAACAAATCCATTTTAAAAACTGACTGCAACTAAACTAAATTAAAAACAAAATGAAAGTAGTTAAAAAATACAAAACTGCCATAGCTCTGATTCATTGATGTACATGTTTGAACATTTATGTTAGTTATCATTGTTCCTAAAGCTTACAGCGTCATAAATTTGGTCTGTTTCACATTAAATTGGGACATCGTCAGTTGTTGTCTTTGCTGCTATTTCACACTGTGAACTGTGAATCTCTTTCAGTCGAAATGTTTCATCTGCAAATGATTATTCATTTCAGTTTGAGCAAATATTTCAGGTGCTGCAGGTAAGTCGAAGTTCAGGTAAGTCAAACTGCCCAAAAACACTCAGTCAAACTGTGAGACAGTCATCTTTATAGTAATTCTTTGAAAACTGTCCATTCTGTGTCCATTTGCCGCCAATCCTTAGTGCAGGACGGGAGATTATTTTGACTGGTGTCAGCGATGGTGTCAGGTGAATCAATCCAACTCCCAAAGTGATCACAAAAATGATGTAATTTCATTACTCAGATAATCCGTTAAGCTCTTGCTTACCAGCATTGGTAAACAAGACATCACTTTCTTCTTGTAGAGTCAGAAAGGTCAGTGCAGATGTTTGTGTTTGTCTGTAAATCTGCTCGACTGTAAACATCAACCTATCCTGTTCTAGCAAAGTCACTCTACGACTGACTAACTGGTCATTTTGGGCCCCTTACCTCACTAGAATTCATTGTTTTCTTGGGCGTTGCTGGGCTCAGATTGGCAATTGGCAGTGTTTGTGTTGTGGTTGTCAATCCTGCAGCTGTTGTGTTGTGGTCTCACCGGTCATCAGTCATTTTTTCCAGTGACTAAGCATCATGTCGCGTCCTCCCTGAGTGTCCTTGGCATTGGGTGGTCATTCTTTTGACTGTTAATGTCAACACATGTCTGCGATGACCTGTCTGAAGCTGAAATATGATACACCAAATGTTTGCATAGTTTCAAAATCCTTTTCCACCTTTCAAGTTTAACATCAACAGAACTCATTTTGTCGGCTCACTATAAGACCTTTTCTTTTTTGAGTTCTCACTTGTCTTCTCCATCCTCCGTATATAACCTGCAGGTTATGACACATGCACTGATGTTGTCATGGTTCACTTCAGGTAAAGAAAAACCTGATAATCTTTGGTTTTAGCAGGGAACCAGCTTATTGGGTTGTAAACGGTTGGTTCAGAGCATTGGTTGAAATGCCCTGAACTGTTCAAAGTTGAATGGAATCGGTTCCATGTTGGTGGAAAAGGCGTTTCAGTGGTATTTACATGGAGTCTGTAGGCCCTTTAAATGTCTTAAAATGTCATGAGTTCAATTTTCTAAATATTTGACCAAATAAGTTTTGAACAAATCTTAAATTTGATTACTTTCCCACATTTTGGTAATTTTTCATGCATCAATTGATGGTGAAAATGCCTTTTAATTTCTTCAAAGTAAACGTACTCTCTTACTTTCATGTTTTTATAGTGGAGGACAAATGCAAATGCATATGCTCTAAATATTGAGGGGATGTGTCCCCTGCTTCAACCCTAAATCTATGCCTATGCTAAACCTACAAGTCTTCTTCGTCTCGTAATATTTGTATTTACCTGTTAGTAAAATGCAGATCAATTTTGCTCACTCTAATAATCAAATTCTTTCATAAAACCAACCTCTGCACATGATCAAATATATACTTTTTACTTTGATACTTACCTGCAATACTTCAACGGGAAAAAATGATGATTTGTCCAAAACTTTGGTTGAAATTCTCTCAGAGAAACTGGGTTTGCATGATCATGAAAGACCTGTAAAAGTCATGGCATTTGCTAATAGCAATTGGTATTTTTTTAAAGAAAAAAATTGCCAGTGTTGTGTTCTTAAAAAATTGCCAAAAAATTGTAAAGGAAAAAAGATGGGCCATATTGTTTTTTAAAAAATACCTTCACGTTTTCTTTAAAAATCTGCAGTAAAATAAATACAAAATGCAGCCATTTAAAAATGTATATATTTATTTTAAAAAGCCATTATATAGTAAAAGAACTGATAGGGAGTTTAGATTGTTATTTTAGAGCATGTATGGTTTCTCAAATTTGCCTCAAAGTCATGGAAAAGTTATGAAAATGTATGTATGTAAAAAATGTGTATGAACCCTGTAAAAAGTATTAGATTTAAGTTTCTGATTCCCGGTTGTTCCCGTAAACAACCTGATTTAGTTATTTAGATTGTTTTGGATTCATATGAGATATCCATGATACTTCACCCTTTCATATATGACTGCTTTTTCAGTTTTGCAGATTAGATGAGATGAAAACTGTAGTGATGTTGCTGCTGAGGGCCAAGCAGCAGTCGTGCAGTGCATCAGAGATCGGAGCGCCGTTACCTCTCTCTCACCCGACCTCCAGAGAGAGACGCTCAGCTGCTGCTGTCCATCCTGGCCCCTGGGTAGCACCCTGCTGCTGGCACAAAGACTGAGAGCAAAGATATGACATACCAGAGAGAGAGGCACATCATCTGAACAGAGGAAGTGTTAATACATTAATGTAAGTACGTCTTTCATTCATTTTATCGTGTGTCACTATATCGATGCATTCAGAGTTGATGCTTTATTAAATGCTGTTCGATTAAATCACTTGACCTCAAATGTATGGCGCATGCTATCCAGAAATAGTTCTTGATATATTTTTGTATCTCACTTTCATATGCACTCGGATCGTGGGGAACTTAAGTAGCAGAGCGCTCCATACTGCTTTTAAAAATTAAAAATTTAGATTTCTCTGAGCTGAGAATCAGCCACTTGTGTTGTAAGAGATTGAATGGAATCTGTTTTATAACATGAAGTGCGTATATATACATTGGACTGCATTTAGAAATGACCTGTTTGTCATATTGTTTCAAGGTTTTGTTGATATATATAAAGGAACAAGGCTGAATTTAAAGATTCAGTTTGTTATTTTTATAAAAAGAACTTTTTGTCATATTTTTCTGAAACTGTCAGTACATCCACACAATATTACGTGACCCCTGATTTCAAAATAAAAATAAAGTGATTCACAATATGAATTGATTTAGTACTTGTAGTATACATAAGGTGCCAGAGTGCATCAAAAAAAGTGCCGGTGGAGGATCCACAGCACCCCTGACAGAGATCCTAGCTAAATCACTAACGTCCTAAAATCCTAGAAACGTCTTGAAATCCAGAAAATGTCCTAAAACACCAGAAACATCCTAAAACCGAAGAAATACTGTAAGATCTGAGGAATGTCTTAAAATCCTAGAAACTTCCTGAAATGCTGGAAATGTTCTAAACTTTAAGAAATGTCCTAAAAACTGAGAAATATCCTTAAATCCAAACTTTCTCAATGTATACCTAAACAGTACACTAAAAAAACGCTGATCAAATTTGAATTGCGATTCTGTCACTGCGGTACCCATCTTTTGCCTCAAATATTTTCAGAAACATATTTTAGTGTACTGTTAAGTAAGTTTTCTCCAGGCGGTGCTGAGTTTTGGCTCGTCTGTTTCCAACATGGTTTCCAAGCACAAGTCTTCTCATTTTACATCTAAACAGAGCGTTAAAATATGTTTCTTAAAACATTAAACAGAGAAATTGGCAGTGTAGTTATTGAATCTTGATTTATATTTGATCAGTGCTGCCTTGTTTGACAGTTTGACTGCAGTTCATGAGCAGTGATTGACATGAATAACAGCAGCGTTAGACACTCCTCAGCACAAATTTGTTTTTGTTTACATGTGGTTATGCAATTAAAAGCGTTTAAGGAGGCAAAGGAACATGATTTTTTCCCCCACATATCCTACTGTTGGATGTAGTAACAGTTTAAGCAAATGTGACAAAAAGTTAATTTTATAAAAGTCACCAGCTGTATATTTAATTGTTATGACCACTTTAAACTAAAAACTTCACAAATGTATGCATCAGTACTTCAGTACTTCTGCCGTCAGTGGTCTAAATGTATCATGTCAAATATCTTCAATCTTCATTTCAAAGTAAATGTCAAGACTTAACCAGAGTGACTCATTATTCTGGAACAGACTTTGTCCTTAATCCAAGGAGCTCTGGTGATTTATCAGACTTTATTTTTGTTACAGATACAGTCACATTTGGAATACTAGTGGTTATTAACCTTTTAAAACCTGATCAAATTGACTTGATTTCTTTTAAAGACATGGGAAAAAGGCAATAAGCAATGAATTAAAAAAAAGACCCAAAAATTAATAAGAGATTAGTACGAATTTGCAAGAAATATACCGGAAAATTAGTAAAAGATCCCCAAAAAGTGATGAAATTAAAAATATATATTTTTTTGTTTTAAATATACAATATGATGATGACGACAACAACAACAACAACAACTAACAATAATGTTTTCTCTGTCCTTCCTCTGGAGAAACTGACTCATGACCTTAACCATACATTGGACAGATTTTTGCGAATTTGGAAGCCCATGCCCATATATATATATATATATATATATATATATATATATATATATATATATATATATTTATATATATTTATTTATTTTTTCTTATGTGCACATGTGCACATTTCTTGTAGCGCGTATTGTTATTTTAGGGTGGGTTTTTATTTTATCCTATTTTATCTTAGTTTTGCAATGTTCACATTATTGTTTAGATTGCTTTTGTATTTTAAATATGAAAAACAATGTTTTTTTAACATTTTTTCTTTAGTTTTTTTCTTTTAAAGTAATCCTTCCCCTTTTTTAAAAAACATAATTTTCAGGTAATTTTTCGTCACCTTTTAATAATGTCTCATAGTTTTTTGGACATTTCTTGCGAAGTTGGTCATTGCCTTTTTACCCATGTTTTTTTTTTAAAAAATAAAACAAACCAAATTGTTCAAGTTAAAAAGTCTTAAATAGCTTGTGAAAGGCATCTGAATGCAGCACAGGAAGACTAATGTCAATCCAGTTTTCAGAGAGTTAATTTGTGCTTCATGTCTGTGGGAGCATGTAGTTGTTTTTTATTTTTGACTCAAACGTCGGGGGTTTGACGTTGACCTGATTCTTGAGAGGAACCAGCCAGCTCAGGGGTCAGCTAACAGATGACCTCAACAGATCTGGCTCTCGGCCTTGCTGGGCCTTCAGTTAGCCTTCTCACAGGCTCACGGTCAGACCTAAGCTTCAATATTTTACAAAAAAATCCAAAAAACTGTTGCTTTGTCAACACAACAAATGGACTTGTTCACACAGAGCGGCCCCGTTGTAATTGGGGTTTACCCTTGTTTTCTTGAGACCCCACCACCCATGCCCCACTGCCTTCCTCATAACTGTACCGCTGATGCATTAGCCTCAACAGGTGCTCTTTTCTGAAAGGATCACTTAGGTATATTTAGATGTTGAAACCTGAGAGCGCCGGCCTGTGATTGGCTGTCTCGTCCACATGATAACCTGGGTAGAAATCGCAGCTGTGTTCTGTCGCCCAGCGTTTCTCTGGAGGGAAGCTGGGGAGGCTTTGGCGGCTTGGGAGACCTTTAAACTTTGAAATACCCGGTAAGCAAAGAAAAAGGAGAAAAACAAAAGAAAACAAATATCCATATTTTTCTACACCTTGCATGGCTTTCCATCTGCTTGGATTTCCATCGTTCCCATCACCTGGATCCAGGAGGACAACTGAATGAAGGATAATGTGTGTGAAGGCTCTGCTGCACAGTGAAGGAGTAACCAAACAAATCAGATGTGCAAGACTCAAGATCAGACCTTCCCTTGGATGTAGCTGAAATTTCAGCCGCAGTCTGGCCATTGTCTCTCTCTCTGCAATCTGAGCACCTGTCGCGGCTTTTTTGTCCTTCTGCCTCGACTGTTTCATCTATTTCTTTTAGTTATTTTACACAGAAAGTGATATTTTGATTTAAAGAGAGGGCAATCAAGTGCTAAAAAAGGTACTTAGTACGCCATCCTATATTTAACCTGCAGCCTCAGAAGGCATTGCCCCTCCGTTTGCTAAACAGAGTCAACCAATCAGGCCGTGGCATTAGCTTACATGTCAAATAGCTGAAGCACTGTTGGGCAGCTGTCGCCAACCTTCATCCAGGAGGCACAGTTCTCGGAGCTGTGTTGTGGCGAGTGAGGGAGGAGGGGCGGCTGTCACACACGCAAAGGCCTGTTGTAATGCACTCACCTTCCTGATCTGCAGTCCTCCCTGTGCAATTACTGATTTGCGCTTGTTGCCAAGTTTGTGAGGTGTTTTCTCACATTTTTATTACTTTGTTTAGGGCAAATCACAAAGTTGGACTATAAGTTTGAGACCCTAGTGGATGGCAAGTGAGGCGTCCTTACTGTCAGGAAATACTGCGGGAATCTTTCGCTGGTATGGCATGCACATTGGTGTATTTTTCTAGCATGTGTTTGCTGTGTGTTCTTCCTATTTTTGATTGGGGTAATTGGGTTCAACGGGATGACTGGCAGCATCCTAAAATATCACTGGTGCAGTTGTCTTTTGATCTCTTGTCTAAGCCGCAGTATATGCTGTCCTAAATTGTCATTTGGTGCCACTGATTTAACACTTTCTTTAACTTAACTGCACTGTTTCTGCTATTTTCTAAGCTTCTATATTAGATGTGCTTTTCAGCTTATGAGGCTAAAGACTGTTCATTCATAGTTTGAATAATAAATGCTTTATCTGTTTTTTTGTAGAGCCTCTAAAACCGTCTCAAAATGACGGAAATTGTGGAGGAATATGAGGAGTATGAGGAGTATGAGGAGGAGGAGGAGATTGTGGACGAGGTAAGTGGACGTCTTATCAATGCTTTTCTTTACTTTCATTACTGTTTTTGGTGTTTCCAGCCTCAATACCATTAAGATATGACTTCATTTCATTCAGTGGATTGAGTTTATGTGTAGCTCCAGCGACAGGCCCTGTGAATAGTTAAGTAAGTGGCCCCTCACAGTCAGCAGTTCGTGGAACGAGTCATCCATGTCTGTTGGTGGATCCTGTTTCAGACGGACACCATCTGATGGGGTTTTAGTCCTGGATTTACCTTAACTGCAAACTATAAATCAAACCTATTCCAAGCTAAAGATAGAATATTTTAATGGGACATTGTCTGTTGTCCTGTAAAAGTAAAGATACTTTTACAAAAGAGGCCTTATGGCAGGTGATTTTTGCAGCAGGCCATCAGTTATCTTTAACGTATCTAACCAGGGGTGTGGTGCTGCCAGAGTGCACCAGAACGATGCTCGGATCCTTTTTTTCTTCATTTGAGGAAAAATATTTGCAGTTCGCATAATCTGGTTAAAATTCACATGCATTTTTTAAGCACTTAAAGATCTAATCATCACTAAAGCATACAGTATGTCCTATGAGAGACAGTTAAAACAAAAGAAATAGTCAGAGTTGTCATATTCATATTTAAGGTGGGTTGACACCAACTTTTACATTTAGTAACATGCAAGAAAACATTCCACCTTAAAAGTAGCCAGTAGCTGCTGGTAGTGGTCTTTGAATGGCAAAGCAAATCAAATTAATTTGCTTGAAGTCTAAAGCTGCTAACTATTAACTAGTAAAGATAAAAAAGGCAGCAAAATATCTTCATTTTATAGTTTTAGCTGACTAATGTTTGTTCACTTGACACTGTAGAAACAGTGGTTACATAAGACCACTTTGAGAAAAAGTGTTTTTAGAAATGCTTTTAAGTGATATCTGCTGGGATTTCTTTATGCCCTGATGCTTGTCAAAGTTGTTGTGCTGTAAAATACCAAATTAAAATCAAATGAAATAAAACAAATTCAAACAAATGAGCCACAGAGCGTGCAGGCATGTCGAAGGTGCGTTCTGGCACTAAAAACTAACAGCACTACACCCCTGAATCTAACCTATTGATGAGTGCCAGTTTCTTGAAGTTACGATTTTGTAGGGCTGGTCGATTAACCAAATTTTGTGTTAAATTTCGGTTTTGGTTTCCAGCAAATATGACAACACAATTATTATTGTGCCTAGTTCAGTTTCATAATGATGCTCTTGTTTTGTCTTGTGATATATATTCAGCACACCCTTTTACTTTGTAGCAATGTGCAGCTGAGTTTTGCCAACTTTTAGATTTCTTGCTGGATTTTGCACCTTTTCAGACCCTCTAGTAACTTTACTTTTTTTGTAAAAAGAGCATAGCAGCAAATTTAGCAACTTAATCAGACTGTATGGGAAATAGGGAGAAATATTTTTAAATATGTTGTAATTCATTCCCATGCATGATGCTCAGAGTAATCACAGTCCAAGGCTCTTCTGCAAGTAGCGCTGAGTTTCTCCCTCTTTTCTTGCACTATGTTTATATATTATAGAATAATTGTGATTATGATATTCGAGCAGCTCCACAATTTTGTCTGTTATTTGAAATGACCTGTTGTAATTCTTTATCAGATTTCACATATGTAATTTAGTGTTTAAGATTATTTGATTGAACTTCATGTCCCTTAGACTCCTGGATGTTTTTATGTTGCATTTTTGTGTATGAATTATTAAAGGTCTCCCTGTCAGTGTCCAATGGAAGAGTGAAAACAGAAGGCTAACAGATTAATCCCATATTTCCTGGTGAAATAGGATTAAAGTCTGCCTTGTATTTGTTCATACTTAATACTGCTGATATCTTATAGGGGAGTCTGAATGATTGTTTTTCTGACTGTCACACTATAACCTAACCACAGCAAGCAATCAGTCGTCATTTGGCTCCCGTATAACATATCAACTGTTTCAAATAGATTTACCATCTTTACTGCAAAGATGTAAATCTTTTGGGAGGCGGAACAAATGGATATCCACAAAATCAATACACTCTGGTTTCACTTGCACTTTCATCTACACTGTGGAGAAGAGTTGCATTGTTTTATCGTAAGATGGCTTCTTATTTAATCTACAGAAAGGGGAGAAACATAGTGCCTTTAAGCTCATTTAAGTTAATTTGCTAATGATTTGCTACGATAAATCGTTATTTTCTTCACATTACCTTAAAAAATTACATTACTGCTCAGGTCATGAAGGGGTGGGGTGTAAAGTTCTCTGTCTGGCATTCAGACAAATTTAGAAGTGGACTTCTACGGCACATTGGCAAAGAGATGGAGTGAAAGGAGAGTTAGAGAGAGAGAGAGAGAGAGAGGCAAATGAGACGAGCTCCTGTGCTGTAAATCACACTCTGACAGCCTGTTCACGTCACAGTGAAAAAAACTTGCTTAGGAGAGGTGATGGAAAAACTGCCTGACATTTTTTTTGCTTTAGATGTGTAATACTGATTCACACTTATGGTTCTCTCCATCTGATATATTCAGATATCGAAGCCTCTTACACGTGTTGATAAAAATGATTGAGATGTTCTTTCCCGCAGCTCTGGTTATTTCTAGATTTCTGGTAGATTTGAAGGGTTGTTGGTTAGCTTCCAAAGCCACCAGTTTCAGACCTGATGTAGCTGTAAAAGTGTCAGTAGGATACTTCCTAAGCAGAGGGGAGTGTAATTCAGGCAGGCTGTAAGTTAGACGGGCTATTCATGGAACAGTATGTTATGTGTGGGAATGCTTTTAGCTACTGTAGTCTGAGGGTTAGGGTGCCTGACTGGAAAAGAACATTTTCCCCTTAAGGCTCTGTCTATACCTACACAGATATTTTTGAAAACAGATATTTTTCCCATTTTTTTAAAAAGTAACTTTGTCCACACCACTCCACCACCACTCCACCAGCGTTTTTGCAAAATATCTCCATCGACACAAAAATGACCCCAAACACTCACCTGCGTTAGCGGCAGTCTCCACTCGTCATAAAGGTAGTTAAGTGTTCAGGCTAGCGTTACCGCTATCAAAACACCGACTGGAGATTTCTTTACTTTTAATAATAAATAATAATACATTTTATTTAAAGTCTCTGGAAACATGGCTTGAAATAGTAAGAATGCACATATTATATCAAAGTCAAGTTGCTCATTAAATATCTAAAAACATCTGAGTGAAAATAAATGTTCCCAACTATTAGAGAATTGAGTTTAAAACAGCTCATTTTGAGGATAAAGTAAGTTCTTGGTGCAAAGTATTTGACCATTCGACTGTTGATTTGATCACGCCTGATCCAAAAGCATCACTTCTAGCAGACTTTACAAGGCAGACGCTGAGGTGGAGCAAAAACAATGTTGGGAGCAGCAGATGCTGCGGTGTGTCTGTGAAGTGGTTTAGCAATGCTAAGTTTAAAAGTGAAGTGGTCATTACACAAAGCAGTGCTAAAAAAATGTGAGCAAACCGGTAGTCCATTATTGTTGTTGTTTCTAGCATCTGCTCAATTCAAAAAGCAATGATGGACATGCCCAAATTTAGGAGATGATAGTTTCTGAAACGCTCCATTTTACATGCCCACACAGGTGAACAGTTACTGAGAGGTAACTAATCTGCAGGGAGCTCTTTGTGATTTTTCTGGCATTTTAATTTTGCAATGCCAGCGTTGAAAGCGAGCAAATATGTTCACCATCATCTCAAAGTGATCTTGAGTTGCTTTTTATCAATATTTGTGTCTTTTAACTATTTTAATCTGGTAATATAAAAAGTTTTGCCTTGTAAATGTATTTCTTAAATCTCAGATATTTGGAGGGTTTTTTTTTTAAATTAGAATATTACCCCGTTACCCATAGCTCTTTTTTTTTTAAATTTACAGTTGCCCTAGTACGCCATCAGAGAAAATGTAGAGACAGATGTCTCCAATTTTTAAAAACTATCTGCGTGGTGAGATGTTACTAGAGGGAAGTGAGAAAATTTGTTTTTTTGAAACCAGTCTTTTAAACCCGCTGAGCGCAGTGTGTTTAGACACGGAGATTATAAATCTGTCTAAACAGTTTGTGTACTGCTGTGGGCTGTAGCAGCCGATAACAGGAACAACGGTCTTTGAAATAAAAAATAAGAATAGACGGACTGTCATGTGAGTGCGTGGTGTTTATAGACTGGCCAAAGGATATAAATGCTTTTCTGTCCTCTGTACGACCCAGAATAATTAAACTACAGTCATAATTATAGTATATTCCCCTCTATGGATCCTACCTTTCTTTTAGTGACACTAGTTGAGTGAATAAGGACAAAGATGCCCGATGACAAAGCTCTTTGCTTTTATGCAGTTGACGGACTGTTTGAAGGCGTTTGACAGAGCAGCTATTAATGTGATGCAGCGCAGAGTGATTTCGTACTTGTTATACTGGAAGTGTTAATGGCAGTAAATGATGAGCACCAGAGCTGTGGAAAAATCACCCTCAATCCAACAGGAATACTGTGCTGTTTCTCCCATAATATCAGTTTTGAAACCTCAGAGTGTGTTTCCTATATTTGTAATATGTTGAGCAGATTACAACGACGACTGTCACTGAGCACTCGAGCTCTCAGGTCTTTCAGGTAAAGCACCTCCTCCCAAGGGACAACAGTTCAAACAGTACAGGACACCCTGTCTTTGTCTTCATGGTGCATCCCTGTCTTTGTCTGCATGCCTGTATGGATAATCTACTGTCTGTTTATTTTATTAAAGGCGCATTCATGGCGGGTTTTTGTGTTTAAAGAGAACTTCACCTTGAATTTATAAAGATTTTTTGTATGCCTCCCCTATAAATGGAGAATCCAAAAAAAGGGGATCATTTTTCATAATTTAAAGTTACCAGGGATCGTGTTTAACAACTGCAAAACCATATGTTGATATAGTTTTGCTGTTGTTCCAATGACATTTCCAGTTCATGAAGAATGTTTGCCTTTTTTTTGGATTCTCCGTTCACTGTGGAGGCATGCAAATTCAAGTTGACGCTTGGTGAGTACTCCTCAACTCCAAAATGACCATTTCTATATTAAATACTCACTGCGTGTTACCTTGAATTCATTAAACATTCATAATTTTTACTCGCAGGTCTCCATTGTGAATGAAGAACCAAAAAAATGCAAACATTCTTGATAAATTGAAGTAAACATGGACCATATTTCCATATTTAACAACAGCAGAACTATACTTCTGTTTACAAACTCTCACTCAACTCGTGCAGAATAATCAAAATCTCATTTATCCAGCGTATGCACAACAAATGCATTTTCACGAAAACTTTTTAAAGTGTCAAACTATTTAAAAGGCATCAGTACAAACAGTCTTATGCATGGCTGAGAAGCATGCCAGGACAAATGCATGCATTTGAACTTTTGTTATTTTAATTCATGAAGAATGTTTGCCTTTTTTTGGATCCTCTGTTAACTGTGAGAAAGAGGCGTGCGAGAAAAGTGTTTTTCTCACATATTCAAGGTAACACACAGTGACTAACTGATATACAAATAGTTATTTTACAAGTGAAGTTTTCCTTCAAAGCCTTAAAAGTTTGTTAGAAATGAATTAAAACTCTGCATGAGCATTAAACTTTTTTCAGCAATCTATTTTGTTTTTTGCCAATCCTGCATTTTAGTGTGACCTTCAAGAAGAAATGGCTGCTTTTCATTCATTTAATTGCTTTTTGTAATTACGTTTCCAGTGGCTTCACTTCCCAGCAAATGAGATACAGTAACCCCCATGTATACATGTTGCTGAGTCTGGCATTGCATGCAGTACAAGTTGCTCATAGATACTGCAGGTGTTACTGTATATTCAGCACTTCAGCACCCTTTACTTTGTTCCTCCTTCAGTCACCCTTCATCAAATTTTATCTCAGTACATAATCGTGTCATTATCCCAACTAACTGAGTCCTATGGAGAATATTTTACTGATTTATTCACATCCCTTTAAGTCTTGACTTGAATCACTTCAGTTATAAAAGGTGAGTTATTAGAGTAAAAGGTGGGTGAGTAATTTGGTGAGAGGTTCCCTCTTCACTTTGACAAGATCAGATTATATTTTAATCAACTAATTTGCATTACAGTTGCAAATTAGCTGCAAAAATTAGGTTTTTTTAGCTGCTGCTGAGTCCTTCTCCATGTCTATGATGACTGTCCTGTTGTAAGTGGATGTAGTTTTACTTCCTGGCCAATATGTTTCCTGAAATGAAGGAACTGAGGCCCTTTTGTTAGTTTTGGTAGTTGATTGTGTTTCTCTCTGCCCTCCTGTAGTCTGGCTTGCCCACCAGGAAAGTCAGGAAGAAGGTCAAGGTGGATACTTCCAAGTTCATGACTCCATACCTGGCTCACAGCCAGAAGATGATGGAGCAGTTCAGCCATGTAAGTAACAACCTTGAGTTTTGGGTGCAAATCAATACTTACCTTAAGTTACCTTAAGTGCAAATCAAGACTTACCTTAAGTCAGAGCGAGACATTTTAAAGACTGGGGTTAGAGAGGTCCGGGGCCATGTTGTCCCTGGAACAGCAGCTATATGCATTTTTTGTCTTTTTTTTAAATTATTTTATTTTAATTTTCGAAGTGCAACATTATCACTTTTACAGTTAATACAAATTAATATACGGAAATATTTTTTTTAAAAAAAGCATTAGTGGAGTCAAGAGTAACATAAAAAAAAAGAAAAAACAAGATGTTAGAAAGAAACTTATGTCACAGTGAAAGCCTTTTAGCCTTGTTTTTATTTAGATTGACTCTGAGTCTATTTCTTTCCATTTTCAGGGAATGGCTATGGAAAAAGAGCCATAACAAAACTATACACATCCAGAGAGGGAGAGATAAAGGCTAATATAAAATAGAATAAAAAATAAAATGCTTGTAGCAGTCTGACTTAAAAAATATCCCACATTAAAGTGCAATATCTAGAAGAGAATACAATAGAGAGAAAAGAAAAAAATAATAAAAAAATAAATAAATTAAGGATGTTCCAGAAACAAAGTCATGCTGAGAAATGCACTTTTTTAAGGAATTGGAGTCTGTAGTCATGATAAGTCATAATCTGTGCAGCATTTGGGAAAAACATGATAGTTGCTAAGGGAAAAAAGAGTTTACATCCTATTCTGTAACCAAAACACAAAAAAACATCACTAATATTCACTCCTGACACCTAAAGGGGGGAAAAAATCATCTGATGTAGGACTTTAGCATGAAAAGTATTACTTTTCGTGACACTTATTTTTGTTATGCTGGAGTGGAGTTCACAGACAGCCTGTTTATTCCTGCTATTAACACGTGTTTTTAGGGATCCAATCACAAACGACAGTAAATGGACACTAAATACAGGTGTAAACCCCCACCAAGATGCATCGTGATCCAAACACTCAGACCACTAACATTTGGGCATGCATCCTATGTAGCAAAGGCGCTAATGTGTCTTAATGTGTCTCCAAGAGGGTGACACGGGAGTGGATTTTCACTCCTGTCCCATCCCACTCCCACAAGAAAAAAAGGAAAAAAAAATCCTGTCTCATCCCATTTCTGTGTTGCGTTTTTAAAAATAATTGTTAAAAACAGGTGTTTATTCATATAAGAACTACATATTCATATTTTGAAACTAAATATATTCAGTCAGCTGGTACAACTATGTGGTACATATTTTTATAACGATATTTCGTATAGTATAGTTTTTATTTTATATTATAATTTTCTATTCTATATTTATGCTTTTGATTATTATAGTTTCCTCCAATTTAATTTTCTTGTTATATGCGTATTGTATGCAGTCCTTATATTTAAATTTGGTCACGTGATGTCACATCTTACATATAACAACGTTGGTGGGCAGCCTGGAAATGGGAATCAAGGATCCACAATAATGTCAAGTAAATGTAGACTTAAAAAAAGAGTTCTTGAGAGAACAGCGTAGATTTTAGGCTTTTGATAACAAATTCGGGGCTGTATCTTCAGACACCACCCCCTCGCTCTGCAGCTACTATTTTGATTTTGTCTACTTTGGCAGTAACTGGTTGTGAAACATATTTTTAAAGAATCAGATAGTCATCTTTCATTTGATTTTTTTTTACTGTATGTAAGTTTTACTTTGACTTAAGTCCTGACTGTTGTTCTTAATACATTCTCAATTCACTCTCCTTGACAGAACAAGTACCGGCAAGCGTATGACCAGTCCAAAGGGACGCCTCCTGGCTACATCGCTGATACTCCTGAACTTATCCGCATCAAGAAGGCCCAGGAGCAGCTTAGCGAGGTACTGCTGAAACAAAACTACTCTGTGGCTAACGATAGACGTTATAAATGTCAAAGCAGAGATGCTCAACAATTTCATTCTGATATTCTCTTAAGGTGTAATAAAAGATGAAGAAAAATATAAATTCCTAAAACTTTGCTCAAGTCATGAATAATAACAAATGACACAAATCTTCAACAGGTTAAATACCGCATGGAGGGAAATAAGGCTCGCACGACAAGCTTGTATGATGGTGAGGCCAGAGAGATCGCTCACGTCAAGCACGTGTCTGAACTGATCAGCAAGGTGAGCTATCTGAAGCACTGACAGCACACCAAGACGTGAACCAAATAATAATGTTTTAAATGTTTGACTCTGATGGTGCTGCTGATCTCTTTTAGGTTCTGTACCGACAGAAGTGGGATGAGACGAAGGACAGGTACCTGCTGCCTCCTGATGCTCCTGAGCTGGTCCTGGCTGTGAAGAACGCTGCTAATTACAGCAAAGTAAGCACAACATGCCGCTCAAGTACTGTGATTCATTCATTCATCTTAGTTTTAATTAATTTTCATTTTTACTGTACAGTACTCCTGCTTTTGCTAATTCAGACATGATCATTATTTATTTATTTTTTTTATTGTCATTTTTACTGCTTTTTTGTTTTGTTTTGTTTTTTCCTCTGTTGTGTTTCATGTATTTTTTACCAGGAGTTTACTAGGGGTCAGGGTTCATGCTGATCCTTAAAGCGTCTTCAAATCATTAATTTCATTCATCCAAAAATAAGGCCTTAATTGACATTACATGCCTTAAATCAATCTTTCAAAATTCTTAATAATGCTCAGATTATCGGATTATAAATCTTTTTTATTCTGACACTGAATAGCAAAAACTCTAAAAATAAGAGGTAACTTTTGAAAAATAATTTACAGAATGTGTCTTTCATTGACATAACCAAAGAGTTATGTTTTATGTTATGTGTCATGTTGATGATGATTTTTTAAGGGATTTTTGCTGAGCTGATGTATGATTAAATACATATATTAAAAACCTTTTTATTTTTCAAATATTTGGTATACATGGGTTAATGTATAACTTAACACCTTTTTCAGAAACTTTACACGGAGGACTGGAATCAGGACAAGACCATGTTCTTCCCGTACAGCGACAGCCCTGAGCTGCGCAGAGTGGCCAAGGCTCAGGAGTGCCTCAGTGACGTGAGTTCAGTTTACCAGTTTTCAGCAGCAGCACATGAAAATACACGACACCTTCAGATTTTAGACATGTGCGTGGTTTAAATACCTGCAAGGTTAAAAAACACAGTAATGTGACATTATATTTTTGTGGTGTTTGGCAATATGTTAGTACTTTGTATTTACCATAATAATTTTGTCAACTGTCAAAGAGTTTGTTACAGCCTGAATTCTGTGGCAGCTCTCACTTATATATCTGGCTTGTTACTGTTATTCGTAATGAGAAGGACTGAAATACTGGAGTTGGATTTTTTTCGATGTACCTTGAGTATTTAAATCACTGAAATAGCTGAAATTAGACAATTCCATCTGGGTTATTTGTCTATAAAAACTTTTTAAAAATTCCATTCTTAAGAAAATGTAATATATTAGATAAGATCAATCAAATCAGTCAATCAAACTTTATTTGCAAAGCATATTTTATTGTCTGCTGTGTAGGTTTTTGAAGTGCACTAACCTGTACAAGACAGAATAAGTGTATCATAAAAACAACAACAAAGACAAAAACCCATAAAAGAAAAATTTGACACCAAAGCATGAGACGATAAAAATTATGATGTAATAAAACTGATTTAAGTTAAAATAATGGTAACAGTACTCAAACAGAGTGAAATAAAAACTAGATCAAAGAATGGAATTAAACAGTTTATAAAGACAAAACAAAAAAATTACAATTAATACCAAAAGAACCAAATCAATAATAATAGTAATAATAGTTAAATAAAAGCTAAATTAAAAAATAGAAAAAAAATAGATTAAAAAGACAAATCAAAGAAAAATAAAATGAGATAAGAAAAACACAAAAATATATAAAAATATCAGTAATAATGATAATAAAATATAATAAAATTTAACAGTATAAATGCACCTTTTTTTCTACACCTAGAAAAAAAAAAGATTATTATGACAAAAGAAGACAAATGGAATTGATAAGAGAGAGAAAAATAAACACACAATATTAATTATAATAAAATTCAACAAAATATATACAATAAATTGAATAAATGAATGTAAATAATATCTATAAAGAAAACCCTTCTTGAAAAGGCCCTCAGGTATTACAGACAGGCTGTTGCAGCCATCAAAGGTTTTATGTTCAATTCTATAAAAATGATGTAACTCACCTGAGCAGTTAATTTCTCTCTGAATCGCTGGCAGATCGTCATTCGGCCTCAACTCAACATGTAAGCGCCTTTTCTCTGCCTTTATGTTATTTTCTTCCCGTCAGGGTCCATTTGTTTGTGCTTAGTCAGATGTATCATAGGTAGCAATTTCCGCTCACATTGCAGGCAATTAAAATGGTCATTTGCACCCCCTCCTTCTGTCTGACTACAATTGTGTGACATTTTCTGCTGATGTAGGAAAGTCATCAGCACGCGTAGATACAATCCGTGCGAGGTAGAGTTTGCTCTAAGGTCAGATATTGATGTGAAAGAATTAACCACCTCAGTAAATTTTGACTCACGCTTTGTGTGTGTGTGTGTGTGTGTGTGTGTGTGTGTGTGTGTGTGTGTGTGTGTGTGTGTGTGTGTGTGTGTGTTCCCCCACAGGTTCTCTACAAGAAGGGTCACGACGAGCGCAAGGCTAAGTACACCTCCCTGGCTGATCCTCCTGAAGTGGAGCTGGCCAAGAAAGTGGAACAACAGCGCAGTGATGTGAGCGCCACAATTTTAATCTGTGTCTGAAGCTCAAATATATTCTGTAAACGTAAAACAAATGTCAGGAACACAGGAGGATAGAGGTAAACAAATTGAGCAGATTTAGAGATTGGAAATGTGTGCAGACTGTTTTTGTACTCTCTTTTTCTTTAACCCTTTGAAACCTTGATCGACAACACTTTTCTCGCACTGCTTCAGATGTTTTTCACAAGTATTTAAACCTTCAAAATCAGAGCAACATGAGAAAAAGGGTATGAGCAACTTGGTGAGAACTGTTCAGCAAGAGAGAAATGATAGGGAAATGATTTCCTCAAAACTAAATTGAAGCTCAGCTACACTGAGGCGGTATTGTCTTCTAATGGTAAACGACCCTCAGAAAAGTACCTGATACCAAAGGCGAGCAGAGTAGAACCGGTACCATGTAGTGAAAACACGTTTTTCTTGAAGTGATCCAGACTGTGTGGTAAAAATGAGGATATAGAAACAGACCCTGCAGAGACCAAAAAAACCCTGAGCCTCTGTTAGAGATAACTGGCCACCTGCTCTCTGATATTACCGGCTACACAAAGCTGAAGGGAGAGGCCGGCAGTAGCTTGAAATGACAGAGATTCCAGTCATTCACGAATTTTATCAAACTGAACATGATATATAATACGTTTCTCTATCTTCTACATACAACAAGATCTTTCATATGTAAAATCCATCTGCTAATGATGATTGTTTCTTGTTTCTCGCAGCTCAAATACAAGGAAGATTACAATAAAAATGTGAAGGGTCAATGGTGCGAGACGCCATACTTTGACGTGGCCACCGCCAGGGTGGCAATGGAGAACTTAAGCCAAGTAAGAGCTTGCTGTCTCAGGTGAAGTCTTTTCAGTGTGGTATCAGCTCACATCTAACCCTCTGTGTCTAACTGTCGATCTCTTCTCTTTTCAGAGAAGATACACGCAACAATATGAGGACGAGAAAGATCAGATTTATTTCATGCAAACAGACACGCCCGTTTATGACACGAACAAGAAGGCTCGTATTGCTGCCAGTGAGGTAAGTCCGCACGCACACACAAAGGTATCAGAGTATTTTTATAGGTCCTGTCTCATGTGGAAGACACGACAGAGAGTTGACCCGTGTCTCAGAGCAGAGTGTGAGTCAACACACTGACGCAGGGACGCCCTGTATTGTGCCCACACATGCGCCGCATGACTGAGAGATCTACATTTAACTGATTCTTACAGCACGACTCCAGCGTGCAGTTTCACAAGTAACTAAATACCAGACTATGTGAGGAGACTCGTCAGCTACTGTAAACCTCCACCCACATATTCACACATAATGCAAACACGTCATTTTAAGAAACGATAGACACACATGCTTTTGCACCATGACTGACTCTACCGACGTCATGTTCTGTGAGTCAGCGTATATAACCCGTATCGATTGTTTTCTTCTCACTAACTTTTCTCTGTTGTTTTTGTTTTCAGGTCCAATACAAGAAGGAATACGACAAGAACAAAGCGCAGTCTGACTACAACACGCTCCCCGCCACAGAGAATCCTCTCCTCAGACAGCTCAGATACGCCGGCACCATCCTCAGTGATGTAGGTGTCTGAAGAACACAATTCACCATTACGGCTGGTTTTATGAGGAACAATAGACGATATTTTGTGTAAAAACAAAGATAAATCTTGGGAGCACCATTACTGCTGCAGCCCAATCGCCAGAATAAATGTTGGCAGTGAATGTTTCTGCAAACCGCTTATTTGTAACATTTAGACGTTCAAATGACGCAAATGTGTTGAAACTTAACGTGCCTTGCTTTTCAACAGCACTATGAGTAATGTGTGATTCTGTTTAGGGATAAAAACCACCTGGTTATAGTTAGGAAACGATCATGTTTTGGCCTAAATACGTATTTTTGGTGGCACAATCTCTACTGGAAACACAGTGATGTCTCTGTAATGCCCTGGCCACACTGCCTGCGTGAGCAGCATGTGACAGCTACCTCACTGGACTGCTGCAGAGCTGCTGCAGAGCTGCTGCAGAGCTGCCTGCTGCTATAACCACTATATTTCTACAATTAAAAGCTGGTACTCCACAAATTTTAGCCACAGCAGTGTCTACAACACTGCCTGCAAATATTTATAATAATAACGTCATTCAAAAAGCACCTTTGAAAACAGTTTGACAGACAAAGCAAAGGCAAGAGCTCAGGGAATAATGAAAACAGTAACAGGTAATCTAACAAGACGACGATGATAAAAAGCCTTGTGATAACAAATGAAGGGATTCCGTCCACAGAAATGTTGTCAGAGGACTTTTATTTTGAAACAGAAACAAGTAGTGTCAGTGACAGTCTCCATGTCTGTTTCCTGTGTGGACAGAGATGTTGCTTGCATGAATTTGCAAATTTCTCTTGATAGACCGTTAACTAAAAAATGAGGTGACTAAAACGATCGAGGTGGTTTTGGGTGTCATTTAGAGTGTGTGACATGAAGCTCCTCTGAGTGGATTATCACATTAGTGGTGCTAATCGAACCATCAGGATTTGTCACTTGCTTGCGCAGTCAGATGATTGTGTTTTTGAGTGTTTGCTTATTTGAGTTGCCCATATTTGATATTTCTGTTCATCATTTGTTATTTATATTCTTTGCAGAAAGTATATAAAGCCAACTATGAGAAATCCAGAGGTTTCAGCATCAACTACTGCGACACGCCCAAGTTTCAGATGGACTCCGTACTTAAACAGTTCACTGACGTAAGAATCATAGATGAATTTCTCATTAACCGATCATATTATTGTTTTTCTCTTTTCAAAATATATTCATTTAGTTTATTGTTTTAGGCGCATTATAAAGATAAGTATGACAATGAGGTGAAGGGCCACTACATCGGCAGCTATGAAGACGTCTACATGCTTCACTGCCAGAAAGTTGAGGAAATGAAGAACGAGGTTAGTCTTTGTGCACTTTAATTTGATTTTTTTCTGAATCAAATCACTGGTGTAAGAATGCATTACACAGGTCAGTATATGTTTCCTCACCATCTGCATATTTTATCTTGCAGCAACAATATAAAGCTGAATACGAAGACATCAAAACAAGATGCTTCTTCCCTCAAACAGTCACGCCCGAGTATGAAGCAACAAAGAAGCTTGAACAGTGTAAAGATGTGAGTAGTGTTGGCTGATAAATTACTTCTTTGCAGTGAAACAGATTCATGTTTTGTTCTCTTATATTTGTGTGACAAAATGTTTCTGTTCTGCGGTTTGCAGAAAGTTTACCGGCAACATCCAGACAAAGTGAAATTTACACAAGTGGTGGATTCGCCAGTTCTGGTTCAAGCCGCCATCAACGCCAAACAGCTAAGTGACGTATGTATGACTGCACAGATCGCCTCCTTTTATGCGGAATATTTTAGAATTAATATTTGTGATGGGAAGACTAATTCCTTTCTCAGTATCAGTTCTTTCGAGTTTACACGCGTACATTTGTTGAACCTGTCGAGTTTTTGTACTTTTTGCAAAATATGACATACATTAAAAATAGTTTGTTAAAAAGATGTGGTCGTTCATTTTAGTACTAATTAAAATTGGCGCCAAAAATCTTCTAAACTTCCACTGGATTATCTCTGGCAGGTGATGTAATATTATCAGCATTGCTTTCATTTGAATTCTCTTTTACTGTATGCTCACATAAATCATAAAAGTGGCTCATGTAGGTCATTGCTCACAACCTTTTTTTTTAGAGTCCAATAATTGACTGAAATTGCTGCAATCACCCGCTAATGCTCGGGATCAAATTCTCCTAGATATGCAGATCACCTTAAAATGTGCCCAATCATCCACGTAGCCCAGCTGTCTTTCTGTGGGCACCATGGAAACTGGAGAGCCATCTCTCTGTAGTATAAATAGCAACAAGCATTCAGTTGGCCCAGAATAAACCCTGTGATCAGAGAGGGGCTGGGGAGGCAGGGAAAGGACCGTCAATACAGCTCACATTAAGTCCAGCTGATACACTGCTGCCCTCCTGTGACCCAAAATCAAACTACACTTGTCTGGAAATTAGTGTACAGTGAGCAGTATCCTATGAAAAGAGACAGAACTTAAACTTCACCAGTTGAAGTTGAGTTTTTCAGAATTCTCATGTTGAAATATGCGGATTGGGCATTATCTAACTAAAAATGCACACATTTGTATACAGACATATTAGAGTCAAACATTTTTAGAAGAGTGAATTTACATATCTTTTTAATCACTAAATCAGTAGCCATAAAAACTACATTTTTGCCTGTTTTAGGAATAAAATGTTCTCTAAATAATAGCATATAAATATGAAAAAAATGGAAAGTTTGGTGTATGTAAGTGATACTGAAGTGGAGATTTGTAGCCCAGAGTTTGAGGAAAGTCTAATCTTGGGAAAATGGCCTTTAAAGTTTCACATATTTTAGACCCAGACATTAAATTGGGTAAATATTTTAACTAATAGATATCACAATGAAACTTCCCCTATCGATTATTTACATTAATAAAATTATTTTTTTGTAATGCAAGTTTTCTGAAATCTAATGTTTAAATATGCAAACAAGGCATTATTTAATTAAATACGCACTATTTGCATACATTTCCAGAACAGAAATCTCAACTAAGATAGATCAGATCTTAATGAACAATCTTTAAAACAGCGAAAGTCAGTTTGGTGAATCATCATCAGCAGCACAAGAGAAACACAAACAATGCACAAAACCAAAACAAACACCTAAATGTGCATTTAAATATGACATGCTATGGAAGCAAAATAGCTCAAAATCTAAAAATTGTTCACGAGAAAAAAGTTTTCGTTGACAGTGTCTTAAATAACATTATTTCGCTGGTCTTTTTGCAGTTGAACTACAAAGAAAAGTATGAGGGCATGAAGTTCAAGAATAGTCTTCCCCCAGACTATCCCTTCTTCATCCAGTCCAGAGTTAACGCTTTCAACCTCAGTGATGTAAGTAACAACTCTACACCTAATGCTGTGCAAAGTTAATTAATGTCAACCTTCATTTGGTGTAGAAGTTTTAATTTTCTTAACGTCACTATTCTCTCTCGCAGAACTGTTATAAGTATGATTGGGAGAAATCTAAAGCGAAAAAGTTTGAGGTCAGGGGTGACGCCATCCCGATCCTTGCTGCCCGTGCTCACACAAACATTGCCAGTGATGTAAGTATGCCACAGTATCAACCTCTATGATTTTGTGATTGCTTTACTAACTTTATGTACCCAGTTTATTTTTGTATTGATCTTGTAATGGATCACTCTTTGCGCTTCTTTGCAGGTTAAATATAAGAAGGAGTACGAGAAGAAAAAAGGACAGATGGTCGGTGCCCTCAGCATTAATGACGATCCCAAGATCTTGCACTCAGTTCATGTGGCCAAAATCCAGAGTGACGTAAGTCATTAGCTTGTTTTATTACTAAATTACTAACATGTGCCTTAATACTCATTTATTAGAGCGCAAAGAAATGGCGCTCTTTTTTAAAATGCTTTATTTATTAACATTTTTTTAACATGCATTCAATCTCTCCACATACAAAGTTATGTTTAAATAGAGTTTGAATCTGAAATGTTTGGAAACACTGGGCAAGTGAGGCAAGACATAAAAAAAAAAAAATGTCTCATTCATTAAAAAGTCATTGAAATGTTGTGAAATGTTGTCTTTGGCAAGTGCACCAGGAGCCAAGGAAGCGGGATAAGAAAACAGTGTGTACAGTAAAATATAAAAGTTTTGAAATGTATGTGGAAACCCTGAAAATATTGGACAAAGCACATCAGATAAAGTGTGTTAGATCTGTTTCACTGGCCAAATAAACACAAGTTTTTCAGTTTATTTGAAGTCATATGGAGTATGGAAGGCACTCTTGAATAATCTTTTACTGATCTCTCAACAGCGTGAATATAAAAAGGACTATGAAAAGATTAAGACCAAGTATCACACACCGCTGGACATGATCTCTGTGACCTTGGCTAAGAAATCCCAGGGGATTGCCAGCATGGCCGGGTACAGGAGCATCAGCACCAACTTCTTCCTTCCCCCCGACAGTGTGCTGTTGGACTTGGCCAAGAAAGCCAACATCATCCAGAGTGACGTAAGTTTAAAAAGACTTTACAACTTTTCAAATTTATTTGTTTGAGTCACTTAGAAAGCGTTTATGGTTATCATGAGATCAATTCGGACGCCATTTTTATTTTGTGTGTGCGCTCGTGTGCATTTCTGCATCCCAGAATGAGTACAAGTCCGACTACAACAACTACACAAAAGGTTCCCCATGGATTCCCTTCGGCTCCTTGGACGTGGAAAAGAATAAAAAAGCTGCTGAGATCCTTAGTGAGGTATGTGTGCAACAGCATCACTTTAGTCTTTCTGTACACACTTTTCCCTCTTTACAAATGTCATCTTGACATCAACAAAACATGTATGATAGTTGGTGGGATATGCGATAATGTATTTAACTTGTTTACTACAGAAAAAATACAGACAGCACCCGGACAAGATCCCCTTTACCTCTATTGACGACCACCCCGTCATGATGCAGGCCAAAGTCAACCAGCTTCAGAGGAGTGATGTGAGTCTGCTTTCACTCTCAGGGTCAATTAGAAATCTCTGCACAGTTGATATATATATATATTTGAATACCAAACATGTAACTTCTGCCTGTGTTGCTTTCTTTTCTTGCAGCTGTTTTACAAGAGAGGTCTGGAGGAGATCCATCAGAAGTACTCGCTGCCTCCTGATGTCCCCGAGTTCCTCCAGGCCAAGTGCAATGCGTACAATCTCAGCAAGGTAAGGCTAAGAAATACTAAGAGGTCGCTATTTTGAACTACCTATACCAAATGTTTTCTTATAGGATAAGTTAAAATTAATTTGCTCGTTAAGTGCCCAGTAACACAGTAAGAGCAGATGCCCCATGTACATGTCATCATGTCAAAGGCAAAAAGCAGAGTGGATCCCAGGGGACTTAGTGGCTTATCTGTCCCTACAGGTCCACATTACCTAATGTGGTAATGTTTTAATATCCAAATGCTATAAATGTAATTTTATTTAAATGTATAAACAATTTGTCAATATCAAGCCATCATTTAAAATGTTTTTAATTCTGCTTCCACTATGTTCAGAAGCTACACAAAATCTCGTGTCATCTGCAAACAATCAGTTTTAGCATTTTGGACACTTTGCAAATCTAAATAATGTACAATATAAAGAATTTAGGACCCAGCACTGAACCTTGTGGAACTCCACATGTGACCCTCACCAAGTCAGATTTGTGTAGCTATGTAGTAACGTATTTAGTGTTCATATCATGTGTTATTGTTTATATGTATATGTATTCTGTCTTTTCAGAACTACTACAAGATGGCCTGGCAGGAATTGATTGCTAAAGGTTATGACCTGAAGCCTGATGCTATTTCTGTTATTGCTGCCAAAGCTGCCAGACATGCTGCCAGTGATGTAAGTTTCCTGCTCCACTCAGAGCCGTGCTCAAACTTCCTTTTAACCTTCTTTTTAGCAGATATATTGTGCTTGTTGCACATCACTTATTTGTTAAAATTCACAATAATAGAATAACTTTTAATTTGAGAATTTGAGAACCCAGAAGGATACCATTATTGAAAACTGTGTATGTTTTGATCCAATATGCTTGTCTAAAGAATGTATTTTTTGTTTGCCTCTCTACTTTTTTTTAGCCCTATTTTATTTGATCTTTTTAAATTTATTTTATCACCCCCCTTTTTCCACTTATTTATTTGTTCATTCTATTTTATTTTGATTTATCTTTTTATTCAATTTATTTATTTATTACCTATTTATACCCCCCTTTTATATGATTTAAAGGTCTTCATGTTTATTATACAATAAAAAAGAGAATTACAAAGAAAAAAAAAATCACATTAAACTTTTGTACTTAACACTAGAGGCTTGCTGCTAAAGAGTAAAGGCTGCATGTGTTTTCTTTGATCCTGGGGGTGTTCAACACTATAGATCTGTTTGAAACAGCAAAATAAAATGCATCCACTTAAAAACTATTTAAAGGCTAAATAATTACAGATACTTTATGTCCTTTAACCTCTAGGTCCAGTATAAAAAGGCTTACATCAAAGCCAGAGGCCACCATGTCGGCTTCCGCAGCATCCAGGATGACCCCCTGCTGGTTCACTACATGCATGTGGCTAAGATGCAGAGCGACAAGAACTACAAGAAGGACTACCACAAGGTCAAGCTGAAGTATCACTCTCCAGTGGACATGCTGAGCGTGGTTCATGCCAAACATGCCTCCGCAGTGCAGACTTTTGCTGGCTACAAGCAGGACAACCATAAGTACTGTCTTCTGCCTGACGCGATGAGTCTGGACCTTGCTCGCACCATGAACTACAATGCCAGTGATGTAAGTTTAATTTCCTTTGAGGGACTTTTGTGTCATAATGTAGGTTATGGTGTTTCTCTAGGTCTGATAATCTGCATTTCTCGTGTCTTTTTTGCTTTACAGTACAACTATAAACAAGATTATGAGACCTCCGTCAAGGGAATTGGCTGGGTCCCCATTGGGTCACTGGATGTGGAAAAAGCCAAGGTTGCAGGAGCAGCTCTTGATGAGAAGAAGTACCGCCAGCACCCTGATACCTTCAAATTCACCAGTGCCATAGACTCCATGAGCATGGCGCTGGCTAAGACCAACGCCAAGATCATGAATGCGGTGAGGAGGAGGAATCTGAGTGACTTCTTCAAAGAGAACCGGGGTTATATGAATAACCTTAAGTTTTTCAAATGCATTTTTGGTTAGAAGCCTGAATTAAGGTCTGTGGTTAACACAAGCTGAAGAGACTTTCATGTTTTTTCCTGTGACATGAAATATGTCAGCAAATACCCCACTCACAAACTCTGAAGCTTTGATGCGTCTTTAAAATGGTGGTTGCTGACAAGTGGCTAAATGAGAGTACAGAACGCCATCACATCAAGCTGCGGCGAACACGGCTTTATAGCCTCATTGCTGTGGTGACACATCAGTAGCGTAGTTCGTTTATAGCCTAACATTAGCTTTTTTACTTATGGCGAATTACATTTAGGCTTCATAAATCCTAAATGTGATGTGTTACCATCATCAACGTTTGTTTACCACAGAGCTTATTTCGTACAGTAATCCAAAGTACAGTGAAACATTCCCACTGGCAAGCCAGTGGGAATGATTTATTTAAAAAGTCCCTTGACAGTAGGTCTCACACCCATTTACATACAAAAACACATAACAGCAAAATAAAATGGACTGTTTCAAAAATGACACCATAGATGCTTCAGTTCGGCTCCTCTGCATCTCCTGCCGTGATGTCCCCTAGATAAATGCGAGTGACATAATTTGACTGAGACCAAACTTGGACCCAAGTTGCTACCAAACAACACAACTCTAGTGAAATGGTTAGTTACATATATTTTCAGCATTGTCCCTAATTATCCATTTGAATGCTTACAGACACAATATAACAGAGGATCATCTTTCTAAATAAAAGTCCATCCTAAGTCGCAGGCTCGTGGTTATACATCCCATACGATTGTCTTTTTTTGATGAGGGAACCAGGGCGAAGCTAACTTCCTGGTTGGCCAACAGAAAACTTATTCCCTGGGGTACTCTATTTGCTCTAATATAAATCTCGAAGTCCTTGAATTTCTTCTCAGAATAGACATAAATTGATCTCTTTATTGTTCTTATACAGAAAGAGTATAAGGCCAGCGGAGAGAAGTTCATGCACACTTATCATCTCCCTGCTGATGCCCCTGAACTGATGCAAGCCAGATACAACGCCGTCAACATCAGCCAGGTTGGTTGCAGATTCCTTTCTAGTATTTTCCAGCCCTTGTGCACATGCAGAATGTAATATAAATAAAATTGTTGCTAATTCTGATGATTTTCTTTAGAATTACTACACCTATGCTCATCGTAAAGATCTGCTCAAAGGACATCACGTGAAGGAAGATGCCATTCCCATCATTGCAGCTAAATCTGGCAGAGACATTGCCAGTAATGTAAGTTGTGAATATGCTGAAAATAATTATATTCAAATTATTTGTGAATTCAATAATGTTATTTATGCCTGATGTTTTTCTTTAAAACAGTACAAGTACAAGCTGGCGTACGAGAAGGCCAGAGGCCACCATGTCGGCTTCCGCAGCCTCCAGGACGACCCCCTGCTGGTTCACTACATGCAGGTTGCTAAAATGCAAAGTGACAAGAACTACAAGAAGGACTACCACAAGGCCAAGCTGAAGTATCACTCCCCAGTGGACATGCTGAGCGTGGTTCAGGCCAAGCACGCCTCTACTGTTCAGACGATGGCTGGATACAGGAAAATCCCTCACAACTACCTCCTTCTGCCGGACAACCTTCACCTGCTGCAGTGTCGCAGCATGATGGAGATTCAGAGTGATGTATGTTCTGTTACCGTGATGTTATGGTAAAATAATTTACCCTTTGCTAAATTCCAACCCACGCACACACACCATAACACAGCATCAGCCAGCTCTGACCAGGCTCTGACAACTATACAGCTGTGCTCCATGGACTCTCATGCAACCAATTCTTAGTCATTGCAGTATGTGCAGATGAACAGTGTTTTGCTTACCCTGAAGCTCCCCACTTGTACGGCAAAAGAGATCAGGTTGCTGGCAGCATGGGAGGAAGCAACATTCATCTGCACACACTGTGATGACAAGGAGCTGGTTCAAAATCAGCAAAGATTTCCTTAGATTTCATTGTTGTTTGTCTATTTCAGCAGGTGATGTTGCGGTTTCCTTTTACACTGTGATCTCTTTAGAAATGGCTCCTCACTTTTAAGATAGTGGAGGTTCTGATACTGACAGCATGAGGGGAAAAAGCTCTGTTCATCTGCACACACTGTGATGACAGAGGGCTGGTTCAAATTCGACAGTTTCCCTTTAATATCATTGTTTTCTGCCTCCATCGCCAGATGATGTGGTGATTCACTTTTACACTGTGATCTCTTGAGAAAGAGTTTCTATCGTTATCTTTATATTGTCTGTAGTGAGTTTGACTTTCTGAATATATCCTTCAAATGCATATTTAAGATCATCCTGTTGGCTTCACTTTTAAATCACTTTTTCACTTTTTCCGAAAATTAGATATTTCTTTTGGGATTGCGGTTCGACATTGTGTGCCTCATTACTTGTTTTGACATCTTGACAGACCAGTACAAAGGGACGGGACTTAGCAAAGGGTCAATTCATGCATATATAAGTAAATGCATTATATACACAGTAGCAAAGCCATTTGTGCACTGATAACAGTAAACTCTTACATTTTTTTTGACATGTTTTACTCCATAAACCCACAGAATGTCTACAAATCAGATTACAACAGCTACAGTAAAGGCTTAGGATGGGTGCCTATTGGGTCTCTGGATGTGGAGAAAGCCAAAGCAGCTAAACATGCGCTGGATGAAAGAGGTTACCGCCAGCATCCCAGCACTCTCAAATTCACAAGCAAGACGGATGCTATGAACATGGTTCTGGCTATGGGCAACACGAAGACGCTGGACAACGTAAGATTGTCTTCTGTTTATAGAAGATGCTAGTCTTTTCATCTCTTAAACTTTGTTAAAATATTGATGCATATTCGACCAAAATATCTGTGACAAGAGCCTTGATTTACTTTTCTTTTTCCTTCCTTGTAGACTTCATACAGAGCTTCAGGTGAGAAGTTCGTGCACACCTATAATCTGCCAGCTGACTGCCCTGAGTTCCTCCAGGCCAAATTCAACGCCCAGACCCTCAGCGAGGTTAGAGCACAATGTATTTGTTCAAAATCAAAGTTAGATGCTGTTTTATTAGCCAGTTGTTCAAGTTAAAGGAACATGAATTATCTGAAATGCCAAGTGTATATCAGCATCATCTGTGTACAAAACATTATCGTAACACTTTTCCTGTTTATCCACAGAGTCACTACAAGCACAAATGGCTGCAAGATATTGCCAAGGGATACGACATGAAGCCGGATGCTATTTCCGTCCTGCACGCCAAGCATGGCAGACATATTGCCAGCAATGTATGTAAATCAGAAATCTACACAACACCAACTCCATTCAGCATGTTTCTTCGTGTAACTGAAACAGTTTTTATTTGTTTTATGTAATTATGTAACATTTATTGAAACAGGGAAGGCCATTGAGAGTAAGCTCTTTTTTTTTTTACAAGGACCCCCTGATAACGTTACATATTAAAACAACAAAAGCACACTGCAGTATACGTCAACAAAACATTAGAAATGTGGCCTATACTGAAGTGCACATTAAAAGCAAAAACACACAATAGCCACTGCATACATCAACAACACATCAACACATGGGGCCATATCACTCAAAGAAAACACATGCACTCATTGTGCTCTGTGTTAGTCAAAAGAGATTTAAACAGATAAGGAGGGATTAGCGTGTCTAATTTTAAGAGCTTCTGCAGGTTGTTCCACTTGTGTAGGGCATAATATTTAAAAAGTAAAAAAGGTCAGAATTGCTCGCACTCTTCAGGGCTCCAGGTAATCACTTGTTAAATGCACCAAAGTGACATTTATAGCAAGACTGCTCTTCATCAGACCAGATTTACATTGGCAGATGACTATGACACAGACTATCATCAACAAGTAGCTAACTCCTTTTTAATTTTCTTTCAGGTCCAATACAAAAAAGCCTATGAGAAGGCCAGAGGCCACCATGTCGGCTTCCGCAGCCTCCAGGACGACCCCCTGCTGGTTCACTACATGCAGGTGGCTAAAATGCAGAGTGACAAGAACTACAAGAAGGACTACCACAAGGCCAAGCTAAAGTATCACACCCCAGTGGACATGATGAGCGTGGTTCACGCCAAGCACGCCTCTACTGTTCAGACGATGGCTGGATACAAAAACATCCCTCACAACTACCTCCTTCTGCCTGACAACCTGCACCTGGGGCGCTGTCGCAACATGAACGTCACGTCAAGTGATGTGAGTGGCTGACTTGACTTGACTTGTGTATTTGAGCATAAAAAACATGTTTGAAATGCAACTTCATTGATACTAAATTGTGTGCTTGATTTTCACATTTCGCCACCCTAGAATTATAAGGTTTTATCTGTGTTTTGAGTGGTTTTGAGATATTGAGTTAAGTTTTGCATTCAATTTTTTTTTTTTAATGTAAAACATACATATTACCATTTAATGCACTGTACTAGATTATAGCATAGAGCTAATTTGCACCTGCAGTTCCTCGGCAGGTCAGAGTAAATACACTGCACACTGACATGATGATGAGTTGTACATGAAGAAAAGGAAATAAAACACACAAGACAAAACTACAGAAATTACGCTTTAACTCTGGAAGACATATGCATCAAAACCTTATTGTCTCGTTCTTTTTTTCAGGTTGATTACAAGTCTGAATGGAATAACTACATCAGAGGTGTTGGATGGGTCCCTATTGGCTCACTCGCAGTTGAGACCGCTAAAGTTGGTGGTCAGATTCAGAGTGACCAAAGGTACCGCACTCATCCATCCAACTTCAAGTTCAGCAAGCTGATGGACTCCATGGACTTGACTCTGGCTACCGCCAACAACAAGATCATGAACAAGGTGCAGCTCGCTTAACTGATCTCTAGAAGAGAAATATTGTTGATTGTATCACCTAGATTTACAGATCTTGTTGAATTTCAAATGGCAAAAATAATGATTAAGGCTAAAAATAACCTTCTTACAGAAAATATTCAAAAATTGTTCAGTGTTTGAGAGGGGGGTTACCACCAAGAAAAGTTTATCAATCTGTGGAGTGAAGCCATGGAACAGTTTTAATGTGGAGTTAAAACAATGTCCAAACATAAATCATTTTTAAATAATGTATGAATTGATTTTTAAGAAGTGCAGGGATGAAGGGGTGGTTCGACAATCACCAGGTGTTTATAAGGCTTACTGTTTATTTATTTGGTTACTTAATATTTAATTTTTCCTAGTTAATCTTCCTCTTTTTTCTGTAAATAGTAATGCAAAAATGTGGATATTTGATATTTTGGGTATTTTTTGTGTGTATGAATGTTTTTTACAATCATTTCTTTGTTTGTTTCACATGTTTGAAATAAATCAAATCAAAAATATTTTTCACACCAGTCATCATTCATTTCTTTTTCTGCTCTCTTTATTCACAGAAAGCATACACTGCAGCTTGGGAGAAGGACAAACTAACAGTCCACATCATGCCAGATGCTCCTGAGATTCTTCTGGCCAAGGCTAATGCCCTCACCATGAGCAACGTAAGGCATTCAGTTACCTCACAAAATGTATATATTTTGTTCTTATTTTATTTTGTTCTGATTAATTTATATGTTTCCACAGAAACTTTACAAAGCTGGTGTTGTGGAGATGGCCAAAAAGGGCCACAACCTCAAAGGTGACGCCATCTCAATTTTGGCTGCCAAGTCCGGTACCAATATTGCCAGCAATGTAAGTTGGAAACAAACTCCTGCACTAAATTGAAAAGTTTGTCCACTTCAACCTATCATATATGGTAAACAAGTATTTCTTTGCTGTCACAGTACAAGTACAAGCTGGCGTACGAGAAGGCCAGAGGCCACCATGTTGGCTTCCGCAGCATCCAGGACGACCCCCTGCTGGTTCACTACATGCAGGTTGCTAAGATGCAGAGCGACAAGAACTACAAGAAGGACTACCACAAGTCCAAGCTGAAGTATCACACCCCAGTGGACATGCTGAGTGTTGTCCAAGCCAAGCACGCCTCTACTGTTCAGACAATGGCTGGATACAAGCAGATCCACCACAGCAATGCTCTCCTCCCTGATGCCTTGAACTTTGTGCTGGCTCGCAACATGAATGTCCAGTCTAGTGATGTGAGTTTGAAATGTTACCAGCTGTGCTCGGCCAACAATAATTGTATCCACTTTTAAATGCACATAACCATTAATAATTGTAGTGTGATCTGCTGATTCATGAGGTATTTTTTCCTTTTAGTGGGAATATAAATCTGAATGGAATAACTACATCAGAGGTGTTGGATGGGTCCCTATTGGCTCACTCGCAGTTGAGACCGCTAAAGTTGGTGGTCAGATTCAGAGTGACCAAAGGTACCGCACTCATCCATCCAACTTCAAGTTCAGCAAGCTGATGGACTCCATGGACTTGACTCTGGCTACCGCCAACAACAAGATCATGAACAAGGTGCAGCTCGCTTAACTGATCTCTAAAGTGAAGGGTCACAGAAATATTGTTGATCATATTTTTCATACCAGTCATCATTCTTTTGTTTTTCTGCTATCTTTATTCACAGAAAGCATACACTGCAGCTTGGGAGAAGGACAAACTAACAGTCCACATCATGCCAGATGCTCCCGAGATTGTCCTGGCCAAGGCTAATGCCCTCAACATGAGCAACGTAAGGGGAAAAATCAGCTGCTTGGATATCAGTGGTATCAATATTTGCTAACATCAAGGTATCAGCTGAAATAATCAGTCCCTCTAGGATTTAGTGATCTGTGGTGAAATTAGGCATTATCAGGCTGTAACAATCACAAAAACAGCCTTCACGATGCTGGATGGACCGAATAACACATTACCAAGTAGTATTGAAACTTTTCCAGTGAACCAATACCTGCATTTAGTTGTTCTTGTTCTCAGATTCACAGTATTTGTATAGTTTTGCTCACAGTCAATCACTGCAAGCACTCTTTGATTTTATGCAAGGTGTGATTGGCCCACCAGCTCCCACTATGCAACTGAATGGTCCTATTCACATTGGTAAACAGAGGAGGCAGCCTACGACACCACTTATCACCCACTTAAGCCGCATTTCAGAGAGAAAGAAGCTCTGACAGTCCGACATGTTTTTTTTAAAGTGAGGATTAGAATATGCTGTTAAAACCATTGCAGACTAATTGTGGCAGTTTTATGATATTAATTTAATTGTTTGAATACATTTTTGGGCTGATTATAGATGATTATTTGAGTTCCAGAGCTGAGAAACAATATCATAGGTAATGCTGTTATCACCATGAGATTTTAGAGACATACAGACCCATAATAATGAGCCCACATGAAGAAACCCCAGTTAATGATAGTAATGGCAAAAGTGGATGACTCTGAATATGACACAGTATAACATCACACAACTTATGAACCTGTAACACCAAAACATTAGTCTGTAATAAAAATATGCTGACAGCCAGCTCCCTCCGTTCATCCACTGCAGAAAGTCCAATAGCAAAAAAGTACATGACTACTTAAAGGAGAAATTTCATGTCTCTGTGGGACCTAAAGTAAAAATAATAAATCATTAATTGCTGTAACATCAGCATACATCACAACATACAGTATATCACAATACACATATGCAATACACATACCACATTAAACAAATACACATCCACCTATATCCCTTGGACATTTTCAGGCAATAAGCTGCGTGGTTTGCTTTAAACCAGCCCTTATGATGATCAGTTTGTGATTGTAAAAAATATCACTGTCATCTTAACTTCATGTGCCTTTTTCAGAAACTTTACAAAGCTGGTGTTGTGGAGATGGCCAAAAAGGGCCACAACCTCAAAGCTGATGCCATTTCAATTTTGGCAGCCAAGTCCGGTACCACTATTGCCAGCAATGTAAGTCGTAAAAGCCTCACTGTATTAAACCCATCTCCTAAAATTCATATTATAAAACAATACAGTCTTTGTGAATGACACAGTATGTGTTTGCTGTCACAGTACAAGTACAAGCTGGCATACGAGAAGGCCAGAGGCCACCATGTCGGCTTCCGCAGCATCCAGGACGACCCCCTGCTGGTTCATTACATGCAGGTGGCTAAAATGCAGAGCGACAAGAACTACAAGAAGGACTACCACAAGTCCAAGCTGAAGTATCACTCCCCAGTGGACATGCTGAGCGTTGTCCAAGCCAAGCACGCCTCTACTGTTCAGACGATGGCTGGATACAAGCAGCATAACCCCCACTACACTGTGCTGCCTGATGCCATGAACCTGCAACTGGCTCGCAACATGCAGTTCATTGCCAGTGATGTATGTAGAGAGTCTTAAAATAAATGATGTTTATTTGTAGAGGATTTTAAAACAACAATTTCCATGAATGCTACCACTGCTGTATGTGTCTTTGCTGCATTTGGACATTTCTGTTGGTCTTTTTTTCCCAGAATCAGTACAAGAGTGACTACGAGAGCTTCATGAAGGGAATCGGATGGGTCCCAATTGGATCGTTGGATGTTGAGAAAGCAAAAACAGCCGGCCGCATCCTCAGTGAGAGCCAATACCGTCAACATCCCAGCAATTACAAATTCACCAAAGACATGCACTCCATGGATTTGACACTGGCCACTGCCAACAACCAGATTATGAATAAGGTACAGGATACGACTTGCAGGAAAAATAGCGCAAATATCTCTCTTTAGGCATCTATGTCTAAGATATCAAACCAACAAATATGTTTGTTTTTAGCAATCCTACATTTCTGGCTGGGAGAAAGACAAGACTTCAATCCACATCATGCCTGATGCAATGGACATTGTTCTTGCCAGAGCAAACAAGAAGAACGTCAGTGAGGTACGGTGTGACACCTTTATTTTTCCCACACAGTTTTTCGAGATCTGTCATGATTTGTAATAAAAAAAAATCCCACAACACATACAGTATGGACTTTTTCTGGATGGATAAAAAATGTACATTCTCTCTTTCTTCAGAAACTCTATAAATTGGACAATGAACTGTCCAAGAAGAAAGGCCATAATCTTCGTGGTGATGCCATTGCAGTAAAGGCCGCCAAAGCCTCCACTGCTATTGCTAGTGATGTAAGTATCTGTGCAGTTTTAAAATCTCTCACATTTACTTACTCTCTGGGCAACGATGTGTCCTCAGCTGCTCCACTGTAACATGGGGGGCCTCAGGGATCAATCCTCGGTCCTGTTTTTTTTCTCTTCTGTGTATGCTTCCTTTTGGCCAGATAATCATTCACTTTGGTTGTATATCTTATAACTGTACACTGATGACACTCTATTATATATTTTAGCGAAACCAAATGACTTCAGCAGCCAAAACAAACTCTGCAATAGTATAACTGTTATGTAAGACTGGATGTTACATAACTCCTTGATCAACATCAGTCGTCTGGTGCAGTATTCTGATGCCTTTTTACAAGCATTTAAACCTTAGAAACCTGAGCAAATTGGTTTGACTGCTTTCGAAAACTTGTAATAAAGGCAATGAGCTACTTAGTATAAAATGTCACACAAGTTGCAAGAAATTAGTAAAAGGTTACAAGGAAATTATCCCAAAAAGGAGAGAACAAGAAAATGTTTAGAAAAGGATATGAAAAACAAGAGGAATGTAAAACGAGCTACATTTATATGTATTACACTTATATATTTAAATTATGTTATATTAAAATATACACATTCATTATTTGGGCACCTATCAGGGTCATTTCCCTTTTTACTACTCTTCTTTTTCTAATCTTCGGGAATTTTTCTTGTAAAATTTGTAATTATCTGCTCAATTTTTGGGGTTATGTCTTGTAAAGTCGCTCATTGCCTTCTTCTTTTGTTCTTAGAAAAAATCAGAACAATTTGCACAGGTTTTAAAGAAAACTAAACAAGTTTTGACAAAACTGAGTTTCTAAAATATTACAGAAAATAGCACAAACTGCATTTTTTCAGTGTAATGGCCCACTTGTAAAATGCCTTTTTTTATCACTATGTAATTTATATGTTTTTTTTGTGACATTGTTTTAATAGTTGACTGAGGGTTTTTACGCTACTATATTTATTATCTTGTGAAGTACTTTGTAAAGTGTTTTCAAAAGTCTATATAAATGAATCTCTATTTTTATTACTATGGCTTTACAGTAACCATAACGATCACTTGTTTTGTTTCTCATTTGCAGTACAAGTACAAGACAGGATACCGCAAGCAGGTCGGCCACCACATTGGTGCTCGCTGCATCCAGGACGACCCTCTGCTCATGCTGGCTCTGAACTCAGCCAAGATTGCCAGTGATGCTCTCTACAAGAAGGACTTCAACAAGTCCAAGACCAAGTTCCACCTGCCAGTGGACATGCTGGCCTTCGAACTGGCCAAGAAGAACCAGATTCAGGTCAACCACGCCAACTACATCACCCGCCTCCACAACTGGACTTGCCTGCCAGACTCCAATGATGTCGTCCAGGCCAGACATGCGTATGACATAATGAGTGATGTGAGTATGAATCCTTACAGTGGAAAGTTTTCATGTTTACAGCTGTATATTTTTCACGTGTTGATACATCTTTAACTTTAATAATGTCTTTTTGTTCTGTCCAGGCTGTGTACAAGGAGGATTTCAAGACGTTGCAGGGTGTTGGATGGGTGCCTATAGGTTCAATTGACGTTGAGAAGGCGAAGGCAGCTGCTGCAGCTCTGGCTGAGAAAGGCTACCGTCAACACCCAAGCAACTTCAAATTCAAACTCAGCACTGACGACATGTCCATGGTGCTGGCTAAGGCCAACGCTCAGGTTATGAACAAGGTATTTTTTTCAGTTATTGTTCCATGTTCATGCTGGGTTTTTTTAGAAACCAATCATACTTGTTTTGTACCTCTGCTGAAAGCATAGAAATCTGCCTTCGGGCTTTGTAATACAGTACTATTCTAATCCATTCAATATAATTTGGATCCAAAGTTAATGTGTACAAAACTGAGAAATGTTCCATCAAATTCTGTTGAAAACCTTCTCTGTTTGACTAGATTCGGTACAAAACGTCACAGTCAGGTGTTGTCTAATGTTATCAGCTGAATATTTGTCTTTGATCAGTTGATAAAATTATATATGCATGCCAATGAAATCTTCCAAATGTTTTATATATATATATATATATATATATATATATTTGGAAACTAAACCAATAAAATGTCTATAACCTACAGCAAGCTTACATTCAAGCCTGGGAGAAAGACAAGACAACCATTCATGTCATGCCTGATGCTATGGATGTTCAACTGGCCAAAGCAAACAAAACCAACTACAGTTTGGTGAGTCCTCAAACATTCTCAAAAAATGTTATGACTTTTGAAGCAAATTACTTAATGATACACCACTGTTTAAGAAAAGTGTTTAATGTTTTTGTATGTTCCTTCCTTACACAGAAAATGTATAAGCAGGCAAATGAAGATGCCAAGAAGAAGGGCTATGACCTGCGTAATGATGCCATTTCCATCATCGCAGCGAGGGCTACCAGGGATATTGCCAGCGATGTAAAATGATTTAATTTCCACTCTATACAAGTAGCACATTATGTTTGAAAAATTCTATTTTCATTTTATTCTTTTAGAGGTCTATCTTAGTCAAATGATTGTGCCATAGATTTGTTTGTTGTAATGTAATATACTATTTCGTGTAAATATTTTACATAAGTAACTACATAATTAATTGCTTAGTGTATACAGAAAGTGATATGCAGCAAACACAATATTACCATCAATATTATGGCATTACAGTAACAATAAAGATCGCTTGTTTTGTTTCTCATTTGCAGTACAAATACAAGACAGGATACCGCAAGCAGGTCGGCCACCACATTGGTGCTCGCTGCATCCAGGACGACCCTCTGCTCATGCTGGCTCTGAACTCAGCCAAGATTGCCAGTGATGCTCTCTACAAGAAGGACTTCAACAAGTCCAAGACCAAGTTCCACCTGCCAGTGGACATGCTGGCCTTCGAACTGGCCAAGAAGAACCAGATTCAGGTCAACCACGCCAACTACATCACCCGCCTCCACAACTGGACTTGCCTGCCAGACTCCAATGATGTCGTCCAGGCCAGACATGCGTATGACATAATGAGTGATGTGAGTATGAATCCTTACAGTGGAAAGTTTTCATGTTTACAGCTGTATATTTTTCACGTGTTGATACATCTTTAACTTTAATAATGTCTTTTTGTTCTGTCCAGGCTGTGTACAAGGAGGATTTCAAGACGTTGCAGGGTGTTGGATGGGTGCCTATAGGTTCAATTGATGTTGAGAAGGCAAAGGCAGCTGCTGCAGCTCTGGCTGAGAGAGGGTACCGTCAACACCCAAGCAACTTCAAATTCAAACTCACCACTGAAGACATTCCCATGGTGCTGGCTAAGGCCAACGCTCAGGTTATGAACAAGGTATGAAATCATCAATCTCCAACATGTAGGGGGGGCCATTAGCTCACCTGGTAGAATGAGCACAAGGCTCTATCCTTGTTGCAGTGGCTGCAGGTTTAATTTCAGCCTGCACCCTTTTACTGCATGTCATCCCCTTTCTCTCCCCCTGTTATGCTAATGCAGTCCTATCAAATAAAGCCAAAAGCCAACAAATAATCTTCAAAAAAAATCCTCAAAGTGTAGCATGTGTAATACAAAATAACTACTTGTACTGACATGATGAGGACATTGTCTCATAAAAATGTGTATCAGCAGAGTTAATAATGTAAATTCTCATGTTGTTGTTTTCTATGAATGCAGAAAGCATACGTTGATGCCTGGGACAAAGAAAAGTCGAAGATCCACATCATGCCTGACGCTATGGATGTTCTTCTGGCCAAAGCAAACAATGTCAACTTCAGCTATGTAAGTGGAAAATTAAACACACAAGGGTGAAACGACTCTCATTTAGGTCTAATGTTATATCAGTAATAAGTTGTTTTTTCATGGCAGTTTTTTAACAAGGCTACAAAGTTCTTTATTTTAAATTAGGGCTTGGAGATATGCTATGATTTTTCTGATATTTTCCTGTCATAAGTAGGTGTAAATACCTCTCAGTCGTACTTAGAAAGAGAAAAAGCATGTACTAATGTCTCTGGGGTATTTGTCTTTCATTACAGAAAAAGTACAAGCAGGCACATGAAGACGCCAAGAAAAAGGGATATGACATGCGTAATGATGCCATATCCATCATTGCAGCCAGGGCCTCCAGGGACATTGCCAGTGATGTAAGATGTTGGATTTTAACATTGAGAAACAGTAACATTATATTAATTACGGTGCATGTAACCATGGATTTTTGTTTTTCTTCAAGTACAAATACAAGACAGGATACCGCAAGCAGGTCGGCCACCACATTGGTGCTCGCTGCATCCAGGACGACCCTCTGCTCATGCTGGCTCTGAACTCAGCCAAGATTGCCAGTGATGCTCTCTACAAGAAGGACTTCAACAAGTCCAAGACCAAGTTCCACCTGCCAGTGGACATGCTGGCCTTCGAACTGGCCAAGAAGAACCAGATTCAGGTCAACCACGCCAACTACATCACCCGCCTCCACAACTGGACTTGCCTGCCAGACTCCAATGATGTCGTCCAGGCCAGACATGCGTATGACATAATGAGTGATGTGAGTATGAATCCTTACAGTGGAAAGTTTTCATGTTTACAGCTGTATATTTTTCACGTGTTGATACATCTTTAACTTTAATAATGTCTTTTTGTTCTGTCCAGGCTGTGTACAAGGAGGATTTCAAGACGTTGCAGGGTGTTGGATGGGTGCCTATAGGTTCAATTGATGTTGAGAAGGCAAAGGCAGCTGCTGCAGCTCTGGCTGAGAGAGGGTACCGTCAACACCCAAGCAACTTCAAATTCAAACTCACCACTGAAGACATTCCCATGGTGCTGGCTAAGGCCAACGCTCAGGTTATGAACAAGGTATGAAATCATGTTCAAATAATCATTTTGTATATTATCAAACAATTAAATCGACTTCATATGGATATGATAAGGAAATGACTTAATCATCAGAATGCTTACTTTCAGAGTTCATAACGGAAATAAATTCTCGTATTCTTGTTTTCTATGACTGCAGAAAGCATACGTTGAAGCCTGGGACAATGAAAAGTCGAAGATCCACATCATGCCTGACGCTATGGATGTTCTTCTGGCCAAAGCAAACAACATTAACTACAGCTATGTAAGTGGAGAATTTAAAAGTTATGTTGGGAGAGCTAGCTGTGTATATAGATTATTTTCAATTGCTCCATATGAAATTTAACAAATGTGATATTATGTAAAACTTTATGCATTGAACCTCTCTGAATTGATTGCATTTGTTTACAGAAACTGTACAAGCAGGCAAATGAAGAAGCCAAGAAGAAGGGCTACGATTTGCGCAATGATGCCATTTCCGTCATTGCAGCCAAGAAGGCCAGGAGTATTGCCAGTGATGTAAGTGTTTCATGTCACATATATAATGAAAAGTAAAAAGTTAATGTAAATCATTATTATTATAAATGTGCTATGCATTTTACCCTGTGCAATTATTTTTAGTTTGCTAAAAGATTATTGTAAAGGAATAATTTTATTTTACCCCTTTATTTTACATGGCACTTTTACCAAACATTTCAATTCAGTTTTAAATGAATATTTTTATTTATCTAGCACCAAATCTTAACAAAAGCTATCTCAGGATACTTTTCAGGTGTAGCAGGTCTAGGTCATACTCTAATTTATACTTTAATTCACAGAGATCCAACAACTGAAATGGTAATTCTCACAAAGAGCAAGCATGTTATGAGTCAGTGGCAAAGAAAAACTTCCTTTTAAGAGGCAGAGACCTCAAGTAGAAATCAGACTCTTTGATGGTCAGCCCTCTGGCAAGAGAGAGGAGAAACAAAGATGCACAGTAACAACAATAATAACACGAATAACTGTACTGACAGAAGAGATATGAGTATTAACAATTACAGTAGTATATATATTAAAGAATAATAATTCTAGTAGCAATAATAGCAGTTATAACAGCAGTAATGATAACAGAAGTATGACTAATAATAATAATAAAAGTAGCAGTGGGCATCAACGGCATAACGGCAGCAAGTGCTGCCACAATCTAAGAAAATTACATGGCAAGAAAGCCTAATGACTCCTGGGAAGAGGCCAAATTAGTAACATGCTTTATTGCAGCATGAGAGAAAAGAGGAGAGAAGAGGAAAGTGCAACAAAGACTGTCCCCCAGTAGTTGAGGCCTACATATCAGTCTCACTAGGGGCTGGTTTAAAGCAAGCCTGAGCCAGCCCTAAATATAAGCTTTAATAAAGAGGAAAGTCTTGAGAAAAAGAGGAGCTAGGTTTATCTTAGGAAGTCCCCCAGCCGACTACAGTTATAGCAGCCTTACAAGGGGCTTATTCAAGGCAAGTCTGAGCCAGCCCCAACTATAAGCTTTATCAAAGAGCAAGGTCTTGAGCCTACTTTAAACTGTGGAGATGGTGTCTACCTCTTGAACCAAAACTGGAAGATGGTTCCACAGGAGAGAGGCTTGATAGATGAAGGCTCTGGTTCCCATTCTACTGTTATTCTAATCAATAATTATTTCATTTTTTTTCCAGTACAAGTACCATGAAGGATACCGCAAGCAGGTTGGCCACCACATTGGTGCTCGCTGCGTCCAGGACGACCCTCTGCTCATGCTGGCTCTGAACTCAGCCAAGATTGCCAGTGATGCTCTCTACAAGAAAGACTTCAACAAGTCCAAGACCAAGTTTAACCTACCAGTGGACATGCTGGCCTTCGAACTGGCCAAGAAGAACCAGATTCAGGTCAACCACGCCAACTACATCACCCGCCTCCACAACTGGACTTGCCTGCCAGACTCCAATGATGTCGTCCAGGCCAGAAAGGCATATGACCTGCAGAGTGATGTGAGTGTAACTCCCCGTGCTGATTGGTTTCTTTCAGTCTTGATTTCATTTTCATGCCACCAAGTATGTCTGGAATTTAATTTTGCATTACTGTTTATCCACAGGCTGTCTACAAAGCTGATCTGAAGTGGCTCCAGGGCCTGGGCTGGGTCCCCATAGGTTCCCTTGATGTGGAGAAAGCCAAGAAGGCTGCAGAAGTCTTGAGTGAGAGGAAGTACCGCCAGCACCCCAGCACGGTTCCCTTCACCAGCACCACAGATGCCATTAACATTGTGCTGGCAAAAAACAACGCTCTGACCATGAACAAGGTTAGAATTTATGGTTTTATTTGGCAAAGTACAAATGTATTTCGGTGTGAAAGTGCCTATAGTACATAATGGGTATGTTGATAAACAGTGGGATCTCCGAGTCAATAGAATCAAGTTACATTGTAATTATTTGCGGTTTGTTCCAGCATCTCTACACTGAGGCATGGGAGAAGGAAAAGACCAAGCTGCACATCAAACCTGACACTCCTGAGATCATCCTCTCTCAGCAGAATGCTATCAACGTGAGCAGGGTAAGTATAATGATAAGATGGTCCCTGCACATGTTATACTGAAAAGCTTTTCAGAATTAAAGGTGTAGTATGTAAGATTTAGGGGCATCTATTGACAGACATGGAATATTATGTAACAGTTATGTTTTCATTAGAGAGTAATTACCCGAAAAATAAGAATCTTGTTTTTGTTTCCTTAGAATTAGATGTCTACATACGGAGCAGGTCTTCTTTCACAGAGTCCGTCATGTTGTTTTTGCAATAGCCCACAACAAATAATCCATACACTGGGTCTGGATAGCAAAGGCCCCCAGGAACACAGCTTAGCACTGACTCCATTTTTTCTCAGTGTACATTGGTGGTGTTGCAGCGAAAAATCCCCTGTGGCCCAAAAAGCATTTTCCTTATAGACTATAATTATAAAAGAGACGTCTGTTAGACTGTAAACAGGACACCACAAACTGCAAACAAGGTCAATTATGACTCTTTCTATTACGAATCTTTGATCAATGGAGATTTTATATTTGTAAAAGTTTTCTGGAGCCAAGAAAAGCAATTTAGAGAAACACCAAGTCAAGTTGAAAAAAAGAGGGAGAGGTTAGACTTGTTTTTTCTTATTTTGGACTTGATGCCCATGCATTTTTAAATTACAATCTTCATTGGGGCATGGAAAGACAAGTGGCAGCTCACAAATATACCAAGACTGATGTCAGGTGCCAGGCAAACAGAGTAGCACTAGATAATTGCTACAATTGCAATCAATAAATATAAGACATCCCTCTGTCCTGAGACCCTCACAGCAGATAAGTCAAAGCCCCCCCCCCAAAAAAAAATCTTTAACGGGGAAAACATGACAGAAACCTCAGGAAGACCAACTGAGGAAGAATCCCTCTTCCAAGAGGGACAGACATGCAATAGATGTCCTGTGTACAAAACAGATCAACATAATAAAATTATTGTAATAAAAATGACAATATAACCACTGCGCATATTCAGCGAGCCACATATCAGGGAATTAAACCTACCAGCTAGTAACCATTTTTGGTGTATGTGCCAGAAAAGCAATGGACTCAATAGGCGCCATCCGTTTGAGATCGTCGTCCACTGAATCTTCAGTTGGTTGCAGTCTGCCAAATCACAGAATCACATAGATGCCTCTAAATTCTACACACTAGACCTTTGATTGCCATAATTTTACCTCTAATTGTCAAAACTGTTAACTTAACTTTTCATATCTATCTTACTTTTCAGAAACTCTACAGACAAGGTTTTGAGGCGATGATCAACAAAGGTTATTTCCTCCCTGGGGATGCAATCTCCGTCAAGTCTGCTAAAGCCTCCAGAGACATCGTCAGCGATGTGAGTGACTCATACTGTTCCGAACATGTTACATGATTAGCTTGCTGGTATTCAACATAATGTGAGAGGTGTTGCAGTTATAACATGAAACATTTTCTGCTGATATCATCAGTACAAGTACAAGACAGGATACCGCAGGCAGGTCGGCCACCACATCGGTGCTCGCTCCGTCCAGGACGACCCTCTGATCATGCTGGCTCTAAACTCAGCTAAGATCGCCAGTGACGCTCTGTACAAGAAGGACTTCAACAAGTCCAAGACGAAGTTCCACCTGCCAGTGGACATGCTGAATCTTGAGCTGGCCAAGAAATGTCAGATTCAGGTCAACGATTTCAACTACAGAACTCACCTGCACCAGTGGACATGTCTGCCAGACTCCAATGACGTTGTCCAGGCCAGGAAAGCCTACGACCTTCAGAGTGATGTGAGTCCTCCTGTGGCATGTTCAACATATCTCAGCATATACCAACTTGACTTGCTTTACATGTATGTGCTTTTCCAAACAGGCCGTATACAAGGCTGACATGGATGAGGTCATAGGCGTAGGATGGGTCCCCATCGGTTCAATTGATGTGATGAAGGCCAAAAATGCTGCAAAAATTCTCAGCGAGAAAAACTACAGGGTGAAACTCGACGAACAGAAATACACGACCGACATGTCCTCCATACCCATGGTCTTAGCCAAAACAAATGCTGAAATCATTAACAAGGTAAAGGATATCACATCCCTCTTTTACAACGTTTTTGCATTTTTGTTCCATCTTTTCCTGTGGGGTGGTGCATGACAAATTTTAAGTATTTATGATAAGTTTTTATTTGTCCTTGGTTAACGATATTGTTTAAGAAAGTTGTAACAAACATCTCAAACTAATTTCTTAAGCCGTTCTACAGTCCCATGGATCCTTAAAAAGTCTTAAAAGGCATTGAATTCATTAAAGATTAGGCCATAATTGGTATTGAAATGTCTTAAATTAGTCTTTCATAAGTATTAAAAATGTTTGGGACATGGAAGGTCTGAATCCTTTTTTCTTGTGTTGCATTTTACTGTGTCAGAATAATTGGTAACATCTGTCTATCTATCTGTCTATCTATCTATCTATCTATCTATCTATCTATCTATCAATCTGTCTATCTATCAATCTGTCTATCTATCTATCTATCTATCTATCTATCTATCTATCTATCTATCTATCTATCTATCTATCTATCTATCTATCTATCTATCTATCTATCTATCTATCCATCTGTATTTTTTTAACATTTGGTCAAAATTGTCCATCATCACCGTTTTGGTTATTTTTTTTGTTTTGTTATGTCAGTTATTGTAAAATTGGTATTAAATTTCATTCAGAATGGCATTAAAAAGTTTAAGTCCTATTCCTTGAGCGTCACCTTATAGAGCAGGTGCACATTACATATGGGCATAAAATGAAGTATTTAAAGAGATACCCTAAGGACAGTGCTTGAGGTGAAATTATGCAACTTGTTTTTGTTTTTTGTTTTTTTTTAAAGAAAATGTTAAATAAATATAATTCATGCAACTGACTGGTTTTTACTATTCATGTATTTTTTTTTCTTCTCTCACCACAGAAAAACTACATTGCCGCCTGGGAGGCTGACAAGATTAAGACCCACGTAACACCTGACCTTCCTGAGATTCTGCTTTCCAGAGCCAATGCTTACAACATCAGCCACGTATGTTTTGTCTGTTTTTACTTGAGCGAGCGACCTACATCCATAGTAATGAATATTAGTGTTACAGGCATCATGATTTTCAATTTCATAATGAATCTATTTTCATTTCTCCCTCAGAAAAATTACAGGGAAGGTGTTGAGGCGATGTTCAGAAAGGGCTATAACATGAAAGCCGACGCTATCTCTGTTATTGCCGCCAAACGTGGAAGAGAAATCATCAGTGATGTACGTAATGCACATTAAGATTTCTTTTTTGTTTGATATTGACTTGTGCTTATTTGTGCAGTATTCTGTTAATTATCACCTCAATGTTTCTCTTTGCACAGTACAAGTACAAGACAGGCTACCGTAAGCAGGTCGGCCACCACATCGGTGCCCTCAGCGTCAATGACGACCCTCTGATCGTGCTGGCTCTGAACTCAGGCAAGATCGCCAGTGACGTTCTGTACAAGAAGGACTTCAACAAGTCCAAGACCAAGTTCCACCTGCCAGTAGACATGCTGAATCTTGAGCTGGCCAAGAAATGCCAGATTCAGGTCAATGATTTCAACTACAGAACTCACCTGCACAACTGGACCTGTCTGCCGGACTCCAACGATGTGGTCCAGGCCAGAAAGGCGTACGACCTGCAGAGTGATGTGAGTAATAAGAAATTTTTTAGACTTTGTTTGGTGACGACTGCAACATGGTGTCTGTAACTCCTTAAAGAAGTCTTAAAATGTTTTAAATTAAAATTTTCTAACTAAATAGTCAATAAATAGTCATACATTTCAAATTTGTGATGTCTTAATTACCACAAACATTTTTTAAAAATTAAATGTATTCATGTGTAAGTTCTTTTTTCTTCTTCACAAAATTATTTAAATGTTTACTTAAGTATTTTTCAAATTGGACCCTTCTCTACCCATGATTTTGAAGTCACAAATTGGAACATTTTTTCAAAATGGAGTTTATATTCTGTATGGTGTGTCAGAAAAATAACTCCTTCTGAGTCTCTCGTTCCTTTTGGTAACAAAAATGACCTTGAAAAGGTCTTTAAAAGCTTTAAACTATAAGCGTCTGGCACCTGTTTTCCTTTTTTTAATTTTTGTTTTAAAAGAATCAATGTGACTCCTTTTTTTTTTCTCCCGCTGTGACTCGCAGGCTGTTTACAAGGCCGACATGGAATGGATCAAGGGAACAGGTTGGGTGCCAATTGGTTCGATTGATGTGGAGAAAGCCAAGAAAGCAGCAGAGATCCTGAGCGACAGGAAGTACCGTCAGCATCCCAGCAATTTCAAATTCACTGCCAACACAACTGACATACCATATGCCCTCGCTCAGGCCAATGCCCATACCATGGACAAGGTACATAGCACATGTTTGTTTTTTTTAATATGCTGAAAGTGTTATAACAAATATTTGGCTAAATGTTTTTATTTGACACTAAAGGCAAAAGTTGTGTTTGCTAATAATAATAATCTTCCATGACTCGGATAAAGCCATGTCTCTCTTGTTAATCTGCTGTTTACAGAAAGCGTACACCGCTGCCTGGGATCAGGATAAGATCAACATTCACGTCATGCCTGACACCCCAGAGATCGTCCTGGCCCAGCAGAACAAACTCAACACCAGCCGGGTAATTAAGTGTCTCTTTATGTCGTAATGTAACTAATTAGTACAATTATAATATCAGTTACTTGCTTTTCATATCTTTATTAGTTAATTTTGCCAAAGTGTGAAGAATTTATGATTATGGAAAGTTATTGTTGACTTTTTAAGCACATTTAGTCTAAAGGAAGCTGTCTGCTCTATATGTACTGGTATTTGGTATTACTGGTGGAGTGCCAGTTTAAAACGTGCGTGTTGGGAACAGCGTGCTCGCTTGATTTGTGGTATCTGTTGCAGATTTTTTCAAGAACAACTCATTCCAACAACTTCATTCTCAACACTTCCCTTAAATGGTGCAAGTGCATCAAAATAATTTATAAATGTTGACACAAAATCATGACTATTTGTTATGTTTTTTAAACTAGAAGGATTTTCAAGCTAAATTTATCAACAACCGCTTGCGTATCTTCTCTCTAACAGATTTTTCTAAGAGTGAATTAAATATTTGGGGACATTTTAATATATAAGAGTGAATTTATTGAATTGTAATTTTGAAATTATGAAAAAGACATTTTTTTTACAAACTTAATATTTCAGTATAACCAAAAGGAGACCATTGACATGTGAAGTAATTTTTGAGACACTACACTTTATGAGAGTAAAGTTATTCAATATTTTTATAAATTTTGTTTTAGTGTTGCATTTAACCAGGAATACTCCTATTGAGATTCAGAACCTATTTCACAATACACCTGCCAAGTACTGAAGTAAATTGGATGAACAGTTCTTGAAATATACTAAAGAGCAACAGACAGACTGACAGAGATTCCTCTCCTTATAGTTAGATGGTATACAGCTCACAGCATATATATCAGACGCCCTAACAGTCTTATTCTTGCTTCCCCAGAAATACTATCATGAAGGCTTCTGGGACACCATCAACAAAGGCTACTTCCTTCCCAAAGACGCAATTTCTGTTTTGGCCGCCAGAGCCTCCAGAGACATCGTCAGTGATGTAAGTGTCTTTATCTTTCTTCACAAGCTGAACTCTTCTGCAGCAATTTATAATTTCACTGCAATGATCCATATCATGAAAATATTTCCATCTCAAAATTTCAGTACAAATACAAAGCCGGTTTCCGCAAGCAATGCGGCCATCACATCGGTGCCCTCAGTGTTAAAGACGACCCGCTGATTATGTTGGCCGCCAACGCAGCCAGGATCTCCAGTGACAACATCTATAAGAAGGACTTCCACAAGACCAAGACCAAGTACAACCTGCCCGTGGACATGCTGACAATCGAACTGGCCAAGAAATGCCAGAATCAAGTCAACGACTTCAACTACAGAACTCACTTACACCAGTGGACCTGCCTGCCGGACTCCAACGATGTGGTCCAGGCCAGAAAGGTCTACGACCTACAGAGTGACGTAAGTAGTTCATGTGGAGTGAAATGGGCTTGTAGAGAGTTAATGAAGTAAAAGCAGATTATTTGGGGTTTGTTGTAAACTCTAAACTTACTCCTTTTTTATACACCGAAAAGTATCATTACCAAAACGGAGTTTGCCTTAACCCCCTATGGTACACACAATGATGCCAGTTGGTAAAAAATTTTTTATAATGTTGTTTTTTCATTAAATAGTCTAAGTCTAACATTCCAAATAAAATAGGAGAACAAAATAATAATAATAATAAAAAAAAGCAATCAATGCTCATCGGATATATTCAGTAAACAAACATAAGTATTTCATATCCGAAAAGGAGTACAAGGAAGTGAATACTTATAAAATCCTATCCCCGTTTTTCAATTTTATAAAAAAAAAAGTTTATTTTAAACATGAATATTCCTAATTTCTGCCCCAATATTAACCATACACACCTTGATCTAATCAAGTAAATATAATTTAAGGAAATTAAAAAGTCAGGTTAGGTTTTCATTAACATATGCCGATGCTTCAATTGTGAATCTGTTTTTTTCTCATGATTATAAAATGACAGTAAAAGGCCTTTTTAGACCATTTTTTGGAGAGTCAGAGTTGAACCGAGCAAAGAAAGCCCCAAAAACATGGCATCCAGAAAGTCATGTTCGTTTCTTCAGGGCCCTGGTTCTTTTTTTAAAGTACTGCCACACAGCTGAGGGGTGTTGGAGTCTGTATGTTTGTTAAATTGATCGTCTTATATTTTGGTCTTCAATTTCACTTTTTTTTTCCTGTATTTTATTGCATATATTGTATTTTTGTATAGTGTTACCACAAGTTTAGTAATCCTATGCTTGCTGTCTTAATTATTAAAACCTAAACGAGTATGCATTGCATCAACTTTACATTTTATACATGATGCAATATTTTATGCATTTGTCCTTATCAAATAAACAAGTAAATAATTAAAATAAATAGATTTTCAGTTCACTCCCAACATTTTGAACGTATAAATTTATCCAACAAAGTTAATGAAAATCTCCTCACCCATTTTTCTGAGACATCCTGCAGTCTGACAAATACACCAACAAGAACAACAACATAATGGTGTTGGGGTTAAAAATCATATTTGTTTTTTAGGCCGTCTACAAAGCTGATCTGGAGTGGCTGAGAGGATGCGGCTGGTCACCACAGGACTCTGTGGACGTCCTCAAAGTTAGACATGCTCAGACTATCATCAATGAAAGGCTGTACCGCCAGCCCCCGAGCACCGTGAAGTTCACCAGTGTGGTCGACCTCCCGGCTATTGTCTTGTCCAAGCAAAACGCTGACAACCTCAGTGGTGTGAGTATGAACACATTCTGGCGCATTAAATGTTCTCTTTAGCGGATTTAAAACACTAAATGTTTTGTGAAATTATTTTTTGTCTTTGTTTTTCTGTTTGACAGTGGAAATACAGGGAAGTCTGGGATAAGGACAAGCTCACCATTCACATACCACCCAACAACCCCGCCGCTGAACTGGCTAAGGCCAACGCTGTCAACATCAGCAATGTAAGTTTGGATTTTTACAAGCGCCGTAGCAGCCGTCTGCCTGTGTTGAAGTTCTTAAAACTTAACACAAATTGTATAAAGATTGTATAAAGTGTATAAAGATCTAGGGCCTCGTGCAGCAATGTTCTCTTAAATATTTTTCTATTTTCTCTTTATTTTCTGGTAAGAGAAAATATAATAGAATTCAACTCCAGATTCATCAAACGCTCCTAACCATCCAAATCTACTCTTACTCAGGTGTGCTCAATGCTGAATCCCACTTGATCATGAGTTTACTATTACTCATAGGTAACCCCTGCAATCTTATTTTTAAACTGGATTTTACATTTTTAAATTATTTAGTATTTAATTACATGTTATATGTCATCTCTCTACTCTTTTAATATAAATCTTTATCCTTTATTTTATTTTTATGTTTAATTGTTTTGTAAATGACTTTTAATTGCCTTGTTGTATGAAATGTGATATACAAACAAAGCTGCCTTGCCTATGATATGATGATATTTATAAAAATAGTGGAGTAAAAAGTGTAATATTTCCCTCAGAAGCGTAGTGGAGTAGAAGTGGAAAATGGGATGAGATTAAAATACTGAAGTTACTTAAAAATTCCTCACATTTGTACTCAATACTATCCCCTAATATATCCCCCCCTTTTTTTTTCCTCAAATGTAAAACTTGTTTTTTCTTGCACTATGCAACAATTTTTGGCCTGTGAACATGAGAGGTTTTTCTCTTAACTTAATCAGTGTGCTCTTGACCACTTGTACAATTTTCTCTCACCTAAGAGAAAAACAAAAAATTGGTGAATCCCAAAAATCAATTGGTACTAAGCAAAAATAAGAGAAAATTTGTTCATGTATCATTTTTTTGCCATAGGCCCGTAGTTTGTTACAATAATTTCTGTGAATTTGATCTGCTGACACTCTGTCATTCTGTCTTTTTGATCGTATTTTCTTGCTCTGTGCAGAAACTGTACACAAAGGCATGGGATGACCAGAAGGCCAAAGGCTACAATATCAAGGAGGATACTATTTCCGTGCTGAAGGCCAGGGCTTCCAGAGATATCATCAGCAACGTAAGAATGAAATCTAGATAAGATAACAACATAACAGATTCCTAAATGAGATACTTTCTGGCTCTTCATCAACATTTAATTTCTACTCTCTTTTAGTACAAGTACCATGAAGGATACCGTAAGCAGGTCGGCCACCACATCGGTGCTCGCTGCGTCCAGGACGACCCTCTGATCATGCTGGCAATGAACTCAGCCAAGATCGCCAGTGACGCTCTGTACAAGAAGGACTTCAACAAGGCCAAGACCAAGTTCCACCTGCCAGTGGACATGCTGAATCTTGAGCTGGCCAAGAAATGTCAGATTCAGGTCAACGATTTCAACTACAGAACTCACCTGCACCAGTGGACATGTCTGCCGGACTCCAACGATGTGGTCCAGGCCAGAAAGGCGTACGACCTGCAGAGTGATGTGAGCAATGAGACATATTCAGACTGTTTGGTGACGACTGCAACATGGTATCTGTAACTCCTTGAAAAGTCTTAAAATGTATCCAATTTATTTAAAAATAAATAAATAGCAGGCCTTGAAAATTAAATTAAATTTGTGAAGTCTTAACCCTTTAAATCCTGGATTGGCATTAGTTTTTTCATGTACTGTGTTCAAACAGCTTTGACAAGTATTTGAACCTTTAAAATGTCAACAAATTGGTTTGATTTCCTTCAAAAACAAGGAAAAAAATGGATTCAGCAACTCAACTGCAAATCAAATCAGTTAAGGGTGACCTGAAAATTGCCTTAAAAAAGAAAGAGAGAGAAAAAAAATATGGAAAATCATTAAATAACTTATATAATAGGCTTTTAAAAGTCACAATTAAAAAGAAAATACCAAAAAATTAGATACCCGCTGCAGCATTTTAGAATACCAATATATTTTATGGATATTGGTATCGGAACAACTCTAATATAAACTGCATACTTCTATTTTATCATTGTAACATTGTGATTATTGTCTGTATCCTGTTTATCTTTAATGTCATGAAAACATAAACATAAACACGTGTTTGTTTTTCCTCCACAGGCTGTGTACAAAGCTGATCTGGAGTGGTTGCGTGGATGTGGATGGATGCCACATGAGTCTGTGGAGGTTATGAAGGTGAAGAACGCGCAGAAGATCCTGGCTGATGTAAGTCTGACCACAATTTGACTTTTACTTGTGAAATCTCAGACATTCATATCCATTGGTTTTAAACATATCTATAAATGTATTTAAATCTGACAAAATGCATGCAAAGTAATTTGCAGAATTATTGTTCTCATATGTCTCACATATTCTCGCTGTTTTACAGAGAGGCTACCGTATCAAGTTGGATGAACAGCAGTTCATGGTTCCATCTGACAGAATCGACATTGTCCGTGCCAAGAATGCTGCTGAGGTCCTCAACGAGGTGAGGAGGACTCTACCACTATCCAGACATTGTTTGGAATTTTTTAGGGCAGCCACAGCCACTGTGTGGACGCAGCCACTGTGTGGACGCAGCCACTGTGTGGACGGTTGCTCAGTGATAAATGTGGCCATTAGCAGAACTTAAATGTCCGACAGCCAGCTCCAGTGCGGAAATGTCCGACAGCCCACCTTAGCATGGACATATCCAACAGCCCGTTCCAGCATATTATTATTAAAAAATAGTGCCAATAACAGTTTTTTAGGTTCTTTTTTTTTTTGGTAACTGAATTTTGACTTTGTCACCTGCTTAGGCCAAGTATCGTGAGGCCTGGCATAAGGACAAGACCAAGTACACACTTGTGGAGACTCCAGTTCTCGTCACGGCCAGAGAGGTGGCTAAGAACGTCCACCCGGTAAGATTTCTCCTCATGCTCAATTCAGTAGTGCCAAAGTTCTGCTCTGTTATTATCAGCTTGATCAGCAATGCATCGTCATAAACCTGTAATATCTGTTTTCATCTGTTGCAGCATCTGTACACCAAAGCTTGGGATTCGGTCAAAGCCACAGGTTACTTTATGCCTGGAGATGCCGTACCAATCAAGCAGTGCATCCACACGACCAAAGTGCAGAGTCAAGTGAGTAGTAGACAAAGTTGCATCCTTACATTAAAAGAATATGTAGCTGATTTAACTGAGAGCCTGGCGGTATTGAAATAATGATTTTTGTCTGTCCTGCAGCATAATTACCATGAAGGATACCGTAAGCAGGTTGGTCACCACATCGGAGCCCTCAGCGTCCAGGACGACCCTCTGCTCATGCTGGCTCTGAACTCAGCCAAGATTGCCAGTGACGCTCTGTACAAGAAGGACTTCAACAAGTCCAAGACCAAGTTCCGCCTGCCGGTGGACATGCTGCAGTTTGAACTGGCTAAGAAATGCCAGAGACAAGTCAATGATGACCTGTACAGAACCGGCCGCCTGCACCAGTGGACTTGTCTGCCAGACCAGAACGACGTCATCCAGGCCCGCAAGGCCTATGACCTCCAAAGTGATGTGAGTGTTAATCACACCAACCTAGGACGTCTTAATCATACCCATAGAATGAATTGTCTTAATAATTGGGCCTAGTATGTTTTATATTTTATTTGATTTTTTAACTCTTAGGGCCTGCTTTCATATTACACACACTCGTATCACTCTGCACACAAAATAAGTTAAAAAATATTATACATTTATATTATTTTCTACTTAAGTTGAGTTGATTTTTTTAACCAACCTCAGTTCTAATCATAAATATTAAATATTCATTAATTTTCAGAATTTTTACCCTTTGAATGCCAGGTTTTTGTCAGGATGCCACCATGTTTTTATCTTGCTTTCTGTCCTCAGAATGTGTACAAAGCTGATTTGGAGTGGCTCCGTGGCTGCGGCTGGATGGCAGCCGACTCTGTTGACCACGTTAAGGTCAAGAAGGCCCAGGAGATTCTCAATGAGGTATGTTTACTGTATTGCACTCAGTCTTTCATTCGGCTATTTTTCTTTCAGCACATTTTGCCGCCTTTTGTGTTGCTGGTTATGACAATGAATTTGTCAAGTTATTATTATAAGTTGTTATATTATTAGTTAACTGTGTCTTATAACGTGTCCTTGAGTGCTTTGAAAGGCGCCTATAAATAAGACTATTATAATTCTAATTATTCTAATTATTATTATTATGATAATTGTTTGTAGCAGTAGAAGTAGTAGTAGTAGTAGTAGTAGTAGTAGAAATACTAGTGTTTTGTTGAGTCTCACCTCAGTGTTGTGTTTTCACTTGCAGAGACTCTACAAGAAGAACGCCCAAGAATGCTTTGGAAAATTCACCCTGATTGTGGACCGCCCTGAAATTCTGTTGGCGAAGATGAACGCCGCCAACCTCAGTGACGTATGTAAAAAACCTCACATTTTTTCAATTTCAAGAAGCACAGAACCACGCAGCAACAAAATCAAAATCTAAATTCTTTTGATTCTTCCTCCTGTAGCTGAAGTACAAAGAGACCTTCAATGCAGAGAAGGGTATTTACATTGGCTCAGAGGACACTCCTCAGCTCGCCCACAGCAGGGAGGTGTCTAAGATCATCAGCGAGGTAATGTAAAACATTTTATTATTTCATTAATTTGTGATATTTATTGATTGTTAATCACATTTTGTCATAAACTTTGAGCCCTCTTTGTGTGATTTCAGAAACTCTACAAACAACATTGGGACGAGTCGAAGGCCACAAGCTACCAGCTGGACCACCAGTACATCCCACTACTCAGCGGCAAGAAGGGCAGGGAGATCGCCAGTGATGTGAGCATCAAACTCATCTTCATACAATAGAAGTCGATGGTGATTAGCTCATGGAATCATGTTTTTTTTCTTACAAAAGTAAATAAAATTGAGTTTTTTCTAATTCTGAATCCTACCAGGTCAAGTACAAGGATTCCCATGAGAAGGCCAAGGGTCACTACATGGCCGGCACCCTGGTGGACTTCCCTGAGGTGATGCGCTGTGGATCACAGGAGAAGAACAAGGGACTGGTAAGATATTGGTTTGTTTGTTGTTGTTTGTTTATTGTTTGTCCATTTATTTCATACACATCAAGGCATCTAAAAACCTTTGCAAGGCATGATGAAAGCAAAGTTGTTGTTTTTTTTAAAAAAATTAATGATATAGGTATAACTGCACTGCATTTTACAGATTAGAATATATTCAGTGAACTATGAAAGCCTTTTGTAAAAAAAACAAAAAAAAAACATTTTTAAGCATTCCTAACACTACTTTGACTAGATTTTAGGATTTACATTTTCTAGAATCCATGCAAAAATCTTTATGTGTAAAGTAACTAATAAGTAAAGCTGTTTGCATCTTATGCAGCCTTTCAAGCTCTTTCAAAAAGCCAGCATGCAACTAGCAAGAAAACAAAACAATAACAAACAAAAAATAGAACAAGAAAACAACAAAAGCAAAAATAGCAACAACAGCACCAAATGAAAAGACAGATACAAATTTAAATTAAGAAAGAAATTAAATAAATTAAAAAGAGGGGTTAGTCTTGCAGATTGTAAACTTGCTATCTTCCTGTAGCAAGTGAATTTACAGCATGTGGCAATGCAAGATAATAATCCACATAATGTTTATTTTGGCCAATCTGTTTCACAAAGGTAATGATATGTTAGTAACTTTCCATGATATTCATGTCTTCACAGAGACTTTACCACAAGGACTACCACCAGACCAAGACAAAGACCCACATCCCACCTGACATCATCGCTAACTTGGTTGCTAAGCGGTGCCAGGACATGCTGAGCGACGTCCTCTACCGCACCTACCTGCACCAGTGGACCTGCCACCCAGAACAGGAGGACGCCATCCGTGCCCGCAGGACCAACGAGATTCTTAGTGATGTACGTCCCTCTTCAGGGCAGTGGATACAAAAACTGTTTTGACATTTTGTATTAGATATCCAGGGCAGTGCACTCAAAATAATCATTTTTATATTTATATTGAGTTATGTTTAGTTATTATGAAAGCAAATCTTGGAGATTTTTAATGTTACTGCAGTTTTTTTGACAAACAGCTCACATCACAAGACAAACCTGCATAACATGAGAGATCAGCGTGATATACAGTGCACACTTTAACACATTTATGTGTCTGGAAGTAGGACATTGTACAAAAACTCAGATGTTCTCTCCATATTTGGCACATAATTTTCATGGTGAACAACAGGTCGCTCTATAATGCAAACTGTCATTTTATAATCCCTCACAAGCTCTCACATCTTGTACTGATGGTTTGTTTTCAAAAACACACAAGTAAAAAGGCTATGCAGTTATTCTTAATTACACTCCAAAATTATGTAATACCCCACCAAGAGCAATTAGAGATGCCTTTTTTATTGTCTAATATTGTCTTTTTATTGTCTTATTTTGTTGTCCTTTGAGCTGAGCTAGCTTAGTGCTCTATGAATTAAGTTTCTTTTTTCTTTTATTGTTATGATTAAGTGCTTTTTACTATTATCATTCAATAGGTGTATTACAAGGATGACCTGAACTGGATGAAGGGTATGGGCTGCTACGCCTGGGACACGCCAGAGATCCTGCGTGCCAAGAAGTCCTATGAGCTGCAGAGTGAAGTGAGTAACGACATGGAAGATCAGAGGAGACCTTTAGACCTTTATTTTCATTGGAGATGTTATTTTTCTTTCTTTCTTTCTTTCTTTCTTTCTTTCTTTTTTTGTTATTTATAGAAGCATTTAGAAAACATTGTAATATCTTCCCTTACAGCTTAAATATAGAGACGATGCCAAGAAAGAATTCAACAACTACTCCATTGTGACCGACACCCCGGCTTATGTGACTGCTGTGCTGGGCCACACGTGGGCCAGTGATGTGAGTGACCTCAACTTTCAAAAGCATATATACAAAATGTTTGAGTTTAAATCACCTCATTTTGTGCATTGATTAAACAATTGCAATTAACAGCTCAACTACAGGGAGGCTTATCACAAGGAGAAGCACCTGTATACCACTGTCCTGGACACCTACGACTACGCCAGGTGCCACAACTTCAAGCTCTTCTTCAGCAACGTAAGTGAACATGAACATTTCTTCATTTTAGTCGATTAAAGGATGTTCACACGCAATATGTGGATAATGTTTTCTTTCAACAGAAAAACTACAGTGCCGCCTGGGACAAAATCAAAGCCACCAGCTACCAGATTCCACACGACTCAAACGCCCTGCAGCACGCCAAGCAGCAGAAGATCATCCTCAGCAGCGTGAGTACAACTTCTGTTGATTTCACTCCATCTTATTACTGTGCTGAGTTTGATTGTTCACCTTTAAAAGACAACATGTATCCTGTTGTCCACTTCAGGTGAAGTACAAGGAGGATTATGAGAAGTTCAAGTCCCTGTACAGTCTGCCCAAGTCTCTTGAGGACGATCCCGCCACTGCTCGCTGTGTCAAAGCTGGAAAGCTGGTCCTGGATGTAAGTTCAGTTTGTTTAATCTCCTACATGTCTGCATGTTTGTGCATTCAGTACATAATGTGAGAACTAAAAAGAACCTTCTGTTGTCCGTGTTTTTAGCGTCTGTACCACGAGAACTATGAGAAGACCAAGGCCAAGAACCACATCCCACCAGACATGCTGGAGATCCTGTCTGCCCGCAACACTCAGGCCACCGTCAGCGGGATCCACTATCGCAAGTATCTGCACCAGTGGATCTGCCTCCCTGACATGCAGGTGTACGTCCAAGCACGCAAGGTCAACGAGCAGCTCAGTGACGTGAGTACTGGGTACCAGTAAGAATATCAGCAGAAGACTTATAGCTCATAAAGTCTCAAGTCTCAAATCAAGTTTTTGGCAACAGCAAAAGCAACAGACATCCACTTGTTATATTGTAATACTAACACATCTGCCAGGGACATTTAATGTGTATGCTTTGCTGTGTTCTTTCCTCAGATCTTCTACAAGGATGACCTGAACTACCTGAGGGGCATCGGCTGCTACGCCTGGGACACGCCCGAGATCCTCCGTGTGAAGCACGCTGGTGATCTTCAGAGTGAGGTAAGCCCCTCCAATATATGCTCCCCTTTATTTGTACATGCTCTTCAGTGAATTGATTTAAAACTATAGGCACAAGGTAGATTTATTTTATTTGTTTATTCATTTATTTTTAAATGTAGTTTTAAATTCTTGCCGTTGTTTACAATTTCCTGTCAATTTAGTTTAGTTCAGTTTAAAGTAAATCCAATACGTAAAAAAAACGTAGCAAAAAGAAAAAGAGAAAAAAATAAAATATAAAGAGGAAGGTACTCAAGATGAATTCCAGAGATGAGGACCTCTAAACTTCATGAAAAATTGATGACTGATAGCATGACAATAAGGTAAATAAAAAATCCTTTGGGCGCCTCATTAAAAAGGTGTGAATGTCTGATTATAAAGGGAAAAAAATACTAAATGTATCTGGAAGGTCTTGCTTGTGATTTATGAATTTAAATAGAAACATACGTTAAAAGAGTACAAGACAACCTTTTTTTCTTTGTTATGAGCTTCTCTTCTTTTCTCCAGTAAATCCTTTATGAACTCTCATACTCAACTCTAATCACTTTGTCCTTTGTCTTTTTTAAATCCCAGAACAAGTACAGAGCCAAAGGTATCGAGTCTTTCAAGGATTACTCAGTGGTGACGGACACTCCAGTGTACGAGACATCCAAGCAGAACTCTGTGAACCTTAGCGACGTAAGCGACGTTCTTGACAGTGTTGGCTATTTTTTGTCCATATTTCATTTCATAGCAAATAATCATGTCTTGTTTTGCTTCTGTCTTCATCCAGCTGCACTACCGCTACGATTACAACGCCAACATCAAGGGCACCAACACCGCTCCTGCTGTTACTGTCGACACCGAGAGGGCACGCATGGCGAACTACATTCAAAGCGATGTAAGATGGTATTCCTAATATTCAGCATGACTGTATAGACGCTGTGAAAACTGTATGAATTTTTCTTTTACAAATTCTGAATAGGATGAGGACCATGCACATTCACGTTTTTAAAAAGTACAAAATATGATTTCTCAATTAAACATCAGAGGTTTAAGTCAAAATATCCCTTCAGTTTGATATAGACACCAGTTGCAAAGCTTAAACATTAACATTTTTTAATATCTTTCCTATTTCAGGCTCTAGAATGACTAACATTTTCTACAGTTCATCTAAAACAGTGTGAGCAAATTGTTGTCTGATTTCATAATGTAATTTTCCCTTTATTGGTAAAATTTGATATTTAAAAAAAATGTTTTAAAACTTATTATTATCATCAGTGGACATGAATTGTATCTCCAATTATAGATTGACTCTGTTCATGCTATATTTCAAATACATCATATAAGTTTGAATATTTGCAGTGGCTATGTGATAGTAATACACATAGCCATCTTGGACATAACGTCAAAGGTGTCACATCGTCACACTCTGGTGATAGGGTTAGTTCCTTTTTTGAATGTTTTAAACTAAAATTATTTCCAGATCTTACATAATGCACCTTTCATAGCAGCCAGGTTGTCATGGAGGGTACCAATCTTACTCATATCGTGTGGCTTAACTGAAAAATACAGCTGTGTGTCGTCAGCGTAGAAGTGGTAATAATAACTCGGTTTCATTTGGGATTTTGGCCTTATTTTGTTCATGAAGTTTGTGTGTTTCTGTGCATCTTTATACTGTATGTTTTTCAAGCTTAAATGCATCATGTCTCTCCCCATTGTCCACAGAACTGGTACAAGGAGGCCAATAAGGGCTTCATGCCCACTGGTTACTCTCTGCCCCACGACACCCCGCTCATCAAGCAGGCTAAGATGAACAGTGTTGTCACCAGCAATGTAAGTACTGCAGCTATCGCAGATCATCCAATTACACCGTTCTCTTGAAGGCAATTAAACCTTTTTGCCAGTCTGGTTTTCATGTTACTGAAACATAAACATTTTCATTTTGTCACGGTAGGTGAAGTACAAGGAGGCTTACGAGATGACAAAGGCAAAGTCCTACACTCTTCATCCAGAGGGCGTCAACTTCGTCAGCGCAAGGAAGGCCAACAAGATCACCAACAACGTAAGATAACACACAGCTGCAGTTGTTGATACCACACACATCAGTGACACTTTTACCGTGTAAAATCGATATGTTGTCTTCTTTTCTCCCCCAGCGTCTGTACCGGGAGGACTACCACAAGACTAAGGACAAGATCCACACAACCTACGACACCCCCGAAATCAAACAAGTCAAGATGAACCAGACGAATCTCAGCGAGGTACAGAAGTTACAGTTATTTCAGTTATTTTTTTCAGAGTATTGCATACATTCATGCAGTTGCCAGTTTTTTTGCTGTTGATTGCAGAAAGTTACACATTTAGTACCATTGGAACTGTCTTTAACCAGCATACACCTCTTTTTTTTCTTTTTAAATATATTTTAAAAATAAAAAAACATATATATATGAAATAAAATCTATTTAAAATAAAATAACAGAATTATTTTCACGCACTACATGTTGTTCCTGTCCCTGTTTTTATTCAAGTAGTGGAATACAATAGTTTTTCTATTCATGCCATCTTTTTGTTCTCTTCTCGTCACAGTTGTGCTACAGAGAGAAATACTACAATACCAGAGGCCAGCTGATCTCTTTGCCCATTACGCCCGAGCTGATGCACTGCCACCACGTCAATGAGATCACCAGCGAGGTACGGCAAAAAAAAAAAAGTTTGATTTTGAAATTTTCACAACACATACTTTATCAACAATTGTTTGTTAAAAACCTTTTTGTGTTTTTAGCTGAAATACAAAGAGGATCTGACATGGCTGAGAGGCATTGGCTGCTTCTTGTACGACACCCCTGAGATGATCCACGTCCGTAACATCAACAAACAGAGGGTAAGTGTTTTCATATGGATGGAATAACAAATTATATCAGTGTAAAATTCCTGCAGTGACATTGTGATAATTTATCGGCCTATCTTAACTATCCTTCATAGATCACCTACCCAGTGGAGGCCAAGAAGAACCTCGCCAACTTCTCCGTGGTCCTGGACACACCGGAGTATAAACGCGTGACTGAGCTCAAGACCCACATGAGCAACGTGAGTCTTTTTCCCCAAACACACTCCATCATGTTGTATGAGTAGCCCACTTTGTTAACCCTTTGAAACCTGGATGGACGTCAGTGTCTTGTGTTACATTCAGACATCTTTCACAAGTGGTTTGACCTTTGAAACCTGAGCAAAGTGGTTTTATTTTTGGTTTTTTAACATTGCTAAAAAGACAACAAGCAACCTGGAAGGGATGTCATTGGTTAAAAAAGAGAGAGAAATATTAAAAAATAATTGTAAGAAAATATTTTTTTAATTCTAATCTTATATTTAAAGTTAATTACTTTTTTTCAAGCCATTTCCTTTATTGTTATTATTATTTATTTTTTGTTTGTTTGTTTTGTTCTGTTTTACCATTAGTCTTACTCTTTTTTATGTGCTAATTTGGGGTAATTTCTTGTAAAGTTGGACATTGCCTTATACTATTTTGATTTGAGATTAAGCCAATTTGCTCAAGTTTCAAGGGTTTTAATAGTTTGCAGAATATCCTAAGGTTTTTGTTTTTAGAAAAATATTGTAGAGCCCATTCAAAACAGCCTTCTCAAAACTGCTCATCCAAAGAAGAACCGAGGCTCAGTTATAGATTTATTATGATTAGTTTTTTAAAAAAGATTGACTTTAATCATTGTTTTAATACCTTCGGAAAGTGTGAAGTAGATCGAATGAACGGTCCTTGAGATATGTGAAGGATACACATACATATAGAGATATTTTGCTTTATTGTCAGACTGTGTGAATTCTGTCAGAAAATACATATTGTGACAGACAGGACTGAGTTTTTGGGTTGACTTTTTTTGCTTCTTCTATATTTCCAGCTGATCTACAAAGCCCAGAGCAAAGAGGAGATGGCTAAGGTCACCACCACTGTGGACTCTGTGGACATCAAGAGAGCCAAATGGGCCCAGCAGCTGACTAACAAGGCAAGTTCAGACACAACAGCACTCAATAAATGATTTTTTAAACACAGATTTACTTTGTTTCACTAATAATCTAATGAGTATTTCATCTGTTTCTCTCTACAGTACCAGTACACTGATCTGGCCAGTAAGGAAAGATGTCATTTCACTCCAGAAAGTGAGACTCCACACATGGACCATGCTCGGAAAATGAAAGTGATCTACAGTGATGTAAGTCCTCCTTATTTATTTTTGTATTTTGGTTTCCTTACTGTTTATCAGCTGTCATCTCTGTTGAAATTAAAGGAGTATATCTTAGCAGTTTTTGTATTTTTATTCAGTGACATTTTGTATCTGGCTTACTGTGATAGAACAGGAATTACTAGAAGTGCTGTCAGTGAGCTCAGTCACCCAAATGTTGTAACAAGTCTCTTCTGTTGTGTTGTGTGAATTATTTCTTCCCGTAGAACAAATACAAAGACCAGTATGAGAAGATGAAGCACAGATACACCGCCATCGCTGACACACCTCTCCTGATCCGCGCCAAGAAGTCCTACCTCCAGTCAAGCGATGTGAGTACACTCACTGGCTAACCTTCATGACAAATAATATTCATATTAGTGCCATGGTCAAGGGTAAGAGTTTTCTTTGTTTAATTTATTTTAATTTAATTTAATTTGTAACGTACGTAGTTTTTGATAATTGGATATTGACTGGTCAGTGTTCCTCAACTGATTTTAGAATTTTAGTCTTTATAATTTGTAAATAAATGTAAGGTTAATGTTATGATTTCTTAGCTAATAGAGTTTTTTTTTCCTACGACAGTCTAAATATTTTTTCATGAGCTCAACAATACCACAGAGTAGTCCTCTACAAACTAGTGCAAAAATTGTACAGTTGCCTTTGAATAATATTGACAATGCCAAATATGTGTATTTTTGTTTGATGAAAATGTGATGAATTTTGTTCTTTGTGTTCTCAGCTTCGTTACAAAGAGACCTTTGAGCTCTCCAAGGGGCACTACCACACAGTCAAGGACGCTCTGGACATCACCTACCACCGCAGAGTCACTGACGACATCAGCGAGGTCAGCAAATTAGCTGATTCATAATTATTTGGGAATGTCTTTATATGCTTATATTTAGATAGTATTTTTTAAAAAGAGAAAGTAAGATTGTTTTGTTTTTAGCTTTTGCAGCTCTCTTACTGTTGTTTTCTCTCTGCGTCAGGTTAAATACAGGGAGAAGTACATTAACTCTCTGGGTACGTGGAAGTCTATCCCCGACCGTCCTGAGTTCTTCTTCAGCAGGATTGTCAACGATAACGTCAGCACCGTGAGTACTGCTTACCTGCCTTTCCAAATTATTTGCTAAAACATTTACTAAAAGTACACAGAAAGGCATTTAGTATCATTGACATACTATGAAATATTTAAATTAAATCCTGTTTTTTTTCTCCTCTGTAGGTCAAGTACAAGGAGGACCTGGATTGGCTGAAGGGTATCGGCTGCTTTGTGTGGGACACACCTGAGCTGGTGACGGCTGAGAGGAACAAGACGCTGTACAGTGAGGTGAGGGATCTATTCATTTTGTAATTTATTATTTCTTATGTCATTTGATTTAATGTACCAGTGCTTGCTTGTTTATTTTAAGCGTCACCATTAATGTGGTGGCAAGTCAGAGTTTGTGCTGCTGACAGTGACAGCAGCAAAGGGGATAGATTTTCTCAATTATCGTAGCTAATAACAAAACTTTGGTATAAAACGTTGACATTGTTGTCTGTATGCCAAATAACAGTTTTTTTGTTTTAAAATATTTATAATATTTTTATGGACAGCCTTTTATGGTACAGAACATGCATTAGACATGACAGACAGTTCCCCCTGCTGTTTAGATTTTTTTAACTTCTTACAGTTTGGGAGACCACGTGTACAAATAAGACATTTCACGAGGAGACTTGTTAGAGAAATAAAAAAACAGTCAGAAAAGGGCAACATAATAAGGTCATCTATCCAATACCTCCACAAAGTCTGGTCGTTCCTAATGACAGTTTCACCTCTTTCTAACAGAGACTGTACAAAGCCTCCTTTGAGAAGAACAGAGGCAACTTCAGGTACACCTGCGACACGCCGTTCTTCCAGGCTGCCAAATACGCCTCCACTATCATCAATGATGTGAGTCCCTTCATTCTTTAACCCCATACAGTCATTGATTTTTGTCGCAAAAATGATATGATTCTTATTAGTTTGTAAAACAGACAATTTAATCACATTTTTCTGTTTTTGTGCATCTCTATTGGACCCTCAGTTTGGAGGTAAAATAGTGTGGATTGAAAGTATTATCTGATTATTGACTGTTATGTTTATGACCAGCTTTTTCAGTCCCTCCAGGATTTTGCAGTGTTGCAGTTGCGCCAATTCACGCAAATTCGGCCAGTCATTGTGAATTCTGCAGGACCTTGCAATTTTGTCCAATCACTGCAACTTTACCACAAATATTACAAATTTCATTGTGCAGGGTATTGATCCGCACAGCCCCCCTCTTTCTCTCTCTGTTTATCATTTGACTGCTGAGTCACACAAAGTGGCAGGAATGGATTTTGTTTTATTTTACACCAATATTGGCTCTGAAGGTGTATCACATTATGATGTGAATCCTATGTAATTATAACTTTTAAAAAAAAATCTTACTTTTATAAAAAAAAAAAAACAACTTGCATCACAACTTTTTAGAAAAGATGCTGCGGAATCAGGCATTTCAGGCTACAAAAATCACAAAAACAATCTGGGAAATCCTGGAGTGTCTGCTTTTTCTACAAGTTACCTTATTACCAAGTGTAAAAAACTTGCCCATTGTTCTTCAATTTGTTTTAACCGTCTTTTGTCCCCTGGAAAAGTGTCGTCACATGACAGTACATGTCGTTTTGTGGACATTTGTCTTTAACTACCTTCTGACGTTCTGAGCAGAGAGCCTACAGAGCTACCTATGAGAAAACCAAGGATAAGTTCACCATAACCACAGATGATCCTAGATACGTCCTGGCCAGGGAGAACAGGAAGATGAGCCAGGTAAACGCCCTGGTCGTGCCGTACGACCGGCCTGCCTCCTCCGCTGCAACCTCCAATCCGGACCTCTCACACGGGTGCATGAGGCCGTCGACAGACCCGCCGGTGGTCGACGGCATGATAGTTCTTCCAACACTATAAATTTCTCTCTCTGTTCTTTTAGGATCATTACAAACAGTGCCACTCAAGGAGCTGCTGCTGTCTTGAGTGAGCAGGACTCTTCTTTATCTGTGCCATCAGCAACAGTTTAATCGCTCATTTATTCAGGATTAAATTACACTTATTAGATTGTGTCCAAACAATTTATTATGAAGCTAAGCACAGCTAAAGACGTCTGTCACTCTGAAGGCACAGATAAGGAACAAACAGCTGCTTCGTCACACTCGGATCTCCGGAGTTCTTCTCCAGTCCTCCCAGTGTTACTGCTGTTTATCATGTGTCCTCAACTATGGCATGCTGTGTGTGTGTACGTCGTTGTGTGTGGACAGGTGAGATATAAATCCAAAGCAAAGGATCTTCTAAAGAGTGGTTGCAATGAGCTACACCGCCCTGACATCCTCACAGCCCTTTTCCAGTCCACCATGAGCAGTAAGGTAAACAGCCCTGATCCACAAACAAGCAGAACAAAAGCATATTTTGTTCCTCCCTGCTGTTTCTGGACAAGGTCTTATTGTCACATAATCAAACCCACTTAAACTCTTTAAGGGGTTTTAACCTCAACACAATCCTCCATTCTCTTTAACGCTCTAATCCTCCCATCCCATGTTCTCTTCTCTTAATGTCTCATTAAGTTTTGAACCTTTAACCCATCTGAAAATGCAGTGCAGTAGTTTGGCACCAGCAGACAGACAGTCCAGAAATGCAACTAGGGCTGCAAATACCAATTATTTTCATTGTCAGTTAATCTGTCAAATATTTTTTTGATTTACTGATGAGTTGTTCGGTATATAAAATGTCACAGTTTTGTTTCTCACAGTCCTGAAATTCCTAGAAAAGTTAAAAAGTTAAATTAGAATATTTTTTAAGGTCTGGAAATGGTTTAGAATTGACAAAATGTTTGGAAAGGTTTTTGAAATATACAAAGGCTGTCTAAGGATTCATTTTTTTAATCCCTATTGTTCTCAGAATTTCAATAATCACATTTTTTAATCAAGTTTTTAATTCCATTATTTGCAGCTATGAAGTCCATAATAACAAGGTTAAGCAATTTTTACCAGTATCATCGCTCTCGTTTTCAATAAATCTTTTCAGCTTTAATTATGACATTACAAGCTGAAGTTCCTGAAGAGACAAATATTACTTATCTGTTCATTAGTCATCATGTGTTAAACATGTGAAAGTCGTGTGTAGATTTTAGACTGTTTTTCTCCGTAAAAGCTTTTGTTACTCTCCTAAAATGCCAATATCAGGCATTTTTGAGTTACTTAACATTCGCAGTTTTCTCTTGAGTAAACAGCAGCTTTAATTAAAGCCCCTCTACTGTATATATCAGCCTCAGATTCAAAGAGCAAAAGCCTAAGAAGGACAACTGGTCACTATGAGCCAAGTGGACACTGCAGACTTTCATGACTGAACCGTGGTAACACGTGTCCTCATCTTCATTTCCACCTGGAAAATAACTGCATGTTTCATAAAGCATGTTTTTATAAATGTATGCATGGAACCACTTCACTCATACTGTGTTGTTTTCAATCAGTAAAATGTCACATATTACACATTTGTCTGCATTTGTTCTTATTCTGCCAATTATCCAAGAAACACAAAAACGATAAATGAAAAAATCCAACTTTTTTAAACTTAAACATGATTATGTGATAACAGAAAGTGATTGAGTAAAATCTTCATCTGAATTGACATCATTGGATGCTGAAATGTGACTCATCACTGTCTTTCCTACTGAAATTGTCTTTTCTTGAGCAGTCAGACGTCCTTTTTCGAATTTGCATTTGCCCCTTTTCTTGGATAGTTTCTGTCTTTAGATGCATACATCAGAAGACAGAAAAGTTATCAGAATGCACATAAATAAAACCAAATATTAGAGTGGCAGATTTATTAGGAGTGGCACTAACTTTCTTGTGTTTACGTGTCATCGTCCTCCATCAGTGGAGGTACAGGGAGCAGTATGAACGCGCCAAGGACAAGTTCACCTCAGTTCTGGAGACTCCGGAGTACGAGGCCCACAGACGCAGCAAGAAAATCAGCGATGTGAGTTTTTGATTTTATTCTGCTTTTAAGTATTTAACAGTTAAAAAAGTGCTTAATGATTTATGTTTTGAATTACTCCTGACGGAAATGTTTTTATTCTTCAGATCATCTACAAGATGGAATACAACAAGACTAAGGCTAAGGGATACACTCTGCCTTATGATACTCCACACCAGCAGCACATGAAGAAGGTCAAGGATATCACCAGCAACGTAAGTCCCACTCAGCCTGTCTGCACTTTTTCTGATGCAGACACAAACTATTCAAAAATCTGAAAAAATGTGTTTTTTTTCATGCATCTTGCAGCTGAAATACAAAGAAGTGTATGAGAAGTGCAAGGCCCAGATCAACATGGACCCCGAGGCTCATGAGATTCGTGCTGCCAAGGAGGCCTACAAGAACATCAGCAACGTAAGTGTCTTTAGTGACGGTATCAAATCTCACTTTCTGTTCATTATTCACTAATTCCACTTCACTACATCCTACTATAGCCCCAGTTTTGTCCAAAAGAGAGAAATAACTCGTAAATCTCACTCTAACAGGCCAACATAAGTATTTAACTAGCAAAATATTAACAGCTGAGGCAGAATCACTTTATTTCTATCTCTAGGATGATTTATTCCGCCCCAAATTTACTGTTTGTCACCAATGCCTGATCATAGCGCTCCCCCCTCTACTCAGCCTGGGCTGTCAGCAATCACAGTGACTCTGGTGAACAAAGCGCAACACAGTATAATTATCAATAAAGCAGGTGACAACAAAACGCAAAACCCTATGAAAACCCTATTTTAAGGTAAGGTAACTTTATTTATACCTGCAGGTAGTTTTAGTTTACAGTAGGGGAGTTGGTCTTCTTTTTACACACACAAGCAACAGCACAGGACAGGTATTAATGTCATAAAATAACAGCGCTCAAATACTAAAAAAGGCATTAGAAAAAGATAAATAAAAGCCAGATAAAAATAAGAGTATACCATATGTCAATAAAAATAGTAAGTAAAAGCAAGATAAAAATAGTAAAAACATGGTAGGTAAAAGATAGAAATAGAAATGGAAATGTGTTATCGGTAAAAAACAAGATTTAAAAGTGCAAATATATGATTTTTTTCCCTCCATTTTCAGCTTGACTACAAGAAGAAGTATGAAGCCAACAAGATGAAGTGGATCTGGACAGCAGACAGACCCGACTTTGTGAATGCTGCCAAGAACTCCCTGCAACAGAGTGACGTGAGTTGGTGCTTTACGTGTGTGATTTTTTGTTTAACAACATCCAACATTGTCTTTCTAATTTTGCTCCCATCATTTTACCCGCAGGTTGAGTACAAGTATGACAAAGAGACACTGAAGGGCTGCGTGATTCCTGTAGCTGATGACAAGTTGACTCTCTTGAGACTGAAAAATACCGAAATGGCCAGCGATGTAAGTTTTTAAATGTTTTTTTTTACTTTGTGTACGATAAAATAAAATTATTATAGATCTCAAAGAGCAATTCTACTTCAGCGTTGAATTTTTTAACATGTATTCCTGCTGTTGCTGCTCTCCAGGTGAAGTACAAAGAGAAGTATGAGAAGACAAAGGGCCACTATGTGCCCGTGATGGACACTCCTCAGATCCTCCATGCCAAGGCTGTACGCACTCTGGCATCAGAGGTGAGTTTTATTAAGCGAAAAGGCAAATATTTTTTAGACAGATTAGGAATTGTATTAGTTAAGACAGAGATATTACACTAAATAGTAGTTTTTATGACTTATAATATATTTGTCTGTCTTAATTTTCATCCTCAGAGCAAATACAAGGAGGCCAGTAAGAAGGAAATGCAGTCCGGCTCATTCACCACCCTGTCCGAGACTCGTGACACCGCCCACAGCAAGAACGTCAACAAGCTCGTCAGCAAGGTACAATTTACACATTTCATTTTTACAAAGTGAGCCCAGCCATCTCATAAATCCTGGACTGTTTTTGTATTTCATGCTTTGACATTCCTTTCTGTCCTTTACAGAATGTGTACAAAGCCAAGTTTGAGAAGGACAAGGGCAAGTCAATTTATAACCAAATGATTGTACCACCTGATGTACAGCACGCCATGGGAGTGGCCAAGACTCAGAGCAGCGTGAGTCATCTCCACAATTGATTTTAATTAGAGCGTACAGTCTCCACGTTTGTATAGTTTCACAGCCTCCAGTGTTTCTCTGTTGATGTTTTTGTCAGTTTTTGGCACATACTGTACTCTATCTTCTCTTCTGCCCGACCCCACAGGTGAACTACAAGAAAGACGCCAAAGCCAACCTGCACTACACCACTGTAGTTGACCGTCCTGACATCAAGAAGGCTACCCAGGCTGCCAAACTGATCAGTGAGGTAATCACCAATTACATCCATAAAACCCATCCAGTGCATATTCAATTCAATTTAATGTACAAGGCCCATTATTACAAATTACAATTGCTCAGAGGGCTTTACAGCTTATCCCTCTGTCCTTGGACCCTCACTGTGACTAAGGAAAAACTCCCCTCAAAAAACACCTTTCACAGGAAAAAAAAAACAACAAAAAATTGTTAAAAACCTCAGGAAGAGCGACTGAGGAGGGATCCCTTCTCCAGGAAGAATAAAAGTGCAATAAATGTCCTAAAGAAAAATAATTATGGTAGATGACAAAATGTTACAATAGTAACAATAAAATAACATATAACAATAGTAATAGACATAGAAATTAGTAAATATAGTCTATGATAGCATGTAATATTACATGCAAATATTGTAGTTTATGTATGTGGAAAAACAATTGTGTATAATTATAGTGGAGGTATAAAAACTGCAGTAGTCGCTGGCGTGCAACCACGACCCACAATCAGGGTGCTGCTGCTGGCAGGTCCACATCATCAGTGCGACTACGATCCAGGCGCAGCCACAGGCAGGATCACAGCATCACATCTGAGGAACGACGTTCTCGTTAAGCACAAAGAGGCCAGCTTCGGCAGAGGGAGGCACAAATGAAGCATTAGCCTACTGGGATATTTTCACATCTAGCCCTGTGGTTATCATCAAAATATGCTGCGTTTTTACGGTATAAGAAAATGTTAAACAGTATCAATACTGTAACATAACCGTAAATTGTCTGTGCTGCCAGTATTTTACTGTATATTGTAGAAATGCAGTTTTTCTGTTTACAGTAATAGTCTGTAAGGTCATTTCACAGTATAAATACTACTAGTAATACTAGTATATTGCTGGCATCTGGCGGCTCTTTACTGTTATTTTACAGTGAAATTATTTACAGTGTACAGTTTGTATGTGGTTCACTGATTCTTGTTTGTCTTTATCAGATCGGCTATCGTGATAAGGCCCGCGAGGAGGCCAGCCGCGGAGGCTCTCTGGTCCACCGCCCAGACATCGCTCTGGCCACTGAGGTCTCCAAGCTGACCAGTCAGGTACGCCAAACACAACCAACCATCTTTACCCAGTCATGCTTCTTTCCAACAGGTTCCTTGAAACTCCTAGAAAATATTTCCTGTATTATTTATCGTACAAGATGGCTGGAATCAGTCAGTGGAAGCTGTTATACACCAGCAAAGATCTTCTGTCTGCGTGTCAGCGTCAGATCTCCACAAGCTAATCTTTGCAGACTAGTTTTGCTGTGGTAGATGCTTAGGCCTAACGATGAAACTAGCAGCTCTTCCATAGCGCTTCCTCTGCCATCCTGCATTATAATCCTTGTCTCAATCTGTCGTTGTGACTCCATGAAAGTACATTTTCATGTCTTAACTGCACATGTCATTGTCCTCATTCTTTAACCTGTCCTCCTACACTGCTCCATCCTTCTTCTCCTCTCACTCCTCTCTCTCCTCTTCCATACTGTCCCAGTCTGTGTGTTCTCATCCCTCCATCTCACTGCGCTTTGTAGGTGGACGCCAAGCGCTCCCTCCACGGAGCAGCTTCCTATGATACCCCCCAGATGCGCCACATTAAGAAAATGAGTGCCCTGACTAGTGATGTAAGGAGGTTCACGCCCTAAAACTGAAGGGCTGCTACTAAATGTCTGTCTCCTCTGTCTTTCTGTTCCCTTCTCATCCATCTATTGACTGATGGGGTCTGATTTTACTGCGGGGTACCTTTCTGTGTTTAGCATTGTGTGCACCCTCTGCTCTTTAGTTCCCCCGACAAGCTGTGGCTCGTTGCTCGGCATAGACAAGCGTTATAGTCCTGCATGCACTGGTGTCGATACTGTTATTGAGTTACTGATTTTGTTCAACATCATTTGTAGAATCTACCCACTTTTCTTCTAAGTCACCCAGACAGTTGTCCTTTCTCTGAATTTTAAATTGGAAAAAGATTTCCCAAAATTAACCCTTTGAAACCTGGATCTACAAAAGTTATCTTGTACTGTTCAGACAGCGTTCACATGCATTTAAACTTTTGAAACCTAAATAAATTGTTTTGATTTCTTTTGACAACATTGCTGAAAGAGCACTGAGCAACTTAAAATGCAAATTGTCAGGAATTTAGGAAAAGGTAACAAGAAAATGACCTGAAAATTAGCTTTAAAAAGAAAGAGAGAGAAAGAAATTTTTAGAGGTTAATAAAAAAAAATATATATATATTTTTGTTTGTTTTTTTACCTTTTGGCTTTTTTATTAAACCTTGCTTCACTTTTTTTCTCTTTTTTGGTGCTAAATCTCTGGCAATTTTCTTGGAACTCGTAACTCCTTCCAGTGTTTTGCAACGAAATCAAGCCAATTTTCTCAGGCTTCAAAGGGTTAACAAGCTTGCATCTGAATAAATTACGTTTTGTAAAGTATGTGGAGCTTTTTCCTAATTTATCTGACACTAGAGGGCAGTGTAGACTCCCCTTGATGTTGTTATAAATTTATAAATTTACAAACCTCTTACAAAGTCAGATTAATTCATTATTACTTCTAAATTTACTTGTTTTTCCTGAAACATTGTTTTAAAGATTTTTTTTGTCTTACCGTCTCTCTAAATCTGAGTGGTCCAAACCAGCTTGAATCAGAAACCACCATGGTATTGCCCCATATCTTCCATATATACTTCAATATATATGACGAACACTGTGTTGTGTTTACGTGAATCCCATAATGTTTACATTTAGCACTAAAAAGCATCTTCAGGGGGTCAGATCAGAGGCTCGTAGCTCATAAACTGCCACTTGAGACTCCTTTGAGATGCTTTCTAATGTTAAGTGTGAACTGTAATCCCATTCCAGTCACCAGAGTAAATGTTTGCATTGTATGTTTCTGCAAACCACAAATATGTTACATGTATATGTTAGTATGTGGCAGATGCTTTTAAAGCTTAGGTTTCTTTACATTTTAATAAAGCTGTGGTAAACGCGTGGTAAGGGTCAGGCACAAAAAATGTTTGTTTATGGTTAGGAAAAGATCATATTTGGACTAAAGCTTGGTTTTGGTGGCACAATCCCAGCTGAAAAATGTAAAGATGTCTAAAATATAGCTGCTTTACGTGACACTCAGGAAACACAGTGACTGCTAAAAAACATCTACGTTCGGAGGCCAAAAAGAAACTTTTGGTGGCAGGAAACACAGTGATGTCGCAGTAAAAATAAACTGCTTTCCCAGGTAATACCGCGGCAGGAAACACAGTGATGTCTCGGTATAAAAAAAAGTTGCTTTTCATGGCACTGACCCGGCTGGAAACACAGTTGTCTGGGTAAAACCTGACTTTTTTTGTGTCACTATTTGTCTCGATAACAAAACAACTGCCTTTCTTGGCATCATGCCGCCTGGAAACGCAGCAGGAATATTACATGCGGTTTGCTAAAAAAAGAATAACCTTTATAGGCTAAAGATAAGAACCCTGGATGATGATAACTCTAGAAAACAAACAGTTTTATTGTTTGTTGGTCTCGAGCCCGAGTCTGCAGTGGTCTGCAGCTTGGCAGGCGTCTCGCCTTGGTGACACAGCGTCCTCTGTCCCCTCCACCTTCAGATGACAGTCAGCTCAGAAACTACTTTAGAAACATTATACAAATGTAATGTGTCTGTGGTTTGCAGAAACGTACAAAGCCAACCTTTTTTCTGGCGACTGGGACGGTTGTCCCCCTCAGCTGGATCCGAGCACAAACTGGACACGTGGATGCGAGGCGCTGGGTCTGAACAGCGTCTTAGGGCGTCTCCACAGCTGACTGGTTTGGTTTCGACAGAGGAGAACCTGATGTGATGTTTTATTACATGTTTCCAGTAGTCTGTGATTAAACACCTGTAAGGATTAAATTACAAAGTAGAGGATTTTCTTCTCCAGTCTGGAGCCAAACTGCAGCTGTGAACACACCTTTAGAGACCTTTTTTGTCCCTTGATGCGATTGCTGAATGAAAAGTGGAAATAAACTGATGCATGAAAAAAATCCTGTTTAGGAGACACTGTTTGACTACAGTTATTTGTCTTGTATAACAAGGGATGCAAACTCAATTTGAGTGTTAATATTTAAAAAGCATACAGTACTCAGTATGTCCAAAACATGTGCACCAAAGTATCCTTCAAAAGCTACTCATCCCTTTTTATACACGGTTGAAATGCATTATGTTGTTCTCCAAATGTTTCCAGTTGGATGGCGTCTGTGAATCTTCCACTGTTTTTTGTCTCCCCACTGCTTTCGCTAACTGTCACTTATGTCCCGTCCCAATAGCTGAAGTACAAGGAGAAGTTTGACAAGGAGGTGAAAGGAAAGAGACCACAATATGACCTGAAGGAGAGCAAGATTTACAAGACTTTGAAGGATGCCAATGACCTGGCTAGTGTGGTAGGTGTCAGTGTATCCTCATCATTCCTATTGACAACAAACATAATTAATCATAATAATAGGCAACAATTGCTCACAAATTTAAGTTACACTCAAAGGGACATTTCGTATTTTTTGTACTTTTTGAAGTTGAGTTGATATTCTTATCCATAGTTGGTGAATTACCTACAGTAGATGAAGCATCTGGAGTAATGCCATGGTAGCTAAGCAATGCACTGCTGTGGACGCAGCAGCAAAATACATTTTTGCCACCTAAATAATCTGAGTGTGCGCTTTATTGAAAATATTTTCACTTTACCTTACTGCCCCCTTTATGCTCCATCAAGGCCACCAGACTCCGCTGAGAAAAACAGTCATTTTTACCTCGTTGAACTGCCTCCAGGGTTCCCACACGCTCCTTAAAAAGTTGTGAAAGACATTAAATACATTAAAATTAATTGGTATTAAAATGTCTAAAATCTATCTTCCAGACAATGCTTAGACATGGGATTTTGTGAATCAGCATTGTAAATTCTCAAAGTAATTGAAAAAATGAATATATTTACTGAATGCATCTTGCCGTAAGGTCACCAAAAAGTTTTATGCTAATGCAAATATTTTGTCAAAATTCTCCCGAAGCCTCAGAAATTGATGACCATGCAGCTTCGGTTGTTGTTAAATAGATTTTAAATTTCATTTTAAAGGGGCATTAAAAAACTTTTTAAAACTTTAAATTCTGCCTTAAGCTGTATAAAATCTGTTCCTTAATCAGGTAGTTTGTCTTATTGTGTCACTTTGGTGAATCCGAATCAACCCTTTAAAACACCAAAGTCACAGATTAAAACTAACTAACTAACTGAAGGCAAGGCTGAGTCATGAAAATATTCTAAATACAGTATACAATTAAAATGTTTTGTTTTTTTGTGATCAAATTTTTATTTAGTTCTGTGCAGAGTATAATAATAAATCATATATACATAACACATCTCATCCATATGTGCCCGTATGTTTTTAAATTTTTTTTCTGACCCTCCCCTCCCCACCACAGCTGGTTTAGAATGACCTGCGATGTTTTATAATTTTTATTAATGAATTTAGTTTAAAAAAACAGATAATTAAAATGTGCAATTAAAATGTTTTTAAGTGGCAAAAATATGCTTTGCTGCTTCCCCAATCCAAAGCTGTGCATTGCTTAGCTTCTTTCTCGTGCTGACGGACATCTACTGTACGTCATACACAAACTATGGATAAGTGCCTTATACAACCCCACTTAAAAAAACAAACTATCCCTTTAAGACTAAAACTAACTTAACCTTTGGAAAGTGGCAAGAAATTATTTGCAAATCTGTGGTATTCATATCACCTGCAGGTGAAGTACAAGGGTGACCTGAAGAAGATCCACAAGCCTGTGACCGACATGGCGGAGTCTCTGTCCATGCAGCACAGCCTGAGCACCAGCAAACTGTCCAGCGACGTAAGACATCATCGTAACCCTCTCACATTCACACCCAGGGGCTGCTGGGAGTCAGCGCGGTTTCAGTAAACCCTCTGTGGTTCACTGAAACGTGTCTGAACTCTGCGTTTCCGTCACCTCACATTAACAACCAGAACGCTCCACATTATTGACCATCTCATGGATTTAGACACTAAGCTCCATCATCCAAACATCCATTATTCTGTGACCTCATCTGGTAGTGATCCCGACCCTTCTCACCCTCCACCTTTTCACCTTTTGTCCTTAACATAATATCACCCTCGATAACCTCTACTCCTTCGCTTTTTCAGTTTATTTCCTCCTGTCGTTTGTGCAAAAGTAGTTTTCGATTAATAATCACTTAACACAGAACTCCTTCATCAATTCAAGATCATTTTTCATACAATTTACAAACCATTTTTAATCTTTTTTTAATATTTAATCAGCATGTCATATTTTTCGACATTTCTAAAACGCTGCTTCCAGAACTATAATGTTACTATTTTAATTTTTCTTCTCCTAAAATATGATACATTTTTGTACTTTATAATGGCTGGGAGTGAACTCCAGACAGACGCTCGTTTTCTCGTTTGCTGTACTGAGCTGTCTTACTTGACTGGGAATTCCCCCGTAGTACTGCTACAAGAGGAAATTTGAGGAGAGTAAGGGTCACTACCATTTGATTCCCGACACGCCAGAACGGCTCCATCACAAGGAGGCCTCTGAGCTTCAGAGCCACGTAAGTGAAACAGACTCTGTGGAGGGTCAACAAACACTCCACCCACCCAAAAACACTGCTGTGGATCTCAGCTGGTCAACACTCTCTTGTAAAACAGATGTTTTTATAATGTGCCTGCATATATTAAACAATATGTACATAATGTTGAATTTGTCTGTTGAGAACATTAGACGTTAAATCTCTTTGTGCTGTTCAGGTGAAATACAAGGAGAAGTATGAGAGGGAGAAAGGCAAGCCCATGCTGGACTTTGAGACACCCACATATGTGACTGCGAAGGAGGCCCAGCACATGCAGAGCCAGGTAAACAACCAGTCTGTCTCCTCTGGGTTTAAAAATGGCTGCAGATGCAAGTCAAGTCTGACGACTCTTCAGCGCCTGCTGCATAAATTAACCTGTATTGTTATGTATCTATTATTGATATGCGTCAGCTTGTTGGATGTCCAGTTCTTGCTTATGTTAGACTTACAGTATGTTTCTGAAGTTTGGAAAAACCCTTTTACACTGCCTTTTTATGCCAGTTAATCAAGTGAAGACTGCTCTTTAGTAACAATTTGTTGAACAGCGTTAATTGCTTAATTTTCTTTGCAATTCAGTTCGCAGTAAATTACTGTTAGCCCATTTCCCACTCTTAACCCTTCGAAATCTGACAAAATTGTCTGTCAAAAACTTGGGAAGAAGGCAATGAGCAGCCTGAGAAGAAATGACCCAAAATATAGCAAGAAATTAGTAAAAAAAAAAAAAAAAAAAAAAGAAATAGAAAAAATTTGAAAAATTTTATGAAAATTAGAGTTGCTTGTTGCCTTTTTTCATGATTATGAAAGTTTTCAAACCAATTTGCTCAAATTTTTTAAATACTTGAAAAGTGATGTTGATCCAGTTTTCAAAGGGTTAAAGGAAGCTTTTTTTCCAATTTGGACCCTATTTTCCCACGTTTTTCACTGAAAAACGTGACTAATAGGAGGAACAAGATTTGTTTAAAAATTTGTCCAGTATTGAGTGAATCAGCTGCAGCCACAACAGAAGCTTCAATGAAATCCCTTCAATGTAATCCCTTTCAGTAGATGCAAATTTACAGTAAAATTGCCCATGGGTTGCATTGCAGCCTCTTTCTTGATACTGGACAAATGGAAAAAAAATTAGTCTCTATTAGACACAAAAACATGGAAAATTGGGGTCCAGGTTGAAAAATACCTGTTTCCCTTTTTCTAGCTGGGCTAAGAAAATAAACTGCGAAAAGGCATTGTAAAATGTGTTCAAATTAAACTTGCATCTTTTGTATCTTTGCTCCCTAATCTTGTGTAAGCATAAGTTCAGACTGCTTGATCTTACTCCCATGATGCAGGGATGTCAAAGGTAAAGTATAATGTTTGTCTCACATTTTTATGGGGTCTGGATTACAGATTTTTACAGCATTGGAATATAATCATTTACAACATTTATCTTGATATTAGTGATAAACACCAGACTCGAAACATTAGAGATGTTTTTCTTACAACAATCAGCTTCTACACTTCACAAATCCACTGACACACATGCACAAGAACTCACATTTAAGGGAACTGGTGTCATCGTGAGGACGATGGTGCAAACCCTGATGAGGTAACTGCATTGTGAAGCAGCTCTGCTTGCATGTGGGTATTTGAGCTCTGTCTGTGCCCTGTCTTTATCTTTGCGGCCAATAGAAAGACTATAAGAAGGACTATGAGGAGCACATGAGGGGCAAGAACCTCTCAGGCTTGGAGGTCACGCCCGCCATGGTACATGTCAGAAACGCCACCAAAATAATGAGTGAGGTAACTAAGGACTTTTTATCCTCCCGACAACCTCTCCTTTTTACCTCACCCGGTCTTTATAATCATACTAAGACTTTATCCCAACCACAGTCCCTCTTCCTTTTCACCACTTTTGTTTAATCCCATGAGTGCTTCCTTCCTTCCTTGACCTCTTGTAGGTCCACCCGTGCAGTTAAGTTTTGTTTGCATGATTTACCACACAGACTTTAACTCTTAATAAAACAAGAGACTGTCCTCCCACAAAAAACGACCCCACAGGTCATTTCTACAAACACCTTACTGTGACCCATATTTACATTTCCCGTTAGGCAGCGGCCTATTGTTGCCATATGAAGGGAGCAAAAGAGGAAATATCTTAATAATCTTCATAAATGCACACAACTTTTATGATTTTTGAAGCGTTAATGCAATTGCCAGAGTTAAAAAGCAAACATTAGGCTATAAACGTACCACACTAAGCTTGCATGATTTAATATCCCCAACAGAATGAGCCATGTTCGTCTCAGCTCGGCGTGATGACACTGTGTCGTCTCATTTAGCCACTTATTAACTGTAGATTTTTTTTAAGACAAGTAAAAACTTCAAAATTTAGTGGTAGGGTATTTATGGATGTTTTGTTTTTTTAATTCACGTTTTTATTGGAATCAAATTGGTACACATCACACAGCACAGCACACTGACATTTTTTGTTTGTTTTTGTTATAGACACCAAAATTTGAGAGAGATAAAATAAAGTAAAAAAAAAAGTCTATGTTGCAAAAACATTCGTGCAAGTGACCACAACACTAATAGTATGTTTTTAAGAAACAATCAAACAAAAGGAAAGAAAGGAAGAAAAGAAACAAAATTCATGGACGTATTTCATGCCGTAAAGTAATTCTCTTGAGGTTGTGTAAACCACAAACCTTATTTCAGCATCTATCCAAAAGCCCATTGAAAAAACCCTCTGATTTTGTGAACAGGGAGCCAGAAGTGCTAAAATGCGAACTCATTTTTGGGTCATTCCCGCAGCACCATTAGAGGACAGAAACAAATGACCTATGTGGTCGTATGGCTTGGAGGACGTCCCTCTCCCCTCTCTCTGTCCACAGCGTGACTTAAAGTAAAGTAGTTAGTGTTGTTTGTTTGTGTTTATATTTGCCTTTTGTCTCCCAATTTCAATATCAGGAGACGACAAACTGCTTAATGTTGAAAAGTGTGCGTGCATGCAAACGTATCAGTCAAAAAGGTGAAATGCTGAGGTGAATTGTTTTGTTGTTTTTGTTTCCACTCTGATAAAATGTGGTTCACGTGTCTTTTATCAGGATTCTTGCCAAAGTCACCAGCGTCGCCGCTCTCTCTCTGTGAAAATGTGATTGTAACTGAACTCGTAATGCGGTAATAGACTTCAACTCTGAATCTGCTTCAGTTCCTTTGTTTTTTTGGGAGGCTTGGTGACTTTGAGCTCAAAGGTCTGTCTGTATGCCTTGGCCTGGCCTGCCTGTGTGCCCTTCTCGCAGCTCTCTCTGTTCTTCTTCCGCCCTGTAGAAAGAGTACAGGAAGGATCTAGAGGAGGGAGTGAAGGGTAAAGGGCTAACTGCACTGGAGGAAACTCCGGAGCTTTTGAGAGCAAGGAATGCCACTCAAATCCTGTGTGAGGTACGGCTGACTGAGAGCTGATGGAGACAGCATCACGCTCTCAACCGAGTGCCTTCCCACAATCCCGCTCTTGGTGCATCATCTGCTGAATCCTTTTCCCTTTAACTCATCACACTAAAAGGGGCGACCGCTGGGTTTGACTCTGACTTTTTTTGTCCTTGCTTTATGACATCACTAATTTTTCAGCACTCTTTGATTTCTTAAAAAAAACTTTTCTCACAAAACTTGACCCTCACCTTCACCCCGTTTGACGTTCCCACGATTTTCTCTCAAACTCGTAACATATGTCTGATAAATATTCCAAAAATTAACCTCAAAGCATCATTTATTTTATTTTGTATTGTACGATATTGGCAGGGATGAGTGATCTGTATTTGTATGTTTCTTTTCAGCTGACTAAATTATTTGTATAGGTTGATCAGAAATTGCTATAATCATTATGTATTGTAAAAATTATTTACACAACAACCTCAGAATTTAGCTTTAGATCAGTTTTGATCACTGGAATAAAAGACTGAACATAGCTACCCAATATATACCCAACCCTATATAATATAATATAATATAACATAATATATATATACATAATATATAATATATAATATAATATAATTTGACTCTTTCACTTTTATAGTGTATCATCTATGCCAGATACTTTGAGGATATTTTTTTGAGTGCACAATAGACAAAGCACTTTTTTAAAATACTTTTCTTTTTCTTTACAAATAAACTGAAATAATTGTAAAGTGGAAATAGACTTTTGTTGCTTTAATTTATCATCATGAGATAAATGTTAATTACACAATTTAATGGCTACAGAATAATGACACCGGTGGGATTTCGATTAGTTCTCTATAAACCAAAGCCAAATTTAGAAAAGGACAGTGCTTGTTTTCCCTTGTGGCTTTATGTCATTATCTCCTTATAGAGAGCCAGTGTTAGTTCTTTGCTGTTATTTTCCACAGTGTCAGAAATGGTGGATGGTGAAACAACAGAAGAAACTGCAAAAACCCAAAATGCAGTGTGTTGGTAGCTGTTCTAAGGAAAACAGAAAGCGTCATCATCAATAAAACCACCTGGAAACTAGGGAGGGAAAAGTTCAAATGTTTTCTGTTTCCGCTTTAAAAGAAAACATTGGTTTGTTGAAATCGTCTAATAATGATTTAACACACTGTCCTTAACTACTGCTGTTTTATTTTTTCAGTTTTGAAGCTTCACACACAATCTGGTGTCTAATAATTGACCTTTTAAAAAAAATCCTAATTTCTTCTAACCTTCTCTATACACCATCCCCAGTGGTTTTGCAGCCCCGCTCAATGAGAATGAGTAGAGATCCTTTTATTTGCAGTAGTCTGTCAGTCACGTCTGCTTTTAGCAAGTTCAGTGCTTTTATGTTACTTTTAATCACCTGTAATATTTACAGAGAGAGTACAAGAAGGCGCTGGAGCAGGAGATTAAGGGCAAAGGAATGTTGGCTTTGGCTACAGACACCCCCGACTTCATGAGGGCGAGGAACGCTACTGACATCCTCAGTCAGGTCTGAATCATCATATTATATTTTCATTTAGAGGAAAGCACATGAATGCTGGCATATTTATGTCTGTGCTTGTCTTTGCAGTAAAGTGGTAATCTGCGCTGATTGTTTTTGTTCCTCAGACTAAATACAAGCAGACCGCTGAGATGGACAGAGCGAGCTACACCACTGTCATCGACACCCCAGACATCATCCATGCTCAGCAGATGAAGAACATCGTCAGCCAGGTAATAATAATACTATTAATAATAATAATAATAATAATAGCTTTAAAAACAGAGTTTACAAAGAGCTTTGACAAACAAAGCAAAGCATAAATGGGACACACAGATGGTGATAACAACAACGGAAAGCCAAACTGTTCTATTAAAGACAAGTGAAAAGAAGTTAAGATAAAATTAGAACCAGAGGACAAATAATGCAAGATGCAGGACACATAATGTCAATATAAAATAATACAAAGGAATAGCCAAAAATAACAACAGAAACAATAAAAGCAATTAAACCACAAATAGAAGGAAATAAAATAGGTAAAACATAGATAAAAAAAAAATATGAATGAAATAAAAAAATTATTATTTTTTTTTTTTAAAAATAAAGAAAAAAATGAATGAATGATCATTGGAGAGAAGGCAAATAACTCCAATACTTTGCAACTTACACCAAAACAACCTATATTGATAAATAGCATGTAAAAGTAAAAATATGTCTTCTTGATTTTGGGGTGAACTGTCCCTTTAAAAAATACACCTCTCCATATTATGCATCTTTGCACATTTCAAAACATTTAACTGCAGACACTTTCGAGCAATGCTATATATAAAAAAAATCTATTTTCAATTAAAAATCCTGCTGTTTGTGTTTTTGTCCAACAGAAAAAGTACAAAGAGGAGGCTGAGAAGACCATGTCTCACTATGTGCCCGTCCTGGACACTCCGGAGATGCAGAGAGTCCGTGAGAACCAGAAGAACTTCAGCACTGTAAGTAACTAACGTATACGATGAGTTTTGATGATTATTGCTGCGGCAGCGCGTCTCTGCAGGACGGACAGTATGAAGTCAGATGTTTTCTGGGTGTCTGCTGGCTCTGTGAACGTCTACATGTCTGTTAGTGGATGGACTTTAGTTTTGTATTGTTTTCTCTTACTGAATTGAATTTATTGTAAACCGTGTTTGTTTAAAGTGTTCGGTGTCAAAGTTTGTTCTCAAAGCAGTCAAGTTTGTCATAATCAGGGAAAATAGCTTTCGAGCTAATCCTGAGCAGAAACTTTTTTTCTCTTCTGGTTTTCTGTTTTCTTTTTTTCTCTTTATCATTGTGAAACATTTTAACTGCACTTTTGTTTTTCTCCCTTGTAGAATCTATACCAGATTGACCTTAAAAACATAAAGGGCAAAGTGTCTACTGTAAAGGACACTCCTGAAATGCTTCGTGTTAAAGAGAATACAAAGAATTTCAGCTTGGTATCTACGCCATATTATTATTATTTTCTTAATGTTTTCTAACAACTTTTTCCTTTCTTCTTTTTTTTGTTTTAAATTTTTCTCTTTAACAATCCTTGATGTGCAGCCCTAATTTCTTTGGACCAAACATATTTTTTTAATTGTGTAGAATTTGCAGCATTTTAATTCACGCAACTAATCCCTGACTTTGTTTTCTTTAGTGCAACATTTTGTTAGTGCAGAGCTTGTGTGTTGTTAAATTTCAGTGCCGTGTTGTTATGTTTGTGTTCCTGTAAATGTTGATTTATGTGTTTGTTCGTTTCATTCGGTGTGTTTTTGTTGCTGTGTGACAGATTTTGTTCTCAAAGCAGCTAAAAGAAGTAGAGTATGGACGTTAAATTAAGCATCTCGGCTTTATTATCCGAGAGTGTGAATCAGGCTGACCTCTGGTTGCTGCTTTCATTCCTCGTTCATGTAAAGATTCAGTACAAAGAGGATTTGGGCGGAGGAACAGCTTTGTCCGAGACCCCTGAGATGGAGCGAGTTAAACGCAACCAGCGAAACATTAGCACGGTACTCCACAGAGTGACCCTGCCCTCCGTCATCTCCTCCTCCACCTCCCTCCATATTCCCTCCTTATCTGAGAATATAACCAGACCTGACCTGACATGTAATCTCTTCAAAAAAGCCATTTTAAATCCAACTTATTGCCAATGTTTTCATGCTTATTGTTTAACTTTTAGATAAGTTTCTTTTGCTCACTAATTACAGGATTTTATGGAGCGCCCAAAGATCCCAGAAGGTTTTGTTAACTTGTGGAAACATATAGATGTAAATATTTCTTAGTGCAGCTTAATTGCTGTAATACACTATATGGCCAAAACTATGTGGACACACTTTTTCAAGTACAGTTCTTTTTTATGTATGATTAATTTATGAAGTTTTCGACACAAGAAGCATACAAACAATACAAAAACCTTCGTGTGAATATGTATAATTAACTAAGAAAAGGTCTCTAGATGTAGGCAAATGAACAAATTATACAAAGAAAAGAGAAAAATAAATCAGCAGCAAGTGACCATAAAATAGATGAGTAAATACAAAAAAGAAAAATAAATAAATAAACAAAAAAGAAGGGGAGACAGAAGAAAAAAGGGGAAAGAAAAAAATAGATAAGTAAAAATAAATAAATAAAAAATAACCACGCAAACATACAACTACATCAAATATACAAAACAAAACAATTTAGAGACAGTTCAAGTACAGTTCTTTGTGTACTTTTGTTTTGGGGATTTTTTTTATAAGTGAGTGCAATAAGAAAACAATAACAAAAACAGGGTGTTGACAGATGATGCACACGTCGGGGAGGATGGAAACAGAAAGATTGGACAAGACAGGACATATATATATTTACACTAAAAAAGAGAAAAGAAAAAAAATAATAAACTAAACAAAAATTTAAAAAGTAAACTGAATAAATAACTGAAGAGGTTATTAAAAAGATGGAAAGTTTTTCATTGTTTTTGCAAAGTCCCTCACAGGATCTGCACATTGCCAGTTTACACAGCAACAGCAGGGCGTTTTAAAAAGGTTACACTCTGAATCCCAGTTTCAAAAACTTGCATTTTCAGGCCCCCAAAACGCTGTTGTCGTGTGAACGAAAGGCCAAACAAATGCACAAAGCTGGGTCTGTAAAGAAATGGTTTTCCCAGTTGTGTGTGACCTTAACCCCATTCAAACAAAATTTAGGACTAACTAGAACACCAACTGTGAGCCAAACTATTACCCAACATCAGTGACGACCTCAACAAACCTTTAATGGCTAAACGGGAGCTAATGCATGCACCCAAAAGAGTGGAGGCTGTTTTAGTGCCATATTAATGCCCAAAACATGATGTATATGTGTAATGGTTTGATCTATACATACTTTTGTGTATATTGTTTTACACAAGTTAACTTCTTCCTCATTTATTGGGACTTTGAGGGCTCTGTAGGGTTTGTCTTCCCCGTGATAATTTATTCATTTCCCCTAAATGCTGAATAAACTAAATTAATCCATTTAGAAAGCAGAACTTGCATATTTCACAGCCGTACTTATTGCCAACATGCCAAACTAGCACTGAAACATGTTGTGTGCTGCAGTGTGCTGTTGTTATGCGTGAATGTCTGTGTCAGGACATTCTGTGTTTTTGTTTGTCCCTGTCTTACTTTTTTGTCTTTGTAATTTATTATGCAATGATCAGATTCAGTACAAGGAGTCTGTGGGTCAAGGCACATCCATACCAGACCTCCCTGAGGTGAAGCGGGTCCGAGAAACCCAGAAGAATATCAGCTTGGTAGAGGAAAAGGACTGCAGTGATCCTCATCTTGTCCCCTTATAATCATTTCCCAAAACGCCCTCTGACCTCTCCTACTAGCCTAAAAATCTAGAAAACTGTGTTTTTAGTCCTAGTTTTCCCTCCATCCTAACTAAGTTTCATAAATCACTCCTTTTTACCAACTTTGGTTGATTTCCGTAAAAAAATATAATTTTCCCATATCTTTTTCCCCAAAATAAATCTGCATTTCCCTGGATTGTTTAAACTTAATTTCTTATTTCTGGCATTTCCTTCCCTCCTAAATTTAACACTAATCTGCCTTTGAGTGTGTTACCACCGTATTTGACCTTTTTGTGCTGTTTCATTTAAAGATTCAATACAAAGGAGAAGTGGGACAAGGCACGGCAGTATCAGAGACCCCTGAGATGGAGAGAATTAAACGCAATCAGCAAAACATTAGCACGGTACTCCACAGAGTGACCCTGCAGCTCCCTGTGCTGTTCTTTATCTGCCTTTGTCCGCCGCCCTCTACCTTTCTATTCATGTCCTTCAAACACACCATCATAACAACTCTCCTGAGCCTCCGCTGCTCGTTCTGACGTCAGAACTGTTATGCTTGTAACATATAAACCCTCCATGTTTGTGTCTACAGAGTGTGTTTTTGTTTGTCCCTGTCTTACTTTTTTGTCTTTGTAATTTATTTATGCAATGATCAGATTCAGTACAAGGAGTCTGTGGGTCAAGGCACATCCATACCAGACCTCCCTGAGGTGAAGCGGGTCCGAGAAACCCAGAAGAATATCAGCTTGGTAGAGGAAAAGGACTGCAGTGATCCTTATTTCATTTCCCAAAACGCCCTCTGACCTCTCCTACTAGTCTAAAAGTCTAAAAAGCTCCTCCTCCATCCTAACTAAGTTTCATAAATCATTCCTTTTTACCAGCTGTGGTAATGATGATTTACATTTTCACAAAAAAATAATTTCCCGCCATTTTTTTCCCCGAATAAAGGCCTTTTCACACCGGGGACGACGCAAAAATACAAAATAATTATTGACATGTTTAAACTTTTCTCACTTAGGGTGACATAAATATTCAAGCCCCGTTCATTTCACCCAAAACAAAAGTTGTGCACCATCATACAGTCATTTTTGCATCATGGAAGCCATAAATAGTTGTGCTCTTGATTATTTTTTAATGCCATTATCTCAAGTTAATTATATCATTACTTTAATAAAACAAGCTTAGTTTTCCTGAGATAACAGGTTCATTATTTTGTTATCTTTAGAGAACAAGCTTTTTTGCCAGAATATAAAGAGTTAATTGTGTTATTATCTTGCGAAAACTAGCTTTATCGTGTCAATATAAAGAGTTAATTGTTGTATTATTTTTGTATAAGTGGTTCTCTATATTTTAATGCCCAACAATTTACCCCTTTTGCTATTTTTTTCTGTAATAAATATCCGTAGTGACGTAAAGAAAACGTATTGATGGCATAAAGACATGACTTTATTGGTTGGCTTGTTTTTATCAGCATCCAAAATTTGCAGAATTCGAAGCAGCTGCGGAAAAAATCAAAACTGCAAGAAAGTTTTGGATTCAGTGTGGATAGAAAGGCTCAAATGTTTTAATTGCTGCAAATTATTTGCACAAATTATTTGGTTTTGGTGTGAAAAGACCTTAAATCTATATTTCCCTGAATTTTTTTTAATTTTAATTTTTATTTCTGGCATTTCCTTCCCTCCCAAATTAAAAACTAATCTCCCTTTGAGTGTGTTACCACCATATTTGACTTTTTTTATGTCGTCTCTTGAAGATTCAATACAAAGGAGAAGTGGGACAAGGCACGTCAGTTTCAGAGACTCCAGAGATGGAAAGAGTTAAACGCAATCAGCTCAACATTAGCACGGTACTCCACAGAGTGACCCCGTACCCGCCCGCCATCTCTACCTCACTCTTCACCCCCCCCCAACACGCCGTCATAACAGCTCCTGAGCCTTCACCGCTCCTTTAAATATCACAGCTGTTGTGCTTTTCATATTAAACCCACCATGCAGATATAACACCAGTGAGGCTCGCTGGGTTCGCTGAACCCCACCGTGTCTCTATCACAACCTGCTTCTCCATTTCTCAGGGGAAAAAAAGTATTTAATTCCATGTTTCATGTCTGCTGTGATTTTTTAAATTTTTTTTTTGTGCTGTGTTGTGTCTCCGTCTTTCTGCAATTGTCTCAGATTGACCTCTTTATTTTTTCCTCCACTTTGTCTGCCTGAAACTGTCTGACGGGCAGATAAAATACAAGGACTCTATGGGTCGAGGTACGGCGATACCGGACCTCCCGGAGGTGAAGCGGGTCAAACAAACCCAGAAGCACATCAGCTCGGTAGCAGAACAAAACCGAACCTCGTGTGCTCCCTAACCGTTGAGAGTGGACAGTAGTTCCCATCAATAATACCCATCATACGCCCTTTTGCTACTCCCTCCCTGCTGCTGCTGCTGCCATCTCACACACCTGTCGCTCATCTTCATCTTCATCCGAGGCAAAGAATGCAGTTTCCTGAGCTCCAGCCCATCACCACCATCTCTTTTTTTCTTTTACTCCATCTTTAATCTTCCACCATCACCCCCTCAAGCTGAGTGAAACCCTCCTCTTTGGCCTGTGATGCCGCCCCACTGTACACAGTGTTTTCTAACCCACAGCTCAGCTTATTTTTTTTGTTTTTTGGTCACATAAAGCTGCTAAATTAATTTCCACTTCACAGCTAACGACAAACTAAATCTCCTGCTGAAGCGTTAGGAGTGTGCTTTGTTTTCTACGTGTTTGTTTCCTCCACAGAGATTCTGGCTGTTTCGACAGACGCCGCCAGGATGAGTCACTCTATAGGACCAATTTCTCAGACACTGCTTAAATATATTCCAAAAGCAACAGGAAATTCCTTCTCTCAGATCATTTAAAGTCCTCCTCGACTCCAAAAAAACCCTTGACCACTCTTATTGTGTAAAGTTTGTCATTAGAGAGGTTTTTTCACATTCCTGTACTGATGGGGTCGACATCTGTGCACTTTAAGAAGAAATGGCTCAAATAATAGCGAGAAATTCAGAAAAAAGTTACCTGAAAAAAAGCAAAAAAGAAAAGTTTAAAAAAAAAGTTACAAAAAAGTTACCTTAAGAAAATGCACAAAGTAAAAATGTTTTTTCTCTGTTTTAATTTTAGATATTATTATTATTATTATATTATTATTATATATTATTGATTATATATTATTATTGATTCTTATATATTATTATATATAAGAATCTTTATAATTAAGATTATATAGATCTATTATAAAATTATAAGATACTTATTATTATTATTATTATTATTATTATTATTATTATTATTATTATTATTATTATTATTATTATTATTATTATTGGCACTTTTTTCAGGTCATTTCCTTTTTTTTTTTACTTGTCTTTTTTGTACTAACTTTACAAAGTTTCTTGTAGATTTTTACTAATTTCTCACTTATTTTTGAGTCATTTCTTGTTAAGTTACTCATTGATGTTTTTCCACGTTTTTTTAAGAAATCAAGCCAATATGTTGAAGTTTCAAAGTGTTAAAACGTGTGCGGAGGGGGACTTTAATCTTGGAAACATCCTTCACATAGTTTTGTCTGTATCTTCTGTCGCGGTTAATGCGAGTCTATGAAAGCAGTCCTATGGGTGTGTGCTCTGTGAGTGGTTCAGTGTCTCACTGTGCTTCTGTCCTGTAGGTGTTGTATAAAGACAGTTCAGCCAAGGGGACTCCTGTGGTGTTTACCCCAGAGATGGAGCGAGTCAAAAGGAACCAAGAAAACATTAGCTCGGTACCTTCAGAACCAAGAACATATTCTACTGAGGAAAATGTTCTCGTTAACCCTTTTCTAACTGAGTTCTCCCTGGCTCTGTAGTTAATTTAATTAATTTTCCCCACTACGCTCTTTTTTTTAAATGTGCTGTGGTGTGTCTGTGCACATCATCACTGCTAACCTCTCCTGTCGTTGAAACTACTCCACTTCATCTTGTTCCCCTGCTGTCCTCGCACTGAGGACATGGATGTCTTCTTGTTTATGTTTAATACTTCCACCTCTTAATTAAAAAAAAAAAATCTCCCTGCTAATTCATCCGTCTGAAATCCCAGTAATGTAACCCCAGCAGCTGTGTGTGTCCTCCCTGCCACACCCTTTGTGCTGTGGATGCTAACGGCTACTGAATGATGGCTTCAAGACTGAGACATTTCAGCCGCTCACTGTGCGTCCTCTGTTTCTGCACCAGGTGCTGTACTCCGACAGTTTCCGTAAGCAGGTCCAGGGCAAGGCCGCCTTCGTCCTGGACACACCTGAGATGAGACGCGTCAGGGAGACCCAGCGCATCATCTCTGGAGTAAGATATTATGGTTGCTTAACTGTTTTTACACACCTCAAAGGGTAATTTAGTCCTTTTTTTTGTTTTAAACCTGGTTCCTGATTTCCCATGTCTTTGTGTCTAATGGAAAGAGGGCAAGGTAGCTTTATTTGTGTAGCACATTTCATACAACAGGGCAATTCAAAGTGCTTTACAGAGTAATAAAATAAAAAAACATAAGAAAAGATACAGATTTACAATAAAAGAGATCACTGTGGTTGTGATCTGTGGTTTCCAGGTGAGATACCATGAAGACTTTGAGAAGAACAAAGGCAGCTTCACTCCCACCACGTCTGACCTGGTGACCGAGCGCGTCAAGAAGAACACTCAGGACTTCAGCGACATCAGCTACCGCGGCATCCAGAGGCGCGTGGTGGAGATGGAGAGGAGACGTGCCATCGAGCACGACCAGGAGACCATCACCGGTACAGCCACAAGCATGCACACATTAGTTTTCCTTTAAAATAACTTTTTAAACAACTTTTTCCCTCATGCAAACACATATACAAATAGACAGACAGCTGTAACATACATATATATTCACAATACACAGTATACCCACCACTTATCCCTCCCTACCTCCTTTGACATGGAGAGCAAATAAAAAAATAATTTTTAAAAAGGGGGGGGGGTCCAGTATATAGATATATAGATATTAATTACAGTTGCAGTGTCTACACAGAGAGAAATCACCAGTGAGATGGCACGGCGTATCAAAGAGTCCCTTTACATGATCAATAATGCACACATTAGTTTAATACCCGGGGGATGCTGCTGTCCTGGCACATAAAGAAATGCATGTAAAAGTTAAAATATACTTTAAAATGAAGCTACAAGAAATTAAAACTAGGTGACTTTTTCTCTCTAAAAACATATTTAATGCAATCGATCAATCAATACACAAAACGAAGCATCATTTTTTCTAAACGATAAATTTCACTAGACTTAAGGGCATCTGTGTTTTTGGAGGTATTTCCACATTCTTTGAAGACTTTTCTAATCATCCGCTAAAAATATTACAGTTTCTGCAATGAAATTTTATTTTAAAGCAACTTCCCAAACATAAATGAAAGAAATTGCTTGATTTTTAAAATGTGAATTAATTTTTTGTTGTTGTTGTTGTATTCGTCTACATCATGTTAATTTGTGCATTTTCTCATATAAAAAAAGCAAGGAGAAAGTATTTTTGCAGCTATTTTCATTGTGCAGTGGACAGAATATGTTTTTAATCTTCTCTACTCAGGAAACAGAAACTTAGCTCATTTTATTTTTAATACACAACCTGTTATTACACAAGAGGAGCAAACTGGGACACATTTTATACACAGACTGAGATTTTTAGTTTTGTGGTAATATCTGCTGCACTGATGATTTTTTCGACTGTGTGCTCTCAGATCTGCGTGTGTGGCGCACAAACCCCGGCTCTGTGTTTGACTACGACCCTGCTGAGGACAACATCCAGTCCAGGAGTCTGCACATGATGTCAGGTGAGAAAAAAATTAAAAACAACTTGAAAGCATCACTTCACAGGTCAAATTTATTGTATTAATAAATATTATTACAATAAAATTAATTATTTAACCTTTTGAAATGGGTAGAAGGTAATGAGCAACAAAAGAAGAGATTAAGTTGGCAAGAAATCTGTGAAAAGTACAAAAAAATTAAATTTGCCAAAAAACCCCAAACCCAAACAAACAAAAAATGAGAAGGTAAAACAAAAATATACATAGCAAAAAATGACTTAAAGAAATACTTAAAAATTATAAGAATTATGTAAAATGATTTAAAATATATAATTATGATAAATATTTAGATAGTTCACCGGACATTTTTCCCTGGCTTTTAAAAAAATAGTCTTATACTTATTATCTCTTTTTTTTCATCTTAGTTTAAAATGCCGATGATACGGTCTTCTTTCGTGTTCACGGTTTGGAGACCGGAGAACACGGAGAATCGATGTGCTAACGATGTGTGTAGCAGGTCCATATTGACAAAAGTTTAAACATAAATACATATCGTATGTGTGATCTAAGCAGCTAATTAACATTATCTCCAGCCAATAACGTTGTTTTAAACATCCAAAGAACGTCTATAAAATGAACTGCATGGTAACCAGACTGGTCTTTTGATTGAGACAGACCTTTATTTGTCCACCAGGCTAGTAAAAGGGACTGGGTGTTTTACTGGGACTAGGCTTGTATTTGAGTTTTATGGTTGCACCTTTACTTTTTAAGAGACCTTGTCATGGTCCAAAATATTGAAAAAACTGAACTCCTTGTTTAACATTTATAAACAACGTATGAACACGCTGGATCTTATTAAGCTCCTGTTTCGAGGTCAGACAGCTGGACATCAGAGCAGGTGCGATAAAACTAAAGATTTCGCTGCTTGTTTTATTGTCATCTCTGTTAAAAAGTAAAAGCTCCAACAGTTTGGCCTCTTTAACCTGCACAATAGCTGCTCAATACACGTGATGTACAACTCTGTCCTTTTTCTGGTGTCGCTCCGACAGTACAAGCTCAGCGTCGCAGCAAGGAGCACTCCCGCTCCACCAGCGCCCTGAGCGGCATGGCTGACGAGAAGTCTGAGGTGTCCCAGGACGCCGACCACCACATGTCCCTCTACAGCAACGGCTTCATGGCCTCCTCTATCGGTACACCGTCCACAGATTCATTGTTTTCATTGTACGATGTTTTATATTGTCATGCCGGTATAGTTTCCAGACGCCACAGATGAGGTATGCGGGGTTTAAAATCTGCCCTCTGCAGTGTAACAGTTACAGCAGCGTTCAGAAAGTGTCTCATCTGTTGTTTACGGTATTTTCTGAACAGGTTACCAGCAGGCCAAGACTGTGGAGGTGCAGCAGAGGTCATCATCTGTCGCCACCCAGCAGACCACCGTCTCCTCCGTCCCCTCACACCCCTCCACCACCGGGGTTAGTAACACGCTACTTTACACACACTCTGCGTTAAGGGCCGTCCACACCAAGAGCTGTAATTATGAAAGATAAAGAAAAAGGAGAGGAATGAGCGGCTGCTCTGAGACCTCAAAACCTGAAAAAACGAGGGAGGAATTACGTTAAAAAGTCTTTATTATAGTGGCTAAATCATTAAAAAAGCCAACATTTCGACCACTACCGGTCTTCGTCAGGGCGTCACAAACATGACTATAAAACTATAAAAGCTACTATAAACTAGCTATAAAAGGTAACTACTATAAAAGTACCAACTGACTATAAAAGATAGTTTTAAGATCTTCTTAGCTCAAGTGGATGGCGGAGTCCACACTACAATTATAACGACAACAAAAGTGGCGAACGGTATCATTTGGATCACTCCTAGAGCGAGTTCATGAACGACAGAAATGTCGCATGTTTTTATGTTAAAAAATATATAAAAAGCTGTTTTACTATAAAGCTATTTTACTGTTTTTTTATTGTTTTTTTATTCCTGTAAATTTAGTCATCAGTGATTAATGAGTCTCGTGATTGTGCGAGATTCTGGCCAGTAGAGGGTGATGTTGATTACTGTCAGGAGCAGAAGATAAATAAAAAAAGTTCCTCACGTTGATTAAAAAACATCAGCTTATTATTCCAAGACCAAACAAAAATACACCGTCTTGCCAAAACGTATGCCACATGCATGAACACAGCCGAAATTATCGAAAAATGAGCAATGAAAAGTGTGTAAAATGTGCCGAACAGTCCATAAGGGTTCAAACACCAAAGTCACACAAAACAAACTACCGATAGTGACAGTAGGCGGGTTTTCATTACGGATTTATGCAAAAATTAAGCGATATTTTCGAAATGTTGATAAAACACAGTTGTGAGATGAGTGATGTTTTTCGACTTCTCCTCTGGCAGTAACACTCCAAAAAGCACGGTGATGGATGTTGAAATTATGGCAGCTTTATTTCTATTTCAGCCACCACACTAGCCGTCATTATTTCCAGTCAATAGCGACGCAGGCGTTTTACGTGAGCGATAATGGAAAGACAAGCCCCTTATATGTGGGAGCAGCCACGAATGAGGGATTTCTGGGAGCTGATAGTCCACAATTTCACAGAGATATTGTGGATGTCAAAACTTTCGGATGATCTGCTCAACTCTCTCAGAGTTATATGACACAATAACAGCTCTTGTAGCTCCTGCAGCATCATGAGGGAGCCAGTTCCTGCTGACGAGCACACAGATATAGCATCATGTGACCTAGAAAAGCTAAAATAGTGTTTCCATTGCAGTTTTGCAAAATATTGCTTTTTCGAATCACCTGAAATACCACCTCATGTGAGCATAAAAACGTTTTTGTGATAAAATGCAGTTTTTTTTTTCAAAATTGACGTCTCTCCATTAGGCGTATTTTATATCCGCAGTTTCAGTTTGTGCAGTTTGAAGGTTAATGGAAACCTCTGACCGATCAGTAACTCCCGTGTTCAGCGAGGTTAAATTACTGTTTTTGTGACTCTGACCGTCTTCTTTATTCTCTGCAGAAAACTGTTCGCGCCATGTATGACTACTCCGCAGCCGACAACGATGAGGTGTCCTTCAAGGACGGCGACGTCATCGTTAACGTGCAGTCCATTGACGAGGGGTGGATGTACGGCACCGTGCAGCGCACCGGCAAGACCGGCATGCTGCCCGCCAACTACGTTGAAGCAATTTAAAAGACAAAGCCCGCCCATCGTCCCTCCAGAGTGGGCGCGACACATCCACAGGGCAAACTTTTGGTCTTCCTGTGAACACACCCGCGGCTTAGTGCAATGATTAGTGTCTTGAAGCTCTAACTGTATTTTGATTGTGTTGTAATTCGCGTCTGTTTTCATTCATGTCCCGCTGCCTCTGTTGCCTGTGGATGTGACATCAGCATCTAGACATATAAATATTTCTGATTATACATACAAAGACTACTATGAATGACAGGCTATGATAGATTGTTTTAACTGTTCTAAGACGCCCTCTTAGGAAAACGAGACTCACCGACACCCCTCCCCTTGTATATTTCAAAAATATTTAATATATATAAAACCGTTTTTGTCCGAGTACCCAAACAGTGGGCTCAAATAGTTCCAATAAATGGAAAGTCTACGGAGAGAAAAAGAAATGACTAAAATGATGAAACTTTTAAGGAGTCAGTTACCGTCTGTCTCCTCCATGATTTAACCGCTCCTGAAGAGTCGTACGAGACGAGCCTCAGTCTTCCCTCCTTTACACTGAAGGCTAGTCACTAGTAGAGTGTGTGTTTTGTTTTCTCCGATTATTTAGGTCCTCTACCTTTAATCCGTAGCCAATAAAGCACACCAAGCTCCTGCAGCACTCTGTCTCCTCACTTTCATTCTGACCTTTGACCTCGTGCCTCCTCTTTCATTCACTTTTTATTCACACTTTCTCTCAGTCGCTCCTGAATGAGTCTCATCGTAAAACATTTAAATGTGGCGTTACTGCGTCACGTTTGTATTCCTTACTTCATGTCCATGTCTGTCCAGACTCCCGTGGTGGGTGAAGTATTTGCAACTTGAGTAAAAGTACAGATTTCTTTCACCAGAAAGTGACTTTGGTAGATGTTAAAGTCACCTGTTAGAATATTTATGATATTTAACTTAAGTTGTAAAAGTAAAAGTACAAGTAAATTCTGGTAATAAAAAAGCAAGTGGTAAGAATTTTATTTTTATTTAATTTAACCAGAAAAAAACTTTCAAGATTAAAAATCTGATGATTCTGAAGTTTGAAAATAATTTTAGGACATTTATAGGATTTCAGGACATTTTGAGGATTTCAGAACATTAATAAGATTTTAGGACATTTCCAGAAGTTAAGGACATTTATAGGATTTTTTTGATATTTCTATGATTTCAGGACATTTCAAGGATTTTAGGACACTTCTATGATTTTAGGACATTCGGGGCTTGGCTAGGACCTCTGTCGGGGTGTGAGGGATCCTCCACTGACACTTTATTGATAAACAAGCTCTATGTTGATGCAGTTTTATGTGCTTTGGCCCCTGATGTATACTAAAAGTACAAAAACAATTCCCAGTGTGAATCTCTTTATTTTCATTGTGAATTAGACACCTCACCGATTGGGGCTGTCAAAGGGATGAGGGGCCCAAATCAGCCACAAAGGGCCACACAAAAATGCCTCGAACAGACATGACATGAGCAAAGACAAACATAAAGCCACGAAAAGATGCCTATTGATTACAAAGAAAGTCAAAACCAGCACAAAGTCTGTGTGTCCTGGATTCACGGTGACCACAGTCAGCGCAACGTAAAGAAGATAAACAAGGATGACTACATTTGTTCTAAGGTAAGGCAACATAATGTGAGCAACATTTACTTTGTTTTCTGTGCATCAGATCTCTTTTAACCCTTTAAAACCTGAGCAAATTGGCCTGATTCCTGTCAAAAACGTGGGAGGAAGGCAATATGCAACTTATCAAAATATGACCCACAAATAAGCAACAAATTGGTGAAAAGCTACGAAAAAATTACCCGAAAATTAGCATCAAAAAAAGGAAAGGAAAGCAAAAATGAAAAAGTGCTAAAAACAACTATATATATGAATTCTGTAACATGTTATGAATATATAATTCTAATAACCATAAATATAGTTTCTGGAATTTTTTCTCTATTTTTCTTTTAAATATAATTTTCTAATATTTCTCTCCATCCTTTTTTAACATTCATTACAGGTTGTTTTCTGGTCACCTTTAACCAGTTTTCTTGGAATTTGTTCATTGCATTTTCCCATGTTTCTGATGTGAATTAAACCTTTTAGCTCACTTTTCAAGCCTTTAAATACTTGCGAATGTGACACAAGAAAAACTGATGTCCATTCATGTTTCCTATATTTTTAGATTTATGTGTAGGCTATATTATGTTATATATTGTAGCATTATGCTTTTTTCATTCTTCCTTTTTCTTTTTTTGTATAGTTAGCTCCATGTCTTTGTACAGAATAGGCTATAAAAGCAACTGTATTGTTCCCAATTTCCCCCAGGGATAAATTAAATACAGTATTGCTGATTCCTATCTTTTTATGTTTCCTTTATTTTCCGTAGTCTCAAAAAGAAGTTTTCCTCATGGGTCCTCTGCTTTCAGCAGGTCTAATCTCATGATGATTCTGCACTTTTTTATCCTGCAAGTTAATAAAAAAGCCATAAAAAGTCAAACTAATTATTGCATGTTTTTTTATTTTCCATCCAGTTATTGGGAACAATAACATGATATTATTACATTACATGATGTATTATATGAATCATTCCGTCTCTGTCACAATGAGAAACGGTATGAATTCACACAATGAGCCTTTGTGTGCTAATTAATGAACTGAGCACCTGAACGTGTGTCAGCTGATCAGCCAATCACAGCAGGGCCAGTGGCTCTGCCGGAACTGGCGGAAGGGAAAGTTGGTGAAATGCGGAAGAGAAAGAAAATAAAACGAGGAGCTCCCACTCTGTCACTCTTTTTCAGGAACTACAAACAGTCTGTTCTGGTAAAAAAAAAAAAAAAAAAAGTGACAACGTGTAAGATAAGATAAGGGGTTGAATCAAAATAAGCATGTCAAAAAAGTGCAATACACAAAGAATGATAGAAAAATAAAGTAAAAATATTGCTATTCACAGTAAGGGTAAAAGATTATACAAGTCTGTTCACTGTCACACCTACCTGTGAGGAAAATTGTACTCAGAAAATTGTAGTACACACAAAGTGTGTAGTAGTATGCTAAACAGAAGTGAAAATATATATAATTGTTATAAATACGTCGAAACCAAACAATTTCAAGGCACACTGTTTTACAAACGTTAAAAAGCTTTTACTAAATGGTATCCAGAGCAGCAGTGGATTATTGTCACAGGTGCAATCACTGAAGTGACACACTCAGGTCAACTCCAGCAAAGCAGCAACAAATACATCACTCAATCAGCAGCATCACATCCATCTTTTTTTTCTTGTTTTTTTTCGGGGGAAATGTGGGCGGGGAAAATGCTTTTTTTCTCGCCATTTTTTGTATTTGCTGGTCTTGGCTCTTGATCCTTTAAGGGGAGCTTCCTTGTGTGCGGATCTCTATCTTTTCACAATTTGACTTATTTACAAAAAAAAAAAGTCTAACCTCTCCCACTTGTTCGGGAAAGAGTAAAATAAAGATAAACACCAAGCTTTTATTGTGATAGGCTATCTTATATGTTATATATATTTTCTTAAAAGTATATTATATTATAGATGTGTTATGAGATCTTTTGTGCCAAAATGAAACAATATATAAATACCAAGCTAATTGAGACAGGCTATTTTACGATTTGGAGATCTAAAAACCTAAAATAAAAAAAAATTAAAAAAGTAAATAATATGACATGATCTGATATATGCCAAAATAATATATATATATACCAAGATTTAATTTATTTAATTATTTTTATAAAATTGATATATGCTTTGATCCTCAGCTTAAGTTATTTTTATTTGAAAATTAAAGAATGACTCATCCTCAAACTGAAGGAACCGATTAAGCTACAGAGTGCGTCCTGCTCTCTCAATAGACGATCTTTGTCTGGTGTGTACAGCTGCTGCAAGTCGGGCGTGAGGCGAGGAAGTGTGAACCCTGCAGCTGTCGGGAGTGCAGGCGAAACTATGGATAAACCCGAAAACCCGCCGCTGTAGGATCGATAAGGCCGCTCCCGAGCCCGGAGGACCGGCGGGGGAAACTTAATCCACCGCCGCTGCAGAGAACGAGACGGCGGAGGGCTTCCTCCGGTCCCTCCCTGCTGGAAGAAATGTGGCTGAACCCAGAGGAAGTTCTGCTGAAAAACGCTCTGAAGCTGTGGGTGACCGAGAGGAGCAACGACTTCTTCCTCCTGCAGAGGAGGAGAGGCCACGGAGAGTCCACAGGCAGGATCACAGGTAAACACAAACAACTGTATCAATACAACAACAACAACAACAACAACAACATTTAAAGGAGAGTCCACAGGCAGGATCACAGGTAAACACAAACAACTGTATCACAACAACAACAACAACAACAACAACAACAACATTTAAAGGAGAGTCCACAGGCAGGATCACAGGTAAACACAAACAACTGTATCAATACAACAACAACAACATTTAAAGGTGAGCTCACAGGCAGGATCACAGGTAAACACAAACAACTGTATCAATACAACAACAACAACAACAACAACAACAACATTTAAAGGTGAGAACACAGGCAGGATCACAGGTAAACACAAACAGCTGTATCACAACAACAACAACATTTAAAGGTGAGCTCACAGGCAGGATCACAGGTAAACACAAACAGCTGTATCACAACAACAACAACAACAACAACATTTAAAGGTGAGCTCACAGGCAGGATCACAGGTAAACACAAACAGCTGTATCACAACAACAACAACAACAACAACATTTAAAGGTGAGAACACAGGCAGGATCACAGGTAAATAAAACGACAAATAACATTTTAAGGAGAAGACAGCAGCTGTGAGCATACAGAGTAAAGAACAAAATCAGCACAAAACAGAAGCAGAATCACGAACAGGATCCTGAGAGGATCCATGAGGAAAAGGAGAAAGTAAAAGTGCTGTTAAAGAGGTCTGTTGGACCAAAGTTCAAGGAAACTGTGGTTTGTTCCCATCACAGGAAAGCCCCTGCTCCAGATATTTGGTTTATGACAGTCTGTGTGTGTGTGTGTGTGTGTGTGTGTGTGTGTGTGTGTGTGTGTGTGTGTGTGTGTGTGTTGCCATGGCAACCGATGCCTGGAAACCAAATTTATAACTTTATGGCAACTTGAATTGAACTTGAATAGGTGGAACTAGACAAGTATTTCGCTTCTTCACACTCCTTTTTGGACATGAAATGTAATATTTATGTCGCTTATTGAAAAAATCTGTTAGGATATATATAAGCTCAGTAGTTTTTTGTTTGTGTTTTTTATTTGCATAGTATTTTAGTTTTTATAGTTATTGTTGTTTTTATTTTTTTAAATAACGCATATTCTATTCAATTCAATTTATTTGATTTCCTTCAAAAACACAGGGACAACTGCACAAGAAATGGCCCAAAAACTGGCAAAAGATAAGTTATAAAGTTACAAAAAAGAGACGTGGCTAAGTGTAAAGGCATGATAATGCCCCAAAGAGCAGATGTTTTAAGCCTAAACAGGTTTTTCATAACAATAACCAAGTGGTTTTGGTGCCTAAAATGAACCACACGTGCTGTTGAAACAGAATTTTAACATATCCGCTGCATACTAACATACACGTATCTGTGGTTTGCAGAAACATGCAGCGCCAACATTTATTATAGCGATTGTTCTGTCTCTGTGCCGTGATTATAATGTGTCACCCTGCTGAACATTTTCTGTATTTAGGATTATTATACAAATTTGTGACCACGTGCTCGTTGCAGCTTCAGTCGCCTGACCGCTCTCCACCGCTGCTGTGAGTTACAGCTCTCCTCATGACGACCTGTTTCCTCTGTCTCGCTTCCTCTCTGCGTGCTTTGTGTCTGCACATCAGGCCTCTCTGACACGCTGTCAGTCGTCTTTACAGCAAATTTAGGCGACGAGGGACGCTTCATATCATTAAAGCAGCTCATACAGTGTCGTCTTTATCCTCCTCCTCCTTCGCTGTGAGGAAACCAGTCCAGAGCTGTCCTCATAAAACAGAATAGAAGGAACTTCCTGGCCGGGGTTTACTTTGTGTATGTGTTTGTTCTCTCTGTTCCCATAGCGAGAGGGATGAAGGGTCAAGTCCTGCTGTCACGTCGTTCAACATTAACTAATTAAACGAGCTTCTCTGCGGCCTTCCTGCCACACAGGCGGAGGAAACAACACGGAGAAGGGTTGTCTTTTTGTTGTTCAGATCTGACTTTTAAAAACATGTTTTTAGCTTCAAAGATAAAAGCAGAAGCTGGTTTCCAGCGTGGCCTCAAAGCTGTGGAAACACACCCGTGATGACATACCTTGAGCGGGATTTCTGAGCAGGGCTGGGCAGCTGCACATCTGCAGCTAATCAGATCCTTCATACCAGTCTTTGTGTTTTTATTTCTACACAAATACTTTTCTCCTGAAGTTTTGTCTTTAATGATCCTGTGTTTGACCAGTTAGCTGTCATTTGGTGCACTGACGTAAAGCAAGACAAACATATATTTAATTTTGGTCAATTTAGGAGCAAACTATGGAGGCCTTGAGGGTCAAAACACTACAGCATTTTATAAAACACCATTTTCTAAAACAAATCACGGTATTAGAAAAGAAAAAAAGAGTTCAGGAAACAAAATAACATTTACCTAAAATCTCTATGTAATTTCCTTAACGTTACAACATTTCAGAAAATAAATTACCATTTCTCATAACTCCACAATAATTCCCAAATTATCCCCATTTCTCAGAATCCTACAATATTTTCCGAAACACATCATTTCCCAAATAATTACATTTGCATAAACTCTACGACGCTTCCCAAGATAAAATCACTAAACACTCCTCAAACTCTCCAACGTGCCAGAAGAGAAAACTGCATGAGCAGAGACTCTAACTGAGACAGGTACAACTGAGCAGTGACTCCTTGTTTTGTTTTGGGAAACTTTGTAGTGTTTTCTGAAATGTTGCAGTGTTATGACCCTCAGGGCCACCGTAGCAAGCAAACATCACGGTCTTGCAGATATGAGAGCAGATCTTGTATTTGTTCTTCTCAAAGCCTCGTAAAGGTTTCTCCCACACTGCGAGCGTCAGCAGAGAAAGGCGGCGCTTCTTATTGACTCCCCGTTCTGGATAGTTTGCCATTGTAAACCCTTCTGGGCTTTGTGGTGACAGACGGATGGTTTTGTGTTGCCAGGCTGCCGGCTCCGCAGCTCCAGGCAGGTCGACTTCGACTCTCAGATACAGTTTACATTTGGCCGAGAGCCAGAGCTGCTGGGAGAGACTTTTATCTTTTCAAATCTCCACCTGCTCAAAGTTTCACCAACAAAGGCTGTAATAGTCCTGGATCAAAGTTTACGACAAATAATATTTCATGCTGGCATTCAGTTTTATACACACCCTAAATTTTGTAGTCATTAAATCGACTCAGAGCATCATTTAAAAAGCTGAAAACAGCTTTTTAAATGTCCAGTGTGTAAGATTTAGGGGGATATTTTGGCAGAAATGGAAAATAATACTCATATGTGTTTTCTTCAGTTTAAAATCATCTGAAAATAAGAATCATTGTGTTTTGGTTACGTTTATCTCTACACGTCCTCTTCCAGACTCTGTCATGTTGTTTCCACCGTAATTCTCCTACAAGCTAGGAGCACAGCACAAGTTTCAGTAAACGGCACCTCTAGACGCCACTAAATCCTGCACACTACACTAGGGATGGCAGTTTCAGTTCATTTCTCAATAGAGCGCTCCAGGGATGACGTTTTTCCGTAGGCCGACGCAGGAGCTCATTAAAAGGCCAAGGAGATTTTTCCATCGGATAATTGCTGAAAAAAAGCTCTGTGGCGAATAAACATTTATGATGCTTTCACTTTTTATTCAGCAAGATTATCTTTACAAATAAACACCACTTTTATGATTTTTAAAGCCTAAATGCAATTGCAAGAAGTGAAAAATGAATGTTATAGGCTATGAACAAACTACACTACTGCAGGTTTTATAGGCAGACAACACTGAAGCTGTTGAGTTAAAATCAAAACTCAGCCTCCAGCGTCAGGAGAACTGATACTGGTCCCTCTTCCTGTTCTCTCCATGCATCACTTGGTCGTTTTGTTTGTACCAGAACAGAGAAGACACAGCTGAACACGGAGATAGAGATCTCACAGCCCTCATCCTGCTCAGTCATAACTCTGAGATGCATGGTTGTACTTTGTTGTGGCAGCTCGCATTTATCTGGCTGATATTGGCTCAGAAAACCAAAATGCTTTCGGCAGTTCAAAGTAAAGCTGCGTGGAAAAAAACTTTGCTTTGTATAAAGAAGCGAAACGTAGCTTTTAAGTGTGATTTCTTAATTGAAGTCACTCCTGACTGCTGTAAAATAAGGCCTCCAATTACGCCTACCTGAGGAGATGCATCATAGCTGCATCACAAACATGATTAAAACTACATTCATCCCATCTAATGTTTGCATGCTTCAGTATTTTGACTGTCTGAAGGCACCATGTTATATTTATTTATTCACATCATTGAAAACAGTAACAGAAAACAGGTCAGAAATAAAACAGAAAAACAGGTGCTGGAGAGGTTGGAAACCCAAACTGGCTCATAGAAATACCTCACAGAAGGTAATTCAATCAGTTACAAGTAATACAATAAATGGCAATACTTTGATGCAAGCAATATACAATGAGGTCAAACAAAACAATGCAAAATGCAAAAATAATACAAATTATAAGTATGTGAGTGTAGGTGAATGTGTGTGTGTTCCCACAGTCATGATAAAACCTGGAAAAATTATTGAATTTTGCTTTCACATTTTCCAGGCCTGGACCTAGACCCAGCTGGTTTAATCAAATCAAGTCTATTTATTGTCTGTTTCATTCATGCAGGTGACCTTTTCTTGCTTTAATGTAATTCCTAACTCTGACATCGGCAGTATGAAAATGTGCAGTTACCAATGCTACTCCTCCAGTTAATAACAACACTTTTAATGATGATAGTAATTACACTAAAGTGGTAAAAAACAGTTTATCAATTTTTATAAAGAATATTTACTACTTTCTATGACTAACAAACAGAAACAAAATGAGAAGTTAAAAAAATACATTTGTAAAAAAAAAAAATTATAATTTAAAAAAAATTGATGAACAATAAAGAGTTAGTGGCCACTAAACATTATAATAACTACAAAAATGGCAATAAAAAGGACAACATTTAAAGGTAAAGGCTGAAAAACATCAATAGTAAAGTAATGGGATGTATTTTCTCCTTTGTTTGTGTGTTCTCTTGGGTCTCAAGTCACGACCTCTCTGCCTGTTTTAGCCCTGTTGGTTTATTTCTGACATCCGGCTGTGAAATATTTCTGACTGTGTATGAACTCTTCACTTCTCTCGTCCTCATGATGCACACAAAGACAAAGTAAAACATTCATCATGTAGTTGTTTATACTGACAGCAGTGAGACTGTGTTTTTGTAATATATTTTTTCTGATTTCTTTGGGCCAGTGGACTTTGACAACTGAGCCGTGGTCTGACGATCCAGCATTTCAGATTGTTTTGGCTAAAGAGGAATTTATCCAGATTGTTGAAAGTTCAAAGCCAGCATTTGTGATCATATGGGGGTGTGTTAGTGCCCGTAGCATCGTGGGTGACTTCGTATCTGTGACGGCACTGTGAATGCTGAAAGGTGCATACAGGTTTTGGAGCAACATATGCTGCCATCCAGACATCCGTGCTTTTCCAGCAAGACGGGTTTTCATTTACCTTCCCGTTGCACAAATTGAAATTGTGAATATAACATACACCTAATGGAAACACCACAATTTTGAAAAAAACTACCATTTATCAAAAAAAAGTTTTTATGCTCTCCAAAAACCCATTGACTCTGAGACGAGGAAATGCAAACAGATTTCTTGGTTTTAGGACTCATGCTGCGTTCCATTGCAAGTTCAAAGTCGATAATTTTTGTGTCGTTTTTTCTGACATCTGATCTAAATGCGTTCCAGTGCATCTGCTTGGGAAAACATAGGTGGAGAAAACGTTTTGGCTGTTTTCAGGTCTTAAGTGGGACTCATGCAGACTCATTGATGCAGGTAGCTAATAGAGACGGGAGGAGGAGGCTACTACATGCTGGCAAAGACTTCTGTCAAAAACAAATCAACTGAAAGGAAATGCGACTGCACAGTTGTCATTGTGCGTTTCACAACACAAACACTACAGACAAACAGGTACTTACCCGAGATATTACAGAGTTTTCGATTATGAATCCTGACTTGAATGGCTTTTCCTTTGCACTTTCCGAGTCAGAGGTTGTTCCGAGTACAACAGGACGCAGTGTGATTCCTGGGGTACTGCATTGGCCAAACCATCATGTAGCTAAACAGTAAATAGTAGTGGACAACTTATTGAGCAATGACTTGAGACACTGTCAATAACAATGTTACTGCTGTTTGAGCTCTGTCTCTGTTTGCATATTTTTAACTGCCGTCTGATTCTTCGTCGTCTCTTTAGGTCTGCTGGTGGGGGCGCTGGACACAGTGCTGGACTCCAGTGCCAGGGTTACGCCCTTCCGCATCCTCCTCCAGGTTCCCGGCTCCCAGATCAGCTGGGTCATCGCCAGCGGTGAGATTAACCATCAAGTCTCCATCAGTTCATGTCTGACACTTTGGGGTTTTTGGTTGTGTTCAGTTTTATCTGGGAAAATTTCTGTGTTTTTTTCTGTTCCCTCATCTGACTCATGAGATGTGTCGTTACCAATCACAGAATATAAAGATGGACAACGTGTCCCCACTTCGTCCTACCGTACAAAAATGAAGTCAAAATATCCTGAATACATCTGCTGCCATCTTGCGCTGATGATGTCATTTTGGAGCCAGAGTCTGCGCAGCTGCAGCCGTCAAACCTTTGAAACCCGAGTAAATCGGTTTGATTTCTTTCAAAAACATGGAGAGAAGCTTCATAAGACATTGCCCAAAAATTAGCCAGAAATGAGTTAAAAGGTACAAGAAAATTCACTGAAAAAAGGCAAAAGAAGAAAATTAAAAATTAAAAATTTTAAAATATAAACAAGAAAATTACCTGAAAAAATTCCTGAAACTTGAAAAAATATATTATACTTTTTTTTGTGACATAATTTCTAAATATAAAATAATACTAATCATAAACATAGTTTTCTGGACATTTCCTCTTTGTTTTTTTTAATCTTTTTTTTAATAAAATAACTAATTTTGAGGTCATTTCATTGTCTGAACGCAGCACAAAAAACTGATGTCGATCGAGATTTCAGAGGGTTATATTTTGCTCCTGTGTTTTGTCTTTTTGTCCATCAGGAGCCGCCATAGAAGAGGTCAACAAGCACTGGGACTGGCTGGTCCACAACCTGCTTCACTCTCTGTCCGTGTTTGAAAACAAGGAGGATGTCGCCAGCTTCGTCACGGGAAAAGTCAAGGTGTGAATCCTGTCAGAGGAGGATTTTAGTTTCTGAGTCGTGATGACGAAGCTTTCTCTGTGGGTTTAAAACGGATTTAAAGCATTTGTTGCATCAAAGTAAAACATCTGCCTCGCTGTAGATAATAATATGATGATGAAACCCTTAATTCTCGAGCCTTTCCACGACGTTAGGCCAAAAAGTGCTCTGAAGTCTGAGCTCCCTCCTCTACAGGGCCTTATTGCGGAGGAGGTTCGGGGTCGCCAGGCCGCCCAAGAGGAGGATCCGGAGAAGTTCAGGGAGGTGCTGCTGAAGTTCGAGCGGCACTTTGGTCTCCCCTCGTCGGAGAAACTGGTGACGTACTACTCCTGCTGCTGCTGGAAGGGTCGGGTGCCTCGGCAGGGCTTCCTCTACCTCAGCATCAACCACGTGGCCTTCTACTCCTTCCTGCTGGGGAAGGAAGGTCTGTACACCAAAGTGAGGGCTCGGATTTTCAAAACAAAACGCTGAGCTCAAAGTCAATTAAGGAAGGGTCATTCTTCACTGTAATTACCCTTTGACACCTGAACAAATTGGTAGGATGTTTTTCAAAAACACAGCAAGACATAAACAAGCAAACATTGCAAGGCAATAAGCAACTTAAGAAGAAATAAATAAAAATTTGCACAAAAAAACATGGAAAAAGTACAAGAAAATTATCTAAAAAAATTAGGAAGGAGTTCATTATTCACTTTTTATTAACCCTTTGAAACCTCAGCAAATTGACTGGATTTCTTTAAAAAATGGTAAAAGGCAATTAGCAAATCAAGAAGAAATGAACAAAACTTTGCAAGAGAAAATGTAAAAAGTACAGCAAAATTACTTAAAAATTAGGGGAAAAACAAAGGAAAAAAGTCAATAAAACAAACAAACAGATAAACAAACAAGGACATGACCTGAAAAAAGTGCTTCAAAGTAATAATACTTTTGTAAAACAATTTTAACAATATATTTTATGACCTTTATTTTCTTGGACATTTTCCTTAGCTTTTTTTAAAAAAAAATCTAAATCTTAATCTTAATTTCTTGCTAAGTTGCTAAATTGCCTTTTCCCCATATTTTCAAAAGAAAGCAAACCAATTTGCTCAGATTTTAAAGCTTTAAATACTTGTGAAGGCGTCTGAATGCAGCATCAGAAAAGTGATGCCAGGCCAAGTTTTAAAGGGTTAATACATACTGCATTTTCACAGTTGCAGTTGAGTTAGTAAAGTTCTTACTGTTGAAAAAGTTTTTTAGGAATTTGTTTGACTGTCAGTCTTAAGACACTGTAATATTTTCCCGTCTTTCCTCCTCAGTAAAGTTTGTGATTCCCTGGGCGGACGTGACGCGGTTGGAGCGGGTCTCCACCGGTCTGATGACGGAGGCGATCCGGATCACTACACGGCAGCGGCAGAGGGAGTTTTCCATGTTTCTGAACCTGGAGGAGGCATACGGGGTCATAGGTCAGCTGGCTGACATTGCCCTCAGGCGGCTGCTGGACAGCGAAGGCCTGGAGCTGGACCGGGTCCTGCAGCAGCCCGCACGCATCACCAAGAGGTCAGTGCTGGTTTTTGTTACCATCAGAGGGAGAAGGAAATGATAAATTTGGGCTGTTTGAGAATGAGAATGAATGTAAGATATAGATATACTCTGTATGGACAAAAGTATCGGGCCACTGACACATTACACCCACAGGAGCGTTCATCACATCCCAATCTGAAGCCACAGGCATTAATATGAAGTCGGTCCCCCTTTGCAGTTATAAGAGCTTCCACTCTTCTGGTTTAGGCTTTTTACAAGATTTTGGAGTGTGTCTGTGGGCATTTTTGCACATCCATCCAGATTTTATACACCTGTGGCAATGGGACTGAATGAAACACCTGAATCCAATGATTAAGAGGTGTGTCCCAATACTTTTGTCCATATAGTGTATTTCAGTTTTGGGAGTCAAAGTCTGGAACGGACTCAGTGATGAGTTGAAATTGAAATCTGCTGAGTTGTAAAAAAAAAAAGCCTCACAATGTGATTACAGTTAAAATGCAAAATGATTAAATTTTGTTTCTTTGGTTTTTCTGTTATTTTGTATGTTGGAGGATTTTTTATTTTTTTTACATATCGACATATAAGTTTTGCCCAAATATGAGTAGCAGGAAAATGCCGCACCAGTCTGACTTTACTTGAGTTTTTTTGTTGGTTCAGTTGCTTTCTGCAGCCAGCAACATGCCTGAAGGCAGCTACTTTTAAGTCTCACACGCCCATGGGTGCACACATGGGTGCAAGTATATTTGCTACTTAAGCAACATGGGTGTGAAAATGACAGCTTTTGTCGATCTGAAACTAGCAATGACAGTTGCACACACAAACATGGCTTCTCTCGCACCTCCACAAAGCTGGTTAATCACTGTGTGAAGTGAGCGTTCCTGTCGCATCGTTTATTATGGGGCGCCGCTCCTCCTGATTAATGTCAGGAAGGTGTGAAGGGGAGGGGGTTTCTGAAGCTTATCGAGCATCCGACAATCAGCTCTGAAGAAGCAGCTTAAATATTTCACGATAACATGACGACATGTTAAATAAACGTTCAATTACAACCCAAGTTTTTATGTTCACACAGACGTAGAAATGTAAAAACAAAAAAGATTTGGCTCTCGACAAAACTTTGTCTGTATTTCAGAGGTTTTTATGAAACGTATACAGCTGGCTGAGATAAGACACTGATGTGCTGTGTCCTTTTTTATTTTTTTATTTTTACATGTATTGCCCTCTGTTTTTTTTTTAATAAAACAAACCTGATCTGCCTTATTGAAGATGATATGCCACTTCCACTGACAGCGCTCCTGCTCAGACGCTGTCACACACCGTCATACTTATTTCTGTCTATGTAGAAACCTCAAAAACCATAACGGGAAGTCGAGTTAAAAGTAAACCGCCTGAGCTGCAGAGCAGATGTATGAGTGCAAGGCAAACCACAACACAGACTTTTTTTTTTAGCAAATGTATTTACAGTAGATGGGGTTTATCTGAGCATAAGTGACGAGACAGAAAGTGAAAAAAGGAAGAAGAAATGAAAAGTACATGTGAGGGGCACAGGAACCTGGGAGAGTCCAGAATGAGGGAAATAAAAACAAAAAAAGAAGTAGAAAGTCCGCATGCAGGTCAAACAAGCCACTGAATGTGAAATACAGGCAATGAAAATATAAAGTACTTTATTCCATTAAAGAAATAGCAGTTGCTGCAGTAACTGTATTATGTACTTTGGTTGTATGATGATGAATAAATTACCACATTTTATAAGTCAAATTATGCACGACATGACTTTAAAATGTTGATATGATGAATATGAAACATAATGACCTCATGTATTCATGTTTTGCAGAAACATACAGTCAATGCCAACATATTCTTGCAGTTATTGGGCTGATTGAGACAGTTTTTGGCTCAGGCTTGTGTCCATTTGTGTCACTCGTGGATTTCTCCAGGACGTTGCTTCAGATCTATAACCTTAAACCTCTTTTTGAATTTGATGAGCTCGCCCTTTTAAATTTTAAATAACTTACTACATTCACATGATGGTAGAAAAAGTAGAATTATTGTTTTAGTCCGACTAAAACTGCACTTTTAGAATACATGTGAATGTGTCTGCCCAACTGAAATCGGACTAACACACCTAGATAATGCGGTTGGAAGTCGAGTGATTTTGAAAGTCTAGAAGAGCCACAAGATTGAATCATTTTCATCCTCATTCGAGTTCATTAAGTGCTAATCGTGAATCTGCAGTGCACCTGTTCTCTCTTGTTTCTGTTTGTTTTGCTTCCAACCATTTTTTTTCCATCTATCACCTCGTAACGCTTTTCTCTATCATCTTCTCCGCAGGATCTTGGAGGAGCAGGCTCTAAGGGAGTACGTCCTGGCTCTGTTTCGGCTCCCTCGTGGTGAAAGGCTCCACGAGGTGGCGTCCTGTTCGGTATGGACGCCACACGCACGCTGCCACACAGCCGGCACGCTCTACACCACCGACAGTTATCTGTGCTTCTCCAGCCGAGAGGAAGGCAGCTGCATCCTCCTCATACCCCTCTCAGAGGTACGATACCTGCATCACAGCCGCTCCGACCTTACCTGGTCTCCAACAGTAAAATGTGGTTGTTAATTTAAATAAAAATTAAAAAATACACACTGAATTTGGACAGTAAGAAAATATAAGACAATCCTTTTTTATTCCCACAACAGGGAAATTTGCATGACGACAGCAGCAAAGGGATATCAAAGCAATGTATGTTTAAGATAAATAAAAGAGCAATATAAATAGAATAAACAAGATGCAAAACTCAAAAAAAAAAAAAAAAGACAACAGTTTTTGTGTGACTTTACAGTTTGTCTCTTTGTCCTGAGCGACTTTATTCTGGGCCCTTTTTTATCTGAGAGTTTGTGAAGGAGCTCTGTGTGTCTGTAATGGTCGTGTGATTTTAGCTGAGTTTGTCAAACAGTCTGTGTTTACTGTGTCAGCTGCTGGTTAAAAAGTAACACGTTGGTTTCATGTGGCTGATAATGTTCACACATTACAGAGCAAAGGTGTTATTTGCTGCAGTAACGAAAGTGACAGTTAGTTGCGTGTTTCTTTAGTTAAAGGACGGATTTAAGTTGATAGAGGGTAGTTATACGCACACCAAAAAATAAAGGAAACGCTTACTCGATGTCACACGTCTAATTAAGATGTTTCAGTCCTGCTTTGATCATCAGGCCACAAAAAAAGAAGTAAACAAACATCAAAATGAACAACTTTTTTTTTTTTACCTAACGAAGATCCAAGGAGGATCAAAACATGTCTGAAATAAATTTGTGCAGCTGTTACCTTTTTCCTAAAGGACAAATTCAACCAAATTCATAAGAATATTTAGTTATTGAGAAATTCGTTAAAATTAAAAAATTAAGATATTAGGATTTGAATTCTCAGCTCTTACATCCAGGGTTCCCACATTCATGGAAAACCTGAAAAAGTCATAAGAATTTCACAATCACATTCTCCAGGCCTGGAAAAAGCCATGGAAAAAATAATATGGTCATTGAATTTGGTTGTGTGTCGTGAGAGGAGTAATTGCATAACATCACTCAATGGAAACGTAAAAACTGACATTGTGAAAATATTGCTTAAGTTTTTCACAAATCTATAATGGAAACCAACCTACTGAAGAGACGTGCGCACACATCTGCATTTATAGAGCAGCCAGTAGAAATGCCCTCTCCCTTAAATGACACTTCAGTGCAATTTAATCACTATATGCTCAAATTGTATTATTGGTCTTTTGATCAGAATAAAATCTACAGTTGTATATTAATTAGTCACGTTACAGATGCTTTTACGATTGTTAAAGTTGTGAATTTTGTGCCACTCCTCCTAAATGCTCAAATTACACACAACAATGAAGATGAAAGTATTGACAGATTAGATTAACCTTTTTACAAATGGATTTGCATGTGAATGTAAATTATTATATTCAAAGCTCGCAGCTTTTTGAGTTTAGTTTCAAAATTTAGAGATTAGTGGCCTGATGTCCAGTCTGATCATGTGAGGAGTCATGCGTACTTTCTTTCCTCCGCTGCTGCAGTTTAATCCTCCATTTCCTCTGTTTTCTGTTGGAGCATTGTCCTCAGATTACTTAATCCGTTTCTGCTAATAAAGAGGAATTCCCCGTCTGCTCCTCCAGATTTTCTATAGTCTCTTTTATTCCTGCACATGTCCCGTAGAGCTGTGTTTTATATTTTAGACTGCGTTACTGTGACTGCGAGTGATACAGTTGTTTGTTTAGGAGAAATTATCTGAATTTATCTAGCTCACTCGTCTATTTATCTCTGGTTTAACCTTTTGAAAAATAGAACGACATCTTTTTTCTTGTGCTGCTTTCAGACGCATTTTACAAGAAATTAAACCTTTTAACCATGTTTCTTTCAAAAACATGGGAAAAAGGCAATGTATGGCATGGTGAAAAACGTTCCACAAAGTTATTTTATAAAATTATTTTTTAAAAGCTATGTGAAAATTTCAAGGGAAAAAATGATAGAGAAAAACTATATTGCTAATTATCATAATTACATATTCATAATTATGTTACAGAACCATCATCATTTTTCATAATAATTGTAAGTCATTTCCCTTTTATTTTTTTTTTATTTATATATTTTATTAGTTTTCAGGGAATTTTCTTGTACTTTTTACTAATTTCTAGCTCATTTTTGGGTCATTTTTCCTTTAGTTGCTAAATGCCTTCTTCCCATGTTTTTGAAAGAAATCAAGCCATTTTTTTAAAGGATTAATGAAAATTTGTGTCATGAGGAGAGCTGTTGTTTAAGATGCATCCTGATTTCTAAAATAAGTTGTTTTATTGTAAGCACCGTATGTTGCAATTTTGCATGAAAGGCGCTTTATAAATAAAGTTGAATTTAATTTAATTGAAAATAATAACCCAGATTATTTCTATTGTTGTAATGAATAGCAAAATGTATTTATACTTTGATTATTTATGTTGGATCTTTTATATTGTGCTATTTGATGTAGATTTTCTAACAATTTGATGGAATAATAGAACGTGTTTTGGTTTTTTCCTCCGTTTCTTTCATCAGGTGTTGTCCATAGAGAAAGCGGAGAGCACCAGCCTGCTTCCTAACCCCGTCATCGTGAGCATTCGGACAAAGAAGGCTTTCCAGCTGATCGAGCTGCAGGACCGAGACGAGCTGGTCGAGAGCCTGAACTCTCGACTCCGAGCTCTGCAGTGGAAACAGTCCATGTTTCGCAGCAGGAAGGACGGCAAGAGGAGTGTGGTGCGTGCAATGCTTTAATGCAGTTTAATTTCAATATATTAAAAAAGAATCTGCAAAAAACAGATGATGTTTTTCTCCTCATATTTTGCTCAGACCTCCCCGACACCCTACTACACCTTCTACTATGACACCAGCTTCTCAGATGAAGAGGAGAAAGAGGAGCAGGTTCTGCGTAACACCGTCAACAGCGAGGCTCTGATGACGGCCTTCCACCAAAACCAACCAGGAACCAACGGCACCAAGGTGGAGTGGAGTCTGACATTTCAAGACTAGTCAAACTCAAATTTTCGATCACCGTTTAACCCTCTGAAACCTGGATCAGCATCGGTTTTCTTGTGCTGCATTCAGATGCTTTTTACAAGCTTTTTGACCCTTTGAAACCTGAAAAAAATAGGTTTTATTTCTTTTTAAAAAATATGGGGAAAAAAGGCAAAGACCAACTTGAAAATAAATGTATCAAAAATTGCAATAAAAAAGTAAAAAGTGACAAGAAAATTACTTAAATGTTAAAAAAAACAAAAAGTTAAGGAAAAATGTCTAAAAAATAATATTTGTAATTATTTTACAGAAAAAAATAACACATTATCTAAAGACAGTTTTTTTTTTCATTTTCAGAACTCTTCTAGGTCCTTTTTTGCAAGAAATGTCCCAAAAAAATAGCAAGAAATAAGTAAAACATGCAATGAAAATGACTACAAAATGGTTTTAAAAAGAGGGGAGGATTTTTTTTTGAAGTTGGAGAAAAAAACCAACATTTATAATTATAATGATTTTATATTTAAAATTATGTTACAGAAAAAAATATAATCTATAAAATAAAGTCCTAGATTTTTTTACAGAACTCTTTTAGGTCTTTTTATTTATTTATTATTAATTCTTTTTATAGATTTTTTTTCACTCTTTTGCTTATTTTCAGGTTATTTTCTTGTAGCTTTTTTGCAGTTTTTTGGGCCATGAATTGTTAATTTGATGTTGCCCTCTCCACATGGCTTTGAAAAAAATCAAACCAATTTGCTAAGGTGTGAAAGGGTTAGCCATAGAAAAGGTTAATCAATTTGAACACAATTTCTTTCCAGGCACGCAGATTTTATAAGAAAGACAAAACGGTAACATGTAGTGCATGGAAACATGGAAATCTCTGACTGTGTGTTTTATGGATTTGTTCAGAGTATGGAGCAGGTGAAGGAGCGTCTGTGGGAGGATCATTTCGAAGAGTTCGGCCGCGGCGTCCACATGTTCCGCACGGAAAAGATCCAAAGACTTGTTGCCATGGGGATACCAGAGTCGCTGCGAGGGGAGCTGTGGATGACTCTTTCTGGTAAGGGAGACACCTGAGGCTCTGGCCTAAAAAAGCCCCAAAACGAAAGCACTACTAAGTGTATTAGAACCTGCTTTTCCACATTTTTATGCAGAGTCAGTAATTTGATCAGTTCTCTGAATGCTGGCTTTACTGTGGATAGTAAACAGACACAAAACCGCATGCACATTAGGGATGTCCCGATCAAGGTTTTTGCCCCCAGTCACGATCCGAGGCATTTGATATTGAGCATCTGCCAATAACGATACCGATCTGATGCTTGGATTTACCTGGACTTTGAATTTTAACATCCCTGGTCACAACAAATAAAAATCTGTTACAATATTATTCATTACAGCATTATAGTAAAACTAGTTCACTAAAATGAACGACACAAATTTTAATTTGCTTAAAAAGTGGTGTAGCAGCTTCAGTTGAACATGAAAAACATTGGAGTCGCATTATTACAATAAAACCTAAATATCTGCCACTAAACATAAAAGTGTTATAGGCCATGTAATCTACAAGATTTCTGTACGTTGTAACAGCTGTAACAACATCTGTTTTTTAACTCTGTTTTAATTTTTTTATTGCTGTTTTTGCTGTCGTTGTTTTTGTTTTGTTTTGCCTTTTCATTTTATGGTATATCATCTTTGCTGCCAAGACTGTTTTATTTATGTGTAATATCTGTTTAATTGACTAATAAATATATTGTTTTAAAAAAAATAACAATAAGGATTGGGTGGGACGCATGCTCAAAATAACCGATCCTGAACGATTAAAATATGCGTTGATTGGGCCTGATAATGATGCATCCGAACCAGTTGTTGCATCCCGAGCGCACACAGAATCGATCAATTATTTATTTAAGGTTTAACTCAAATAAAATATGATCCCATCGGCTACTTTGACTTGCAAATAGACATAAGAGCATAAACTTATAGAAGCGCATGTGTGTGTATGAACGCAGCTTTGGTCTCACATCCTCTTTTAATTTGTCTGCTGCCACCACATGTTTTTTTTTTTTTTTTAAGATGATACCTTGTCAGTCAGAACCAAACTCTGCCAGCTTTTATTTTAGGTTTGCTCTCACTTCCTCAGCTCCGACTCAGTGAGGCTTTTTGGAGCAGAAACTGAAACTGATAAACATCAGAACCTGGAAACAAAAATAATTTGAGTGTTTGAGTGGAACAAAAGCTCACAGACAGAGAAACTGGTTATCCAGTTTATTAATAATCATAGTGAAATCTTGCATTTTGAAAACAAACGTCACAGTACTGTATGTTGAAAAAAACTGAAAATGCTCCGGATGGATATTTAATGGTCGTAAAGAACATTTCTTTTTTTGTTATGATGTGTAAACGGATGAGAGCTGAGAGCAGCAGCTGTTTTAAAGCTGCCGGTTTTAAGCTTTAGAGAACACACTGCTGCTGTTTGTTCACAGTCTTTCTGGTTTGTGCAGACGCGTCCTCCGAGCTGGAGTCTCATCAGGGATATTACACCAACATGGTGCAGAAATCGATGGGACAGAGCAGCCTGGCCACAGAGGAGATTGAGCGGGATCTTCACCGCTCTCTGCCGGACCATCCCGCCTTTCAAAATCCTACCGGCATCGCCGCACTGAGACGTGTCCTCACCGCCTACGCTCACCGCAACCCCAAGATCGGATACTGCCAGGTAGGGACCTGATGATCTGAGCAGCAGCTGAAAACCACATAAAAAAAGCATGCAGAGACACGCCACGGTGAAGAATGTCGAAAAATGTCCAAAAACATCATAATATAGCATGTCAAAAACGCCGGAAAATGTCAAAAAAGTCATCGAAAAAATTCATAGTTTATCATGTTGAATAGGATTATAGTAGAGTACATCAAAATAAAGGGTTGAAAAAGTCAACATTTCATATTTTTGAAAACGCTATACTATAGCATGTCAAAAAATCGTTCAACAAAGTCATTGTTACAAATGTAGAAAAAGTCATAGTTTAGCATGTTGGACAGGATTATAGAAGCATGACCCAAAATGGCAAAAAACAACATCAGCATACTATAGTATGTCACCCAAAATCACATAAAAAGAGCCATAGAGTAGTATTTCGTCCAGAATGGCATAAAAATGTCACAGTATACCTTTCTCGGCTGTCTTTAATGGGTATGATTGTTTATGTCTTGCATCTTCCTCTTTCTTCTTCTGTCCAGTCGATGAACATCCTGGCGTCGGTGCTGCTGCTCTATGCTAAAGAAGAAGAGGCTTTCTGGCTTCTGGTGGCCGTTTGTGAGAGGATGCTGCCCGACTACTTTAACCGCAGGGTCATAGGTAAGACAACAAACGAGCTTTATTCATTGATATTCACTTCAGACGCTGTCTCTCCTTGTTTGAAATCACTCACAGCAGGCCTACATTTTGTGTATTTCGCAGCTCTTTGGTCTAAGCTGCTGCACAACAAACCTTAAAAGGCGTATTCTGAGCCTCTGAAATAAGGACTCATTTCCTGTGTTTGTGAAGCAGTTTATTTATGATATGTGAGGCTCTTTTGAAACAATTTCCTCTTCCTATTAATGTCCATGTTTGTGTACATCGTTTAAACAGCAGCAAATGTGTTCTCAGAATTTGAGTCGTTTATGTATTTGTTAATATTAACAATTTCCCCAAACTGTTGCCCAAAAGGGACACAAAAAAAACCAATAATCCTTAATCCTTAATTTTATTTTGATTAAATTAAAGACATCTCCTCCATAAATTGATGCAGAAAATGCACAAATTGGTTGCATAAAAAAAAAAAAAAAAAATCACCAGCTAGCAGAAAAATAAAATTTCCTTTATTTTGGTAACCAGCCACTCCACCACGACCAGAGACATAAACAGACTTCCTTATGCTTGCTGCTTGCACGACTTCAGTATTATTCTCCATTATTCCCCCCTGCAGGCGCTCAGGTGGACCAGTCCGTGTTTGAGGAGCTGATCAGGGAGCGTTTGCCTGACCTGGCTGAGCACGTTCCAGATCTCTCCACGCTCTCCTCCGTCTCCCTCTCCTGGTTCCTCACCCTCTTCCTCAGCGTCCTGCCCTTCCACAGCGCCGTCTGCGTGGTCGACTGCTTCTTCTTCCACGGAATCAAAGCCATCTTCCAGTTGGGTCTGGCAGCGCTGGACGCCAACGCTGCACAGCTGTCCGCCAGCATAGACGATGGACAGGCGCTTATGATTCTCACAAGGTAGATACACGAATATTTATACAACCAGAACACCTCAAAAAGTTTAGCTCAACATTAAAGGCAGTTTTTAAAATATGATTGGAACTAACGCCACATTTAGCGATTCAAAATGACTTAAAATCCTCTTTATGTCTAAATCCCACAATCATGGAAAATCTGATAAAGTCAAAGAATTTCAAATTCAAATCAGTTTTATTGGCATGAATATGTGTCACATTGTTGCCAAAGCAAAATAACAGATTATTAAATTATTACATACACTGAAGAAATATATTTTAGAAGCGTATTATATACATACAGTCTTATTTACATAGATAGGTACATGAATACATACAGTCTTATTTACATGGATAGTTTCACAATCACATTTTCCAGGCCTAGAAAAATCATGGAAACTATAAAAATTATTGAAAGTTTTGGAAAAGTCATGGAATTCTGCAGTGTGTAATGAAACAGTTTTAATAATTGTATATATTGGAGTCACATGCAAGGAAGCAGCACCCTCTAGTGCCACTTTGGCTTCAGGAACATTAATGACTTTACCCTTTGCAACCTGAGCAGATTGGTTTTATTGCTTCAAAAAAAAAAGATGGGGAAAAAGAGGCCATGACCAGATTGGCAAGAAATGTCTCACAAAAAAATGAAACGTGACAAGAAAGTGACGTAAAAATTAGCTGAAGAAAGGGAGGCAGGGGGGTTTTCAGCAGTTTTTTGGACGTCACATTTTGATATTTTTTATAGTATGACATTTTTATGCTATTTTGGACAACATACAATACACAGAGTTTTTTTGTGCTGTTGTGGATGTCATACAGTACTATGACATTTTTATGCTATTTTTGACAATATACTATAGTATGACAATTTTATGCAATTTCGGACAACATGCTATAATATTACAATTTTATGTGATTTTTGATGACATACATACTGACAACATTTTTGTGTAATTTTTGATGACATAATATTCTATGACATTTTTTTGCAGTTTTGGACAACATACTATAGTATGACATTTTTGTGTGATTTTGGAGGATATAATACAGGATGGCATTTTTATGCTATTTTGGATGACAGTATGATTTAAGCATAAAATTCCTAATTTGTGAAGTAATTAGGCTCTAAACATATCATATAATTTCAGTGGAGTAAAAAGTGCAATATTTGCCTCTGCAGTGTAGTTAAGTAAAAGTGGAAAGTGGTATGAGATCAAAATACTCAAGTAAAGTACCTCAAAATTGTACTAAAATTGTACTAAATTGTAAAAGGTACAGTACCTGAGTAAATGTACTCTGCTACATTACACCATTGGTATTTAATGGAGGGAATGGGATTACTTTTGTGTTTGAAAATGTGAACCCTCTGCTCTGTCTTTGCAGCTTCCTGGACCAGGTTGGAAGTGAAGAGTCGTCTCCTCATCCGTCCTCCCCGCCTGCTGCAGAGGAGACGAGCAGCAGCGACACCGACAGTCTCGCTGTACGCCACACGAACATCACCGACCTCATCAACGAGTCCTACGAGGTGAGAAACGCACAAATGCAGGGCTTATATTGGGACTTTTAACAAGATTTATTTAACCCTTGAAAACCTGAGCAATTAAACAAAAAAAAGAAAATAAGAAGGAAAAAAACACATAAACATAGAAATAACCTGAAAAATGTGCTTAAAAATAATAATAAAATAATTTTGAAAATAACTTTAAATATTCTTTTCTTGAAATTTTTCCCTCTCTCTCTTTTTTGAAATTATAAATCTACTAAAACAGTTTTTGGGACATTTGTTGCTCAGTTGCTCATGGTGTTGCCACCCATGTTTTCAAAGACGAAATCTATTCGCTCAGGGTTCAAGGGTTTAAACTATTGTTTAAACAAAAAAAGTACCAGAAAAGTGAAGTCGATCCCGTTTTCAAAGGGTTAAATGTTGCACTGAAGCCCCTCTGTATTCTGCTGTTTGTGTTTCCTCCCGTCAGAAATTTGGAGACCTGACGGTGCGGCAGATCGAGAGGCTTCGCTGTCGACACAGAATCCAAGTGCTGCAGGCTCATGAAGACACCACCAAAGAAAACGCTGTGAGCAGATTAGAGAATATTGGTGTCCTTATGTCACACAGTCTGACTGTAAACTGACTTAAATAAAAATATAAGGCTGATGGAAGCGTTCAGCATCATCTCAGACCTCCGTCTCCTCCTGTGTGTCTGTGCAGTTGAGACTGGTGACTCCAGATGTTTCCATCTCTCCAGAAAACCTGGCTGACGTCTACGACCTCTTCAAGGTATCTCCTCCGACAACCAAATGCCGAATCCACAGAATTATCAGTTGTGTCTTGTGTATAGTTTCAGACTTCTTTTCTCCTCCTCCTCACTCATCCAGACGGAGCACTTCATCAGTCTGTACTGGGGCGACAGCAGCTCTGCAGCGGCGGCGGAGTCTGCTGCGTGGCGTCACGGTGACTCCGGTCGCTCTTACATAGAGCGGCAGTACCGGCTGGACCGGCCACAGTTCAAGAGCCTGTACGCGCTGCTGACGCCGTGGCCCGGCGACTCGAACCAGCACGCCGATACGCTGGCCAACCGCACCTTCACCCTGCTGGACCAGGAACGGCACAACCTGGTCACCTTCAGGGAGTTTGCCGGCTGGCTGGGTAGGTAGAGGGAGGGAAGAACAAAGGCAGATTTAGACACACGTGATCCCCCTAAAAAGAGTATTCTTAGCTTTAAAGCAGCTGGCACTTGAGTTTATCCCATAACCAACATTTTTACGGTTTTAATCGTGTCGAAACACCCTTTTTTGTCTGCTCGTCAGCAGCGTTCATACACATTTACCAGTGAATTTACATGGCATTTACGAGGCAGATTTTAAAGACCGTACACTCTCTGAAACAACCATTGATACTCAGTTTCAATTTATCTCCATTTATAATAACCAGAAATTGTGTAAACAAAAATTATCTTTGGGTTTTCAAATTTTCAATGGTCTTTGAACACATCATGTGCAAGGAAACCAAAACTTTTCCAAAACTTTTCCAGGCCTGGGAATTGCTTTTTGCAAATTCCATCACTTTTCTTGGTTTTTCATGACAAACAAACCCTGGTTTTGACTCCTTAAAACTCTTGCTTCTGTGTGATAAAAATTATTTTAAGCTTAGAGCTGCAAATGCATCCAGGGGTACTGCTGGGTCACATATATAAACTACAGTACTATATAACAAAGTGTTGCACATGTGATGTGTTTAACCCTTTATTTTCTCTCTGTCTCTCAGACACTTTATACTGTGAAGAGCTGAATGAGAAAATAAGGCTGCTGTACCGTCTGCACATCCCACCAGGTTATTAACTGTAAACGTGATGACAGTCCAAAGAGTCTCAAGCCAAAGTTAGAGCTGTAACTGACTGATTTATTTTGTGTTTGTGTGTGTGTGTGTGTGTGTGTGTGTGTATCAGCTCTGACAGAAAGTGAGGATGACCCCTCTCTGATGAAGAGCCCCCTGCTGTCCACAAACAGACCCCTCTGTGTTAATCTGCCCTCAGGTGGGTCTTGACACACTGAATAATTATCTTAACACTTCAGAAAAATGTGCAAAACACAAGCACTGTAGTATTTGTTAAAGTGTGATTTAACTGTAACAGTTTTTTGAGTCCGGCTGTGTCTGTTGTCCCAGGTGTGGAAACAGAAGTGAAAGATTACCAGGAGCAGCTGAAGCAAATGCTGCAGGATCTGGTCAAAGAGAGGGAGAAAGATGTGGAGAAGCCTCTGCCGCTCATGAACCAGGTACGACTGGACGATGTGGACAAAGTATGGTATCTAAGTGTGTTTACACTGAACGGCGGTACGCAGTAGATACCTCAGTATTATCTACCAAATGGACAAAGTGTTCAATTGCAAATAAAAGAAACGTGGTGTGTGCACAGACGCAGAGGGGGTGGGGTTTACACTATATTATGACTTTTTTTGACATACTATGACGTTTTTAAAAACTGTACTATGACATTTATTTTACATACTGTGCAATAACTTTTTTTGCACACTACACTAGACATTTTTTGACATACTATACTAAGAATTTGGATAGTAGAAATAAATAATAAGCAGTAATAATAAAAACCATCGTGATGAAACGCTGACATCTGATCTTTCCCTCCACAGCACGAGTTCATCCAGTTCTGTAAAACGCTCTACAGCATGTTCCACGGCTATCCAGAGGAGAACGACCTCTTCCAGGCCATCGCTACGGTAACCAGTCTTGTGCTGCAGATCGGTGAAGCCAGCCACCGTGGAAACAGCTCAGGGTCGGAGGTCAGCAGCCAGGAGGAGGTGAGAGGACCCACGCAGGAGTCCACTGAAGATGCCGGCCGAAGCGATGGGAGCTCGCCGGCAGAGAGCGAGTGGACGGTCAGCTACGCTCAGATTCTGGCGTCGCTGCTCACCGAACAGGCGCTGGTAAACTTCTTTGAGAAGCCGCTGGATCTGTCCGCAAAAATCGCAGAGGCCAAGGAGAAGCAGTATCACCAGAGGGCGGGTTTGCTCACGCTGCAGCAAGGGACCAGATGACTCCAATGTGAACTCTGAGCCACAACACAAGTCCAGTTTCTAATGAAGAAAACCACAGTATCAGTATCATTTGACGCAATGTGACAAAATGGAAAATAAACAGCCTTAAAGTTATCGTAGACGTTCACTAAATCATTAGTATGACTGCTGACACTGCAGCCACAATAGGAGGACTCGGCCTGTAAGAAGGAGTTTTTTTTCCAAAACATTTTGAGCCAAAAATAGAGTTTTCAAGCCCCAAATCTCAGCAGCAGACCATGTAATGGTCGACCCACTGGTATCAAACAGCAACGTGAGTCACGTTTGAAGTTTGTTTTCTGTGAGCCTGGAGAAATGTTAATTAATGCCTTCTTATGTTGCCACGACGATGCCTGATATTAAACTGTGTTATTGTCACCACTTTCTAATAAGAAACCTTTTATGAAGTGTTAATAAGTTGTGACTAACAGCTTTGTTAAAGGGATAGTTTGTTTCTTTTGAAGTGGGGAGGTACTAATCTATAATCAGGGTTTTAGCTACAGTCAGGTTCAGATATTAACACCCACCAATTACCAAATGCAGGTAGATTGTCTATTTGGCACATAAATATGAGGTCTGTACCAAAATAGGCATGTAATAAAAACTTTGTTACTAATCTTGACAGCATTTTGGCATCATTTACAGGTGCGCTGCTCAGCTCTCTTACCGCATTACTCCTCACATTCTTGCTTTTCAAAATAAAAGCCCTAGTATATACAATGCAGCAGCAGCAAAACTTATTTTGGCCACCTCAAAAAAAAAACAGTTATATTTAGAGTATTATCGTCACTTTTCCATGCCGTGAAGACAGCCCTTTCTGATGGGGAACAAGGCTGAAAGTGAAACTTATCTACGCTCTCTTAAAAGCCAGACTCCACTGACAGAAACAGGAATTTTACCTCGCAGAACACAGGAGCTGCTGGTCTACCACTCCTCAGTTGGTGAGGTTGTTTGTGTTATTTTGTGACTTCGGTATTTTTAAAGAGTTAGTTCGGACTCTCCAAAGTCACACATTAACACACACAAACTAACTGATGGAGGCAGCAGGAGACCAGCAGCTCCGGTGTGCCAACAAGGTAAAATCACTGTTTTTCTCAATGAAGTCTGGATTTCAAGAGAGCCATTTAACAGCTTCATGTCCTCGTTGGATATCATTGTCTGACAGCAAAGTAAAAATATTTAAAAAAAACAGCAGACACGTAAACTGATATTGATTTTTTTTGGAAGCTAAAATATGTTTTGCTGCTGAAGTATATTGCATAACCATCATACACACTGACTATGGATAAGTACCTCACACAACTCAGCTTTGAAAGATCCAACCCTTCCCTTTAAAGACCAAACAATACTTTACTAATATTGTATAGATCACTTATAAGCCATTAATTTGATAAACTTGCCAGGCTGTGAAACATCACTAGTGAGTCATTCATAGTCAAGTCATAAAGAATGGGAATAATACAGGGTTAAATCTGCTGTTATGAATATGTCATTAACAATATATGTTATACATTTCTTACTTTGTATAAAAACCAACAGCCAAAGTTAGGGAGTAATTTGTAATTAAAAATGTAAATAAGTTAATAATAACGTGTTGTTGTTTAGAGCGGGTTACAAGTGTCCTCCTGGATGACGAGATTTTCACAACCTGACAACCCAACTAATTGTTGTTCCAATTAATGGCTTATGAGTGATATATAAAGCACTAATACAACCATTAATTCTAACAAACATTTTGTCTGAAACCCTAAATAAATGCTGCCTTCTCAGAAAGTTATACCAATAATCCTTACAAAGACCGGTGCAGCAAAAGAATAAATCTAGCATGCTTATATAGTGTTCTTTTTTATTGATTTTATAACTTTTGTTTCTTTAATATTAAATGTTTTCACACGCACGCACCTCAAAACGAATCTATTTTTTAAATTTTTTTTCAAATTGCCGAAAAAAAAGATCCACGAAAATACAACACTGCTGGAAATATCCTGTAAAATAAAGACATTTATAAAATCACCTCGCTTTTGTTTTCTCTTCTAGGAAATTTCTCAGTTTTGAGATCAATAAAGTATATCTATCTATCTATCTATCTATCTATCTATCTATCTATAAAGGAGAAGAAGTCGTACATCAGGTTTATGTTTTCACTTCATTATTCCGTCTGACTTTGTGTCATTTTTAGATGTTTGTTTGGGAGAGGTCGTTATTTGCAACATTTCAAAAGATGTTTTTTTTTGTAAATTTAAGATAATAACTTCCTGTCCTGTTCTTGTAAATGTGGTCCACCACTGCTTATAATTAGTGTATGAATTTTTAAGGTTTTTGCCACAGATACTTAACCTTTGACCACCAAATTTTAATTTGATTAAGAATCTGCAGCCACTTTATGAACTAACCACATTTACATAAGTACTGTGCCTAAATACTTTGTATTTTACTTAATACTATATACTCTATACTTCACAACATTTCATACAAGGATATTGTACTTTTTACTTCACAACTTATCTGTCAGCTTAATTCACTACAGACTGAGATTTTAACATAAAAAATATATAAAGAGTTTCTAAACCATGATCACTGATGATTTAATCAATTAGCCAATTGACAGATAATTAATTGCAAACTATTTTGATAAACGTGTCTTTTTCTGTTGTTTTTTTTTTCATATATATAATTTTGAGGGTTTTTTTCTTTTTTTCTTTATTTAGCTTTTTACTTTTAATACTTAACGCACAATTTCCTCATCATACTTTAAACATTATAATCCAGAAGTTTGTTTAGGTCTGACACTGTCCTGTAATGAAGGAGACATGTAAATTACTTTAGTTTTTGGACATATCAAAGTAAAATGAATTTTACGGATTGAATAATATCTGTGATAAATACCAGCAGACTCATTTATCAGCTGTAATATAACAGCAGTGTAAAAACAGACTTCAGCAAATCAGAACTAAGTATATAAACATAGTAGTATGTATATATATAAATACATATAGTTAAATGTTAATGTATAATGCGATCTGTGAAGTTAAAGTGGGCAAATTGACCAAAAAACAAACAAAACTTAGCTATGCATATAGTGGTACTGTAAATACATGGCTTCGTTAGGTGGCATTTATGTCACATTATGGCTCAACAGGTTGAATAAAGAGTATTTTTTAACGTTTCTCTCTCAGCTGACAGATTAGTGTCTTTTTTTAAATTTATTTATTTATCTAATTTTTTTTTCTAAAAAATAAACTACTTTCGTTTTCAGATGTATAGGTCTTGGTGTGTGTGTTTTTTGTTTATGTGTGTGCGCGCGTGTGTGTATGTATGTGCGCGAGCGGCAGCACCTGTTCGATGCCACAAATGGAATGCTGCGCTCCCACTCCTTATATGGTCATACTGCGCCTCAAAGGGAAGCTGGTGTCACGTTTATTATTGTCCCACCCATAAACCATCGGTTCCCTGTCTTTTTAAACAAAAATTAACGCGCTGTAGCCCCGTTTAAAATAGTTCTCTGCTTTTTACGTAAATACGCTTGCTAGGAGTAATTTTGTGTCAACTTTGAGCGCATTGTAGGCTTATTTTGAGACAGTCATAGCTTTTTGTTTCCTGTCGGAGTCGATCCGTGCTCGGTCCCTTCTGTTTCCGTGTCTGGGAGGAGAGCAGCGGTGTGATTTCAGAGGAAACTTTATCTGACAAAATGCAGGTTGGTGAAGTTTTTTTTAGACTTTTAAACGCTGTGGTTTGTCGTTGAAGAGTGAGGCGATCATTTTTTGTTGATGTCGGTGTCGTTTGTCAAAATAAATCCTCAGGAGAGCTTTGAAACTGAGCTGGGCGTATCATCGTTGAAATGTTAGCTTCACTGTTAGCAGGTTTAACATAACCGTTAATATTTTACATATATGACCCAAACATGTCAAAGACACCCATAAAAAGACATGTCAACATAATATTTGATGGTATAATAGCTAATATGTGTCTTAGTAAACCGATTAATTGGTTGGCAGAAATGTAACTGATAACAGTTTTGATCAAACATTTGGTAATAAACTGCTAGAAAAACGTTAATAATTAAATGATATAGCGAATAAGACACTAATGTGTTTATAGTCAGAATTTAGTCAACTTACGAAATGTGAAAAAAATGTACATATAAAATAGTAAATAAAATTGAGCTAAATACAGGGCTGTGAAACGGACAGAAAATACGCAAATTTTCACATATGAGTGCGTGAAAAAGCTAAATAAAAAAAACACAGTAACAGTACTTATTTTGTTTTCTGTCAAGGACCCGAATGAAGACACAGAGTGGAATGATATCTTGAGGAAGAAAGGCATCCTTCCTCCCAAAGAGGTACCTAAAGATGACGAAGAGGAGGAGCTGGCCCTCCAACAGCAGTCTGTCGGTAAGAGAGGCCATTTATAATTTATATACTTTTGTCTTTTGTCTTCTAACTCACAGGAGGTCAACTCAGTTATTCATGTCATCTCTGTTACCATTAGTGTCAACTCTTTTTTAAGGTTTTGCTTAAAAAAAAAGATGATTAAATATGTTGTATTGTTTAAAAAAATGATCAAAAGCGGTGTATTGACTAACATTCTTACCACATGATATTTCAAAGCATTTCATTCATTTTTAAAGTTACACTTAAAGAAAATGCGCACCATCGTGGCAACTTTTCAGTTTCATGTGTTGATATTTTTACTGAGAACTTTATTAGACTGAAAGTTGGATTAATGGATGAAGAGACAAAGGTTCTCTAAGGGAAGACAAGATTTTTAATTGTATTATATTTTAATTGCATTATATTTATTGACTTATTTGACCTAATTTGTGTTTAACAGAGTTGACTGATTTCACTGTAATCACATTGATTTTCAGAATAAATATTTTAAATGTTATAGGTGTAAGGTGTCAATTTCAAAAGTGCTTTTAGAGAATCTAAAAAGTTTAATGAAAAAAATAACATTCATATTTTTTCATTTTTATTTGTATCTGAAATGTACCTGCAATTCTAGAATGGCTCATATATACATATCAGTATTAATTTATAGCTTAATGTTGGCGATTCATGTTTCCAACCCACAAAACGTTGCTTAAATTAGATGGTTAAATCATGTAAGAGACGACAGGACCATGACGCAGGGGCAGTGGATGTTTGTGTCACGGTTTTGTAACTGTTACACACCTAATTATACATGTTGCCATCTGATGTGACTGGTTTTTTTGAACAGTTAAAACATATGAGGATATGACCCTTGAAGAACTGGAGGAGAATGAAGACGAGTTCGGTGAAGACGATGAGGCTGCCATTGAGATGTACAGGTGAGCTGAGATGATGCAGTTTGGTTTGCAGAGCGACTCTCAGTGCTGCCATTTTCCTGTTACAACATTAATGACCCAAGAAAACACGTACTTTTGTCTTAAAGGTCACCGCAGCAGTAAAAAAAAAATCCACCAGCACACTGTATTTTAAATGATGGCTTGATACCAGAAATTAAGATTGTTTCCAGGAAAGAATTAAGCAATTAGTCATTTAAGTATACTCACATTTTGTTACCAGTTTTGTAGTACGTTAGTATACACACGAGAACTTTACTGTTAGAGTTTTTAGTCATTTTCAGACGTGTAATACTTTTGAAATATCGAAAAAGTCGCAAAATTTCTTAGAATCACATAAAACCTGAAATGCATTCACTGTGACTGTGAGCCGATACGAAATGTGTCTCCCTGCAGACAGAAGCGTCTCGCGGAGTGGAAGGCAGCTCAGGTGAAGAACATTTTCGGGGAGGTCGTGGAAATCTCTGGGCAGGACTACGTCAAGGAGGTCAACAAGGCCGGAGACGGCATCTGGGTGGTGCTGCACCTCTACAAACAGGGGTAGGTCATCTGACAACATCAAGTCCCAGATGAGTATACTGGAAAATAAAACCTTAAAGGACAGAAAATATCAAACCTTTCTACCGTTTAATCTCTGTTGAGATCACATTCCTCTTCTCTGGGTCCAGAATATTTCGGGTCCTTCAGCCTCTAAGAAAACCCAGGCCGACACAGCTGTTAAGCAAATAGCTGGACTTGCTTTTAATCTTTTTTGTTTGTTTTTAATGAATCATTAATCATTGATATGCAAGATTTTGAACAGGCTGTTGTCACATATTTAACAGGTTATAATGTTAGCAGGACGAAAGCTTTCTAATTTAAGTAGCATGTGTTTTGGGAATCCTTAATCCAAAAATACTTAATGATAGAATGTGAGTACAAACGTGGAGCGGGACTCAAACCCTTGCAGTACAAATACTGCTTTTTGTACGACTTGAAATTTAAGTCAATTTTTGGATTAGATTTATGTAGAGCTGCAATTATCAGTCAATTGACAGATTAAATGTAAGTAAATGTTTTCGTCTTTTTTTTTCTTTTCTGGAAAAAAACCTTTGCTGCTTTTAGGCTTCTTAAATGTGATATATTTGCTGCTTTTCTTTGTTATATTTCAGTGTGACTGGAAGATCTTATCTTCAGACTGTTGGTTAGACAAAATAAGCAATTTGAAGATGTCATTTTAGGCCGAAGTTAGTCCAAAACAATAAGATTGAGATATTACAAAACATTAGAGAGTTTGAGATATTCCAAAAAAATCAAACTGAGTTAGTCAAAAACAATCAGAGATTGACTGACTTGTTTTAGTCCGTGCAGCCCATCAGTCCATTATGACCAACTTCGTCCCTAATGACACTTCAGAAAGTTGAAATTGCACCACCAGCAGTCTGTAAAATTATTTTTCTCCATTCATCTTCTTTCCCAGCATCCCTCTGTGTACCCTCATCAACCAACACCTGAGTGCGTTGGCCAGGAAGTTCCCTCAGACCAAGTTCCTCAAGTCCATCTCCACCACCTGCATCCCCAACTACCCGGACCGCAACCTGCCAACCATCTTCGTCTATTTTGAGGGGGAGATGAAGGCCCAGTACATCGGGCCGCTGGTCTTCGGAGGCATGAACCTAAAAGTTGAAGGTAGGAGAAGACAAAATAAAGCAGCAGGACTTTAATAGTATATGTGGTCCCGTGCAGAATTAGGTTTTATGTTAAAAAAAAAAAAGGTTACCAGAGTGGGTTAGAGTTTTGTCATGCACACAATAGATATATTTCCCTCAAATTTTGTTCACAAATCTGTTAAAATCCATGTTAGTGAGCAGTGATCTCTCACGCTGAAAGATGCAGTCAGGTCACATTCGGTAACTTTCATCACATTAATTTTATTAAATGTTTATTTGTCCCATTCAGAGCTGGAGTGGAGGTTATCAGAGTCTGGTGCGGTGAAGACAGACTTGGAGGAAAATCCCAAGAAGCAAATTGAAGACAAGCTGATGTCATCGATCAGAAGTTCGCTTCCGACACGAAAGGACAGTGACTCTGAGGACGAGGACTATTAAGTTTATTATCAGAAACAAACGCCTGTTACTCCAAACCAGAAACGCTGTGTGGCCGCTACATTGGAAACACTCAGAGGACCTTTGAGCAGGGACAGAGAAGAGACGGAAACTCCTTTATCAGCATCTACATTTCAGATTTTAATCCTGGCCTCGAGGGCACTTGGACAGGATGCTATGGAAAGAAGTCTCCGGTACATTTCTGTGGGAAAACGGCAACAATCACTCTTTTGTAATTTGAATAAATATCCGAGCCCATTAAGTGAATTTTAACTTTTTTATTACGTTTCATGTCACAAAATGTCAAACCTGTTGAATTAAATGTGAGTTCGCCTCTTTGCCACAACAATCTGTGCCAGTTTTTTTGGAATCCGTGTCACTTTTGATTATAAAGGACTTGTTTAAGAGATTATTTTAAGGGTTTCTTTTGTATTTTGTGTCACCTGTGTCAGTGCAAAATGCCAAATTTGTGCTTGCAGTTCACGATGACTTACACCGAAGCAGGAAGACACATGGCAGCCTTGGCAGTGTGGTGCTATTTTTTCCATCTGTACAATAATTTATTTTCTGTCAACAAAAAGTCACGTTTCTGTCACAGAAGCTTCGTGTAGCTCCTCTGGCCGATGAGGCTGTCGGCTGCTCCTCTCTTGAGCCTGATTCCCTTCTTTGGTTTTAGTCGATTTTTCTCCTACAACATCCCCTCTGGCAGACCTCGAATCTTCTGTTTCATTAGGAAGAAAGAAGAGAAAAGTCAGCGGCAGTAAATCAAACCCGAACAGTGATGTAATTTGCAAAGATTTGCGCTGGCTGTCTTAATCGCTGGTTCAATAATTCTTTGCTCCCTGGTGAGGACGCTTCCTGGAAAGGTTGACCTCTGGTAGACTGAAGAGAAATGGCAAACATTTCTCATTTTAGAGTTCGTTGTCTGGTGTTCTTCACTGATCTTGAAAGTTGTTGATGAATTTTCTGCCAGGGAACCCTGTTCTAAAACGATGGGTTGGGGCTCCTCCATTAAGTTTTAAGATGACTCAAATTTACATAGAACAAATATTTAAATGCAACATTTTTGTTTTTGCTCCCATTTTTCACATTTAAGTTAAAGATCTATGACTTTTTGCATGCACCAAAGGGATATATCTCTCAAATTTTAATTTCAAAGTTGTTAAAAATCAATGTTAGTGAACATTTGTCCAAGATAATCCGTGTTTGTGTTCCGGTGATGCTCACACTAACACTGAAATTACTCAACTAAGTCATTAAAACCGGTTAGTAAACATTGAGTAACATTAACCCTGTGCCTGTCATTGTTTGTCTGGCTGTCCCAGGCGCAGCAGCAGTCTCATGATACTCAGAGTTAGAAAGAGGGGCTGAGTGGATCAATACCTGGTGTGCATCTGTGTAACGAAATTGGTCAAATTTGAGGTTAAGTTGTGGCATTTGGACAAAATTGTAAGGTTGTGCAGAATTCACAGGGATAGCCTTAATTTATGTGACTTGAGACTTATTTTAGAGTGCCCTTTAATTGTGACCATCCCAAAGCACACTTGTGTAGTGCTGATGCTGTTTAATCAGCATCTTAATGTGCCAGTACCACACCTGACAGGTGGATGGATTATCTTAGAAAAAGAGCAGTGCTCACTAACATGGATTTTAACAGATTTGTGAACAAAATTTTAGGGAAATATATCTATTGTGTGCATGACAAAACTCTTAACCCACTCTGATAACCATTTTCTACATAAAACCTACTTCTGCACGGGACCACATATACTATTAAACTTACCTGCAATGCTTGAATAAGAACAAAACCTAAATCAGTCTTAAATTTTGTTAAAAATTATCTTGAAAAGGTCTCAGACGGCATAAAATTTAAGATACCTATCAACCTGTCGTGTCTGCAGGTCTTCGTTTCAGCTTGTTAACTGCCCCAGCAACATCTTACAACTTTTAACTAGATAGGGCAAACTTTATAGCCTTAGAGGCAAAAGTCCAAATAGCTGGCAGTGAAAGAACAGTATCTGTGTCTGATGTTTTCTTACCAATAGTAACACCTTCTTCTTTCTCCTCTGGGAAAGTTTGGGGGAAAGTCTCATCAGAGGATGGACTGAGTGAGACTGGAGGAGAGAAGAGGAGAAATAACTTAATTTAGAGAGGAATAAAAGCAGAAAAACAGCACATTTTGTGAAAGCATCAGACAACAAATTTAAAGAAATCTATATTATGGCTGCATTCATGCCTGTAATAGCACTATTGTCAACACAAACAAATTGGCAAAGCATGAAGCAAAAACTTGGTGGGATCAGTGACATTAAATGAAAGCAGTAACTCTTGAAAATTACATTTTAGGACTTAATGAATGAAAAAGATGTCAGCACCGGTGGTTTGCTTGCTCCTCTGCTCACATCTTGCTGTACGGCTCCAACAGAGTTGCGTGCTTTGGAGTAATGAAACAGGAACTGGAAAAAAGGAACAATCAAGAAGTCCAGTGAGCTGCTGCTGAGAAAATATTGGAAATTTTAAAAAGCAGAAGCGAGGTGGAAAACTTACTCTTTTGAAAACATTCTGGACTTGTTCCTGTGAGGAAACACAATGTCAGATTATGTAAAATCACGTTTTGGTTTTGTGGTTAAAATTCTTATGATGATTGCTGATGGTTGCTCTACTCAGACAGTTACTTTTACTTTTACTGTGCAGTAATCAACACTTACTTGTTTGCTTATTTCCACTCCAAAATATGAAAAATTCTGATATTTTATGTAAGCTATTGCACAGAAATCATAAGTCAATTAACAAAATACTGAAGAATAATCTTTTTATAATAATATATGCAAAATGTGGTACTGTCTCTAGCCTCCTAATTAATGAGTGCCCCAGGAATTACATTTTTCTGTATGCCAACCCGGAATTTAACGTCACCCTGGTTCCCGCATAAAAAGTTTATGGGATTTTTCCACTGGATTTTGGATTATTAAAGAAAATGAGCTCTGTGGCAAACAAACATTTGTTTGTGAATGTTAACACTGCGTAGATGAACAATCATCATGGTTTCATGATTACAGTCATCAGTTAAAACAGTGATGTAGTGCATTTGAGAAATTATATACAATACTGTATATTATATAATATTTTCTTTTAAAGGGACAATACAGTGCTTTTGGTGTTTGCTCTTCACTTACCTCCTCCTGGTTTCGCCACAAAACATCACTCAGATCATCACTTTGGACGCCTCGCACCTGCAGACAAACAGCACACTTCATGAATTCATAATGCAGTCATGCACTGTGCTGCACCTTCCAGGAAAAAAAGAGAAATTCTGTTTTTTTTAAATTCATGTGCAGATGAGGGTGACCTGTGGACTCAACCTTTGGTCCAACAATATTTCTTCCTGCAGATTGTTGTTTGAATGGACAGTAGGTCAGGACGAGCACAAAAGACTGTGTTACCATAAGATAATGTAGACAAGAATTCATATCTGACAGAGAGACAGACAAAAGCTACACAACATAACATTAATATGTCTTTCTTTACTCATCACGTGTGAGAACAGACACAGAGAAAAAAGATTTAGGAAAGACAAACAGGCATGTGTTGACAGAGGTTAATAATACTGACGCGTTTGAGATAATTTCGTACCTTTCGTAACTCTATCCCGTCTTCCCACTGATCAAAAGGACTGGCATCTGTCAGGAGAAATTTTATATTTTCAGTCATACTGGATTGTCGATTTTGGGCAGCATATCAATAATTTTTTGACAAACATAATTGTTATACCAATAATTAATATACAGTTACAATATATCAGTTCTATAGGACTGTGTGTGCTGAAGAGTGTTTATAGTCCTCAACAGAGACTTTAAAGTGATTTTATACTATGTTATTGTATTTACGTGCTCCAATTATAAAAATGTTAATACGGTAACCTAATAAGGTTGTTTTTTGCAAAAAAGTCTCAGTGACTAATTTTCCTTAAATCAAAACTTAGCCGAAACCTATGATATATTGACAAAATGCTGTTCTCTAATCCCTAAAATTAAAATCTTTAAGAGTTGAAACTCTTGCTTTTGCCGACCTCCAGTGGTTGTGCAGCGATGCTGAGCTGCACAAAGAATAACTCAAGTACATCCTGACATCACCGTTGCTGTGGGTATAGCTGGTGTAAGAGAGCAAAACTTTCAGCACAACCCAGTCTCCAGAATAGGAAGTAATCTCATTCGACTGGGTTCTCTGACTGATGATTACAGCCTCCGACTGTCAAGAGGCAGCCCTGAAATATTGGCATTGTTTTTTCCCCACAAATCACAGACATGTTTGGTCGATTTTTCCTTTCAAACTCATTAAATATGATCACTTTGACACTGCTTTAGGTGTACGATCACGAGACCAAAAGCCACATTTGTATGTGTATGAAATGCCGCTGGACAGCATCCAGTGAACCTGTTGCGTTCACATGAAATGTGGTAGGACGACCTCAGGTTGAAACGCTACGGGTAACGATGTCATATAAGGAGCACACGGGTAATCTTTTTTTCTACACCTTACCATGTGCCTCCTTCCACTAATCCTAACCATTTGAGCCAGCATGTGCGTTTGTCGGCATCCTGGCATTGGTTGCCATGTTCTTGTGTTGTCAAAATATAACCACATGCCTCAACTTCTCTTAATGTGACATAATGGTTAGCGGCATCCCAGAATGCAAAGAGCAGATGCAGAAGAGTGCCTAAAGCATCATATGTAGACGCGGAGGCCTACTGCAAAGGGGCAACGTGATGATTTCGGATGAGATTGTGTTGATATGTTACATTTGGACATTATCATGCAGATGATGCATTGAAAATTTATGTTTCAACACCGATAACCGTAGTTATTGTCTGGTTCAGTTTAGGCACAAAAACCAATTGGTTATGGTTAGAAGAAGATCAAGGAACACAATCCCAACAGTGACAGGCTGCTGCAAAACACCCATGTTTTGTTAAAGATGGGAATCAAGAACCTGTTTTACTTGAAAACCAGTTCCAAATTGTCCAATTTATCAGAATTGTAAGCTCACAAGCCGATCACTTCCTTTTACGGTTGCCAGCATATTTTTTGATTGACATTTGGGGATTTCAGAACAATACTCTGCTTAAAATTTGCAACAATGCAAAAATGATGGACTTGATGTACCGTTATGACAGTCCATCAAGTACGCAGCTGTTAATGTCAAGGGCATAGGTTTTGTTTCAGCATTGTGGAAGTCACATAAAACACAGAGGGTGGTAGAGCTATTTCTATAACTTCTTATAATTTCCCATTTTTTGGAGGATCACTTGAATGCATCACCTGACCTGGCATCTCAGGATCCTCTCATTAAAGGCAGGTGTGTCAATTTAGTCAACAGGGAAGACACTGAAGAGGACACAGTCTTCAGCTGTATTGTTTTTGGTCATATCTCAGTTTTACTGTTTGATAAATTTGTTTTGGGTTTTTTTCAATTGCTACTTATTTTGCCCAATTGATTTTTTGTTTTTCAAAAGGCTAGTTTTATTTTGGGGTATTTTGATTTTGTTTGAACGTTACAATTCGGTTCATCATTGCAGCAAATCTACCAGCATCCTGCAATCAAGCGACACCCGAAGAACTCAAGGTCATCACACAAAACCGTGAGTACCCAAATACATGGAGACAGTGTCTGTGTGGCTATTTCAGACTAATTTAGAGGCTGCAATAGTACCCCCCCAAAAAATCTACACCTATGCAGATAAAAAAATAGAGTATCAGAAACTTCATTTTATGCATAATGGTGATTTTTTTGCATCAACTTATAGTGAAAATGACTTAAATTTTCTTCTGCATGCAGACTAAAATTAAGTTTTCAAGAACTTATTAGAAACTATATATGCAGAGTATATGGGTTATTGTTAATGGGCAACCAGTGTTTTTATTTATAAAAGCTTCTGCAATGGCATTAAAAACATTAATAAAGAAGATTAATGACTTTTTGACTTGAAGTTATAGTGCAGTCTGGAAAGTATCACCTTTCAACTCTATAAAATAACTTATTTAACAACAATTAATAAAGACATTAGTTTCAAATTAGAAACCATTTATGAAATTAAAGGATACCTTATAAGATGTATGTTCTTTTTTGTTTGTTTTACGCTTTCAGTAATTTGCTCATTCTGATATTTTTATTAGCCTACTAGATGTGCATTTAAAAAAGTGTGGAAAAACAAGATGAGAAAATCCGAAATAAAGATCCCGTTTTTGGCCACATAATCTGCAGGTTATTTGCGTTTATATTTATTATTGACAGAAAGAAACCATTAATTTTCAGCGTAATAAAATATTAATTAAGACCCACCTGTTGTCCTCCGAGATCCAAGAAACCAGAATAAACAGAAAAGGAAAAGTTTTTGCACAGTTGGCAGAGTCATGACTTTCCTCCCCGCTCCTGTTTGCGCGCTTTTTTGGAGAGTCTTGTGGTGTGTGAGTCTAGTGTCTAGTGGTGCCGAACCGGTCTGCTCGGATCGGGTCAGTTCGGCTCTGTTCGGCTCCCCTCGGTGATCTCGCTCCCCAGCAGCTGTGTGTGATCTGAACACAGTGCCCTCTGCCCGCAGCACTTTAAGAGCACAACCTCGCGCGCTGACAGGCATCCTCTCATACGCAGAGGTGACCAATCACACCGGCCCGGTCGTCAGTGCACCCGCTTGCGCAAATCCAACGCACCCCACACCCCCATATTCTCCCCCCTCTCTCTCTTAATGCACACGTATTTTATGGGAATAATACAGCACTGGGAATACTGGGCTCTCTCTCTGTGTGTGTGTGTGTGTGTGTGTGTGTGTGTGTGTGTGTGTGTGTGTGTGTGTGTGTGTGTGTGTGTGCGCGCGCGCGTGTGCTGATGTCAGAGCATATGACTGGTATCTCCAAGAGCTTTAACGGGAAATGGATAATAACCAGTATGATTTCTGTATGGTAAAATCTTAATTTTTTATAGGATTATATCTCATTTTTGAAAACAATGGCCAATTGTAATGTTGGATGAAGTACATGAAAGCCATACATAAGTCAAGGTACAGATTTGTTAACAGAAAATTACTTTAGTAGGAGTTAAAGTCACCTATTAGAGTATACTTGTGTGAAAGTCTTTAAGTATCTGACGTTTACTGTACCAGGTCTGGCTCTTGGCTGCTGCAGTAAGAGATGTTGGTGGGTAATGTGAGTTCGTCTTTAGGAGCATATGCTGAACAGTATATTGTTTTAATCCCAAACTCTTTGATAAACAAGCTCAATTTTGGGCCTTTTTTATGCACTATAGCAGTAAGCTCGGGCCCACAGGCTAAATCTGGGCCCCCATAAGGTGCCGGGTGGCCCCCCAACTATTTTCTAATTAACATTAAAAATAAAGTGATTCACACTGGGAATTGTTTTTGTACTTTCAGTGTAGAGTGCATAAAAAACATCAAAACAGAGCTTGTTTATCAAGAAAAGTAACAGTGGAGGATACCTCGCTCCCCCTCACAGAGGTTCTAGCTAAGACCCCAACATCCTATTTGGTACAATCTGGTGCCAGAAAGTCAAAGGTCAAAGTCACGATGACTGTTGTGGCTGTTTTCAGTCATAATTCACATGAGCATGGAGCATCCATATTTTTACAAATTCCAGTGTGCGGAGGCATACAACCCCATGACGGTATATCCAGTTTTCATCTATTTTTAACTTTAAGCATCGACCTGCCAGGACACATTTTAAAATAAAACAAGCCTTCTGACTAAATCCTGAACATTTACATCAAAATGAATGTAATCTCCCTTTTACATATTAAGTAACATAAATGAAGGGGAGTCAGACAGGTTAATGTGAAGCCTGAGCCAATGTTGTTTTATTTAACTGATCAGGTAACAGATGTGTTGTCAGGCGGACACTGTATGTTGTTGTGTTCAGGGATTAAGTGCTCAGATCAGGTAGTTTGGAGACTGAGCTGCATTTAGACCAGATTGGTGCTCATATTCAACCAGGGAATCACATTTCTCCAGACACCTACACTGATTTTACATAAAAATTCTGACCTTTGCAAGAAGAGATTATCTTATCTTGGTGGAAGACAATCGTGAAAATACATTTAATTATAATATCATTATTATCAGTTATAATATCATCTAAAATTTAAATTTGGTGTACTACAGCAAACAGAATTGTGGCTTCTGAATTTTTGTTAAAGATCTTGTGTCATATTTTAAGGACGACATACGTACAGTATCTCTGCCCTTTGACCCTTTCACTTTGACTAACTTACTTTCCTGTACACGACTTTGACTGTCATTTTGGTCAGTGATGTTGGACTTTAAAAATAAATATGACCTCATAAATATGACCTCAACTGTCTTCTGTGGGCGACTGAACCAGACATTATCTAGCAGCGTAAATAAAACATGAGCTTGCAGATTTGTCTGGCTAAAGCTCTCTTTAAAGCTTTTGTCCCCGACACGTTTTCTAAGTAAAGCAATAAGAAATTATTTAAATTTTGCACAGGAGAATCTGACCTTTCATTGAAACTATCAACTGTGTGTTGTAGTGTTTTTTCCCCTTTTAGACTCAATTTATCATGTGTCTCTTCGCCATTGGTTTCATTTTGCACGACTACACGTAACACATTCAAATCAACCATATCTATAAACTAAAAAGAGCTACTCAGCAGACTGATTGAGCCCAGCTTCCCAGAGACAATAAACTCAAACACTGTTGACTCTTGAATCTTCCTGGTGTGCAGTGCATTCAAAGATCTGGTAATCACAGGCCATCTTGTGTGATTGGCCCGCACCAAAAACAAAGGAAATAGAAATAATTGAGCCACGGAGAAGCAGCTGAAGAGGTTCTCATTCAGTTTCTCATTTTGAGTGATGGGCATGCTCCACTCCACGGCACTTGCGCAACCACAGAGTTACAAAATAGTGCTCGATGGAGAATATGAAGCATAGCATTGGCGCTGAAAAACAACCAAACTGATTGTTCTTTCAAACACTTAACACTGCAATTTTATTATTGGTTTTACTACTGGTCTGTAGTTATAAGACTTTCCATGATTTGATATTTCAATTTCTTTTAAAATTGTTTTTTGGGGGCATTTTTGCCTTTAATTGAGAGTTGACTGAAGAGGCTGACTGGAAAGAGACCAGAGATCTGCAACAAAGGTCCCAGTGCTGGAATCCATGATTTTGTATTTTCGTACAAAATTACACATTTATATATTTTTGTGTTGCAAGAAAAGCAGGTTAATTTTTTCATTCATCAGTGGACAGATTTTTTTTTATATCCAAATGGTTTAAGAAGTCTTTGAACACTCTGAAAAATGCTTTCAGAGTAGCAGTAAAGATCTTTGCACACAAAGTCTGTATTTTCCAATGGGTTCTCATCCCAAATAATCAATTACTTTGTCAGTGGTCCTAGATGTCAACATAATGCACTATGCACCTTCCTGCGTCAGTTTTGGATGTTCAGGGATGGCGTATCAATTTATGCTTGTAACCTGCACTGTATTTTTCCAAAACGTATGTTTTCACAGGCATGGTGTAGCTTCTGCACGTTAAATGCATAGCCTCCTCAAAACGTACAATGTTAGTGTTTCTAGGTTTATTTCCTTAAGTTCAGGCAACAAAGTCATATGGTTAGGTTCAGAAAAAAAAACATTATGGCTTTGCTTAAAATAAGTTGGGTCGTTTCTAATGTTGTGTAATGTGCGTGGCGTGCTACACACACTAGGACACCATATTGTTATTAAAATAACTTAATTGTTTGACCCATCCGCCAACAATTCCGCTCACCCTATATGGACTTTGTCGTTACGGTAGTTGCAGGCAGTGTCTGCTGCCAGCATCCACGACAAATTGGCCGTGTTTGACAAGTTGGGTTGTTTCTACCGTGTCTCATATTAAAGTCTTCCATAATGTTTAAAAGCAGGTGTGTTTCCTCTTCTCATGAAATGAGGGCTTTCCTGCATGCGTCTGTGCGTCAGTCTTGCAAACTGTTTACAAGTTGGTTCATGTTCAAAGTATCCATGACAGCTCTCAACCGTAAACACATCACATGTCGCAAATTGCAGTAAAAATGTCAGTTGAGATGCATTCTGAATTGGCTGTAAAGATGTCCAAATAATACCTCTAAAACCCAAATAATACCGGTATATCCCAAATGTCTTAATCACAAAATTCAGTAAATGGTCTAATGTGTAATATATAAAAATAATATACTATCTATATGACCCTCATCAAAATAAAAATATTGTCATATTTGTATTAGTAGGGGAATATTGGTGTGTGTGTAACTGTAGCCGCTGTTAAGGGCACTAACATGCAAAGGCACTGCTCATAGCATGAGGTCAACAGAGTGGAGCCAAGAGATAATATAATGACAATGACAGGCTGAGAGTCAGTTCAGCCTCAAGTCCGTGCTGTAGGCTCTCTGCATGTGAATAATTGAATGTGCCACAGGCAGGTCGAATGTGTTGAAACCACCTGGTGTGATTTTGCACCAGACTGAGTACCCAGAACAATTGAGGTAATAAAGAGTGTAGATTTTGTTAATCACATCTGTCTTGGTTAACCCTGTTTATTAATTAACCTTGTCTGTTGGGTTTAATGTGAACTTCTAACCAGTAAAAATGGCCTTTGCCTTCATCCACAGCATGTGGCCTAACTTATTTTCAATGAATCAGTGCAGGTGTGACTAACACTGACTTGTGTCTTTCCGCTGCTCGGAAATAATTGACTGTCCTCGCAGTGGCCACTTAAGTGTGACCAATGAAGCTCTCAGGTTTGTTCTCATAGTCTACTTTGACACATATCTCTGTGTGTGTGAACAGGAGAGTGTGTCATTAAGATCTACAGATCCATTCATGTAGTTCATATATGTAAAAAAGAGCCAGCCGCATTACAAACTGACACTGCTCCGGACATATCATAAAGCCACAAAAGGTGGCTTTGACACTGACAAAGCAGCTATATTTGACAACTCTGGAATAAGAACTGACTTCCTCCTTGGCCCCTGACAATGGGCCTCGCCTCACGATAAATGTAAATAAAAGAGGCAATGACACCCGGAGGCATCGACTACTCCAAAAAACGCCTCGGAAGCACATCTCGAAAAAGGCTGGGAGCGCCTGTGGACGCGTAGCCAAAAGTGATTCTAACTAGCGGTGCAACTCCATGCCTTCAGCAGAAAAGTTGAAAATATTTGAACTTTAAGGCGCCCCAAAACCAACAGAAAAATGCGTCGTCCAGCAGCAAGAAAGGATGGCCCAACAGGCGCACTGTACCATTGGGAGACAATGGTTTTGCTGGCGATAGTTCTCTAGCGATGCGTCTTGGTGTGATCGGCTATACTACCTCGATGACAACCGATAACAGTAATTCAATGGGATAACATTCAGAGTGGATGGTGAGAACATGTTTGCGGGGGACAGCTTATGTGTATTATTGTTTAGAAAAAGACGCCAGATGTAGTATCACATCATCTGTGGTTAAATATGAAAGCTGCATGAAAATAATACAACAGTATAATAATCGTATGATCCATATGATCCATATGATCGAGGATATTGGAGCACTGTAATTTAGTGGCTATACAGATTAGTGACGTCTGTAGATTTCTCGTATAAGAAACATCAGGTCTGAGTACCTAAAGCTGCAATAATATATAAGACCTTTTCTTTGTCTTCCCCTCTTCCAGCCTTCAGATTGTAGCATGTGTGACTGTAACATCAGTGTCTCAGGACAATATGGTGCGTGGCATAAAACCACCACAAAAATGGGCCATTAGCTTCCCAGCCACTTCTGTTTTATCTCCTGGTGGTCGTATACATAGGTTGACATATGTGCCATGCCTGTACAGCTGCTGCCTTTGGGATGCTCACACCAGCAATAGAGCATGATGGGAAAGTGTCCTGCAGCCTGGTGGCTTCCAGTACAACCTTTTGGGTTGATTGGTTTTGCTGCAGCAGCTGCCTCATCACGATGAATGGTCTGTGGGTTTTCATATGTTCCGATGTTGGATCGTCCCTGATTGCTGCCTCTGTTTGTGTGTAACTATGTTTGATTTGCATCGGCATCCTCCTAAAGTGTAGAAGTGTCACTGTTTGATTGCATGTGATTGTGGGAATAAACACAATGTTCTCCTCCATCGTGACTAAAACGAGAAAAACAGAATACAGATGAATCTTCTGCAACTGGAGGAAACCTTGTTTTGTTTCTCTGTTAAAGGATAAGACTGGAACAATTCTATACTTTTCTTATTGTTAACAAATCACACAAAAAGACAAAAAATCACCAATAAATGTGTCTTAAAATTTTATTAGGTTGCATGTGAGTTTCCAAAGTTTGATGTATCTTATTGTTCTGTGCAATAGAGCTGAATTGTCTCCCAAAAAATCATTAGAAGCACATCAGTGAGCCACACTGTTGCGCTGGGTAATATGTCCATTCATCATGAACACACACTCATTTGGACTCAATCCCAAAAACACCATCCGGCTGCTGGAAAGACTCGCTAAGTACAAATGAGTATCCGCAGCTGAAAATAGTCCCAAACAAATCATGAGTGAGTAACAAAAATATGAATAGGTCTGATGGGAAATCTCCAAAATTTTGTCAATGTCTTTTTTTAACACTTCTCCAAAACATTTGAATTATTGGCCAATCCCAAAAAATATGCACGTAGTCTCCAATTTTCCGTCTTTCTCAAACACAATGCAGCCAAAGGTTCATGTGTGTATGACAAGATAATGAGATATTGAAAATATCTGATTGTTAGTTTGCAATCAAATGCTTACCATAATTGACTATTGATTCTTTTGATTCATTCTTTATTTTATTTTAGGTTTTGTTGACCTTAGATGTCCTTTTATAATGTGTTTATTTTGCACTGATCCTCCATGTAAAGCACTTTAAATTGCTGAAACATGCTATATAGATAAACTTATTTATGCATAACAAATTCTTATGAAATGTCTTTTGGAAAAAACAGCCCGCTTTTATTCAGTACACGTAAAATTCTGCCTCTTTGATAGTACTTTCCCTGTAAGATCGTGATGCCAAAAGCCACCTTTCGTGTCCACGGTGTTACTGGAGAACGCTGCCTGACAGAAGCGGTCTCATGTTATTACAGTGTTCGCTTCCCATCTGAATGTTATGTTTTTTCCCGACACTTTACCATGTTCCTCCTTCCCTTAATCCTAACAATCCGTGCCAGCATGTGCATTTGTTGATATCCTGGTGTTGGTTGCCGTGTGCTTTTGTTGCCAAAACATAACCACGTGCTTTTGTTGACATCACAATAGTCGCATCCCAGAACATCAAGTAGACACAGAAGTTTGCCCAGAGCATAATATGTAGACATGGAAGTCCACAAAGTGGCAATATGTGATGACTTGGTATGAGAACGTGTTGGAAAAACGCATGTGGCAGATATTTGTCTTTGAAAGGTTGGAGGTAAACAACCAGCTCTTCTCCAGCGCTGACTTTTAACAGAAAAAGGTTTCCTGTTTTTTGTTGGGGTGTTTATCAAGCTCTGCCATTAATGAGCAAGTCCAGATCACTTTGTTGTTGAGGCACATCAATGCCCTCCACCTTATTAACTCCATAACTCAGCCCGCCCTGTCAGCAGACCTCACCTTTGAAATAACCCACACTGTCGCCTCTGACATGGTCGATGCAGCTCAAGTGCTGCTCAGGGAGCGTTTAAACACAAACAAGTCAAAGTACATTGCCCAACTTTTCGATGACCACGATTTGTGATCAAATTAGGCTGGGATGTTTCTGTTGGCCTACTTCTGATGGGGAGTTGGCACACATTGCTTCCTTCGTAACAGGTAGGGTAAATTAATTGTTACTGAGCTAAAAAAAAGTGATAATATTACAAGGCACACTGATCTTTTGTTAACCCATTGAGACTTGAGCAAATTGGCTTGATGTCTTTCAAAAACATAGGTTAAAAGGCAATGAGAAATTTAGGAAGAAATCATCCCAAAACAATGCAACACTCCCAACACTACAAACTAGTATTGACACGATGCGATTTTCATTTAATTCTCATTTTCGTCCTGCATCAAATCACGTTGTGTGACTGACACACACACACACACACTTTTATGCAACAAAGCATCAGATGTTTTTTGTTTCTATCAGTACCTAATTAAAACAAAACAAAACTAATTACCCCCCTTCTCCAAAAGACCCTGGCTTTATATGTGTTTGATGCAGTAACATGACTGTAAACTGGGTCTCTGGGTGTCTCACATCACGGTCACTGTGGAGACTCTAACAGCCGGGCGGCTTTTTCAACAGACGCTGGAATATGTGGCGGGAGAGAGATGCTTTCCATTAACACACACAGTGACGGACGCAGCTCAGTCAGCGTGAGTCAGAGGAGAGACGACCGTACTTCGTGTGCAGCAGCTGGATGAAAGAACAAAACAACACTAAAGAAAATGAGACATTTCGCTGATAATTTCTCACCCGCGCCCTATAATGTCACTGTACATGTGAGCTGAAACACACAAAACTGAAACAGATAAAAGTGTAGGTTGTTTTAACCCTTTGAAAACTGAACAATTTGTCTTGATTTCCATCAAAAACACTGACAGAAGGCAATGAGCAAGGAAAAAAGAAAAAAGATCCAAAAATTATTATAATTATTTTTTAAATAAATAAATACATTTGCAAGAAATTGGTTTAAAAAACCCTGAAGATTATTTCAAAAAACAAATGAAAAAAAGACAAACAAAAAATAAACTTAAACAAAAAACGAACAAGTTAAATGACCTGGAAAAAGGCTTAAAAAGCAGTAGTAATGGCCAGTTTCTAAATCTACTAATTTCTTGCAATTTGTGGAACATTTCTAATCAGTTGCTCATTGCTTTTTTACTCATGTTTTTGAAAGAAATTACACAAATTTGCTCAGGGTTTAAAAGTTTTAATCTGGGCTTTGTCGTGGAGACTAAAAATATTTAACCTAAAGTTTGTGTTACAAACTGTGAGATATGAAAGTTGACGATGTTGGTGGGAACTTTTAGGATCCAGGATTCAGGGAGTTGAACTCTGGTTATCTTATCTCTGTTGCGTCTGTTTCAGCCTTTCCCTGACAGTTTCACTTCAGAACTAGAACACTTGTGCGCCATTAGTTACAAAAGGGTTTTTTTGACTGAGAAAAGTTCAGCGTGTTAAAAAGGTCATGTCACCACCAGGTGTCACATCAGGCCTAATGAAGCTCACTTTCAGGTGAGTCAGAGACGCTGTCATTGTGTTGTTCAGCCGAAATGAAGCTGGGTGTGAGCTCTGACAGCCAGGGATGAACAGTGTTGATTGGTGACGTGTCAGAGCATTAATTATGGTGAGTCTTGACCCTGTGCCGCCATGACTCAGAGACCAATCAGAAAACTCTGTCTGCTCAAACTTGAATGCAATTATGTTATTATAAAATAACTGAGTTAGAAAAAAATTGACTTTGAACAGTGTACTTTTCAAACAGAGCGATGAGCCCTCAGTGTGTAGCTCGCTGTGGTCAGAGTGCAACCAGAAAAGCATCACTGTTGATAAAAACTCCTGGACAGCCCATGTTCATGTGACAAGCGCCCTCTTCTGGTTATGCAAATAATCACAGACCTCTCTATAAAATCAACTGCTACTGAGTCACTGAGGATGTGGTATTTTTATTAGAGCTGTCAAATGATTAATTTTTAAAATTGCAATTAATTGCATGATTTCTATAGTTAATAGCAATTAATTGTATTTTGTAATTGTATGTTTTCAGTTCCATAATTTTGCATTTCAAAACAATTATGAAGGCCATATTTAGATGAAGCAATTCCTACAAGATTGCCTTGACTAGGAATCAAATCTCATATCTCAAGGTCAGAGGTCAAGGGACCCCTGTGAAATGGCCATGCCGTTTTTCCATCGCCAAAATTCAGCCTAACTTTGTGTTATTTAGCCTCCTTTCTGAGAATCATGACATGATTGGTACCACTTGATTCATTAGGTTTTCCAGTTTCATATGATACATTTTTTCATTACTCTAGCTTAAAAACTCAGCCCGGTACAGTCTCTTAATAATGGAAATGTCGGCCGGCGATTAAAGCGAAAGAACCCAAAACAAACATGTTACTGACAGACCTTAATGGCAATTAACACTGACAGCCCTAATTTTTATAACAATTTTACAAAAATGTTTTTGGGTTTTACAACTGTCCGTCCCATTCTTCTTAACATGATATCTCAAAAACACCACAGAGAATTTCTTCCAATTTGGCACAAACGTTTGAGTAGACTCAAGGATGAACTGGATAGAATTTAGTGGTCAAAGGTCACTGAGACTTTGCATCCGTCTCATTTTCTTGAACGCAATATCTTAAGAAGCCTTTGGGGAATTTCCTGAAATTTTTAGCAGGGGCTGGCTCAATTTGCGGCGGCACCTAACTGTGGCACCTCGTGTGGCACCCCCAGATGCCGCAGCTAGGTGCCGCTAGCAGTCGCAGCAGTCGCAGCAGATGCCACTGGTTGCCGAGACGAGGTGCCAGTGCTTGTGCCACTGCTTGCCAGGAGGTGCCGCGAGGTGCCAGTGCTTGTGCCGCGGTTTGGCGGTTTTTAATATAGCCTACTCACAAAATTAATATATTACAAGGTGACAAAATAATCTGCAGCAGCGGAAAAATCCGCCGAAAAGGGGACACGAGGATGATATCAGCTTCCTCTCATGTCTCTCCGCTGTGTGTATATTCACAGGCTGTCAGCGCGCACACACACGCGCGCACACACACACACACACACACACACACACACACACACACACACACACGCCTGTTGTCAGGTTTCAGCGCGGCCACGAGCGGTAAGCAGCTGCGTTTTCTCAGTCACAACGAGCACAGAAGTGAGTCCACATCCACTGCATGTTGTAGAGTGGAGAGGAGTGAGAGAAATGACGCTGGAGAGAAAGGAGATTTTTGAACTGTTCGATTGTTAACAGAAAAAAAAAAAAACAAAAAACAAAAAAGGAAAGAAAACATAAAATGTTCTGTTCTATATCTGACTGATGGGGAGACCACAGATACTGCAGTTTTAGAGCCCCTGGTGTAAATATTCCTGTTTTTGATGACACAAATCTTCTTTGATAATCTTTGTAGATGCCCTTTTTTAGAAACAACACGTGGCTGTGTCAAAACACAAGTACCTTGACCAAAAAGGTGTAGGCTGAAGCTATCCTTCTTAAATTAACATCTTGTGCCTCATTAAAAAAAAAAACATTTTTAAAAAAGATCATTTAAAAAAAGGAAAAAAACCTATATTATGGATCTAGATTAAAAAGAGAAAAAAAAACTTAAAAGCCTTTATCTGTTGCTGAGTTGCAAATCAGTGATTAAAAGCTTCATAGTGATTCTGTCTTCAGATCCAGCACACACACACGCGCGCGCGCACACACACACACACACAGCGAAGAGACAGTGAGATGAGAGGAAGCTGATATCATCCTCGTGTCCCCTTTTCGGCGGATTTTTCCTCTGCTGCAGATAATTTTGTCACCTTGTAATATATTAATTTTGTGAGTAGGCTATATTAAAAACCGCCAAACTGCGGCACACGCACTGGCACCTCGCGGCACCTCCTGACAAGCAGTGGCACAAGCACTGGCACCTCGCGGCACCTCCTGGCACCTCCCAGCACGTCTCGGCAACCAGTGGCATCTGCTGCGACTGCTAGCGGCACCTAGCTGCGGCATCTGGGGGTGCCACACGAGGTGCCACAGTTAGGTGCCGCTGCCGCAAATTGAGCTTGCTGTCTCTCGAAATTTGGCACAAATGTCCTCTCTGACTTAAGGATGAACTAATTAGAATTGGGTGGGTCGAAGGTCAAAGGTCAAAGTTAATATGACCTAATGAAAAATGTTTTTGGCTATAACTCAAGAATTCTTACGCTAATGATGACATAATTTCCTGCAGATGATATAAAATAAAAGATAAAATGATGTCCTAATGACATTTGTTTTTATCCAAAGGTCCGTTACATCCTAATGTTGTGCAGAAACAATTTTCTGGCCATTATTTAACGTCACATCTCCGAAACAGAGGGGGAGACATCTGGTCATATACTGAATTGGTGACATTAACCCTTAGGGACTGTTTGTTTTTTATAACTTTGGCTGCCTTAATGCATTTGGCATACATTTTGGCAAGATTGTGTATTTTTGTTTAATCTGTTTCCAGCTCAGCTCCTACAATGAGTCTAAAATCCACTGTGGAAACAAAACTGATAAATTCATACTTATTAGTGCGAAAAAATGCTCCATTGAAACCCATTCAAACTGCAATTTTTGATCCCACAGCCATCAAAGCATTAAAACATGCATTGTATTATTTCTGGGCAACATTCTGGACTTTTGCCTTGGAATTTGTCATTTTTACTATTTTCCACCAGATTATGTCATTTTTATGTTATATGTGCGTTTTCCACTTGGTGCAATTTCACAGTCAATGTTGCTGCAAATTATTGACATATCCCAGGCCGTGGTAATAAAAACAAATCTACTTTGCATAAAATATTGGAAATAATTCTGTTTTTCATGTCTAAAAACATAGAGGCATCATGACAAAAACCTGGCATTTAAAAGTTTGAAATTCTTAAAATTAATCAATATTTGACATTTATGATTATGGCTAATGTTAGTTAGATTTTTTTTAAAAAATCCTCAATGAAGTAGAAAATTATATCAATATGTAATATTTTTTTAAAGCTTGATTTTAAAAAGCGAATTTTGTGTGCAGAGCATGTGTGTAATATTAAAGCGGGCCCTAAGGGTTAATCTTGTGCTAATGGGGTGAAGATGTGTGTGAAGTCATCCATGTTTCAACAGACATGGATGTAAATTACAAGAGTAACTTGACTGGTGCACGGAAGCGAACACTCGCCAGGCTTTAATTCTAGTTTTCCCTTCCCTGTGTGCACAGCCACCGAAAAATGGAGAGAACTTGATCAATAAAGATCCTTTTTACTTAAGTCATGCATGATCCCCTCATGCAGCTTTAACTACTTTCTTACGCACACACTTCCACCTGGAGGCATCAGAAGGTCTCTCTGTGTTCGATGCACACAGTCATGCAGTGACTCATGACAGAGCAGAACAAAGTCTTTCTTTACGGCCTAATTAGTAACAACACTTTCTGGAAACCACACCGACAGGGCCGTGAGTGTGAGTCTTGTTCAGCCACACCTGTTGATCAATATCAAACTACAGGAGTGACCATAAAACTCGAGCAGTTTTATTGGCAGCTTAATAAGACTGTCCACCACTGACCCACACAGCTCAGGGACAGCAGGGACATTTTAAACATTTATTATTCCATCAGTGAAGTCAGCATTAACTGACAAGCAGAATTATCTGAATAGAGCACTGATCTTAATGTACCTGAGCACGCATTAGATGCAAAGACGAGAAAAGATGGATCAATGGAAAATGAACAATATGAACAACATTTATGTAAATGTAAATTTAGATCTCCCGCATTTAGATCTGCAGTAAATGAATGATGCCACCAGCAACAACATGCCCGAGCAAGCAGCTGCTAATTTTAATCAACTCATCCTTCAACTCCAAAGATGCAGCAGGATCAGGGACAAATGTATTTTATATATTTTTTAAACATCAAATAAATCTTCCTTGTACCTTGGTTATGTTCTTGCACTAAATGGTGAATAAAAGATTTGAAAAAAGAACTGTAAACCTCATCTTATAAAGGATATATAAATTAACAACTTCAATAGATAGTGACTGGAATGATAATGATACAGATGTATTTAAAGCAAGATAATAGCTACTGTAATACTGTTATTTTGTTCACTTTATTAAAAATACTGAGGTGTTATACAAACAAAACTGAAAATATGAAAATAATTTAAACAACACTGGGAAAAGTGAAAAAGAGAGGGAGAGTGATTAATGTAAATAAACTGATAAAGCAAATTCTTTGTCTTACAGGCATTAAGTTTAGACTGAAAAAATAAAGCAGAAGTAACAAAAACCACAGACTTCAGACTGCCATCTTGTGGTTCACTGATGCGTCACAACACGATGAATAACCTGAACTGATGACTCCACCACAATGTCACTTCACTCTGTAACATCTGACCTCTGCAGCACTTTATGCCCACATCTGTGTGTGTGTGTGTGTTTGTGTGTGTGTCATATCACCAGAACCAGAAATAGGGGGATATTGTGGTCCCTTATGGTTGTTTTGATGCCAGCATAAAGAATTATAACAAGTAGAAATAGTTAGTTAATTAGTTTTTATTCTCCTGTCATGACATTTGTGGCTCATCCCACATGGGAATACAAGACACCATCACAAAACAAAGCATGTTTTATCTTCCGGTTTTACAGATATCAGCAAAAATACTCAAAAGAAATTAAGTTACAAAATAATATATGACCAATGTTCTTGCAAAAAAAAAAAGGATTATAAAGTGAAAAAAGAATTTTACAAATCTACACTTTATCTTGAAAAAGAGCTTGTTTTCTCATCTCCTGTTTTCTCTAAAAACTGAGCTAATCTAAATATTTTACACATAAATAACCACCTTAATCTATATGCTTTCTCCATAAATAATAAATCAATATCTGTTTTTATGTTACTAAACAAAAAATTGTGCAGTTCCCTGTTTAAAGTGCAGTAGAAAACAAAATGAAAATAATATAAAAATATAAGTAGGCTATGTGAGCAGCAATGAACAACAGAGATATATATAAGTAAGAACAACAATAAGAATTTATGCGATATATGTCACATATATTATGTCCATTATTATATCTACTTAAATATCTTAACATTATTTGCTGCGTGGTTTCTGACACTCTGCGAGGAGCATCAATGCTGATGCCAGCCGAACTGCTGCATTGAACTGTTTAAATATCTAAAATAAAACCCCACAAAAAACCCCAATAACATATGAAACCTAATGGTGTGTAATATGAACAGCACTGATGTGTAATGTTATCTTTCACTGCTGATTGTGGAAACACTTGTTGCGTTTTGTTTTGTGGAAAACAGAGAACCTCTTGGGTTTGTCAGGCTGGTGTGCTGCAGAGTGTGACCTAAAGTGCACGCAATTACCGTCACATGTAAACAAAAGGAAATGAGAACATCGTGAGTACAGACAGCAGCATTTTAGTGTCTTTATTCAAATTGTTCAAGGATGTTGCAAAGAGAAAACTGAATGAGAAAATATATTTTTGTCACCTTGCCTTTTGTGGAGGAGATGTCTTTGTTTGTTTGTGTGTGTGTGTGTGTGTGTGTGTGTGTGTGTGTGTGTAGAGGGGGTTAATACAACTGGCAGAGGCACCATGGCAACCATGGCATCCCCTCCTCGGCCCCCCTTCATGCTACATGTGTGAGGGCCAGCAGGAGGAGTGTTCACGTGTCGCTGCTAACCTCATTATTCACTCCTACTGACGCCACACACACTGCAGCTGGAGGGCAGGTGGTGCCAAAGGTGTGTGTGTGTGTGTGTGCGTGTGTGTGTGTACTATTGTAAATGCAGTCAGCAGCCTTGGCGCGTGCATTTGTAGACGGATGGTACGGTATTGGAGCCACGGGTTCCAGTTATACAACCATTTGTGCTGTTTGATATTAATGCTGGTAAAAGAGCAGTCAGTGAGTGCATCCATGAGAGGCGTCCAATCACAAGCCAGCGATGATGTGACTTTTTTTGTGAATGTTTCAAACATACGTACAAATATTACTCTGAGCTCTCCCTGACCGAGTTCAATCTCAGTGAGGAGAGTCACAGTTCTGGTTAGTCAACTGCAGACAAAGAAAGACACTTATACAAAACAAGTGACGTGATGCATGTATTTAACCCTTTGATGTCCTCGCTAAGAAAATTGCAATGGAAAAAAATGTTTTCTTTGCATTTTTATTTCCTCAGGGCTGTAATAACAAAAGTCAATTTTTATTTGATGTTTTTAATTTAATTTTATTTATTTCTTTATTTTAGCAGAGCCCACATTTGTTAAGATATAGACCTCTGCCCCGGATGGTTGAGATGCCATTTATGGTAATGGTAAAAAATAAAAAAAACACAATAATTAAAAAAATAAAAAAAACAACCATAATGATATCCATTCTTTACATGATCTCTTTACTGTGTGATAACAAACTACACTGTTTTGAAATATTAATTTTTCTATGCTGTCAACTTGTTTTGTAATTTTTTAAAAATTTTATTGCTTTTGTTCATCGTTAAGTATTTGGTTCAACCGTCATGTTTCTGTGAAACTGTGGTTTTTCTCTTCTTTTTTTCTTCTTCTTTTTCCATGATTTCTCTTTAATTTTATTCTGATTTAAATATTTTATGTGGTTTGTAAAATGACTTGCCACTGTGTATGACATTTTCTGCAGTAATCATTTTCTTCTGCCTCCAAAGACAGTTTGTTCCAATGAAAATGTCCCTGTTTTTAATGTGTTTGCTGAAGCGTCGCCTCTCTCTGTGTGCTCTGCCTGTGTTGTGTTTCAGTGGGAACAGCACACGCGACAATGAAGCACTGAAAACCTTGGGATACAGTATCTTTGAGAAACTATTGAGACCCACCCCTTTCTCAGTGACGGTGGAATAACTGAAGGCCTTCAGCAGAGGAGCTGTCACGTGTTGCTGCCAACTAGCATGACAACTACTTCCTCCTTCTTCCGTCTCCTTTTTGTAAGTCAACCAGCAACATCAATAAAGCAGCAGATAATCATAATTTCATGTTCCCTTGATGTCCTGCAGTGATTTTCTGGAGCTGACATGAAAAGGTGAGCATCCTGTCTGGAACAAACACTCTCTGCTTGTTTGTTAGGAGCAGTTTTACTGACTTTTAATGCCCATTTTTAAGTTTAGGTTAGTTTAGTTTTTACAGTCCAAGATAATCATAACCTCAAAAATATTTTTTCCTCTAAACTGACACAAACGTGCTGCTTTTACATTTTGAAATGAAATGGCAACACTTCCCTGAAAGTGGGGGTATTTCTTTGTGAACTTGAACATGAAATTGCCTCCATTACTGAAAAAGCTCTTCTCCAAACACCTGGAGGGGTTGTACAAATTATTAGTCCAAGTCTTTGTGCAGAGGAGATACTTCATCTTTTTCAAACGTGTTCCTATATTTACCCAACTGGGTCTCGCCTTTCAGAAAACAGCCACATTTATCTGTGGCTTCTTCTTACATGTGTGAGATCCGACGTTCTCATGGATCCTTGAAAGTGTGCAAATATGAGAGAGAAAATCAAGGAAAAGCAGCGATGGATCTTTCTATAGGCAACATAGGCGGCTGCCTAGAGCACATGAGCACATATTTCTGAGGAGCACATGAAGGCATCATTATGATGACTTTCGCTTCCTATACTATCATCAACATTTTTACTCCCATCAGTGCATTCGTCACATGATTACAGCTTTCACGATTACGTGCGTTATATATGAATTCTGGTACATTACTTTTCTTCGAACAATGCATGAAAACAGCCTGCCACAAAACATTTTAATTTAGGGACAATGATCTGACATGTCCTCATCAGATGACCTCACGTTAGCTGCCAATAATTGAAGTCAGCCAACGCCTCAGGTAATCCAAGCGCTCACCTGAGGTACCTCAGCAGGACTGTAATCCTCAGGATTACCCCAACAGTCTGTGCCAGCAGGGAGGCCTCTGCAGCATGACTCATGGAAAACAGCCAGCATTTTCAACTACCCGCCTGGTGGTGAGGTCAGCATTATGAAAACAGGCCAGATGATCATCAGCATGATATGCACAGTCATACCCATCAAGCTGTTATCATTTCCTCACATTTGTGGCGTGATCAGACCGGCGTCTGAGTGTTTTACTGAGTGATGCAGTATTAACATGCTCTGCTGATTTATACAGTCACATGACCTGGTTCCTTCACTAGAGGTTAAAGACCAGATGGAATGATGGGTAAACACATACAGGTGCACTTTAAACCCAGAGTGTGGCCTTAATCTGAAATCCTAAAGCATGAGATATATTCCTAATGGTAAACAAGCCCAAGCTAATGTCAGATAACAGCTGATATGAGCTCTGTCGAGAGGGTGTCCGAGATTTTCTGGATATAGTGATTTATGAGGGTTATTTGGTTTGTCTGCTTCATATGGATCTCCAGGGTTCCCACACCTTCTTAAACATAAAATTCAATGACTTTTCAAGGTCTCTCCAGGCTCATTTCCCTCATATTCAAGGACCCAACACTACATAATTAAAGGGTTATTTGCTGTAACAACAATGAGATTTTTTAAAATGAGAATTAGCAGGAAACACAGACAACAGAAAAAAATGAGAGAGGCTTGAATGTGTGAAGACTTCTCAGCTGAGTGTAGGTGGTGACAGGTGACACATGAACCAATGACGCAACTATGGGAACGCTCATGCAGAACGCAGCCTATTCACTGATGTAAAGTTGTTTTTTTTAAGTATATCAAAAGAACTTTAATTTCTATTCTTGTACATAATGTATTAATTCAAGCACTTTCAATGACCCATGTCTATTAATGTCTGTTTTTTAAAAACTTTCAAGCAGTGCCAGTCTTACAATAATAATAATAACAACAACAGCAATAATTATAATAATAATAGTTTAGTTTAGTTGCACACAATTAAAAACTGCATTAAGTCCAGATGATTATAAAATAAAATTGAAAAAAGTGTCAGATGTCAAGAAGCAAATAGCCTATGCAAACGTCCCCCTTACTTGATACAACAAACAAACAAAAACCCTTTATTGACACTTTACAGAAAGATACAACAAAAGATAAATGACAAAAAAGAGCACACTACTACTACTACTACTACTACTAACAACAACAACAACAACAACAACAACAACAACAATAATAAAAATAATAATAACTTTATTTATGTAGCACCTTTCAAAACAGTGCTTCACAGATAACACAGGATAATACATCAACCCCCACCCACCAAAACAAACAAACAAGCAAACAAAATGCTTAAATTCTGCAGCCCAAACCCTCCACCATTCACCCAGTGTCACCATCTAGTGGGTATAACCTGACATATTGAATATTTTAACAGAAGCTGCACTTCAAACTTTACTCTTGAACCTTTCTCTTTAGGCCAAAGCACAATGTAGACATCTGAATTTAAGAGTTTCTCCTATTACAGAAACTGCCGAACACAATAAGGAGGGCACTAGTGGAAAGGATATAATCTCTTTTTTCTGTTGTGAAAGCATTTCAGCCTCATACGGCTGCTGACATAGTAAATACTGTAATTAGTTTTGTTTGATTTTGTTTGTGGCCAGTTTAACTTACAGTTAGGTCAATTACACTAAACAACAGTGTTAGGATTATACTGAGATTTTGCATGGGCAGCAGAGAGGTGAATGAAGCTACAAGAGAGGTTTAGGAATTATCTATGAATGCTCTTTAGAAACAGGCTCACTTCTAACATGCACCTGTCAAGCAAACAGGAGTCAAACTCTGACACTGCGTTCAGACATTGTATGCCATGCTGTAACATGATAGACAGTTTTAGAGTTTATTGTTGGTTAAAAAATATCAACGATGTTGCAGTGAGTCCATGTCAGCCACAATAGTCCTGAATATACACACACAAAAGCACAAGCACGCAGACATGTCCATTGTTGACAATATGGCATCAAGAAAAGAGTGAATAGACAGGGTAAGCATGGCAGATGGTAGATGCATTTAACAATTTAGAAATTTAGATTTTTTTTATTGGACATTTTGCAAATAAACACTTTTTTTTTTTTTTTTTTTTTTACAGATTTTTCCTTAAATTATTACGATCAAACTCCTTGAATAAAGTGAAAAAACTGTCAAATGACTCAAAACAATAAATGTCAAATTACAGTAAAATAACCCCATTAAAATAAAATGCATAAGCAATACTTCTACAGAAATTCTTTTTGAAGTTTTTGCAGGGAAACACAGTTCAGATGAATTAAATTTGATATTGACCTGATATGGTTACCTGATGAAGTATTAGATGCTCTGAATACTACTATTAGTAATAATTGTAGTTAGAATAATAAACAGGATAATGGCTGAAGGCAACAAGCTGGTTGTTGTTCCTCGTTCTCTTCTTAGTCCTGCAGAGGTGTTCAGCTGGAGTGGGTGTAACTGCCACCTTCATATTTTTTATTTTAATGCACCATGAGAAAGCATCTTCCATCACATCCTCCTAAATTATCATTGAGAAGCTAATGTCTAATTAAAGTAAAAACGTGTAGGTGTCATTTCATCTTGTGCTTGGCTGTGAGGAGGAAGAAAAGTGATTCATTATTGTTACCTCATGCTCTGACACATTTCGCGGACAGGCTCTGGCAGGAGGCGTTTCAACATTTTCAAATACGAAATCTGTGTCAAGAAATTATAAAACGCCAAGAATAGACGTTGACAATATGGGACACTCAAGTCTGTTTTATAAGTTAATGAGCAGTGGAGAGCAAGCATGAAAAATGACCCATGTGGTAATGCTTACCATCAATATCAAGCACCGACTGCAGTTCCACGAGTGTTTGTGTATGTTAATGGGTGCATGTGTGGCCTACATGTGACTGCACAGGTCTGCACCTGTGTTAGCGGGCAGGTTATATCATTCCATGATACCTAATCAAGAGATCCATCTTGTTAGAGCTGCTGCTCCTCTTAGTTACAACACACACACACACACACACACACACACACACACACACACACACACACACACACACAGAGAGAGTTGACAGGACAGAGGTGGTTTTATGAGACTAAAGTGAAACAAGTCACAGAGGTGCATGTCATCCTTATTCAGTGTTTTCCAGTTATGAAATGGATACAATTATATATTATGTTTTGCCCCAGTTATATCATTTCTACTGCGAACAAAGTAAATATACTATATCCTGGCAGTTCAATCAGTCAAGCAGATGTTATTTGTATAGCAATTTTCATACAAGCAAAATGGGAACTAAAACTGCCAGAAATGTTGTTACAGTGTGGAATGTAACAAAAAAAGGAAAATTTACCAAAAACATTTATATGGTATTTATTTGCAGTGGTGGAAGGTCGTACTTTACAGATTTCTATGCAGAAAATTACTTTGGTAGAAGTTAAAATCACCTATTCAAATATTACTTGAGTAAAACTCTTAAAGTATCTGCTATTTTCAGTTCTCAAAAGTAATTTTATGATATTAAATGTATTTCAAGTAAAAGTACAAGTAAATGCTGGTAACACAAAGCAAGCAGTCAGAATTTTAAGAATTATTACGTTTTGTTTTTTTTTGTAAAATACACCACATTGAATATGGAGCATACTTTACACTAAAAATTAGGTCTTTTTTTACAACCTAAAGGATTTCAAGACCAAAATCCAGTTTTCCTTCTCTTACATTCCTTCATTTTGCTCCTCCTGAGATTGTTTACGATGGTTTTTACTCAACTTGCCCTGCTCAGGTGCCAGTTCTGCAAAATGAGAAGAGGCCAGGGGCCAGCTGACAAACAAACATTATTACTAAACCATGCAAATCCAGTTGTAACATAGATCAAGTGTGTGCATGGGTCTTTCTAGGATTTTAGGACCTTGGTTGCTTAATTCGAACCTAGATTGGGGTTTTTGAAAAAAAAACAAACAACCATTTTATGCACTCTAGTCGGATAAAGTAAAATTCTTTTCACAAAAAGAATCAATAAAACAGAATAAAAACAGGGAAATGAAACAGGAGCAAGGTCAGCCCAGCAGCCTAGATCCATCTTTGTGGGCTGGGTCCTGTGGAGAAATCCTGAACTGGGTCACAGCTCAGTGTTTGAATGCAGCCACAAAATATGAGACTGGTTCGAATCCAAAAAAATCTGCAACCAGGCTGCTTTTTTTCTGGGCTCAAAATTATAAGTTTGGCCCACGATCTGCATTCAACTCTCATTCAAAAGCTCCAAAAACAGACATGAAACACTGCTTATATAAAGCATTATATAAAACAAAGAATCAATCCCACAGTTGAGGCTGGTTTTGGGGGTTAAAAAACAGAGACAAAGTGATCATTCATGTCAAATAGACTATAAGGGTCGCTGTTATCTCACCTGAAGGCATTTTATTGTGATATCACGTGTGAAATCTTGTTTTAAAAAGGTGTTTGTGTGAAGCTCTAAATCATCCTCTGTTGCCACTGAGAGGTTATACAATATCATTGCGTTATATAAGTGAGCCACTTAACGACCAATGGGAGCGCGCCTCGTGCGTCACGTGACGCCCTGCGCTTGCTTCAGCGAATTGCACAGACATCCAAAGAAGCAACAACCTTTAGCTGCTGATGCTAGCTGGCTACCGACCAAGATGGAGAACCACGGCGACTCTCTTAATCTCACCGCGAGTATCTCGCTTTTGAAAAGGAGGACGTGACAAACGGAATCGGTATTATACACTTTTGTTTTCGGGACATCGCGTTGAAAAGAGTTTGTGGACTTCGACGGGCGGTGTTAGCTTAGTTAACCCGCTGTAGCGTTAGCTAGCTCTCGGCTTTACTGCTCCCGGGGTCTCTTACATAAAAACAACGGCCGAGCGGTTGACTGGAGCAAACATTGGCTTTTTGGGGGGTTTGTAGCTGAGATATATTGCATTTTCCTCGACTTTTATGTTTTGTTGCGTATTTTAAAGCCTAAACTGTTGAGTTTTTATCGTATCTTAACGACGAGTTTGTACGAAATGGAAATTAAGCTTCTTACTTGCTAAGCACGGAGGACTTTACCCACCGCTTCTCCACTAAAGAAAAATGCCATAACACATTTTTTTTTTGTGTTTTCCCGAAGGCGAAATTATCCGAAAAGTTTCCATTTGTGGCCCAAAACGGAGGAGGTGAAAGGGGAGCTGACAGGCGGAAGGCTCGGTAAATAACGCCGACCTTATAGCTCCGAGCAGCCGGTGTTTACAGGGAAACCGCATCCCCTGCTGGCTTCACTGGTGGACAGGCCACAGCTGAGTGTTTGTGGGACTTTGACACGGACCAGCAATGTTGCACTGACGTCCTTTTTTACGGGGGTTGGCGTCGTGTGACTCGGAATGAGTCCTAACCTACTTCCAATGGCTGGGACTCAATCGGAGGTTTGGTTTGACAAGAAGTTAAAAAATAGTTACTTTTGGGTATGAATTTTGGACAGCACGGGGTCGGCTTTTGCCAGACTATTTCTAAGCCTTCCTGTAGTTTCTGCTTTTCCTGTTGAAGATGGAGACGGGGGTGATGTCTCACCAGGGCGAGCTGTTCGTCCACCCGCTCTCCAACCCCGGAGCTGCGGGGATCTGCCCCGAAATGCTGGAGGTGGCAGAGGAGGCCAGCCGGGCTGGAGACTTTAACCTGGCCGTGGAGATCTACAGCTCCCAGCTCGCAGACCTCCAGCAGCCGGACAGGGGTTTATGCCTGAGGAAAGCCGACACTCTGGCCCGAGCAGGGCGGGTATCTGAGGCTCTGGACTCGTATTGCACCGCGGCCAGTTTGGGCAAACTGCGCCCGGAAGAGCTGAGCCTCCTGGTGGAAACCATCGCCCGGACCCTCCGTGAGAAAGATCTCCCCGGGACACTAAACGGACATGGTAAAAGCAGCAGCGGGGACGACGGGGTTGACAGTGATGGTGACTGTGGAGACGATGAAGCGCTGGACTTGTTTTCATGTCACCTCTGCAAGTGTCTGCTCCACGAGCCCACAACAGTGGAGTGTGGACACACTTTCTGCAAACGCTGCTTAGAGGACGACTCTGTCAAAGAGTGCATACACTGCAAACACAAGTTAAACAGAAAAGATGGCCGGAGATTAGACGTTGTTCTCAGTGGCCTGCTCGATAAACTGTTTGCAACTGAAAGCAAAGCTAGGAAATTCTGGATCGAAGGTGAAGTTTTGTGGAAAGACCAGAACCTCTCGGATGCCTTGGAGAAGTACAATGCAGCACTGGATCTAGGTAAGCGTGCACAGCTTGAAAGAAGTACTGTGCAAAAGTCTTTGGGTCACCTTAATTTTGTTTTTCAGACTCTTTATTAAGATCTAAAGAATACAGAGAAAATACACAATGCATCAAAACAACAAAAAAGTCAGAACAAATGATAATTCAGATTGCAGTCATTATTTAGTGTGAAATGTAGAATCCTTCAACCATAACAAAGGGCAGCTTAAATAATCAATACTGAGCTTTGGACATGCCTTGATCTGGTGGAATTACACCAGAAGATTGTATATCTAACTTTCTGCCAAAGAGAGTTCAAAACATGCTAAGTGGAAAAGGGAGACCACACCAAATACTTTCATCTTTAGTCTTATGAAGATGTTTTATTCAGAAATATTTGTGTTTTTAATATTGTATACATATTTCCTTTATGTTTTGGTTTTATTATACCCGAGAGACTACTGAGAAATATGCATGATCATTATAAACTTACAAAAATAACAAAGTTTAAGGTGGCCTAAGACTTTATCACAGTTGTGTGTGCAATGAAAAATGTTTTCATAGCAGTATTTTGCACAGGGTGACCTACTTTTTTAAGTGTAGTTCCCCGGTGTCACCGATGAGTGGCGCCCCTCCTTCCTATCTAGCCTGCACTGAGGTCAGACGTTACATGACGCACGGGACTGTTACCTAAGCAGCACACATATTGATCCTCTGCTTTCCAGTGACACATTCATATCATGTTTTCTATTTCTCCTCTGCAGTGCTGTGATATATTGAGGTGCTTTGTTGGAGAGATGCACATGTAGCTCACAATATTTCTATGCTTAATAGGTGCATACTGCAAGAACACATTCCTTAGCTGGGACAGACTGAGTTGGACTTTTGGCAGAACCCCTCCCCTTAATTTGGGTGTTTCATAAGCTTGCAATTCATATGTGTTGGATAACATTTAGGGTAAAGTGATAGTTGTGACCTATCTCTTGCTATATTACATGAGCAAAATTTATGAAACATGACTAAATTGGCTTGATTTCTTCAAAAAACATGTAAAGAAGGCAATGAGCAACCTAATTTTAAATATATTTGTAATAATTATGAATTTAATTTCCCTCAAGAAAATTAGCACAAAACAACAAAACCAGAAAATGACCAGAAAAAAAGCTAAAATATAATAAAATGTAATAAAAAGAAATAGGGCTGCACCTAAGGATTATTTTTTTATTGATCTAACTATTATTTTTCTATTACTCAATAAATATAACAACAAATTTACTGGAAATAACATTACAAAACTTGTCACACACTACAGGGCATTATTCTCCAACAAAAAATAGCCCAGTCTTAACTGGTAATCTGTGTTTTACAGTCTGATATAAAGTCTCTCCAAAATAAAATTAATGCAAGAGCTTATTCCACTCAAGCAAAAGGAATGTAGTGCAATCTACATTTAGCAATCCAACAGCAAAATAAATAAAATGATGTAAAATTCAAGTCACTTAACAAAAAAAAGCATCTTACAGTTGAAGTAGTGCAATTTGAATAACATTATAACTTTTCTGTAACAGAAATAATTAGTAAATAACTAGTACATTCTTTTTGCATCAAAATAGTCCAGCCTTAAGGCACACCGCTGCCTGCTGATATGAGTACTGTGTTTTTATATTTATAAGCACATATTTGACTCATTTATGAAGTTATATAAGCTCCTGCACAGTGGACAACACCCTCCTGTAAATGTTTCAAAATAAAATGCATTGTGTCAGTAACTGATGGCATTCTGTCCACAGAGACACAGTCAGATAGCTTTTGTTTTGAAAGGGAAGCAAGGAAGTTGAGGTAAAACAAACATCTTTGTATATCCTCATCTCTGTGACAGAGAGAGACTTTAAACTACAGTATAAAGGTATAAAGTGCCAGTGTCATGTGTAAAAAAAAAAAAAAAAAAACGGCGAGCCACTGTTTCTCTAGCGCTGCCCGGGCGAGCAGTGTGCATACTCTTACTTGATACATGGGCGACGAAATAAAAAACAATATGGCCAACACTGCTCACGTTCTCATTACACGCTGTGTGAAATGGTGCGATGCATCGATGCATGTTACGTGAATCGACGTAATCGATTACATCAACGCGTCGCCCCAGCCCTAAAATGAAACAATAATGATAACATTAATAATAATATACATTATATACTGTATATGTATATATTTCTTTTCTGTAATCTTATTTTAAATATATCGTTATAAATATCGTTTCCTGAACATTTATACACACACACACATTTCTATATGTCTCTCTCCCTCTCTCTCCCTCTCTCTGTCTCTCTCTCTCTCTGGAAAATTGCTATTTTGTCCCCATTACATCCACTCAGATATTTTATTTGTATGCATAATGTGGGCATACTGCAAGAAGACATTCCCTAGCTGAGACAGACTGAGTTGGACTTTTGGCTGAACCCCGCCCCTTACTTTTAGTGTTTCATAAGCTTGCTATTCACGTGTTGGATAACACTGAGGGTAAAGTGATATATCTGACCTAACTGTTGCTGTACTACATTATCAAAACGCCAACCTACTTTATTTTGCTTCACCTGTGGGATTTCTGTCATTTGAAGCAGCTGTTTGCCTGAACCTGCAGAGCCACAAAAACAGAATGTTCTGTTCTGCTCTGGTGGCATATTGCATAAAACGTGCCAGCGTGTTTCATTAATCGCTTGCCAGGGCAAGTCTCGTGTTGCACTGTTTGAATCCCAACAGAAAGTTGAACCGACCTCTCTCCGCCTCTGGCCTACATATCAGAGTCACATTAAAAGTCAATTTCCTGTCTCTTTTAATAGCTTAACGGGTGAAACCAAGGTTCATGGAAAACCTGAAAAAGTCATATTTCACAATGACTTTTTCCAGACCTGGAAAAGTAATTAAAGTAGCAAAAATAATTGAAAGTTTTGGTAAATAATGGAAATTTGGTGTGTGTAATGAATTTGATTACATTAATGTAGCAATGGCAAAACGACATAACATAGCTTTATTATGAATCGATGTGTGACAACATTTTGGTTATGTTTTTGTTTATTTATTCATCATGAAAGTTTCTTTATTTTTCCCCCGCGCTTCGTTTCTCCCTTCATATATTTCCATAAAGTATATCAAATCATTTTTGAAGGACTTTTGGCTCAGGGCATGGGCATACAACTTTAAATGGCTGGATTTTGTATTTATTTTAAACCTGATTTTAAACGAAAACATGCCCTCCAACCTGCATGTCTTCTTTTAAAAAGTGACATCTTTTTATTTTTCCCTTTTTAAAAAAAAGTTTTAGTTTTTCACGAAATTTTTTCTTTAAAATTTGTTTTTTATTTTCTTTAAGTGTTTTTTCTTTAAATTGTTTTTAAAAAGATAGCATTTTTTTTCTTTAAAATCAGCTTTTTTTTCTTTACTTTGAACATATTTAGCAATTTTATATGAAAATTTTGGCACCTTTTTAAAATTAAAAATTACCCTGCTTACCACATCCAGAAACTGTAAAAATTTTGTTTGAATTTTATATTTATTATTTCATATGTTATATAAAAAAAGCTGGGCAAGTGGGGCAAGGAAAAAAAAATGTCCATGAAAATGTGTGGGATCCCTGTGAAACAAGGCAAGCATTATATTCCAGTCTCTTTTTTTTTTGTCATTTTGTCCGTTCAAATGGCACATTTTCATATATTTCTCTTCCCGGATCAATATTGATTCAAGCCTTCTGTCATGGGAAGGACTCCAGGTGACAGGAGGACAGAGTGCCTTCACAGCTTTGGCGCTGCCAGTCAGTGTTTTCCCAACAAATGCAGCAGGAAGCCGTGTGGCGTCTGTCAGCAGAAACGCCGCTGTTATCCAACCTGTGCCACTTAGGCAGTTTTGCCCGTGCCACATGTCAACATGTTATGCAGTGCATTTACACAATGAAAGTGATATAATGATGGACTGTCTTGTGTAAGGGACAAACAGGTGGAACAGTGTGTACTAAGGAGTGTTGCACAAGAAAGCAAAACACAGGCAGGGAAAATTAGAGCAGAGTGATTCATAAAAAAACAAAGTGAAAAACAATGAGATATGCAGTTACCTCTCTGTTTACTGCTCATAATCACATTTTCTTTTACTCTTCCTGCCTAATGTTTTTTTAAGTCTTTGGTGAGAATCAACAAGGATGTAGGTCACCCACCTTCTCTTTTAACCCTTTGAAACCTGAGCAAATGGGCTTGATTTATTTCAAAAACATAGAGAGAAGGCAAAAAGCAACGTAATGAGAAATATCAGCAATTAGTAACATTAGTAAAAAGTTACCAAAAAAAGTAAAAGTAGCACACACAAAAAAGAAAAATCAGAAACCGACTTGGGGAAAAAAGCTAAAATAAAATAATAAATAAAAATGATAACATTTTAAATATATAATGATAATAATTCTGAACATAACTTTCTGGGCATTTTCCCCCCAGTAGGTTTTGAATAAATTGATCTACATTTTATACATGGAAAAAAACAGGCAAATTAAAGCAAACAAGTGTAACGACCAAGTGCCATAAACAAAAACAAAAAGACGGCCTATAAAAAACCTATACTTAAACCTCAATAATCAAATACTTAATCCACTTAAACCTAAATATTACATGTTTGAAAAGGAGTAGGAAGAAGTACATACATAATTTATTCCTGCCCCTTTATAAACATTACCATTTTATATAAGTGACTTCCCAAATTTTATATACAACCTACCATGATATGGACAATTATCTCAGATTTATATATATATAACCCAATACAATATAACCCACTATCCCAGTTTTATATACAATTAATTATCTCTTTTTTTAAAACTAATTTCTAGGTTGTTTTTCTTTGGTCCACTTTTAAGAATTTCTTGAAATTTGCAGGACATTTTATGCCAAGTTGTTTTTGGGACATTTTTATTTATTTGGTCTCACTTACTAGCAACAGTCACGTAGTCATTGTTGGTTAAGTACATTTTCAGAGTAAACCAACCAGTTTTTTTCCATTGTGGAAACAAAAAACAAACAGAATATAGGCTGTTTTGCATTTGGAATGTATAAAATTAAATAGTTGAATAGACATATTTAAACAAAGGAAGGGTGTTTTTGGGATGTAGGCCTACACATTTCCACTTTCTCCAACATCTGTAGATTTATTTCCCTGAAGCCCTATTGAAAAGGTTCCATCATAAAGATTTGCTGATTGCCTTTTTTTGAAAGAAATCAAACCTATTTGCTCAGGTTTCAAAGATTTAAATGCTCGACAGGTGTCAAAACACAGCACAAGAAAGAGTTAAAAGCACGCCAAGTTTGAGGAACTGCAGGCTTCTTTCCGTCATATTTACCTGATACAGCGTCACCGTCACGTGTTTACAAAGTTTGTTCTTCAGTGTGTCAGGTGCCCATACGCAGCCAAACCGATCTCACTTCTTAGCTTAGTGTTTCTGCACGGTGCAGCCGAGACTCCGGGGACAGAACTGAACAATGTCCACAAGTTGTGATCTTCCTGCCTTTGAGTGTGAAACAATGCAGGTGTAATTTTATAGCTTGTTGCCCCTGAACAGTTTCCCACTCATAACTACTGTCTGCTTTGCATTAGATATGAACATTGTTGTTTTCTCTATATAATAAAATAGAGAGATTGCAAAGTGATTCAAGCGGTGTTGGAAACCGTTCCCTATCACGGAAATATTGCACTATATCGTGTGTTTGCCATTTTGTAGTAGTGTTCGAATTCTCAGTGGTTTATTTCATCCACTATATATTGCACTATAAAATACTTAAAATAATAGTGCACAGCAAATTTGAATGTACCACGATGCAATGCGGCTATGTATTTCTGCAGGAAGAAAATTCCAGCATAATGTCCGAAATCTCGTTTGGTTACTCTTTATGTAGTTGATTATTTAATACACACCATCACAGTGTCACGGTGTCAAAGTTTCCTCTATTTGGAACCAGTTAATTACATACTTATAGGATGCGCATGAGCACTCGAGCACCTGATTCAGATGCTAGTAGAATAGTAGCACTTTTTTGTCACATAAAAGCAAACAAACACAAACTGACCCAGCTGTTTATGAAAAAGTTTGTTTTTGATCCGCACAGACACAGGGAACATTCAGTGATTTCAGTCAGACATCACTCAGTCTAACGTTACATAAGAGCTCGGTGATAAAATAGTAATTATCGCAATATAATTTTCTACATTAGTGATAGAAATGAATGTTACACCACACATACACCTGTAGAGAGGGTCTGTAATGCACCTTAAACTCTGGTTGATTCACAGTATTACAGTTCAGAAAATCTTAGACGCCCACATACAGTTAAACAGCAACCAGCGGGTTTCAATAACAAAACATCTGCACTAAGACCGAGAGCCACACGAGTTTCTGTTCCTGTAATATTACACTACAGGAAGCCATTGAAGTCACAGGAAATCATTTTCATAGATAGGCGTTAATTATGGTTGCCTTGACACTAATCTTTGTTAGATTTATAGACTTTTGTGAAATGATGTTTATTTTTGGTACTGTTCTCTGACTGTAGAGGGCAGGAACTTTAATAGCACTTTGTCAATAATGCAACAGCTTGCTAGTAAGCAGCACTCATAAAAACACATTAATAAAAAATTAACTTGAATAAATAGATGTAGACTTCAGTGGAGGAAGCACTTTATTTTCTAGGCATAATGTTGCAAATGTTCTCACAATAGTATAGTTCAATATTTCGGGGACACATGTAGCTCGGGCAGCTTCATCTACTTCTGTTCAGTTTTTAGGGGAGCTTTTGGAAAATGTTTTCTTGAATAACTTTCAGAATCCAAAGTTCCATACAAGAAATGAGCAAAAAAAACTTTTGTGTAAGCATCACCAACTCAGTAAGCTGAAAGGAAGGTTTAGTGGCCTTTTCCAAAACGTCACTTTGCGTATGCACAGCCTGAGTGAACCCCTCCTGTTCCTTTGCAGTTTTATGGAAGTATGATTAGTCTTCCACTAATGTGTTGATTAAATGCATTCAATATTACTTACTTACCTTAAAACTGATCAAATGTTGGTCAATCAAAGTCCATGTTTGCAATAATATTTTTTCATCAGGCAGGAACGTCCTGCTGTTTAACACTTCTGGAACCTGGATTGACATCAATTTTTTGTGCTCTCCCCAGTTGCCTTAAACAAGCATTTAAACATTTGAAAGTTCAAAAACATGGGAAAAAGCCAATCAGCAACTTGGCATGAATTGTCCCACAAATTGTAAAAAATATAATAAAAGGTGACCCAAAAATGTATATATACTGTATACTTATCATTTTTATTTCAATGCATTTTTTTTAATTTCCATGATTTTTTGTTTTTATGCTTATTTTCACCCTCTTTTTTGTACCTTGCTAATATTTTTCGTGAAGTTGCTCACTGCCTTCTTTCCATGTTTTTGAAAGAAATCAAGCAAATTTCAGTTCAGGTTTCAAATGCTTTACATAGAAAGTTTATAAATATATAACTTTTAGCACTTATATTTATTGTAGCACTTTTTTTCAGGTAATTCCCTGTGTGTTTTTTTTTTGTTTTAATTTTATGTAATTTACTTTTCTTTACTTTTTACCTATTTCTTACTAATTTTTCAATATTTTCTTGTGAAGTTGCTCACTGCCTTCTTTCAATATTAAAAAAAATATATATATAAAAAAAGAAAGAAATCAGCCAATTTGCTCAGGTTTTAGTGGTTAGGAAAGAGAAAATTGAGGACAGTCAGGATTTTCAGAGAAGTGCAAACTGGGTTCATGAGTTACATGTAATGATTATTTAAGTGTGTCGTTTGCTCCTATGACACACAAACCCGGCTGTGCAGTAAGTGTTGTATAACAAAAATAGTCTGGCAATTGTCCACTGACACGACTGAGGTTATAACTTATCACAGTGTAAATGACACGGCATACTCATGCATCAAATAGGTCTGTAGCCACATGTTACATTGTTGCCCTACTTTTGCAAGACCTAGAAAAACGTGTTTGTCCATTGCAGGCGTGTCCACTGACCTGATGGTGTATGTGTGTGTGTTTTTCTCTGTGGTCTACAGCGCCCTCTTCAGGCAGACTGCTGTGCCAGCGTGCTAAGTTGCACATTGAGATGAGGAACTTCAGTCAGGCCATGCAGGATGCCAACTCTCTCTGTCGGATAAAACCTCTCTGGCCAAAGGTGAGACGACAGTTTGAAATGGATCTGCAGGGCAAAACGAATACATCTGAGTCCTATCATTCCTTATAAAACTTATTTTCACTCAGATTTTAAGTTCATAAACAATAGAAAGTTGTTCTTTTTCCATCCCCTGCAGAGTGCAGTTAACAGGACAGCTCGGAGTATAATTCCACTAAACTAAAGCAAAGCTGTTGATTATGATGCAGATCTGCATGCATTTTTAAAAATAGTAATAATAAACACTCCGTAGAGATCCTACAGTTATTTTTCACATATTTTTGCATCAGACTTTTTTTGATTTGATAGATAAAAGCCACAGTATAGATAAAAGTTATACAGTAGTTTAAAAAAAAGTAGCAAAATGCTGGTAAAATATGCAAGTGGCTGTCAGATTTGCCTCTATCACCAGCCAAAGAAATCCCAATAGTAATCTGTTGAGTGGCTGGTAAATTTTGTAATGCAGCAGCCACAGTAGCAGGTGGACAAAAAAGTAAACACACTGAATCGATTAATCAGGAAAATTTATGATCAACTATTCAACTATTTGATTAGTTGTTATTTGGAAAAAAACACAACTTGCTTATTTCAGACAATACCAAATTGCTCACAGTAGCACATTGTGTATATATATAACATTTCATAGCCTATGGATTAATTAATTAAATTTCGCATGTTTGATTAAATTCGTGATGACCGATTAATTGATTAACTGTTATCATCCCTAACCCCCAGTCTCTGCAGTAATTGCTGGTATAAAATAAGCACATTATTATTTGGTACTAAAGCTATTAGCAGTGTAAGTGGGTATTAAATATTACTGCAGATTTCAAAACCTGTTGCTAAATTAGGGAAATTTGGTTTAAGGGTGGAGTTAAAAATAATTATTATGATTATAATTTTAAAACTGCTATAATAGAGATACTTTTCCATCACAATACAGCCCATAAAATCCCCCGTTGACAAAAAGAGATGGCAGCTCTGAGGGTGTTTTTTTCTTTTTGCATGTAGAAGAAAATAAAGGATTGTGTTATTCATGCGTTCACTGAATGTTTGTGTGTTTTAGGCTCACTGTCTTAAAGCCACAGCGCTGACTGAAGCAGGCCGGAAAGACGAGGCCTTGCAGGAATACTTTATGTGTGTGGCTCTAAAGCCTGACTGGACCAAAGTCAAACTGGAGGCTCAGAAGGTAAGAGAAGCTGCTTTGATTTAAAATAGTTAAATATGTTTTATATGTTTGATGATTTGTTCATCCTTTGGTATAATGTTCTTTAGTTTCTGATTTTGAGAACTCGAGAAAGTTTAAGTGAGTGTCACAGCTGGAGATGTACTGATTGCCATTTTCTCGAGTAAATTCTGATCTTTCTTTCTAAGAACTCGGATTAACTATAATGTGAGCAGCGTGCATGGAAATTAACTACTTTTTTTCCCTTGCTAGTCTGAATAAGTTGCTATTTTGTTCCTCTTTGCTTGTAAAAATAAAGTCACTGTGAGAGTCTGAAAAGTCGCCAATGAGGGGCCATGACGAAGGATTTTTTATTGGGTGACCTCTGTGCAGTCAGTAGTAAACAATGTGCAGTGCATGCATGTAAATTTGATTGGCTTTATCTGAGACTGGATTAGGATGGTCTCTCGTGGGACCCCTCCCTGCAAATAATTCATTTTTTTATAGCTTATTTATTTACAGAGAAGTAAATAAATGTTCCCGTCTACTTCTGCTTTTGTGTACTGTTTATACTCACCAGGTGCCTTGTTGTGTTTCATCTTGTTTCATCTTTCAGGTTCTTAGCGAGCTGTTCTCGTCTGTTTTTGAGAATGAGGACATGCCAACGCCGCTGCACCCGCTGCAGGGGGGGATGGCCACCCGACTCATCAAACCGCCTGTCTTGCTCAGATCCCTGAGGCCGCTCACACAGAAACCTGGCTCCTCGTCACAGGTAACTGCACACAATTCGACCAATCCACAATTAAAACATCTGTTGCCACAAAGAGACTGTTTATGTTTGGAGCTCTACCATTCATTGGGAGCGCTGTTGGAGTTTATTTATAGCACCACATTGTTTGAGCACAGAGTGTACTTTTGGCATTGAATGAGCAGCAGAACGTCAGGCGCATTTTATTTTTCTGGGTCTCAAAGTTTGCATTCATGTACAAACAGCTGCTCCTTTCATCCATTGATCTAATTTGATGTGATCAGCTGTGAGCAGATCAACAGATCAATTATTCACCCCGTGAGTGACAAACTGCTGCTGAGAGATAAAAAAAAAGATCTCAGGGAGTGTGTGGCCTGCGGTGCATCCACGAACCCGGAAAAAAATATTTTACAAAGGGACACAGGCATTTATTTAATGAAGAAAAGCTTCTGTCGCACATAGGCTCTCATTTAATATGAAACGCTGATTTTATTATTTAATCCTCAACCCTGTGTGCTAATTATATTTTGTTTAATTTTACTTAGGCATCTCAAAGAAATCAGCCACACAGTTTGCAGGGAAATTCATAAGCATGCTGTCTGTATTTGAGCACTTCCTGTCGAATGTATCTTCATTGCTGTTGTCAGGATTGTGGCTCTTTGAATGATCATCTCTTCATAATCGACCAGCTTTGACGGACTCACTAATCTCTCTCTGTTTGTCTCTGTAGGACTCAGAGTTCAGTGTGACTAAAAGCGCTCCACTGGACGACACCAGACTCTCCTCTCCATCTCCCGGTAAATCGGAGCGCTCCGCGGGTGAGAGCAGCACAAAGAGCCTAGCTGACGTTCTGGCCGCATTGCCGCCACCGCCTGGTGTCCTCAAGAGGAAACACAGCGGAGACGGACCCTCGGCAATCTTCAACACGCCCTCCAAACTGCTCAAACCTGGTAGGAGAAGCTGAGTTTCATGTCGATATTAGATCGTATATTGTTTGACTGATGACTCTCGTGAAAGTACCACAATACTGATCAGTAATTACCTTACATTTATTGAGCACTCTTTATTTTCTGTATTCATTTTTGTTTCCTTTATTTCTGTTCCTACTTGTCATTTACTCAGTTTTATTTCAATTATTTTATTTTATTTGTAAGGACAACACACTTTAATCAGTGTTTCTGTAAATGTGCCAGTATAGCCATTTGGTTTATTTTCAACTGGAATCCTTTGGCACGATGTTTTGAAACCTTTAAAACGGTAAAATTCACATAACAACAGCAGCAGGACGCCATAAATACAGCAACAACCAACAGGAACTCCAAAGACAGAACACAGTCGACGCGAAGCAACAAGAAACAGCAGAACAACAGTAAAAAAAACAATAGCACAGCAAAAACAAATACCATTTTAGCACAAATAGCCATGCAGCAACAACATACAGATTTTTATTGGTGCCACTTTCACTTTAATGCCTTTTCTGCACGATACAGATATTTTTAAAAACAGATATTTTCCTCTAAATTTTGGCTTAACGTCTACACAGAAACAGTTTTAAGGCACAGAAACAGATTTTTTGTAAAAGACAGTGGGGCATTCTTGACAGTTTCACTATTTAAGGGGGACCAACTCTGACATGAATATAAATATCAACAAAGATTTTTTTCTCACTTCAAAGTCTGACAGTATTAAGTAATGAACAAATAAATGCAACAAAGCAACACAGTAATTTTAAGATGCAAATAAAGAAAAGAACAAGCACTACAAGTTATTACTTTCATCACTGAGTTATCAGTGTGTTATCAAGTTAATGGATGCGTCTCGATCCTGTTTGGCTCAAACAGTCCGGCGCCGTGTCATCCTGCAGGCTCTGCACTCAACCGGTTAAGCTACTTTTCCATCTAGATAAGTCTGTTGTCTGTCACTGCAGCTTTTTAAAAAATCTGTGCTAATGTTTTTGTGTTGCTTCATTGTTGATGATGACAAATTAATGAGCAATGTATGTTACAATTTTTTTCCACTATTATGCACAACATTAACTGCAAAGACTCATTTTCTAAATCACTGATTGTAGTTTTCATTATGTTTTCAACTGAACTTTGTGACCTGACTGTCAACACAGTGTGATTTGCCCAAAACGCTTTTAAACGACAAAGACTGAAAATTATCCTGAAGTGTAGAAATCTGCCCTCTCCGCTGCTCTGTAGATAATAAATAATCTGAACACACACACTAACGTGATGACGTTGTCATGTTTTGTACAGACGAGGCAAGCAGCGTTCAGACAGCGGCGGTGAATGGAGCGAGGACGTTTCCTGCTGAGCTGTTGGACAGTGGAGACATGGAGTGTTCGCTCTGCATGAGGTGACTGCACACAGCCTTCAGCAATCACACACACTTCAGCTGGATTTACACCACAGGTGCAACGATTCTGATTCGGCTTTTTTCGCTCATGTGGCAACAATAGATATGTATCAAGAACGCGTGAGCCGGAAAAAAGCACGATATCAGATATTCACTTCAGTTTCAGGCCTCATTCATGTGTGGAAATAAGTCAGATATGATTCGGATATCTGCAAATGAGTCTGTACTCCAGCAGACAGGTAGAATATTCCCTGGCATTGCGATTCGTACGTAATTGAAAATGCGACATGGTTACCTGTCTATAGTGTCTGGGGTGAAGAAACTGTCAAGGCAAAAAGACAGGGTTTGTATCAAAAACAGACATTTTAGCCTTTGTTTACGTGTTTCAAGCAAAAGCAAAGTTTAAGCAAGTGTTAATGGAGATGTCAGATTTCAGTCACTTTAGAGTAGATGTAAGCAGGTGGTCAAAACATATTCAGATACAGGCAACAAATTGGAAGACTTGTGTAAATCCAGCCTGTATGTTTTGAAAAGTTAGGACTAAAAACACAGCAATAACCTAATTTCTTACATTTTAATCCAACTTGTTGTCAAGACATTTATCTATGACATGCGGCTGTGATGTTAGTGGCTAACAGCCAGTGTTAGCAGGTGCATCAGTTTAGTTTTGGTTTGGTGCTTTTTCATGTTCTCCTGTCTGTTCTCCAGATTGTTCTACGAGCCGGTGGCCACTCCCTGCGGACACACCTTCTGCCTCAAGTGTCTGGAGCGCTGCATGGACCACAACCCCAACTGCCCTCTGTGCAAAGAGAATCTGTCTGAGGTACACACACATTTACTACAGTCAGATATGCAAAACATATTTACTACAGTCGAATATGCAAAACACATCTACTACAGTGAAATATGCAAAAAAAAAACATCTACTACAGTCAAATATGCAAAAAAAAAACATCTACTACAGTCAAATATGCAAAAACACACAGGCCAAAGGATTAATAGATCAATCAAAAATAGATTAATCAAAAAATTTTGACAGATTAAATGGTAGTGGAAACCTAGTATGTAATAAAGACCTTGCTGACAGTGTTTGTGTGATGTCGTTGCAGTTTCTGGCCTCCAGGGGCTACAACAAGACCCTGCTGATGGAGGAAGTGCTGCAGCGTTACCTTGGAGATGAGCTGGCTGAGAGGAAGAAAATCCATGAAGAGGAGATGAAGGAGCTGTCAAAGTCCGTTTCTCTCACACAGACAGTGTTTTATGAAAAAACAAAATACAAAATACTGCATTTTATTTGCTGTCCCTTTGACAGTTAAAATTACTCATTTTACCGCCAAGTTCAACGTAGAATAAGTTGTTTTTAAAAAGCCATAAATGGATGTTTGATATCTAAAATGTTGAAATCGTCTTTTGCAGCTTGAACCAGGAAGTTCCCATCTTTGTGTGCACCATGGCCTTCCCCACCATCCCCTGCCCGCTGCACGTGTTTGAGCCGCGCTACCGCCTCATGATCCGCCGCTCCATGGAGACGGGCACCAAGCAGTTCGGCATGTGTATAGCTGACGAGCTCAAAGGCTTCGCTGACTACGGCTGCTTGCTGGAGGTGAGTGTGTGTGTCTGGAGTTGTTACAGACGGTACTTCTCTGGTCTATGCAGTCAAATAACAGAAATCCTACCAGTGCCAATACAAGATAAACCGTCTTTCAGGTGCGAGATGTGAAGTTCTTTCCCGACGGTCGCTCGGTGGTCGACACCATTGGCGTGTCCCGGTTCAAGGTCCTCAGCCACGGCCAGAGAGACGGCTACAACACTGCCAAGATAGAATACCTGGAAGACAAGAAGGTGGGCTGAGCGTGTTTTCTGTTAGACTCCTTCATTCCAGACTCTCTCCATCATGCTGCTGTCTGTCAAACTTTTGCCCTGAGCCACTCTGTGACAGCCGAGCAGCAGAAAAGAAAATAGCCCTCCATTCTGTTTTACACAAGCATATTCAACAGGGAGCATTGGTCTGTCTTTGCATTTATTAAAAAAAATGTAAAATGTTGTCCAACCAGGTGGAGGGGGAGGAGCTGGTGGAGCTACTGAAACTGCACGACTCTGTGTACGAGCAGGCCAACAACTGGTTCACCTCTCTGAAAGACAACATGAAGAGCCAGATCCTCAGCCACTTCGGACACCTTCCCAGCAAAGACCCCAACCCACAGGTCTGCACCTGCACTGCACACTTTAACACTGTTAGGCAAGGCAGCTTTATTTGTGTAGCACATTTCACATTATATATTATTATAAAAACATAATAAAGATACAGATTAATAAGAGTAAAGAAATAAGATAGAAAATGTAAAATGAATTATATTATTTCAGAACATTAAAATAACAACTGCACAGAGATGCACCTGACAAGATTCCTAGAGGACACAGACACCCCGTTTTTAAAAATATTTTTTACTTTTTATTCATTAAACATAAAGAAAGTACATATAACACAGCGGAGATGCTCACAACACATTCACATCCTTATCGTATTTTTGGTCTTTTCATTTCCATCTTCAGCACTAAAGAGAATATGTTCAATGGTAATACCAACTCGATATATATCTCCCAACTTGCTTTTCAGCCTAAAAAAAGCAAAAAAAATATACAAATATATACAACTGTAAAAATCATAATATAATAGTAAACTTTTTTTAAAGTTAAAAAAAGTACACACATTTTGTGTTCTGTATATTATTTTTTTTTAATTTCATATTTTATTTTGCTTCTATATTTTCATCTTATGTCTTATTCTATTTAAATTTACTGTTTTTATTCTTCCTTTATGTTGATTGTTTTGCACCAAAACACCAAGTCACATCCCGTGAAAATATGGCAATAAAACCTGATTCTGATTCTGAAACAAAAACAAAATAGGAAGAGAAACGATTCATTAAAAACGAAAGAAAAAACAAAAGAAAAAGCAAGTTAAGAAGCTCGGAGATTAACCTTTGATGTTTTTCTGTCTGCAGGCCAGTCCCAGCGGTCCGGCCTGGTGCTGGTGGTTGCTCGCTGTCCTCCCGCTGGAGAATCGAGCCCAGCTCACCATCCTGGCTATGACCTCGCTGAAGGACCGCCTCAATGCCATCCGTAGGGTCCTTATCTTTGTCACACGCAAGAGGCCGCGGTGATCCCCCGACTGCTACAGGGGGAGGGATTTGGGGACAGCCCAGAACCGCTCGGGCTTCTATGCAGTTCAGAAATTTCTTCATTCATTTGTTCCGTCATTCATTGGTTAATTAGGTCACTCGCTGACTGATTAATCCACTCATCTGTGCGTTTGTTTACTCCATCATCTATGTGGCCAGAATTCAGATGCTCGTGGACGCCGTGTCGTGCGGCCGATTTGAGCACATGGCAGTTTGAGCGTCAGTTGGGCGGGGTTTCTCCATCCGTCTGTTCATCCATCCATCCCGCCCACCTGCACCGTCTCACCTGATGAATTCGGCTGCAGCACATCTCATGAACAAGTGACCTATCACCTCTTATTCTCTGTCGAGGCAAAAGTGAGTTTCACACGTAGATCGTTTAGATAATTGGCCTGATTCTCTGTCAGTGAAGGAACAAAAATCACAAAAGCAGCGTGAGTGTTAAAGGTTCGAGAGGAGTCCTTTTTAAACAGAAGTTTACCTGCCACCGCGCCGTGTGGCCCCCAGCTTCCACAACCGTGACAGTTCGTACAGGTACAGTCAAAAACAGAAACTCACCCTCTGAAATATGAAGCAAAAACTGTTGGCATGACGGCAACACTAAAGTGAATGTACCGGTCCCGCTCTAGTCTGTGGATGTTTTCTCTCTGTACGAATCCGTTAGGCGAGACGCAACACGGGGCCCAAGTCCTGCGTGTACGCCAGCCGCTTGGCCCTAAATCTTCCTGACTGAGCCAAAACTCACGTGCAAAAACCCGGAGCTTTCTATCCGCCGCTGCACCCAGCTAGAGGTGAGCGTGTACCTCAGACTTTTTGATGGAGAGTAACGGGCGCCGTGAGAGTCGTTGCATCGAGATATGGTCGTGATTACGCCCGTGTTGACGCTAAAAAACACAGCACGCTGTGTGAGAACAAGTGCAACTCTACAACTTGTTTTCATATAAGTCGGGCTATCACACGAGTTGTAGTTGCATTTAGGAAAACGCAAATGCATCCTCCCAGATCAGTCGGTCTGGAACTTTCTGTCCTGTTGTAGCATATCTCTGGGACTTCAAATACAGACTCAGTGTTAGGGGGTTGATTGTATATTTTTTCTTGTTTTTTTCTGTTTCTCTCTCTGCTATGCCCTTAAGTGTATGTGAATGGTGAACTCTTAAGTTGGGTGATTTATATGTATATCAATGTAACTCTGAGGCCTTTTTAATGTCTTATTTAAGGAACATTTCACCCCCTCTCTCTCCCTCTATCTCTTTCTCTCTCTCAGTACATTTACATGCACGCTGTCATGCAGTCACAGTGCTGAACGTTGCCCTGAGGAGTTCTCCTTTAAGCAGTTAGTTCTGTTAAATGTTTCTCACCTGAACACACTGTGGCCCTCTTTACATCTTCCATTTAAATGCACTCTGGGTGATCGTTTTGCAGTCGGGTAATGCTTGACAACAGATGTTCCTAACGCCCAATTTTCCTGCTGTTGAAACTAAGACAAGCAGTTGACTACTTACGAAGAAAAAAGTCAAAATTAATCACCAATTAACCCCTTGAGTTTGATTTAAAAAAAACAAAAAAAAAACATGAGAAGGCAGTGAGCAACAAAAAGGTGACCCAAAAAATTGCAAGAGATTGGTAAAAAAAAAACAAAAAAACCTGAAGATAGATAGATAGATAGATAGATAGATAGATAGATAGATAGATAGATAGATAGATAGATAGATAGATAGATAGATTAAAAACAAGCTTAAAAATTAAACAAAAAAAATGAGGAAATGACCTGAAGAAAGTGCTTTTTGTAGGAAATTATAATAATTCTGTAACATAAATTTAAAATATTTGTTTTAGATATGTAATTCTGATAAATGTAAATATAGTTCCCCCAGTTTTTTTTCCCTAGACTTTAAAAATAATTTTCCCAAGTGACTACTTTCTTGCAATTTGTGTAACATTTCCTACCAAGTTGCTCATTGCCTTTTTCTCCCGTTTTAGAAGGAAATTGCACCAATTTGTTCAAAGGTTTAAATACTTGTGAAAGATGACTGAAAGAAGCACAAGAAACGTTTTATCTCCGCAGGCGTCAAAGGTTTTATCTGTAGGGTTAAACGTCTGAAAAAAATTGCATATATTAATCGGGTCAGTTAAAATTGATAATCACATTTAATCAAATTGTATTTTAATGCTGTTGAAATGCACTTTGTTTTGTACATTATGAACAACAACTTACTAAATAAAAGTTAACAATTTTTTTAAAATTGAAAACAATATTGTTTAAGGACAATAAATGTTCGGGTAATTTTATTTGGCAAATGCAATTGCTACAAATAATAGTTTTAATAATAAATTTAAGTGACTAGTATTTCTGCTGCTGACTTGCGAGGTTAGCAACATCTAATGGACGAGTCGACTCATGGCTCACGTCCTAATTCTTGACCATATTAAAGCAAAGGTGTAAATATGTAGATCACAGTCTTCGAAATCTTCCTGACTCTTGTCATAGACTGTATTTTTTTAAAAAATTATGAACCAGTTAAGATTTTTTTAAATATTTGTTTTATTTTGCACTAATATTGTCTCTGAAAATGCAGATGATATGATGTAAACCCTCTAACTGTAATTAAAACAAAAAAGATCTTCAAAATATTACTTTTAAAGTTGCTGACAGGATGGGGATCGTTCCCGTTTGAGCCGCGTTCGGCCGTTTGAGCCGCGTTCGGCCGTTTGAGCCGCGTTCGGCCGTTTGAGCCGCGTTCAGCCGTTTGAGCTGGACAGAGCGATCAGATCTCAGCCTGATCTCAGTGTGGACACATTAAGGTGTGAATATAATCAGGTTAAATCACATCTAAAATCTGGATCCAGGATGCATTTCAATGTGAGGCGGAAAGGGGGTCTGTGTTTATCCTTGAGGCCTGGCGAACAAGTTTAAGAACTTTTATTTTTTCTCTTTTATTGGCACGATGTCGTTTCTCTTCACACTTCACGTCACCAGCTGTCGATCAGCCGAGAAGCTTGAAACTGTCGGTGGGAATGTGTTATCTCTCCACAGCGCTGCTGGTGGTCAAAACCTGGTTTAAATAGAAAGATACTTGGTCAAATGTTGCACAATAATTTTCCTGTAGCTCAAATTTACATGGATTAAAGGCACAGTGTGGGATTTCTGACCCCTAGTAGCGCTCTCGAGCCGAGTTTTTGTTTGTACCCTGTGTAAGAGCACTTTTAAGCTTTTCCACGGCTCCACTGTTGGTTCTGGTAAGATGTTAAACATGCCAAGAAACGTAGCACAAAGTACACAGAAAAAGATTGCCAGCTAATGTAAAATCTTTTTATTTTTTAGGATACGTTTTGTTTTGGTGGGAAACGGTGATCCAAAGAGTTCTTTTACAGGATGAATGCTGAAAGAAGTGTTGATGGCTTCAATTTTAATTATTTCTGCAAGTCATAAATAATTAATAATAAATTCACAGCAGCCCCTTACAGGTGAGGAGCAGTGTGAGTCTCATTAACTTGAAGCTGGTTCAGTTGTTTCCGTACGACAGCGTTGTCAGCGTGCATCTAAACGTTTCTCTGTATAATTCTGTCCTTCCAAATGTTTGTGACTCCTCTGCAGTCACTTGCTCTCCGTTCGGGGACGGGGTTCACAATGTGCTGCATTTCCCTGGTATATTTGTAAAGGGAGATCTTATACCTATTTTTTATTGCAAATAAAGAAAAACACATCACGTCCTGTTTCTACATGTTGTTTCATGTTGTGGTTAAAGTGAAAGAACGCTGTACTGCAGGGCTCGCACTGTCATGAAAAACATGGAAGTTATGAAGGAAAAAGGTCAGAAAAAATCATCTTTTTTTTTCTTTAAAAGTTTATGACAATTTAAAAAAAAAAAGATTTCCTTTTTCTCGCCCCAAAGTTTACCTTTAAAGAAGTGAACAAAAATTTTTTAAAAAATTTAAACTTGAGTTGAGATCAAATGAAAATGAGATGATAAATAATGCAAGATGCATTTAATTCAGTATAAATCTAAAAATAAAAAGACCAAAAATAAATAAAATATATATAAAATATATAATATTAAAATAATTTTAAAAAAAATAATTTTGATTCTGACTGTTAGATATTGTTTTCTGGAAAAGGTTTTATTCTTTTTCAGAATTTACAAATTTCTTATTTATTTTCTTTATTTACAGGACATTTCTTGCCAAGTTGCTCGTTGCCTTTTTCCCTATATTTTGAAAGAAATCAGTTTTCTCAGGGTTCGAAGGTTTTAATATGCTGTATTCTTCACAATGAGAGTCTCCTCTCAGGCTTTGCCTTTGAATGTGTTTTATACTCAGACTGACTGTTGCTGGATATGAAGTGAATTTAGGGTGTTTGTTTTTCCCGCTGCTTTGCCTCCGGTCACAGTAGCACCTTTAGGCCACAGGAGGGCAGCGTTGGTCAGTGAGATGAGGTGCAGGAGCTTTGAGTTCATTCAGGGTTCATCCTGAGAGGAGACAGAAGACAGACAAACCACAGAGAGGCAGACAGCCCACACAGCAAACTCTGACTCAGATTAGGTTATAGCAATGATTGTTTTAGTGTTCTTGGGAAACAAAATACACATTTATGTTCAGCCAACGTTTTCTGACACTGCTTTGTTACATAAAGTTCATTATGTAAACTGAGCTGCAGTCCTGAAAACATCCTCACAACATCAACATCAAAAGTTTTTATCTTTATTTACAGTAATGCAAAATTATGTCAGAAATTTGGATAGATTTGATTTTTACATTTCAGACGCTTCATATCAATGGATGCATTATTTGAGCTGACTGAAATGCCTGCTACGGATAGAATCACAATCAAAAATCAAAAATTGATTTATTATTATTAATATATTTATTTAATTTGCTTTGGTTTTCCATGCAAACATTCAACACAAACATATCGAGATAATTTAGTAAATAATAAGGCAAAGTAATGCAGTGCTCAAGAATGACCCAAAAATTAGCACAAAAAAGGTATAAAGTACAAAAAATATAACTAAAATCAGTCAAATAAATAAATAATTAATAATAACAAAGAAAAAAGTAAAAACAAAACCAACAAAAATAAATAAATAAAATGATCTGCAAAAATATGCTTAAAAATAATAATTCTGTAAAAAAAAATTAAATATACAATTGAAATTATGATTAATATAGTATTTTTGGAATTTTTCTCTAGCTGCTATATTGTAATAATTTTCTAAATCTACCAATTTCTTGCAGTTTGCAGAAAATTTCTTGCCACGTTGCTCATTACCTTTTTTCCCCAAAGGAAAGAAAGCCAATATGCTTAAAGTTCAAATATTTAAATGCTTGTAAAGGCGTCTGAACTCAACTAAAGAAAAGTGATGTTAATCCAGGTTTCAAAGGGTTAAACGTGACCATAACCTAACAAAAATGTACATTGTAGCTGTTTCGAAGTAAGAAAACTGTTGAGCTTTGTGCAGAGATGTGCAAAAATAGTGCCACAAAAAGGGCTGTTTTATACTGAGACGCTGCTGCATGTTTGTGATGATAACAATGACGCGGTTTGCTCAAGGGCATCAGGGAAGAGGCTGCTGCTGTAGAACTGGTTCATCTTAGTCCTGGTTTTAATATCAAGTGCTAGGTGACGATGTACTTAAAGCTCCACCAAATACTTCCTCACACACACACACACACACACTTCCTCCAGTGGGCACAGAGTGAGAAACAAAAGAGGAAGCAGTTACACATCAGTCAGACAGGACTGCAGGAGCCAGCAGTGAACAATACAGTTTATTCAGAGTCACCCAAGAAAATTTGCATCATGCACTTTGTGTTGATGGTATTTATCTGTTTGTTTGTGTCTGAGGTGTGGTTGAATGAAAGCGGGTGTGTTTGTAAAAGGGATTAAATCACATTGTTGCTTATTTCAGGTTCAGCCAGGTTGCTGGCATAGTTAGATTTTTGTCCTAATTTACCTCCCACAGATTTCAGACAGCGTTCATGTCAATCCCGTCTGTCGGTGAATAATTACTCCGATAGGTTCTGTCTAGCCCGGCAGCGTATCAGACAGCCACTAAGGGGGTTTTTGGGGTCAGGATTTTGCTCCTGAAACACACTGCATGTGTGAGCAGCGCATGACAGCAACTTCGCCAAACTGCAGCAGGTTTCACACTCACGGTGTTCACACTGGCAGCGTCGCTGCTGTGACGCTCCTGCAGGGCTGCCCGCAGCTATGAGTTCTGCATTTCCTCATTTTAATCACGAATTCCACTTATTTATGAAGTCATGCAGCTCCTTTATTGTCAACAACACAGTCCTGCAACTATTTCACAATAAAATGCCTTATGTGAACAACTGATGGGATTCTGTCAACAGAGACGTTGTCAGAGGACTTTTATTTTGAAATAAAAGCAGAAAAGTTTGAGTAAAACAGACATCTTTATATTTTTCTCATCTCTGTGACAGATACATTGAAACTGTAATGAAAGGTGGTACAGAGGCAATATAATTTTCAAAACACCATTTCCACTGTCTTTCTGCAGACTGTGGCAGGTGGAAAAAAATCTTCAAGCCATCGTTTCTCTAGATTTGCTGTGGCTGACGTGCAGCTGAGATGCAGCTGAGATGCAGCCGAGCAGCGCTGCTCATGCAGGCAGTGTGGCTGCTCTTACTTTTTAACACAGGCGCTGAAAAAAGAAAAATCCAACAGGTTTGGCGACGCTCACGTGGTGGTATTTGATGACACCAGAATGAGAACAGTCTGGAATGTAAGTCCAGTATTTGCTCCTCTTTAAGCTCTGATTTTGGTCTCAGCCACCTTCGAAGAGAAATCTTACTCTAAATATTCTGCCAGGTTAACCACCAGCTACTTATGTCTACTGTTTGGTGCTGAGCAGGTAGCCTCCTGCAGGTTTTTACAGCTTTTTTACAGAAAATAGCTTCCCGCTCTCTGGCCCAAAATGGTGCCAGAGAGCTGTGAGCGAGAACCAAAACAGTAAAACTGCAGACCATAAAACTAAAACAATGAGCAAAAAGACGTTGTAAACCTCCGCAGAGCTGAGAGGAAGCTGCAAACTGTAGAGTCTGAGTTACTCATCGAGCCGCACGGAGTGAACTCCGCAGGTCGAGAATAAACTCAGTAATTTAGACGTCCAGCCTGAAATCGTTGAAATATCCACTGCTATAGATAACACATGAAAGCAGGGCACACCCAGTGGGTGACACTTTGATGTCTGTGAGTCGTCCCCGTTCATCACCTTCAAAGCAAAGACTCGCTCAAGAGCTCAGACCAAAGCACAAGTTTCAGAGCAGCAGAGCACCATTTTTTAACCCTTTGAAACCTGGATCGACATCAGTTTTCTTGTGCTGCGTTCAGATGTCTCTCACAAGGCTCTTTGAAACTTGGCAAATTGGATTTTCTTTTTTTTTTTTTTTTCAAAAACGTGGGGGGAAAGGCAATGACAAACTTGCAAGAAATGTCCCAGAAGTTGCAAGAAATTAGTAAAGAGTGACAAAAAAAAACCTAAAAATGAGTTTTATTAGAAAATTATCCAAAAAGGGCAATGTTAAAATTTAAAATTATGCTACAGAAAAATATATATATAAAGTAATTTGATATGCAGCACCTTTAAGGTGAATTATTTGTTTTTTTTAAAAACATTTTGTGCTTATTTTAATAGATTTTCTTTTCTTTCTTTTTTTTTCCAAATTTTTGGGCCATGTCTTATGAAGTTGCTCATTTCCTTTTCCTGTGTTTTTTTTTTGTTTTGTTTTTGTTTTTTTATATTTCAAACCAATTTATGTAGGTTTCAAGGAGTTAAAATACCCCCAACATCAGTTAAAAAAAAAAATCCGATTTAACATGTATAACAACATATTTTCGATGCTTTAGTAAAAGTAACAATAAATGTCATCTGATGTTTTTTATATTTGTTACGTGTGGCCGGTTTGATTTTGTTCCATTTGTCTGCTATTTTATTATGTTCTATCCTACTTTCTTATTTTGTGCTGTTGTTTGCCAAATCTGTGAACTACGTTTGCTTTCTAACAGAGTAATAAAAGAAAGAGTTTTGAAGTTCTTTCCAAAAAACTACAATACTAATATACTTAATGTCTGTCTGTTTGTTATTACTGTGTGTAAAGTAATTCTGATGCCCTGCTTTAATGACTCCAAAGTCTTGTGGTTTCTGTTCCATGTGTGCCAACAGATGTTCATTTTTTGGCGTTTGTGGACAGCAGAATTAAAGTGAGTGAGGCAGTGGAATAAGCTTTAACATCTGGATAACCAACATCATTAACAGGCAACAGTAAAACTGTGTTAGAGAGGGGCGCACATTCCTGTGGAAGAGAACATAGAAAGCATTGAAGTTAGAGCAGATGAGATGGATTGGGGGTAAATGTGAGAGTAGAGGGTGGAGATGCAAGAAAATAGTATAGAACTTTTGAAAGTTCATATCGAAACTATATTTTCCTTTTTGTGTCAGGTATGTTAGATTTTTAATTAAAGTATTATAGTGCTTTTTTTGGCCACATCAGCAGCTCTATGGACGGAAATGTTGCTTTGTCAGCTCCTGTTTGGTCCAGACTGAAATACCTTATCAACTATTGGATGGATAAAATGTATTCATGCCCCCTTCAGGATGCATTTTAATAATGTTCTGATTTTTTATCTTGTTCCATCTTTAAATCAAAATTTTGCTGCCAGTTGCCCGGATGCACCTGGTGCGGCTGTATGATACGCAGCTCAATGGCATCATGGTGAAATGCTGCCAGTAACAGGGGTGATCCAACAAACCCCGGACTTAACGCAGGAGCCTGGTGTTTGCTTCCCATATGAATGTTTTTTGTTGCCTAAACCTAACCATCCGTGCCTTTGCTGTGTTATCCTAACCATGCGCATTTTCTGACATCCCGCTGTTGGTTGAGGCATCCCAGAACATCGACAGCAGACACAGAAGGATACCTGTAACATAATATGTAGAAAGAAAAGTCCAATCACAAAGCAACAATTAGTGACAACTTGAAATGAAAACATGTTTCATATACATAATATGAAGGCAACAGGATAAGATCTTGGTACTTGATGCATTCTAATGTTCATTTGTAGTCCAAGAGGTATTTACCAATTACCTTGGAGCTGACATTGGTTGCATTGAAATGACCACGACCCCATGACCTGATTGTGGCAAGTAATGTGTTGTAATCATTTTGAGTCCTTTGTTGTGGAGGACACACAAATTTCCTCAATGACATCATGCAGTGGGTGCTGAATACTATAGTGACCCTGCAGGAGGTATAAAGAAAGGAGGACCCATGTAGGGAGGAGGATGTGATGGTGGGTCGGCCAAACAAACACAGGACCTTCACACGAGAGACCTCTGTTTGTGTCCCTGTGAGAGTAAAAGTCAACACTGACTTCTTTTAACCGCTTACATCAAGTATAAACACAGCCTTAGTGATGAAACAAAAAGCAGATAAATAACAAAATACATTTAAATAGTTTCTGCCATAATGTAATATTTGAAAACTGCACTGTTAATCCTAATATTTAAACATGTATGCGATATCTCCTACTCCATGTCTCTTCCTCTCTCTCAGCTTCTGTTTGTTTCTCTTCCTCCGTCTCTCCATCAGATAGATACAGGGCAATTAGAGCATGTGAAATGGAAACAGTGATGAATATTTCAGTGCTGCTGTCACTGCTCTGCTGTTCTATTGGAGGCTATGATATCCAGACAGGCTGCATTATATCCTGCTGCCATCGCTCGTACCTGTCGGCTGCTCTCCCTGATTCTGGTTTTCCACTCATTAAAACACACATTAAAGCACCACATGCTGTTGACACATCATGTGACGGTGATTTCAGTACTCTAGTTTTTTAATTTACGTAGCTGGTGTAATTTTCTCAACTTAAGTCATCCAACAGTGCAAATATCAGGTTAGTCCCAGATGCTGGGGGATGATACGGATACTATTTGAAGTAAAGGTACCTTTTAGAAAATGTTGCACTTTAAATGTTCTTTTAAAACTGTTTCCTGTAATTGTGCATTCTTAGTTAGATTTTGATTAAAATTACTGAAGTGGCAAAACAAATCTTAAGTGGCTTGTTAGCACCACGATGTAAAGGTTCAGAGAGGGTTCCTGGTGGAGCGTTTCACAGATTGTTAGGGGTATAACCCTTTACGTTGTGTGCAAAGCTCACAATTAATGTGCTCACACTGTATGTGTACAAACGGCCCCGTGGCACCTGTGGACCGTCCTGGCTATTGACAATTGTCAATAAAGTTTGAAAGCTCCGAGGTAGGTGTTAGCAACAACTCTAACAAGGCAGAAGCATGGTGCCTTGATAATCTGTGCAATCCTGTTTGCTGAAACCTAAAAGAAAAATAGGCACCGGCGCATATGGATTTGCAGATGGCTTGGAAGACGTGGTCAGTATGGCTTGTCCATTTTGCAGAAAGACAGCAGGCTACTTTTGCTGTTGTAAACTTGATAGCTACTGTTATCTAACATTTCTTGATGTACATTTTCCGTCCAGCATCGTGTTTGCAGTTGAGTTATTGATGGAAGTATGTCCGACTCTGCAAAGGTAGGTGGCGATATGCCTCCTTTCAGCTAGTCCTCACTGGACCTTCTTCTGGTTGAGCTATAACATCACACATCTAACAAGTAAGCAAGAGGAAAATAGGTTAGATGTCGAATGGTAGAGAACTTTTCTGTACTGTACATTTCATTGGTACTCTACGCTGATGCCTTTGTCTTATTTTGTTTTCTTCCCTTCTTCATCTTTTGTTTTTAGCGGCTTTCGTCAACGACTTTATGCTGTTGCCCGACGCAGGAACTACGGAGCATGTGCAGAACGTCTAGACCAGTTCAGGTCCGGTTGAGGTGTAAACATGAAAGCGTAAATCAACCCCCAACCACATTATCTAGGTGTGTTAGTCTGACTTTGAGAAATTTGGTTTCATTTGAACTAACATGTTTACATACACTTTAAAAGAGCATTCAGACGAACACAGTCATTCAACTTTTTCTAACATCATGTAAAAGTAGTGACTGTTTTTTAATGTCTTTGGACCAGGTCCAGATCAAAGTTGTTCAACTTCCAATTTATCACTTTGACAAGTCATAGCAGGAAAAGCACAGATGTTATTGACAACATAGACTACTGGTAGTAATATCTCACCTGCATTCCATGCAGGTGAGATATTACTGCCAGGATCGTGGTATTGAGTTTGCTGGCTCACCGGGACACTGGATGGACCTGAGCCATCACTTATGAAATGTGTTTCACCTGTGCTTTTCCTGCCGGGACAAGTCAAATGTCTGCAGTGAAAAAGGTCTATCAGTACGTTTCGGAGAACACTATGTAGTGCCTGTAAAGTCTTCGCCTGGTTTTAATACCGATCATCTGTGCAGGAGTGATTGCGATGCCTCATCATCACAGACCGTCTCTTTATATGCTCCATTAACGTTCAGGTATTACCGATGAGAGACTTTCACTTATGGCGTCCTCAGAATATTAAATGATCCAGAATCTAGCTGTTTTTGTTGCTGTTGTTGTTGTTTTTCTTACCTTTTCCTTAATCTTTATTGATTTGGTGTCAGTTGCCTAGAGTTGGAGGCCGAGTTGGAGGAATCGGCCGTCGAGATTTCGGCCTTCTCTCCAGTGTAATGGAACTAGATTGCATTCGGCTCGTAGTGCTCAAAGCTCCAAAAACAAACATTTGAAAAACTTAACAGCAATGTCTATTTCCAGAAATTATGTCCCCGTTACTAAGACCCAAACCAGAAATCAGCTTGATTTCTTCCAAAAACATGGAGAACAGGCAATAAGCAACTGAAAAACCAAGAGATTGTCATGGAATTAGTAAAAAGTTACAAGAGAATGACCTGGAATTAGCCAAACAAAAAAAATAAAGGTAAATGAACCAAAACAGGAGATCACCTGAAAAAGTGCTAAAATAAAACAAAAAATAATAATAAATAATAATTAATAAATAAATAAAAATAATTTCTGATAACTATAAATATAGTTTTGTGTTGTTTTTCACTCACTTTCAACTTTCACTTTTTTATTTTTAAACTTTTTACTAATTTCTTGCTAATATTTGGATCTTTTCTTGTTGCTCATTGCCTGCTCTCCGCATTATTTGAAAGAAATCAGGCCGACTCGCTCCGGTCTGGAAGGGTTAAGGGCTTATATATTTGGTGAATTTACAATTGCCTTTTTTGGGTTGTGAGGGGGCAATAAAGTTTAGCTCAGGGCCCCAAAAAGTGTTGGGCTGCCCCTGTTTGAGAGAGCGAAGGGGCGGAGAATGAGGAGAGAGAGGGACAGAGAGACATGTGGACACACTGAGAGGAAGAGAGGGCGGAGAATATAGAGAGAGAGAGCTTGACTCACACAGGAGAGGAGGAGAGAGAGAGGGAGAGAGGGAGAGGGGGAGAGGGGGAGAGAGGTGCAGCAGGCTGGGCTCAGCAGTCGGTCGGTATGTAGCAGCAGCGGAGCGTTTGCCGGGATTACAACGAGGGAAAAACGCGCTTTGGATAGAAAATAACACCAGCGGGATTAAAAATAAAACCACCCGAGGATGAGACGCACATCGTCCGCCTGAAGGAGACTAATAAACGCGCCGTTTTTCCGCTGATTTATCACCGTTTTGCACGAAAATGGCGAACGAGTCCCCGGCCAAAAGTCTGGTGGATATCGACCTGGCATCCCTGCGGGTGAGTGCGTCTGTCAAAGACGTTTTCAGCGTGCATCTTACATTTTTACACTCCCAAATAAAAACACAAGCATGCAGTTAGCAGTGGTGTTGTTGACACAGCCCTGCGGTGGCGTTTCTTTGTCTAATATCCGCTGGCATGGGGAGGCCAGCAAACCGGGCGCAGCCGGCTCCTGAATCGAGCGAACCAGTACAGTAAATACTACAGAAAATCAATTAAAATATGGTTTTATAATTTGTTTGTTTTATTCTTGTTTTCACTGTGCAGGATCCAGCTGGGATTTTCGAGTTGGTAGAAGTGGTCGGAAATGGCACCTATGGACAAGTCTACAAGGTTGGTGTGCACCTCCATCTGTGTGTGTACGTGTGTGTGAACAAACGGGCGGAAACTGGAGCACAAACATGCATTTATGTATTTTTTCCCTTCTCACGGGCTCGGGAACACGTTTATAATAACATGTCCCCTCCCCTGCTTCACTCGGGACCGGTGCGGTCTGGCCTGGATTATCTCTGTGATGGCCTCTCTGCTTCACATCCATTCATTATTTTTTATTTTAGCGATGCAAACATCACCCCAGCACCTATTTTTGGTCCCAAAGTGGTGCCTCCTCCCTCCTCCTCCTCCTCCTCCCTCTTTCCTCCTCTCATCCACACCCCAGTGAAATATTCCTGCACGCTTTGCATTGCTGTGATCAGACCAGCCCCATCCGTGCATGACAGCCTTCACCACGCTGACCGACTTGTGCGCCATTGGGTGGGCGGTGTTTCATTGCGCATTTGTGCACACCATTGCCCAGCAGGCCTTTTGCTGGAGTGGCTGTGTGCTGCATTAATGGAGATAGGCCCGTGCATCCCATCCCATCACACACACACACACACACACACAGTGGAAAAGGCATTTGATGGAGACCTGGTGCTCCTGCAGCCCAGATTTCCACCTTCACCGCCCCCATCAGAGATGAGCAGACACCATCCTGCGGTCGCCTGGTAGAAATGAGAGCAGGAGGACTGGGTCAGAGATGCTGCCGGATCTGCTTTGCTTTCTGTTTAATTTGACAGAAATCACGAGCAGCTCTCTCCTGTCAGGAAATGTAGATTTTCTGTTTTTTAAAGGTCCAGTGTGGAGGATTTATTCAGTGTTTTCTTCAGTGTGTAATAGCCTGAAAATAAGAATTGTTGCATTTTTGTTATCTTAAAATGAAAGCGGATCCTCATCAGCGGAGTCTGTCATGTTGCACTGCCGTGTTTCCACGGTAGCCCAGAATGGACAAACCAAACACTGGCTCTAGAAGTGGCCATCCATGTTTTCGAATCGGTTTACAGCCCCACTGCACCAAGAGCGTGAGAAAAAAACTATTTTAAAAAATGTGTTTTTGCTAGTTAAAATCAGCGGGTCAATTTGTTTTGGTGAGAAAGACGCCTCTGAGGATGACTTGGCTCACGGTAAAACTCTCCTGAACATCTAGATCAGAGACGAGGTGAGCAAACATCGGCAGGTGCTGGGATAGCGGTCCATCTCTGACATGTCAAACAGTGTAGACGAAACACCGATTTATATGATGAAACTACTTTATTCAGTGTTTCTATCAGTTTTAATCACGACGTCCATTTGTTTTGGAGAGAAGAGACCTCTGCAGATAATTCGGCTCCTGCTAAAACCTCTCTGAACGTCTGGATCTTAGCGCACGTTAGCAGTTGCTGGGCGTGCGGTCTGTCTGGTTAAAATCACCTGGAGTGTTTGTTTCGGAGAAAGAGACGTCTCTGTGGATATTTCAGTAAAAACCTCCAGAACTATGAACACTGAAGGAATCCTTATTGGTTTTAGCTGGTTGCAATCTGCAGTCCACACTGCTACGTGCCACTAAATCCCCTTAAATCTCACACACTGGACCTTTAACGTGACGCAAACACAGCTATATGTAATAGTCCCATGTTTTTCTGATGTGTGACTGTTCACACCATCAGATAACTCCACTTGCAGACATTTGCACACAACAAACTGCGAGTCAAAGCTGCGTCCAGCTGTGATGGACTCTCATTTGCCTGTGGCTGTAAAACAGACCCACGTGTTGTTGTTTCTTCCTGCTGTGTTGCATTGCAGAAACAGTGTTAGACACTGAACCTTTTGGAAAAATAATGTGAATTTTTTTTGCGGCTTTGCTGAAGGTTTGTGGTTGTGTATCGACACTGAATGTTAAAGCTTTTGAGAATTTAATGGTGGAGTTGGTAATGTGAGAGTTAAAAACAGTTGAATTGGCACTGATTTATGGACGTTGTTGTTAGCTGCAGCCTTCATGCTCAATCATGCTAAACTCTGATGACACTGAAGGCTTCACTGGTTACGTTTCAGCATCGAGGGGACAAACATGAAACGGGTTTGGGAGCCATCCCGTAAATGAATTTGCTGCAGTCTGGTGAATGTCTACGCAACAATTTATGGTGTAAATGTCTTAAATTTGTCAAAGAAAAGAAGTTCTCTGCTACCTTCATGTTTTTATGTGCTTTTTGTTTTATTACTTGTTGTGGAAACGCTTCCACCTCTGTTCACTGAATACTGCTGCACAGACTTTCACTGTGGATGTTTTTTGTATATAAAAGTCTGTTTGAGCTGGTTACGTACATGTATAAAAGACAAAACCAATATGGCTCTTACAATATTTGGGGAACCCAAGGTTCGCACAGAATTTGGCAAAAAAGCATTTGAATACGCTGCCCTCCTCTTCTTGGAATAACTTACAGAAGGAGCTGAAATGGTCTGAGCTGATGACTTTCAGGGATTTTAAGTTGATTTTAAAGGATTGAGAAAATAACACTGTTGGTCCGTGCAGTTGCTGCGTGAATTGTCACAGAAGTTGTTTTAGAAAATTGCACATGTATGAAATGAAATGTTTTTGTGTTAATTTTTCGTGCATTAACTGGAAGTTGTTCTTGCTCTTTGGGTGTGACGGTTGTACTTGTGTGCTTGTTGTTTTTTGTTGTAACAGTGTTTATGCTGCCCTCTTGGCCAGCTCGCTCTTGGAAGAGAGATTTCAAATCTCGGTGAGGTGTTCGCCTGGTAAAATATGGGTTTTGATGTGACATGTCACCTGCACCCCCAAAAAAAGTACACCCTTTGTGCTCCTGGACGAGAATACACACCTGGAGATAAGTCAGTATTGTGCAGAGCAGCAGCAAATCTCCATCCTCAGACTTTCTCATCACTTCTGCTGTAGTTTCTGAATCTTAAATAACGGTGTCAAAAGGGTCACATCAGCATCGTAGTATGAAGCTCAGATGTTGTATGACTGCTGTCTGATATGTTGTTCGTGACACGAGAAAGGTAGAAAAGAAAAGTTTGTCCATGTGGACCTTCACAGACGTGGGTAGATGACTTAGAAAGCACATTTTGAGCTTGATTCTACTTCCTGTATGACATAAGCTTGTGTTGCTCTGCAGTTTACAGGCCGAGGTCATTGTAAACATCACACAGAGCAGCTAACATACTGTGCTCCAGGAAATCATGAAGTATATATGAGGAGCCATTTTGGGCCTTGGAAGTGAGTCTGAAAAAGCGCAGCTGATGGGGATGTTACTCACCTGATTTGCTGCAACAAAAACGAGGTTGTAAGATGTTGAATCATCCTCACTCGTCTGTGAGCTCATGCACATCAGAGCCATGAAGTCCTTCTGCCACATGATGATCAGAGTTACTCGGCATAATGAATATTCAGGAGTTTGAGCAAAAATCGAGACACTGACTGTCTCGCTTCAACACAGCCGTCAGAATAAGTATCGGCATTGTACGCTCTGCAAACCAAGGATACGCTGCAACATTTCAGCAACGCTGTGGTAAATGTGTGCTAAGGTTTAGGCACAACACTTGGTTATTGTTAGGAAAGATAATGTTTTGGCTTAAAATACCATTTTTGGGGGCACTATACCGGCAGGAAACACAGTGATCGCTCAGTAAAAAACAAATGTGTTTCATGGTGCTATCTCTGCCAGATGCACACTTATTTCTTTGTAAAAACAACCGCTTGTCACAGCACTGTCTCGGCAGGCACTGCAGCAATGTCCTTGTAAAAAACAATTACTTTTTGTTTCAATATCTCGGCCAGAAACATAGTAATGTCTTGGTAAAAACAACTGCTTTCGTGGCGCTATCCCAGCAGGAAACACATCAATGTCTTGGTAAACAAAAACAACCACTTTTGTTTACACTATCTGGCAGGAAATGTAGCAATATCTTGGTAGAAAACAACCGCTTTTGGTGGCACCGTTTTTTCCAGAAATGCAGCGATGTCTCTGCAGAAAAGAACTACTAATTGAGTCTCTATCTCAGCAGGAAATGCAGTGATTTCTCAGTTAAAAAAAAACGCTTTTTGTGGCACTATAGCGTCTGAAAATGCAAGGATGTTTTGCTAAAAAACACCTGCTATTGGAGGCTAAAAAGCTGCTGGAAAGGCATCTATGACTCGCTAAAAAACCCCAAAACAACATCCACGTTTCTTGCTCTCGGACAGTTGTCGGCAGACGTCTGACCTGTAGGTGTCACGACATCCGGCTTCCTCTTCATCTCCAGAGTCCGCTCACAAACGTCATCGCTTTAGAAACGCTGATACGTTACATATGAAACACAGAAATAAACAAATCTGTGGTTTGCAGAAATAAACAATGCCAATTTTTTCCTCTGGTGACTGTGCCGCTCGCTGGTGTCTCAGGGTGAACACGGACCCCGCAGGCGTGTTTTCCACATGTACAATATGGCGTCAGCATCCACAGAAGCATCTCAAGGTCTCCTGTATCTCCAGCTCTGCCTCTGAGGATTACACAAGTGACCAGCAGCGTTCAGCGACTCCGCTGCTCAGACGAGTGTCACTTTGAATCAGAGTGTGTGGTCGTGGACAATGAGGCCGGCCCTGAGGCGAGCCTCGGTGAACGCCTGCTCCGCCGTTACCTCACAGATCAAATGTAATTAAGCTCGGTTGTGGCTGTATGGGTGCGGTTGGTCGTACCTTTAGTACACAACAGATACCACATCTTGATTTGCTTTGAGGGTTGTTTTTTGTTTTATTTGGGTTTTTGTGTGTGGCTCGGGGGAGGACGGCGGCTGCTGTAAACGTTTCATTAAAGAAGGGGACAAGTGGTTGTGGAAATGCTCAGATGCACTGGGACACAAATTAACGTTGACATTTTGAGTTTAGTTCCTCAGGATTCGGTGAATCATAACCACGTGTGCCATGCGAGTTTGAGTGAGGATGAAGCTCTTTTTTTGTCCGCGCCGCCTCGCAAACATCTGACCCAAAAACCTGCGTGCGTGTGTTTGTGTCGGCACATGTGCACTTGATCCTCAACACTTGGCGATTGGTTGGGCTTCCCAGGCTGGCGAATAGCTGCAGAGTGTGACGGCTTGTTGCAGCTGTGTGCACCGACAACAGCTGTTGGGATGGAAAATATAATAGAGCGAGGAGGAGGAGGAGGAAAGGGGGGAAGAGAGGTGAGAGACAGAGAGAAAGAGGAAACACAAAAAATAGAGAAGCACTCACCCTTTAATCATCAGAGTGAGTGTTTCTGTGTGGTTATATTGAAACGTCTCAGACATCCAAACTGGCGTTTAGACACTGTTGACTAAACTGTTCGTCTTTGACCGAGTTGAACTCTTAAGAGAAAACATCTGTCGGGATGTTGTCAGTGCCATTTATTTTCCATCTCGTTTTATGATAGCCGTTGTGATCGACCTTAAGCCTGGTTTTTAGGCTGCTTACTTGTTGAATCTACGCCCGACCTTCAGTGTGCTCTCTGCACAGATACAGTATTTAACCCAGCGTGCACCTCCAGAGAAATGTAACTAACGTGTCATGGCAAGAATTCATTGTGAGGGCAAAAAATGAATAAATAAATACATATATACTGTAGATACATACAACTCATGCATTAAAAGTGCCATTTAAAGAACTATGTACAAGAATACAGCATTATACGACTGAAGAACCCCCCAAATTCATCAGTTTACATTTTGTTTTATTCATTTCTGTATTATTAAGCTTATTCTGACATGTTAGAAAAACAGTATTTTCTAGAAAATACACCAGAGGCGAGTTAGGATTAACTGAAATGTATCTCAGCATATACATTTCATTGGCTGAATTTTTCGCCTATAGAAATGTTTACAATGTAAAGAATTGTTTTTGCTTTTATGATGAAGCATAAATTAAATTCAAAATAATCAGACACTTAATTGCAGATATTCTGAACAAAACATCCCGTAACTGATAAAAACAATCCAAACATGAATGTAAAAAAAAATGCCGATATGGCAGAATAAACCAAACTTCATTAACAGCAACCAGGCATACAGAGGTCAGAGGTCACCGTGTTTGTGTTTCCATTAAACAGTGGGAGGTAAAGGAAAATCAGAGCCGAAGGAATTTTTATAACTCTGGGGTAAGACCACACTCAGCATGTGGGCTGGGAATCCCCCTCTCTGAGGAAATGGTTTAACCCTTTTAAGACTCGCCGAGCTTCCCTCCTTCAGACCACAGCTGCGACAGAAACACGCTGCCTTCAGAGTCTTCAGAGTAAAATGTCCAACAGCAGCAAACTACTCAAACTTCTGGGAGTCTTTTGGCTTGAGAGCAGAGTTTGTTGGTGTCGGCAGAGCGAGCGAGTGGATGTTTGTGAGGAAGCGGTGAAACGGAGGAAGTCATCAGTGCAGCGAGATGTTGGTGGCTTCGCTGCGATGGCCAGATTAGAAACCGCAGCCATGTTCCTGTCGTTATGAAATGTGCCCACATGAAATGTCTCAGCAGTTTGGAAAGTGACAACGTGAGACTCTAAATCCTATTGACACAGGGATTTAAAAATACATAAGCACATAATGGTTTTGTTAACCATCTGAAACCTGGAATGACATCAGTTTTCTTGTGCTGTTCAGACGCCGAACACATGCATTTACACTTTAAAACTTGTGTAAAAATGGCTAAAAAGGCAATGAGCAACTTGGCAAGAGACGTCGTACAAACGGCAAGAAATTAGGAATAGGTGAAAAGGATCTAAAATTATTTTTTAATAATAATTACTGGAAGTTAATAATTTTCAGAAATAAGGGTAAATGCACAGAAAACAATATTTATAATTTTTATTATTGATATAATTCTTCTTATTATTTTATCTTTAATTAATTAATTAATTTCACCTTTTAAAAATATTTTTAACCTTTTTTCTTTTATTTGCTTTTCTTTGCTATCTGTTGTTATGTTTGCTCATTTTCAGGTAATTTTGTGGTATCTTTTTTTTTTAACTAGTTTTACACACTTTTTTTGACCATATCTTGTCATGTAGCTTGCTGCCTTACCCTATTTTTTTTTTTTTTAAGAAATCTAAACAATTACACACAAAACCCACATGGCTGTGGTTCAGAAAGGACCATGTTTTGGCTTAAAAAACCCAGTTTTGGGGCACTATCACACCTTGAAAGGCAGCAATGTCTCAGTAAAAAGCAGCTGCTTTTTATGACACTGTCCCCAGTGGAAACACAGTGATGGCAGCTAAAAACAAGCATGTTTGGCGTCTAAAAAGATGCTGGAAAAACAGGACGGCACGGTCTTGCACAGCGAGCTGCAGCTTGGCGGGCGTCTCGCCTGTTGCCACGCCATCCACCATCCTCTCCACCTCCTGATGACAAAGTCAGATCATTTACTGTGTTGCTTTAGAAACATTTATATGATGTGTATTAAATGTAAAAATAAAATGTATCCGTGATTTGCAGAAACATTATCTTCCGGCGACTTGGCAGTGGAAATATCGTGCATTGTTAATGAAAGCTGCGTGTCGGCTGAGATTTTCTCTCTAAAGCAAACGTTAGTCCACTTTGCCTTTTGGATGAGAGCATATGAAAATTTAAATTTCATCTACGCTGCTGTACATTTTAGAAAGATTACATTTTATTTATCAGCGGATTCCACAGGAAGCCGGTGCAGAGACGTAGGTGAAAGATTACTTAGATGTACAGATAAATAGATGAAATTCAAAGCAGTTTCACTTCCTCAGCTTCATGTGGATGTTCGAACAGCAAAGATGCTTGTTTTTCTCTCTGCTGCTGATAAAGTGGAGCTGGGTGTGGCGCTCCAGCAGCAGCCTGTCATCAGCAGAGCACCATCGCTGCGTGTCCCTCAGAGGAAATGCACCGCAGATTTTCTCTCACAGCGCGGCCGATCTGTCAGATGTTTCCGTTTTTAAAGTGCTATGATGTGAGCTTTGTGTTAGAAAATTATTATAATTTCAACATTTTATTCTCAGGTCTTTTTTGTTTTGTTTTTGTTTTTTAAAATAATTTTCAGGTAATTTTTTTGTACTTTTTACTAATTTCTTGCAATTTTTGGGTTATTTTTTTTCTAAAATTGCTAATTTTCTTCCCCCTATGATTATTTTTTGGCTTTTCATGCCTTTATTATAGCGCAGTTTTAGGGCAACAGGAAAGTGGGAGAGAGAATGGGGATGACGCGCAGCAAAAGGCCACAAGTCGGAGTCGAACCCGAGCAGCTGCAAAGGACTCAGCCTACATGAGGCGGACGCTGTCCTCAGTGAGCTAGAGGCCGCCCCCCCCACCATGTTTTTGACAGAAACCAGGCATAATTTCCCAGGTTTCAAAGGGTTAACTGGTTTAATTGAATGCAACAGAGTCAGTGGTTAAAATTCAGTAAATTCAAACTGGTTTGAAAATCTTCAAACCTGCCCAACCCTGTTTGTGGAGGCACCTGCTGTGTGACACCTGGTAGTAAAATTAACGTTTCACAAGTCCTAATATTTCGAGTTAATTACATGTGAAAAGTAAAACTGAAATGCATTTACTTCAGATATCGATCCAAACTTCAGTCATCAGGGATCGAAGCATTAGACGCCTCGTAAATCTCCATTCTTTTGCACTTATTCCAGTTGTGTGGGAGCTATTAATAGGCCGCGCTCCGCTCTGTAAAGTGGAACTACAAAGCTGTCAGAAGGAATCGACTCATGCAAAGCTGGCTCACCGACCTTCCGGCTATTCAAACTGGAATGTTAGTCGTGTCTGCGGTGACCTTTTACAGCACAGGAAGTGAAGTGCAGCCACAACCAACAGCAGCAGCCGGCGCAGTGAAGCTGCGACTCCTCTGGGAACTTTTCTTTACAGTCTAAACTTCTGTTATCTGCCGTGACCTTTCTAATCAGAAGAAGTGGAAGCTCTGACGCCGATACCAGCAACAGGAACTTGACTTTGTCACGGTTTACGATGGAGAAGTCGAGCTGCTTTGTGTTTCCCCACGCGGGCTGCACCCAATCTTTGTTTTCAGCGCTGAGGAACAAATACCGGAGTTTCAAAAGAGCACAAACACCAGCAGCGCCCACAGGGACGTCTTTAAACCGCTATTTGGCAATAAAGTGTTAATAATTCTGCAGCTAAGATTATACACGGATGATACTTTTAAGGCGATCACAAGTGGTATCAAAGAGTAATTATAGATTTTTTTATTTTGCACGTAGGTGACGTTCTTCGTGCAGCTGTTAATGAGCGTGTTAGCAGTGACCAGCTCTGCCTGCTAGCTACAGTTAAGCTAAAAATACGACCCAGAGCCTCAGACAGTATCTGGGTCACGTTCTTTGATGCTCTCTGTGTGGACTGATGCAGCGGCTCAGCTGATGATGATTCTCACTGGATGCATTCGCACATCAGCAGCTAGACTCGGGTGTTTGGTTTTATATTTGCAGGCTTTTGTTGGCATTTATTGGTGCCCTTTTTTTAAAAACATGATTTCCTTTAGGAAAAGACGCACCTTAAGCGTGGATGTAGACTCAGGCCTAGTCCAAAATGTCGATTGGTGTTTTTGAAAATAGAGTTTTTCCATCTTAGAATCGCTTTTAAAAATTATAAAAAAGCTTTTAGATTTGCCGCCTCCTCCCCTCAGAAGGACTTAAAACTGTCTGAGCTGATCACTTTGGGAGAATTTAAGTTGCTTTTAAAGGTTTAGAAAATAGCACTATAGGTCAGTTTGACTGCTGATGATAACTGAAATTTGATGATTGCACTTTTCGCATTTTAACTGGAGATATTGCTCGCTCTTTATATTGTGTAATAGTTGTATTTGCGTGTCTGTATTTATTTTTGGAACCTTGTTTTAAGCTGCCCTCTTGGCCAGGTCACTCTTGCAAAAGGGATTTTAAGTCTCAGTGAGTCTTTTACCTGCTTAAATAAAGATATATATTAGTTTTGCAAAAACTCAGATTGTATCTGTAGGAGGTTTCGAAACGTCACCCTGAGGGCAGCAGAGAAAATCTGCCTGCAAGAACGTGTCCAGAAGAAGCTGAAATAGTTGTTGCTGTCTGGAGGATTTGTTGATTGCAAAAAGAGGTCAAGCCCCTTTTGTGTCACTCGTGTGATCTGAGAGCAGATTTTGGCAATTCTTTTTAAACCGTTTCTGTTTTTCAGTGCGAGGCTGTGAAACCGGTCGACGAGTGAAAAACACAGGAGGCTCTTAATGAAAGACTGATAAAGAGGATTACCGGACTGTCTGAAAAGGAATTCAGGTTATGATGAAGGTGATGGACTGCTTTAACAAAGTCCAAATGAAAAGGCAAACACAACTGAAACGCTGTCAAGAGCGTGCCAAAAATGGGAACAATATGGCACTGCTTTCTATATGAGCGGTACCTGCCGCGTTTACTCACCGCGCAGATGTTGCTGCCCCATTTTGGTGGCAGATTGTGTGTTTAGCAAGTGTGACAAAGAAAGAGCGTGTGTGTGACAGTGACACAGGAGCTGCGGTGACTGGTGCACAGTGTGTGAACACTTTAGGCTGTTTGTCAGTGGAGAAATGCAACACCCAAGACAAGGAGGAGATTAGCAGACAGATTGTTTAAGTGTTATTAATCATGAACTCGTGTCATATAGAAGATGAAGTGCAAATGGAAACTCTGAGACACCTTGTCTTAAATGTCACTGTGTCTCAGTGCTGTGGGGGTGTCACCTCGTTCCCCTGCTAACCTGCAGAACACAAGTTCGTATCGCACCTCCTTTACTGCGTGCAGTTTACTATGACGGCACACTTCCTGCAGGATGTGACGACACAGACAGGACAGGCTGTGACAGCTTCACCCTCAGCTTTTGAAACCTTGATCGTTTTCTTAAGCTGCGTTCAGACACCTTTCACAAGCATTCGAACCTCTAAAACCACCGAATCTTTTTCAAAAACATAGGGAAAAAAGGCAATCAACAGCTTGACATGAAATGTCCCTCAAATAGCAAAAAATTTAATGGTGATGAGAAAAAAAAAACAAACCTCTGCCAAAAGGGAAAATTTTAGAAAATTGTAAAATAACTCGGGATAATTATGTATTTGAAATTAGGTTACAGAAAATATCTTTTTTTTTTATTTGTTATTTTTATTTTATTTAAGAAGTTTTTTTCAGGTAATTTCCTGTTTTTTTTCTTTAAAAAAAAGTAATTTTAAGGTAATTTTCTTGGAACTTTTTACTAATTTTTTGCTACTTTTTGGCTCATTTCTGGTTGAATTGCTCATTGTTTTCTTTACATGTGTTTGAAAGAATTCAAGCCTTTTGCTCAGGTTTCAAAGGGTTAAACAGGAGTTTAGTAGACAGAAGAAGAGCTCTGTGTTTCCACCCGGCCACTCGGGCCCAGTCCTGATTCCTGAACCTGGATGATGATGGAAAAAGCTGCTCCTCCTCCTCCTCCTCCTCCTCCTCCTCCTCCTCCTCCTCCTGTGCGGCTCCTTAGAGCCGATCCTCAGTGTGGAATGTAAAGGTCAGAGTTCATCCACGACAGGAGGAAGAGGAGAAACGCTGGGATTCAGCAGAGGAAGACAAAAGCTTTGAAATGAATGATAAATCTAAGAAAGGCTAAAAAGAGCAGCAGAGGAAGGTGTGTCGCTCTGGAGCTTCACTCCTCCTCCAGCCTGGTCTGAGGTGGAGGGCTGATGAAGGCACCGCGGCGGCCTGAGACGGCACATGAGGAAGAGGAGGGGTCATCAGGAGCAAAATATACAGAAATAAATTAAATTATTGCTGTTTAGTTTCCCCACTTATATAAATGAGATGAAGAATCTCTTTAGATTTCGGCATATTGGAAAAAGAAAAATCCAGTGTGGTGCATCCCTACATTTTACTGTATTTCCTGACTTTTGATGGATCAATAAAAACAGATTGATTGATAATGAGAGGAGTTGTTGGTTACAGCTCTAGTATGATGTCAGCCTTTAAAAAAAAATAATATAAAAAAAATCAAAAAGAAGGTAAAGAAACACGCCCTTCCTTTAAAGCTTTATTTTTGACAATATCAAACGGGATTTTAAAAAACAAAAACAGGAGATTTCAATTTTTATGTTGATGATACTCTACATATTCATACATACTGTACATATCTTAATTATTTTATTTTATTCTATTATATTCTATTCTTGCTGCTGTAACAAAACACGGGATTAATAAAGTTTTTCTATTCTATGATATAGTAGCATGTTGTGCTGCTCCGCTCTCTGATGGTCTCCTCTTAATGCCTAAAATTTAAATGCAAATCCAGACGGCAGCATCAGCTGTGTGTGTGTCCCACTGACACAACTTTAAAAAATCAGAATTAACTAATTACTCCGTTTCATTGTTTTGGGTCGATGTGTGTCGGCTCCTGTGAGCGCTGTTATATAACGCAGCTACGGCGTGTTGATGTGGCGTTGGGTGGAGCGGCGGATGCAGACAGTGCAAACAGATGGCTTGTTGTTGTAGCGGCGAGGCAGTGATGCTGAAGACACACACACACACACACACACACACACACACACACACACACACACACACACACACACACACACACACAGTATTAACTGTATCTCACTGTCTGTTCTGTCAAGTGGAGCTGGAACATTTTTCAAAGGAGACACTAAACAAGTGAACTTTTATTTTGTAAACCAACTGTCAGAGCTGGCTATAAAGTATTTTTTTTTACCAAAATTTGTACAGAGCAACACATATAAAAAACTGTCAAGATCTGAGAGGCGGCATGTCATTTTCATAATGCAATGAAGGACGATGTGACTCTTTAGTCACCCACTGACGATCATGCAATGTCACCTTTTGCAAAACTACAGCTTTTGCCTTTAGTTCCCATCCTGCTTTTGGTGCAAAAAATTTAGATTAACTAAAATGATTGATTTTGACACCTTTACACCAAACGATTGAGATACCAGGAGTGCGCATCACCTTAAGTAAAACCCTCGTGATTTTATCTTGACATTAGAAATTTTTATGTGACAGTAAAATCACTTTATATATATGTGTGTGTGTGTGTGTGTGTGTGTGTGTGTGTGTGTGTGTGAAAATATATGTAAATAAAACAGGGACAAAGAAAAAAATGAATGTACATACTAATAAACATTTCAGGAGAGTTCGTAAATCATTCACAGTTCACAAACCATTCAATATTCATACAGTATTCAAGTCAAACTGATTCATTTGATGTGAGCAGGTGGCGTTGGACATATTAAAATCTCTGAATGAAAATGAACTTTTCTTAAGATTAAACCTTTTTTTTCTCCCAATAAGGACTGTCCAAAGCAGTTTTAGTCCGTAAATGTCGCACCAGTGATTTATTCTTCTTTTTTCCTTCCTCTTCCTCATTTCTTTTTCCTTTTCCTCGTCTGCCCCCTCTTGTTCCTCTAATTTTAATTCTGCACAAACATAACTGAAAAGACCAAATTGTAAACATTTTCGTTTTACTCAGTTTGGACTCCAGTGAGTAATACAGAGCCTTAAAGGGACAGTTCACCCTAAAATCAAAAATATTATGTACCTGTAGATGCACACGGTTAGTGGTAGTAGTTTGGTCGAAAGAAAATACTTCTTATGTGGAACAGCTGAAAACAAAGTATTTGGATTTTCTCGAGTAACTGGGTTGTGATTTCTGGAAAGAGACGTTGCTGTTCAGTTTTCTAATGTATTTTTTGGCATTTTGAGCCCCACGAGCCGAGTTCCATCTAGTTCCATTATAATGGAGAGAAGGCAGACACCTCTGCGGCTGATATCTCCAACAATCTGCAACTCACAACAAAACAATCAAGACTGATTAACAGCGGTACAAGTAAGAGGGAAAATCTGTGTTTGTGATTCTGGGGTGAACGGTCCCTTTAACGCTATCAGACTTTTACGTTTGAGTCCCACTCTGATTTAAAATACCCAGTTGATTTTCTTCCTCTCCTCTTGGCCCTCGGTGTGTTCTGTGGAGAGACACTGTGGTCCACATTGTACATCTTTATTTGAGAGAGTGTCTAAATGCTAAATGGCTGAAATGTAATTTGGCGCTGAAGTTGTGGGCTTGTGTCTCTGTGTGAAGACGCTGTTGTTTTGCTCCAAAAGCAGACGATTTGTAGTTTATCAGGCTGATTATGTCGCAGACAGACGTCCCTTTGTGTCCTCGGCTGCCGTCATGCTGACCAGCAGACATGCTGATAGACACATTACTGTTAACCAGTGGAGGAGTGTAACTAAGTAAATTTACTACCATAAGTACCATACATGAGTGCAAATTTGAGGTACTTGTATTTTACTTGAGTATTTCCTTTTTATGTCACTTTATACTCTTACTTCAGTACATTTCAGAGGGGAATATTGCACTTTTTACTTCAGTACATTTATATTTATATTATATATATTATATTTATATATATATATATATATTATATTATATTATATTTATATTATATATTTATATTGGTGTGTGTATTTATTTATTTAATTTTTAAACTTTTTTATATATATTTTTTAGTTTTATTTTTTCAGATTTTCCTTTTCTTTCTTTCTTTTTTTTTTATAATTTTAATTTATTTGGGTGTTGTCTTTCCTCTAATTTCCTTAACAGTTTAGTGTTTTTATTTTTTTTAATTTATTTAAATTTCTGCTTTTGGTACTCTCACTTTTAAAACTTTAAGTACTTTTCCTAACTTCCTGTAACTGGTGACAGAGTATTTTTTACAGTGTAGCGTTAGTACTTTTACTAAAGTAAAGGATCTGAATGCTTCTTGCACCACTGCCGTTCACTGCAGCTTCACATAGAAGCACTGCTAAGTGTTGGGAAGAAAAAGTTTCTAAGATTAATAATTGCTTTACCAAGATTTTCCCTTTAGTTTCTTAATTTTTCCCTGAGGTTGAATCAATCATGCTAATGACCGCTGACGAGCCACAAAGTCTAAATACTAATCTGACCAAAAGGCCAGATGGAGAAGCAGTTTCAGTCATTTTCAGGTAAATGGAGCCAGCAAAAAACAAACAAAAAATACCACCAGAGCCATCTGATGTAAAAAAAAAAAAATTACTTTTTTTTTTTTTAAATTTGAGGATATGTTTTGTTCATGTTGTGTCGGTAGTTTTCCTGTGTGTTCGGGTCATCATCGCCCAGCACAGAGCACGTCAATGCATCTATTTTCTCAGACTATATTGAAAAACAACGCTGTCATTTCAGAGGATTAATGAATGAGACGAGTCCGCAGCCATGACAGTGTCACTTTTGTCCCGCGCTTTGAGCTAAATGCTAATGAATGCTCGCAGTGCCTCCAATCAGAGCCGGAGCCTAAAAATACCTGCAGACTCGTCTGTCACGAAATGCAAATTTATGAGCTTTTCTCAGCTTTTCCACTGAAGACAAAAGTGTTTTTTCTGATTGAACAGTGATATCATAATATGTGAAAATTGTAGAAATAGAGAAGTTCAGCTGAAGCGACGCTGTGACAAATAATTTTCGGATAATTTTCAGAGCATTTGTCTTCACGAGCGAGTGAATCAGATTTCCCCTCTTCCTTGGATTCGATGATCATGAGTCATGAGTACACACATGCGCTCACACAGTCATATTTCCAAGGTCAGAGGCATCAGTCATGCGTGTCCGGCGTCTGTCGATGGCTTTCATGCCTCGCTCTCGCTCTCTGTCTTTCCTGCCAGGACTCCGCCCTTATTGATTTTCTGCAGCAGTAGCTAGCATCTTGTACAACGGGCCCTTCATTCTGTTATCTGTGACCTGCTCCTGCCTGATAAACCCTCTGAAAGCCTCTCTGTTAGGAGCCAAAATGGGCGCCACCTGGACGCTGCGTGCTCCGGGTTGAGAATGAAGGCCTTCAGTCGGTGACGTGTGCACGTTCGGTCCTGTGATGCTGTGTAAATCAACCTTGTTTGGTCCGGTGGATTATTTAATGTTAGTTTGTGCGTACATTAGTTACATCATGAGTCGGTTTAGTTGTTTGAATGCAGAGATACTGATTTCAGTCGTGTTGTCCGGCCATTGAGTGTTTCCTCCGGCTTTGATTTATCTGAACAGCGACGGTATGTTACAGTTTCGGCCAGCAGACTGTGACGTGTGTTATTTTGCACACAGATAATCTGCAGAATCACTGGGTCTCATTCATGCAGCGTGAGCACAACGAATTTGTGTGTAATGTGTTCACAGAGAGAAATTTACATGTACTAATATCAGAGCCAGTATTTGGCATTTTGCTGATAATCTGTATTAGTGTTATATTTCAGTGATATCAGACAAAATTAATTCATGAAAAAGTCTGTGTACTACACTCAACCAGCAGCAGGGAGGACAGTCTGCAGCACACGCAAAGACAGTGTCAACATGGGAGGAAGTTTTACTTTGTAAAACCTCATTCTTTTTTTTTTTTTTAATTTGTACTTGACTTTATTCAAATGTTGCCAGGAACTTGCTGTGTGTGATTTTGAAAGTTTTCAGTTAAGCATTTGCTAAAGGCATTTATGTTTTGTGGTGAAGTTTGTTGTATTCCAGTATTTTCATTTTTATTTGAAATGCACATCGGTTTCAAATAAAAGTTATCGGTCTCATTAAGTAATAATAATCTGTGTCAGTATCGTCGAACCCTACTTTTTAGCTCCAAACTTTCTGAAGGTAGCGTACGATTGACTGGCATTCATAAACGTACACAGGCGCATACGATCGAATCTGAGTTTCCCGCCGCGTTTGTTGATTTCCTGTGCAGATGTACTCACAGATTTAGCAACATTTCATGAATGAGACCCTCAGTTTATGGCCAGACTGTCAAGTTTGTTGAAAATAGTTTGTTGAGTCGAACACAGTACGATAAAGGAGGTCAGTGAGGTCTAAATTGGGTCTAAATAATGATTTTCAGATTGCAGTTTTGTTTTTGACGTATGTTTTTCAGGCTTGAGACAGGGCTCGGCTCTGCCTAAATGCTGGACTAGTCTGACAGAAAAAAAATTACTGACCGGCCACATAAAGGCTCAACCAGCATCCCCACTGTTGCCTTTTTTAACCCCCTCCCCCCCGAACGCACACACACGCGCCAGCTAACTCCCAGCGTCTGGTCGAGGCTCTTAATGACAGTTGTTGGCCTGTCTGAGCTTCTTTGGTTTAAACGGGTGGACATGGCAGACATGGTGTGAGCGTGTGTGTGTGTGTGTGTGTGTGTGTGTGTGTGTGTGTGTGTGTGTGTGAGTGAGGGGGAGTTACTGTATGGGTGGCCATCTGGAGAGGGAAGAAACAAAGCTGCTATTGGGTGGGGGGGCTGTTTGTCCTGAGTACAAGCTTAGGAGAAGAAGGAGAGCAGATTGTTGAAGTGAGGAAGAAGTTTGAGTTTAAAGCTACAAAATTAACCTTTTCTTCTATTCAGAGATGAAGTGTGTGTGTGTGTGTGTGTGTGTGTGTGTGTGTGTGTGTGTGTGTGTGTGTGTGTGTGTGTGTGTGTGTGTGTGATCAGCCCAGTTGCCAGCAGAAAAATACTGGCATTTCTTGTTTTAATTTATATTTTTTTGCAGATCATGAATATGTTACTTGTCGTACTTGTCATGTTGTTTCTAAAGTGACGTTTTCATTAGGAGGTGTAGAGGAAGGTGAATGGTGAGACACGTACCAAGCTGCAGACAACGATCTGACACTTGTTGCTGTTTTTCCAGTGACTTTTGGATTTTTTAATATTTCGTATAACTCAGCTGTTTACTCTTTATTAAGGCCCAAAGAGTGACGGGCTGTTTGCGAGGTTTTGCTACAATCTATAAAGCCTCAGTCCCCACTGCACAACAAAACTGCTTACATTTGGCTGTTAATGTAATGGGGAAGGTAACAATCACAACCGCATCAAATGACTCTGCAGTAATCACGGGTTTTTATCACCTCCGGCTCTGATTTGCATTTATGGAAACACAACACCTGGGTTAATGCACCAATAATCACCTAAGCAGCACTCAAAAATCGATCCAAATGAGTCTGCAGCGAGTGATAATGAGAGAATGAAAAATAAGAGATAGATAAAGAGAAGTAACCACTGTTAAGTTTTCACAGACCTCTGTCCATGCTGCTGTTTACTGTCTACCTGTTCTCCAGTCTGTGTGTGACGTGACACACCAAAACACACACACACACACACACATACACACACACACACAGACTCATCTACTGCAGAGCCGTGTACACAGCTCTGGTGCACTGGCAGTGGGAGAGCAGTCAATAGCCTGTTTTTAGGGGTTTTATCTGTGTTTAAAAAAACAAGTAAACGTGCTCATTTTTGTGGGAAAGGAATATCGGTCAGATCCGCCCCTTACACTCCCACAACTCCAACCTCTTGTCCCAATATGGACACTTTTTGGTGACGGCCAAAATGCCAAACTCAGTACTTCACAGCGGCAGTCCACAAACCAGCTTGTTTTAAGGTCCTCACTGAACTGTTATCCTGTGAGAAAAACAACAATCATATAGCTTTCTTCACAAAAACAAATGAAATGCTGAGGTTTAAGCTTACTGTGTTTTATTTTTTAAGTTTTCTTACACCCTTTAAAATCAGGGAGGCCTAGCTGGGTTCGGGAGCTCCAGGTTGGGATCCAGTGGTCTATAGTATGTATGAAAAAAGCAAGAAATGCTCATCACCAAAATTTGTGTCAGCTCAGGTCAGCCACAGAAGTTACTTTTTCTTTTAAAAAACATTTCTAGAACTCAAAACCTGAACTTTCTATTCTTAATTTCTCTGCTCACTACCCTACCTTTTATATATTGTGTAAATCTTTGTCCTTCTCTATCCCACATGCACACACACACACACACACACACACACACACACACACACACACTTGTTGCCGTAGTGATAATAAACCCTGTTTTTCTTTCTCGGAGCTCTGTGGCTTCTCTCAGCCGTGCACACAGCGAGGCAGCTGGCAGGGACGACTGACAGCCTCATTAGCTTTTGTTTTCATCTGCTTCAAAACACTGTGAGTCGGTCACCTGACCGTGAACCCTGGCGCGCCATTGGGCCGCTGTGACGAGCCTGAGCCAGCTGACCGGGTTCCAGGCCTCTGATTGGGCCCAGAGTTTGTCAGAGCACTTCCTCCTGTAGCCGGGCAGACTGTGCAAACTCCCAGGAGTGCTGAAGGGTTTGAAAACACATATAGGCTGCAGTCAAGAGAGAGACAGTTACAAGTAGAAGTAGCATTGTGCACACGAGTCCTCTGCAACCATGAAATGACCGAGTGAAAGCATTTTACATGATTCCTGTGAGGAGCTACAAACAGCAGCTGTTTGTTCCTTTGATTCATCTCGATGACGCTGCTTCACTTGGTGTTGACTAGCTGGATTTTAATAAGCCGGGGACGTGTTCTGACACAAAGTCCCTCAGCTAAAGTGAAAATCTAAAAATAATATGAAGTGAAGATACGAGGTTTTCCTCTCAGATTTGGGAAAAGCTCCCGGATGCAGGCGATGCTGCTGTCGTGACTCTGCTGTGTTTCCAGGTAGAGACAGAGAATCAGACACACCTCTGAAGTGGCTCATGCAGGGAGGGAGAAGCTGCTGGAGCAGAGTTTGAGTCCTTAAGAGAACAGTTGTTTTTGGAAATGTCCCTGTTTGGCCAAATCCAAATCAACGCAGAAGATCACTGTCACTTTAATGTCTGTGTATCCAGTTCAAAGGGACTCATCATTAATTAGACTTATGTGTGATTATGTGAATGTTATTAAATAAGTATCACTTTTGATGCTTCACTGAACTTTTACGACCACTTATTTTAGCATAAACTGAGGTACATATGTGATGGTATTAAGGTAGAGCAGATGTGATGACGTATACAGCGTATTTTGTGATGAATCTAATGTTCTAATGTTTTTGGTCCTGTACAGCGCAATGCATTCTGGTAATTGAAGGTTTTCTACCTCTTGAGCAAAAGCAACCTTTTCCCCTGTTTTCTCTGCACTGATTTCAAAAGTATGTGTGTTTTTCCACAGCAGAGATGGCCTAGTTTTATATCAGGACGCTCTTTAAATTGGTGGAATATTTCTTTGAGAGTACTGGTTATGGTACTGGTATTGTAATATTTTAAATGATACTCAGCCCAGCCCTGTTTTGTTGTATGCTGTTTTCCATATCACTCTTACCTCATCTGCTTTCATCTCTTCCTGAAAAAATAAAAAACATGACCCAAAATACCAAAAGAAAGAAAGCACCCACTAAACATCCCATTATCTGTACGTTCACCTCTGTCCCTGTCTCTCTCGGTTATCTCTGGACATGTATCTCATCCCTCCATGTTGTTGCACACACACACGCGCTCTCCTCTGCGTCTGCGATCGCAGCAGTCTGTGACGGAGCCTGTTTGTTGTTGTGGGCGTTTGGCTGTTCTGATGCTTCCTGCTCTGCTTCCAGCATGTTGTCAGCAGCTGGTATACGGGTCACTGTAGGGTCAGATCTGGCACTGATGCCCGCCCACTGCTGTTTTTACCACCACCATCCTCTGTTCACCAGGTTGCCATGGAGACGGGTTTGTAAAGTGTTTGGCAGTCTGATACTCGGCTTTAAAAAAGGAGAGAGTCTGGGAACGTGAGCTGCAGTGTAGGGTGGACACCTCCTGTGCGGCCGGTTGATCAGTATGATGTTGTACAGCCAAATTCTCATTGGTCAGACAGTCGGGTTTCATTTACTGATTTGTGCAAAATTTAAGCAATATTTTCAAAATTTTGATGAAACACAATTGTGAGATGACTGCGTTTCCACTGAGTGATGTTATGCGACTTCTCCTCTGGCGATAACATTTCAAGAAGCATGGCGATGGATGTTCAAAACATGGTGCCAGGCGTCATTATTTCCAATCAAAGGCCACGCACGCGTGTTATGTGAGCGATAATGGAAAGGTGAGCCCCTTAAACGTGGGAGCGGTCACGTATGAGGGATTTCTGGGAGGTGATAATCCACGATTTCACAGAGGAATCGTGGATTCAAAACTTCAGATGATCCGCTTGACTTTTGAAGCCTTATGTGCTGCAATAACAGCTCTTGTAGCTCCTGCTGCATCATGAGGGAGCCAGTTCCTACCAACAAAAGCCACAGAAGTGTTTGTGTTTTTGAAATATGGCTTTTTCGAATAACCTGAAATACCACCTAAAAACTTTTTGTGATAACATTTTTCAAACATTTTTATAACTTCTCTTCATGAAAAACTCAATTGTATGATAACGCCCACGCATCCTGAGCTGCAGGCATGGGAATGAATTTCAGCTTTCCCCCTGATGGTCTGAAAAAATCCCTAAATTTTGAACCATCACTAATATAATTTGTATGCCTTTGTAATTGCTGAGTTTGCTTTAAAAATAACCTTGATTATAGGTACAAAAAAGAAAAAAAAGGCAAGGGCTCCACCAGGCTTTGGATGTTCAGTGATCCGTAGAAAGAGTCGGCTTCAGCCACTTGATCCATATCTAACTCTTTTCTGTCTCCTTAAACCTCACCGACACACAGCACAGCCTCAGAACAAGCCTGGGCATGTCTGTGGATAACGCTGACTACCTGTACGTTTACGAGAGCTACTTTAAGTGCAACATCACACCACAGGAGCTGCGAAATCTTTACATTTTTGACAGTAAAATGTGTCCCAACACACCATTATAAATGAAGCACTTGGAGCTACGTGAACGTGATTGTTTGGTACAGACCTGAGTGAAAATTGCACTGTCATCTTAATATTATTTTTGTGAAAATGAAATGCAAAATGACTATTTTCACTAAAATTGTGATGCATATTGCAATATAGCTTTTTTGCATATTGTGCAGCCCTGTACGTCATGCACGTGATTTTGCAGTGGCGGCTGTAAGACATGCAGTATAAAGCTTATCTGAGCTTTAGAGAGAGAAAGAGACGGAGGGACGGAGAGTAAAATGCAGAGAAATGTGACCCTGCAGGGGAATATCAGCTCTTTAGCTGGAGGTGTATGTTTGTGTGTGTTCTGCTTTATTTTGCTCGGTGCCCTTTGGAAATAACTTTGACCCTCTGAGATCTGTGTTGATGGATTGCCCATTTGCTGCAGTTCTGTCCATTTGAGTCTTTGGTTTCAAGTTGAGATATACTTTTACCTTCTGCTTCTCTGCAGACTGCTCTAAAACGTTTGTCTCCATTTTTTACATCACATGGAGACGATTTCTGAAATATACATAAGTGAGCTCGGTTCATGGAGGTGTGCTAGTGACCATATTTTTCTTTTTTTTAAACATTTATTTTAGGATTTTCAGCATAGAACAAATGCTTAGTATGTCACTTAAACATCTCAACCATGAAATCTTGGAAAAAATAAAAATAAAGTATACATACACTGTTTGTTACAATCCACTACCCATGGGATGCTCTAGTACAGGGATCCAAATTTTCAGAAATATTTGAGCTTTATTTTTATTGGAGAATCTTAACCTTTCTAAATATAACCGTATTATCAGAACTGGCATGACTGCTGTATTTGGCTGCTTTAGCCTGTTAAACATGAAAGTGCTTATAGACACTCAAAGTTTTGTGATATATATTATATCATGAAAAATGATTAGAATATTATGAAAATTCACTAGATTTTATTAAAATTAGATTTTATTAAAAATAATTACATTTATGTAGATGTTTTGCAACCGTTTTAGTGTACACTTTATAATAATAATAGTTATTTGTCAAAATATGAAACTTTCCACTTTTTGAAGGACACTAAACCTCCATTTAAGCAGCTGCTGATGTCCAGTGTGTTCTCTCATATTGATCTATTGGATCAGGATTTTAATTTTGGTTTTATAGCATGACAAATTTTAATTATTACCACTGCAGGTCATCCGCTTACTCTGCTTATAAACTTGACTCTTTTCCGAAACACTTTTTGACAGCAGTTTCCTTTGCCGTTTGCAGTGAAAACGTTGCTTCCTCTCCGTCATGCGTTTGTCTGTCCTCGGAGGGGACAGTCACACCGATGAAAGGTGCTGCTGGGTGTGGAGGGCTCCGCTGTGCGTGTGTGCACTCTGCCCTACATACTGTAACTTGTCCTACTTGTGAACGGCTGCTGCACAGAGCTCAGGGCTCCTTCACACTCTGAGAAAGTCATAAAAAGTCACATAAACACTCACAAAAACAACACAGATCATCTGAGAGCTTTTTTCATGCAAGGTGGAATCTGACGTGTTAACGTAGAGCTTTTTTACAACTTGACAACATAAACTTTGTGAACGGGTCCAAGTCTGTTTCCTGTTGGGATGTTTGTTGATGCAGTCGCTGACAAGGAGACTAAAAGAGAAGGAAATGTTATGACGTCAGTGACAGAGTTCGAATTTTGCTTTGGGGCCAGAGTTTGGCGCCATATTGAAGATAAAGGGACAGCCATGGCAAACAATGCTGTTCTTTAGTTTGGCTTTATATGCGGATATGAGGGTGAGCGGACATTCGGAGACACCGGCGGAGACATCAGCAGAGACACTGGCGGAGACATTGGCGGAGAATGAGAGTGAGCAGACATGGCTTAAATGTGTTATATCTACATTTTATGCACTACATTTCATATTTCAATCGAGGAAAATTTATATTGCGATTGATATCGTTATCGTTTTATCGCCCGCCCTATTTCAAGGGGTTTTCGTCTCAAAGGGATGAAAACAAATATTGTATAATTGATCAAAATTTCAAGACTAAGCTGCGACACAAAATTGATCGAAATGTACAAACGACCAAAAGTTTGTGTTTCCCAAGTGAAATCGACTTAATTAGTGAAGTGCTGCTGTGGAGATTAGAGTCATTTTCAGATGTTCTGATGTTGTTTCACAGCAAAAAAAAATCCTTTCTATTCATTTTTTGACCTATGCATCAGAGGTTGTGCAAAATATCCAGAAAGAATGCTTTTGATGATGTGAGTCTTGATCATCCGTCATTTCAGTGGATTATGGGGCGAAAAAATGCAGGTTGGTGTTATTTTATCTCAAAATGAGCTTTTTAGGATTGAGGCTGATTTTACACAGTGTAAAACCCTCTGAGACAAACTTGTTTCTTGGCATCATAAACAAACTTGACTTGACTTGACTTGACTGTTGGTGTGTGTTTGTGTGTTTGTGTGTGTGTGTGTGTGTGTGTGTGTGTGTTTATGGTACCATAGTACGTGTGTGCATATTTACAAGCAGTGAAAGCATCTGTGGAAGTCTGGCACTTTGTCAACAGTATAAACCGCAAAAATGAAAGACCTGGATTAACGGAAGATCTGCCTAGTCATAAAACACACACACACACACACACACACACACACACACACACTCTAAATCTCTCAATCAAACCAAAGGGCTTCTTGTTTATCTTTTATCATCATTTCATCGCTCCGCGGTGAAATCACTCTGTAATTGCTGCCTCTTTCTCTGACTATCTCTTGTGCTCTCTAACCGTCGTTACACTTCCTCCTCCTCCTCCTCCTCCTCCTCCTCCTCCTCCACCACCATGTGATTAAAACAAGCCCCTCAGTGTCCACCCTCCTCCCCTGTTGTTAGATCCCATGGTAACTTGTGAGGCATGCTGGGAGCGGTTATTTTTGGCCGCTCAGCTGATGAGCTCTGCAGCCTCGGACAGGAAAAGGTTAACGCTTTCAGTGGAGGTGCTAATGGCAAAGTGATGCTGTCCTGTTTTCTCTCTGTCTCTTTTGGGTCAATAGGTTTTTAACAGTGTGTGTGTCCTGTGTTGTGTGGTGGTAAACGTGCAGTCTGATCCAGGCGGATTTAATCTGATGGTTCTCTGTAACGCTCGGATGACACTTTTCATGTCCCTGTAACTGCGATGGCACGTTTGAATTTTGAGGAACTGCATCCAGCTCCTTTCACTAAAAACTGCAGCTTCTTGTGTTTTGGGGTAATTTACCAGTGGTTGTTATTGTCCTCGTAAAATAGTTGATTAACTGGTTAGTTGCTTTCAAGCAAGTTGTTTGTCTTTGTCTTATTGAGCAGTTTATTTAATATTTTTTCAGTTTTGTACTGTAGGTTGGATAAAACAACAAATTCCACCTTTCTGTGACCTTTTTAGGGACTATATGATTGCTTAATAATTCACATTTGACTTGTGGTTAGGTTTAGGGACAAAAACTACTTGGGAATGGTTGGGAAAAGAACATGTTTTGGCTTAAAATGCCTGGGTTTGCTGTCACTATCCTGGCTGGAAACACAGTGATGTCTCTGTAAAAAACAACTGTTTTTTGTCTCAGTATCCTTACATAAAAAGCAAAAGTGTCTCAGCTTTTCATGGCATTTTTCTGCTGGAAATGCAGTGATTGTTTGATTAAAAAAAAACAAAAAAAAAAACTGCTTTTAGTGCCACTGTCCTGGCAGGAAACACAGCAATCTCATATATAAACAACTGCTGTTTGTGGCACTATCCTGACAGAAAATGCAGTAATTTCTCTGCTGAAGAACTTGCTTTTTGTGGCACTTTTACTGGCGGGAAAAACAGTGATCTCTTGTAAGAAAACAACTGCTTTTCATGTCACTTTGCTAGAAAAACACCCATGTTCAGTTGGCTAAAAAGCTGTTTGTAATGCAGACATGACTCCAGAAAAAAACTTGAGCGGTGGTCAGCAGTTTGGCAGGCGTGTCGTCTCGGTGTCATGCCATCCATCACTCCTGATGACAAAACCAGCTCATATACTGCGTCACTTATTCTTCGTATTAAACGTACAAATGAAGTGTATTCCTCCTGGTTTGTAGAAACGTATAGTGCCAACGCTTTCTTCTTGTTAGTGAGCTGATTGTTCTCATCTGGATGTTTGAACTGAGCTAAAGAGATTTCAGTAGTTCAACAATAAAAGGTCTTTGAATGAAACTTATTTTTTAGCAGGCCAAACATACCTGAAAAATCTGAGAGGGACTGCAGATGTTGGTCTTTGCAGAGCTATGACTCTAGATAATCTCAGTTGCTTCTAAACAACATTTTTGTGTTCGTCCTTAATGACTGCTGACTCAGCCAGTTTGAGGTTCACCGTCTGGATGAAGGGCCCCTCTCTCTGTTGTCGGACATGATGTCTGTCACGCCACGCAGGAGCACAGAGAGCAAAAAGGTGACATCATTCCTGAGTTAAAAATGAAGCAGAGGCAGATGTAGGCAGGGTGATGCAAGCGTGGTGCAAACCCACCTGAGCGGAAACCTGAGGAGACTTCACAGTCGCTCAGACGGTTCAGCGTCTCTCTCTGTCCGTCCTGCTGTAATCCCGACTCTGCTCTCGCTGGCTAAATAAATCATACCAGTCCTTCCAGTGTTGAAGCGTGTGTGTTGTCAGATGAGACGAGCCGTGCTGCGGGGATTATCAGTCACAGCAGAATGGAGGATTTCACAGTGTTTCTTCTCCTGTGTTCGCGTTCACACTGCAGCTCCTAAATCTCGTGTTTGATTCCTCTTTACACACGAGCGACGTTGGATTTTATGTACAAACAGAAAAAGACTTTCTGTTTTCAGTCAGTTTGAGGCTTCATTGTGTTGCATTGTGCTCATTTACTTCATACTGAAAGGTGTTTATATTTTTTTGTCCAACTTTTTCTGCAGTCTTTATATGAATATATAGACTTTAACTCAAAGATCTTGATTCGTCTTAATAGATCAAGTAATAACTAAAGGATGCACTGATTTTTTTGGCACAAAATACCTGTTGACCGCCATCGACCTATCTACTGTCGGCAGCGGCGGATGTTTTTCAGTTGTGTTACATCATTTTCGCAGGCAAAGTAGAACTCGAGACCAACGTCATCCACTGCCTACATTGATTACTTTGCTCGTTGTAATGTAAGTTCTTGGACTCTTTTCATAGATGTGAAGTTTGTGACACATTCGACCACATACAGTGGAAATAAAAACCGCTTCCTGTTTTGAGGCGAAACATGGAAATTTAACGCCCTGCCAGGCCAGACAGTTCGATGATAACTCAAGCTTTCAATAGGTTTTCATCTCAGAGGTCTTTAGATGGTAAAGACAGATTTGACGGCGATCAGGGTAAATTTGGAGGAGTTTGTCAAAGTATGACCTTTGAAAATCGAGTTAAAAATGTCCAAAAATTGCACAATACATTTAAAATTGCTGACCTCATTTTTGGCTCTTAGAGACTTTTATGTACTTTTTGGGATGTTACATGAGCTTCCAAATTTTTGTACATCTAGGTCAAATGTACTGTGGGGGGCACTCTGTTGAAAACTTGTAGAGACTGAAATCTGAAAAGAATCAGGGGTCAAGATCCATGAAATAACATTTTCACCAGATCTGTCTCCAAAGTTTCATGAGTTTTCAAGCACCTTCTTCTTTCAAATGCATCGCATTTTTGAAGGGCTGAAGAATATCTTGCAATTCAGTATGGTCCTCGCACTGTTTGAGGCTCTAAATAAGCAACAACATAAAAAAAAAGAGTATCGGCGATCGCTCAAATGTTTTTTTAGACATCTGTTTCAGCCCAGAATTTCACAATCCCTTGAAAGTATTTAATTAGTTGCAGACAACCTTGTCATATCCCTCTTCGTGTTTTGCATCATTTAACTTTGATGCGGATGTTCTTTTATGCCACTTTGCACGGGATCACTCCAGCTTTTACTGTCCGTTTTACAAGTTCTCTGATGTCTTGACCAGACTGGCCTCCTCATAAGTCTCTGCAGTCACCCATCCCAATAACGCTGCTCTGTAACTAATGTGTCTGGAGGACAGATGGATGTGACTTCCTGCGGCTGCTGATTGCTCACAGGTCTTTTTCCGGCGTCTGAGAGAACGATATAACCAAAGACAAATCACAGATGTGACCGTCAGCGCTGTCGGAGTGGAGCTTCACGACCTCGTATTTGTCTCATCCCTGTTTATCTGCCTGCGCTGCCCTTTCATTCTCTCCCTCGCTGTAGGTTAAATCTCTGTCTATTTTTAGCGCGCAGCAGCAGAGCCGAATTGTGGGTCAGTATGTTGAGAGGGAGGAGGGGCCGCTGCCGCTGCTGCGTGGCGCATCATAACTTGCATGACTTCATGTCTCGAAGGAGGAAAATTGACCATGAGTATCGCAAGAAGAGGAGTGTTTTTGAAGAAATTGTTGCTCATATATTGAAAAGACTAAAGCTGTGAGAGCGCCTGAAGGACTATGAAGGTGTTTCTCGTGCTGTATAATCACAGACTGTTGACACACACACACACACACACACACACACACACACACACACACACACACACAGACACACCGCCTACTGTTTCTGTCAGGCAGCCTGTTGCGGTGTGTTGATGTAAGGCAGGGTGGAGCTGAATCCAGGTCAGCAGGCGATTCACTATTATTAGTGCAACCACCAGCCTCTTATTAATCACCTGAAAACAAAGGCTGCACAGAATCGATTCGACTAAAAACAAATTTTTGCAATATTTGGATTATATTTTAGTGTTTCAGGAACCTTTTTCCTACATTTTTAAATAGTTTTTAATAGGGTTGGGATTTGTCAGGCAGCAGATTCTGCAGTGTTCATTTCAGGACAGTGATAATTCAGTTTATTGAAATTTGGGATGAGCAGAAGACAAATTGACATAAAAAGCTCTATTATACTTTCAAGTGCATGTGACATTTTTGTTATGCTGTAGCTTTTATTAACACTGTTAACCCGGCAACCCGATAATGGCAGTGTCGACAGCTGGAATCAGGTTAGTTTATTTTGTCTGATTTTGAGGCGACATTCAACCTGAGTTTAGCCGAGTCTGGCAAACAGACGTGGACCGACTTATTTCTTTTGGCATGCAGAGTCTGGGCTGATGCCGGGCCAGGTCATTTTCGATAACGGCCCAGTGACGACAGTGTCAACAGCTGGAATCGGGTCCGTTTATTTGGCTCAAGTCTGGGGCGTCATTCATCCCGTATGTCAGCAGACGCCGCCCGGCGTTCTGAGTTCACGTGGATGCTGGGCCGGGTTGTTTTGGCTGGTGCCTTGTAGTTCAGAAAACTGAATGAAGAGTAGCAAAATATCTGGCGGTTCACCGATTAACCCTTTGAAAACTGGATCGGCATCAGTTTTCTTGTGCTTCGTTCAGACACCTTTTGCAAACTATTTGACCCCTGAAACTGAGCAAATTGTTGGGGAAAAAAGGCTATGACCAACTCAGCAAGAAACGTCCCACCAATTGCAAAAAACTTTACATAAAAATGAGTTTTCAAAAAGAGGGAAAGATTCTTAAAAAAAAAAAATTTTCTAAATAAGAAAAAAACTATATTTAATAATATAATTTTTTTATATTTGAATTTTTGTTACAGGAAAAAAATTATAAAATATATAAAATTGTATTTTGAGCACTTTCGCTAGATCATTTTCTTGTTTTTTTTTCTGTTAACATATTTTCAGGTAAATTTCTTTTTTGTTGTTGCTCATTTTTGTTTTTTTTAAACAAATTTTTAGGCCATGTCTTGTAGGTTGCTTGTTGCCTTCCCCCTTATGTTTTTAAGGAAATATACTTTTGATATTTTAAGCTCAGAGTAGCAGAGCAAATATTCTTACTCTGTTAAGCATGATGTTAACAGTAAACTTGTTACCTCAAAGAATATTTTTGAGCAGTCATTTTGCTACTCTTCGGTTTACCGATTAATAGTTAAGCGTTGATATCCCTCGTGGGAATATTTCTTGCTGAGAATTTTTACTATTGTACAACTTTAAACCTATTTTTCCAATGTGTTCATTCTGTCTTACACCAGGAAAAAGTTAAAAATAAAAAATGTCAAAATGAAAACCCAAAAGAGAATGTCAACCTGTCGGTAGTCTGCTTTTAGCAGCACGGTTGGCGTGTCGGACATGTGGTTCTTTATCCAGCACCAGTGTTATGTCAAGTCAGCCTCCCTCCTTCAGCTCACCCAGGAGCGAGCCGGCGTTTGTGCACTTACTGTTGACTTTGGGTTTTCTGTGAATTACTCTTTATTCCTCATAATCCCGCAGCTCGCTGCATAGCAGCTGTACGGTGCTTTAAAGGAGCATTTTCATCCACAAAAGTGAACTCTGGGATGCTTTTGCCTCGTGCTCTGAATACTTTTCATTGTGGCTGTTCAATATGTGGTCTTAATTCTTTGTTTTGACTTCCTACAAAGGACTTTTCACTGCACTAAGCCCCAGAAAAAGTAGTGATAATGTTTGAATGCTTAAGTGTGATATGATAAAGGATGCATAACTCCTTGTTCCGTGCCAGAGCCAAAAAATGGTGACAAAAAAAGTGGCTGTTGTGGCTGAGATGAAGCTGTTTAGGTTTTTAATTAAAGCACCATAAAGGATTATTTGTATTTTCAGTGGAAATTATGAACTTGCAGTTAATTTAGGAGGTTTGGAGGTAGGTAAATGGTCTTTATTTAAATCAATTTTTGTTGACGTGTTGGTATGTGGAGGCACTTTGAAGAGATTACACACCATTATTACTGTGACCCTTGGCCGTCTATATGGCGACCTTTCGTAATGGTTGTCACAAGGACCGCTGTGCAGAAAACCCTCTTTGTGTTGGTTTGCTCAGAGGTCCAACAGAGTAAACTCTGTCCTCTGCATTTAAAAATAAAATGAAGAGGCAGTTTTTATTTATTTTATTTTGGCTCATTTGACACAGCGGACTAGTTCTGCCAAACTTGTAGCCTAAAAGTGATGGGAAGGGGGAATTTGACACCATATTTCCATGGTCATGTATCATCCGGATGGGCCAGTTGTTGTTAAACTCAGTTTATTGTCAGTGTCTCTTCCATTTCACCAGGTTTAGAGCTACTTTTTTTTTTAAGATTCCTAATTTGTCAAGATGTCAAATTTCTTAAATGTCTTCTAGACACAAGAACTTGCTGCCGTTGGTAGAATAGTGATAAAATCATGATTTAGGTTTGGAACCATTTCATCAAATAATAAGCAAATATATTCATCGCCAGTTTTCGGTTCTTGACTGTTTTTGAAACTCAACAAACAGCACACAAGTTGAGCTTTGACATACTCACCAAGTCATAAACATTTAAAGGTCTTGTGTTTAGGATTATGTGGCATCTAGTGGTGAAGTTGCAGATTTCTACTAACGGAAACTTCTCCTGTGTGCCTAGCATGCAAGAAAACTACGGTATCCGATGCAAAAAAAAAAGGAAATAGCTTTATCTAGAGCTAGAGTTTGGTTTGTTTTATCTGAACCGAAAAAGCTGAACTGCGGTTTGCAAAATTAGCTGGATCTTCCGCTCTGCTTCTGCATCTTTGGGCCTCAGAGCAAAGGGCATTCGAGACTTCGCCGGCCAAACTGCTGCTTTTGGTTTAGAGCTCCGTTAACTTGAACTGGGGATGAAATTATTGTTTCGTGCGGCCCCTCTAGATTTCAGAATGTTGGATCAAAAGAATCAAATACTAATAGTGAAACAAGTCATTTTACGGGGGTTTTGACACCCCAAAAATGTATGCAATGATTTACAGATGTCTCACAGTGTAAGTTTTGCCCATCACATCACGTGACGGACTTGGAAGCTGTAAATGATTTGTCAACTGTGTAAAACAGGTTTTAAAGCTTGGTGCTGTTTCTGGGCTACTTTCGAAGCAAAATGTTGGATACTGTACATAGAAATAAATGGCTCATTATAAGCTTACAAAAATACAGTGTTTCTCATTTTCAGGTGATTCCCCGAAATCCTACACACCCGACCTTTAAGTCCACACACTAAAAGGCCACTTTACTTGAAAAATCAGCAGATTATGTTCACAGTTAGTGATGAGCCAATGAGATAAACTGTTGTCTATTTTCTTCTTCTTGTGAATTCGAATTAAATGACTCAAACTCCAGCGAAAACCAAACCGGACGCATCTGTCATTGCGGCTCAGGTGATGTGCGTACGTGGGAGGCTCATCTCCAAAGTGCTTCAGGTTTAGCTGCAGAACTCTGATATCTGGAGGGATTTATGTTATTTATTCTTCGCTGAGATTTTTATGTCATCTGTAGTCATTTTAAATTGTGTTCCTGTAAGCTCTATTGAGGATGTCTCTGTATTCGGTTTTATCCCTCTTTTTTTTTTTTTTTTTGCATTTTATCATTCATCCAAAGAAAACCGGAAAAATGCCGAACAGAACAACAGAAGATCTCTCACACAACAGGGACCCAGTGTTATCCAATCCTCGGTCTAAAGTTTCCCCTCTCTGCCCGCCTGCCCCGCTTTTCTTTTTTCAGCTGTGTGTTTTCACTGGCGGTTAAAACATCTCCGTCTTAATTAAGTGCGCCTCACCCTTCCCTGCGCTGAAAAAAGAGCCGCTCTCTTTTATTACGGCTCACTGTGAATGTGAACCCTCCTTCAGACCTCACTCCTCGACATCGCACGGCCCTATATTTACCAGAGACACCACCCGCCAGCCCCCCTCCAAACCCCCTCATTACCCTCGCAGGCTCTTTGAGGAGGTGATAAAAAATGTAGAAAGTTCCAGTGGTTTGGATATCGCCCTGCCCTTCTGTCTGAAAATGGAGGGTGTAGATGGCATCCCTGGCTGCGAGGAGGAGGAGGAGGAGGAGGAGGCGGCGGAGGAGATGTCGGCGACTGAAAACGCACCAACTCATCAGACTGTACACAGGGATACTCGACTTACTTTGCTTGGGGGCCACTTCTGCAAAATGACAGCCGGCCAGGGGCCAGTCACAGCAGCCCCGTTTTTTCTCCAGGATTTAAGGATATATTTTAGAATTTCAGGATATTTGTAGGATTTTAGGTTGTTTCTAGGATGTTGGATGTTTGGACAATTATAGCACATTTCTAGGATTTAAGGACATTTCTCAGATTTAAGGAGATTATTAGTATTTTAGGACGTTTCTGGGATTGTTGGGATGTTTCTGGAATTTAAGGATGCTTCTAGGATTTTACGATGTTTCTAGGATTTAAGGACATCGCTAGGATTTTAGGATTTTCTGGGATTTCAGGATGTTTCTAGGATTTTAGAACATTAGTAGGATTTAAGGATGCTTCTAGGATTTTAGGACATATCTAGGATTTAAGGACATCTCTGGTATTTTAGGATTTTTTAGGTTTTAAGGACATTTCTAGGATTTTAAAAGGTTTTAGGACTTTAGGACATTTGTAGGATTTTAAGATGTTTCTAGAATTTTAGGACATTTGCAGGATTTTAGGATATGAGGGGCTCAGGCAGGACCTCTGTTGGGGATGCGGGGATCCTCCACTGGCACTTAAACAAGCTTTGTTTTGATGCTGTTTTATCCACTCTTATATGAAAAGTACAAAACAATTCCCAGTGTCAATCATTTTATTTTTTATCGTGAATTAGAAAAAGGTTGTGGGGCCACCTGGTATCCTGTGGGGGCCCAGATTTGGCCATTTGGGCCGTAAGTTAAATTTCACTGTTCAGTTTCAAACCCCAAACCTCTGACTTCCTGTGACTTTGTCTGTTGTCTCGCACTAACTTCCTGTCTGTAGAGAGGCAGAGATGAAGCTCAGCATGACTAGGAAGCTGCAGCGGTGAACCCAGACTTTAAATGACAGAGGAGGAGGAGGAGGAGGAAGAAGAGGGGGAAGAGGAGGAGGAGGAGGAGAGCAACTGTTCTCCTTGTCCTTTCTCTGAAAAGCTTGGCACAGTTTAGCTCTCTTTGAAGATCTCCTCCCTTCTTTTTGTCTTCCGTCCCTTCTTCCTTCCGCTTGTACCTTCAGAGGATTTTGTTTATCTGCCAGCTCTTCCAGCACACTGAGCACCGCTGTACCTCCGTGCACCGTCTAACAAAAGGCCGAATCATCAAGTGAACCGGGTTTGGTTTGGAGCCGGGCCGAGCAGTTTCACTCGGTCAGTGCAGCTATATTTATACGTATGTTACCCTCTGCGGGGGAATCTTCCTCCCCTCCTGTGTCTGTTTTTGTGTGTCATTAGTTTCTCTTTGTTTGGGACAAAAGGTTTCCAGTTTGGCTCAGAAAATATCGTGAAATATCGACAACTTTTCTTCTGAGGCTGCACTGAGGTGGACAGTGTTTGTCTGGTTTTACTGAGACGCTTTTGAGTCTGAAGTCAAACAAAGAGATCGTGTGCTCGGACAATGAATGGTTAACACCGCATCTGCTGCACTGCGCTGTCCGACAACATAATCTGTTTGTATGCAGCCATCGTGACGTCAACCTTTGGTTTGTGTACTCTTGTTTTGAAGCTTCGAGTTTGGCATTTTGGTCGTTATCATCTTGGATTTTCAGAGCCAGACGTGACGTATTTTGATGAGAAGATGAAGCCAAAAAAGTGAACATCAGACTCGGACTTGGAGTGTCCTTCGTAGAACCAAATGCTGAGCAAGACTTATTTGGCAACTGAAATGTTTCAGTTAACTTTTATGAACTGAAAACACACTGAAATGAAGACAGCGACAGCTGCTGTTACATCTGTACCCTGTGAATCTGAGCTTACGCCATGATTACGTCACCTTAACAAAGTTTTTACCAAGTTAGCAACTTTTCAATGCACCTGTCACTCAAAACCAACCACACCCTAAATTATGTATAAATTAAAGCCATAATAGTTGTCATGCAGTTGTACAGTAGTATTGAATGTTGAAATGATCTACAAAAACCAAAAAACGTTTTTTGTACCAGCCTGTAAACGTGTTAATTTCTGCGGTAAAGTTGGACTTTTAAACATGAGGTCCGGGGAAAGACTCGCTCTTGGAGCCAGCCTCAAGGAACTGCAGTTATTTGCACTCTGCACCACATTGGCTTCATTTTAATACAGCAAGTTTTGCTAAATAATATTACAAACATATTTTTTGCTCAGACAGTTAAGCATTCAGGGAACTAAGATACAAATAAGATTAGCTCCAGCGTTGCAAACACCTACGTGGTTCTTTGTACATTTTTAGACAACTAAAGAACACAACATGAATTTGGAAAATGTCTTATTTTTTATAGCTCTTTGCAGACGAGCACTTCAAAGAACAGTTAAAAAAAAAAAACTTAACATCATGCACTCGTAGAAGGAAATAAAAGCTCCAGATAGTAAAACATATTTCTGAATCTGCAGTAAATCAAGCTGATTTATCTGCCTGCATGTTTCCACTGTGTGTTTAAGTCTCGCTCTGGCTTTGCTTCAACAGGAAATACATCACAGGGAAGCTAGCCGCTCTCGAAATGCCATATCGATGAATCAAGTCCTTGACTCAGACATTTCATACAAAACATGCGAGGATATTTCTGATATTTCATGAAAAAAAAGATCTACTGTCTTTGACTTTTAAGTCTTATGACATCATCAAAAAAAAAAACTAAACATGAAAACACACACTGCATAATTAATTTAAGTAAACAAATATATTCACTATTTGCACACAGTCACAAGTCTGTTATTCAAGCACACGTTCAGTATTTGATGTGTCAGATTAGACGATACAGATTCAGAAGACTGTGTTCATGACCTTTGACCCCGGTCTAAATCACCTCACCGCCTCCCCAGAGTCACAGTTTGCTGTTTCCATGGTGATGCAGTGTACAGTGCTGCAACTGCTGGAGGGGCTGATGCATTATGGGGATGAGCACATCAATTTCTTGCCGCACACACACCCACACACACGTACACACACTCAGAGGCACTTTAACAAATGCCCTGCAGCTCGGTCCATATTGGTTAATGCAAAGGTAAAAAGATGGACAAATGGCTGCTATCTGGGCTCTTCCACTAATGATTTGAATCAATGTGAGTGGGGCAGGCTGGTTATTTTCATCATAAATGTCTATCTTTTGTATAAAAAAGGCCAACGCAAAATTCCCTTGACTTTATTCGACCATAAAAAAAGATGTTGAGTTGAATTTTCAGTGAAATTTGCTGTTGTATAATGGTGCATAACATCAATATTGTAAGAGAAAATGAAATAAAAACAAAAGCAAGTATTTAAAAAATCAAGGGACATAAATATAGGGTAGAATAAAGTTTAAATAAAAATATGAAAAAATACTTTAAGTTATAAAAACTTAAAGGGAAAAAATACTAGAATAATAGATCACAAAATTATTACAAAGACTTATAAAAAAAATTAGAGCAGTGAATGCTGTAAATTAATGTGAAAAAATGTAAAAAAAAAAAAAAAAAGTACCATTAGCTAATTATATAAAATAAAATAAAAAACTACTTTAAAATATTTCTGTAAAATTAGTACATTATACAAATGGAAAAACTACTATAAAAAATTATTAAGCAGACATTTCTATCTGTCACGAAGAAAACATACTATTAAAATATTTTATAAACACGAAGTTATTTAAAATATGATCATTAAATCAGTAAATTATTTAAAATAAAAAACTACGATAAAATATACGATAAAATATATATATAAAATATATTTGAAATTGGTAAATTTTATAAAATGAAATACAGATTTAAAAAATGTGTAGATTTAAGTAAAATAATGTGAAAAATTACCATAAAAATAATTTTAAAACAAAAAAAATCTCAAAATATAGAAATGACCCAGCATTTTATTTTTGTTTTTGAAAATGATTAATCAGTTTTCATTGTCAGAGATAATTTTCCTGTCTGCTAATCAACTGACTGATCATCTGATTGTTCCAGCATCAGCCTGGTATTATATTATTTGCGTATTGATGACAGCGTGCAGGTCAGTGCGCCTCCACAGCGGACTCACAGCTGAGCTCCACAGCACACGCGTGTCATCAAAACGAGCCGTGTCTGACATGGCCGACCGCACGCACATGCCACACTTCCACTCGCGCTCCGTTTCCTCCTCAGATGGAGCCGTGCAGCTGAGTGAGCACGCGGTCAGTGTGTGATGATGAGCGGCGCTCTGTGATTGGTCCCAGAGCACAGAAGCTCTGTCATTGATGGATTTGTATTAGAGACGCCTCCATTGTTTTAATCTAGAAAAAAAAGCTCAGAATTATAAATCATAAATACATCTTATAAATCAGGTTCCTCTCAAAAATTACTTATTAAGATCCAGGTAGTTCAGTCTTTTTTTAATCATTTACAGTAAAGGTATAAGAATATAGTGCTATTTATAGAAACAATGCTGCTGCAGTATCATCTATATTACTTGTTTTTATAGTAGTTTATATAGTTCTGTTCAAGTTCTTTATTATCATGTGCGTAACAGTGTCAGAAGTATTTACTGTCAATGAAAATCTTAGATTCCCTCCAACAGTGTTCATTAAATATGTATGAAAAGAAAATAATGCAAGTAAAATAACAATAATTTCAGACCTAAAATAGTGCTGCAGTTAAAGAAAGCAGTAGAATACATATGCGGAAAATATTAAAATAATATAGTTATTGCAAAATTAAGTATAAACAGGGATGTGCTAGTAGTAAATTATATAAAATGAAATAAAAAACTGTAGAAATACTCAAATTATGTAAATACATTGATATTAAAAATACATAGAAAAATGGGTGGGGTGCTTTTTGCCCATTAGGACAGTTGAAAGCGTGAAAGGAGGACAGAGAGGGGACAACATGCAGCAAAGGGCTGAGGTTGGAATCAAACCTGCGGCGAGGACGCAGCTTCTGCACATGGGGCGCCCGCTCCATCAACTGAGCCCGAGTGTACGCTGTACTGACAGTATATTCTCCGCTTTACCTTTCCACCAGACAGCCCCTTTCGACAAGGAAGCCGTTAACAGCTTCCCCACCAGACTCCATTGAGAAAAACAGTCATTTTAGCTCGCTGAACACTGGAGCTGCTGGTCAGCCGCTGCTTTGATCAGTTAGTTAGTTTATGTTATTGTGTGACTTTGGTGAATCTGACCTAACCTTTTAAAACGCCAAAGTCACAGAATAACACAAACTAACTAACTGACAGAGGCAGCGGCAGATCAGCGGCGCCGCGTTCAGTGACGTTAAATCGCTGTTTTTCTCAATGGAGTCTGGCTTTGAAGAGAGTGATGTCTGATTACTGTCTGACAGTAAGGTAAAGCTGTGAAAATACTCTCAACATAAAGTACACTTAAACTGAAATTGACTTTTTTTAGGTCAGACTTTTTTTGGGGTGGCTAAAATCCATTTTGTTGCAGACCCCATCTGCAGATTACTCCAGTGTCAGACTCAAGCCTGTTTCTCCAAACGGGGGGCGTGCCAGCTGACATGATCTGTATGCGGTTACTGTTAAACACCCCATACAAGCCCACTTTAAAATAATCTGGACTGTCCCTTTGTAGATTATGATACGGATTGAAAAATAAATCATTACATCAACATATCTTGTCAAAGAGCGACTCCTCCAGTGCTGAACCCTCTGACATCGCCTTTTTAAACCTCCTCCTCATTATTAGACGTTATCGTTTCATATTTTAATCCCTAAGAGGCAGAATATCCTCCTGTCATTAAGAGCATTACAGTATCATTTTATCTGACTACGCTGCCAATCTCTAATAAGTAAAGAATTGAATGGTTACTTAGCCGTTAGCGCTCCCTGTTCGATTCAGACAGCGTCGAGGCTATAAACACAGCCAACCCCGGCTAACAAGCTAATTAATTTAACACTTTAGCCCGGCGCGGCCCCGCTCTAATTAAACTCAAGCATTGGTTTCCAGGTTGAATGTAAGCAGCTTGTGGCCCCCGTGGATTATTAAGTCTGCTTCAACAATACCACCGACTCACTGACTCTGCTCTTGTTTCTCTGCTCGTTTTCACTCACATCATTTGCATTTTTTGGAAAAGTGTTTTTCAGAAAATGAGGCCCACAGTGGGTGAGCGAGGATTTAAATCCCCAAACTGCTCTAAAGAAATTAACAGTTTAAGCCGGCGATGCCCACACGGAGTCCCTGCTGCAGAAGGCAGGTGTGCTGTTTGATAATCAGTAATCCTCAGATGCAGAATCAGTGCAGATTTCTGTCAGTTATTAGTGTTTTTATCCCTCAATACGGGATTTTTCTCTTGCACGGAATGAGATAAGTGAAAATGGATGAGTGCTTCAAGAATCGGCCGTTTTGGGCGTCCAGTGTTTGAACTCGTGTTTATACGCAGGACGTAAACAGTCACAGCTTCCCGTCTGATGTTGAGTCAGTGGGTGGAGGTTTCGTTAAGCCATGCAGGAGATAAGAAACAGTGTGTGGGAGTTGTGTGTCACTGAGGGAGCTGCAGAGGGCAGCGAGCCAACCGAGGGATAAAAACAGATGCTCTGCAGCAGAGTCCTCAACACTCGGGACTTTGTTCCTGAGCTTTTATATGGGACGCCATCTTTCCTCTCCTCCTCCATTGTAGCTCTTAAACACTTTTTTTGTGGCTTGTGTTCATGCATATGGCAGAAATTTTGGCAGGATTATGTATTTTTGTTTAATCTTTGAATTTCCAGCTCAGCTCCTACAATAAGTCTAAAATACACCATAGAAACAAAATTCTTACATTCATACTGTAAAGTGCAAAAAAATGCTCCATTGAAACCCATTCAAACTGTAATTTTTGATCCCACAGCCGTCAAAGCATAAAAACAGGCATTGTAATCCTTTTGGGTGTCATTCTGGGCTTTTTGCCATTTTTACTATTTTCTGCTATTTTTTACTGTATTTGGCATATGAAAAAAATACATGCTATTTCCACTCGGTCACAATCAGTGTTGCTGCAAGTCACTGCCATATCCCAGGCTGTGATCATCACAAAAAAACTCTACTTGGCATGTAGTATATAGAAAACAATTCATTTTTTGTGTTTTATTTTTCTTCTAAAAACATAATGGCATCATGAGAAAGAACTTTCATTTAAAGGGATAAAATTCAGAAAATTAATGAATATTTGATATTTATGAATAGGACTGATGTTGGATAAAAAATTAACCAGATGAAAGTAAAAAATAATATTAATGTATAATATTCTTTTAGAGCTTGATTTTGAAAAATGCATTTTCTGCACAGAGCGACACGAGTGTGTGTAATATTAAAGCGGACTGTAAGGGTTAATGCATAAATATGTCCATCAATGGCTGAAGTGATGAGGGGAATTGAGCTCCAAACTCTGCCGGTGCTGGTGCCTCGCTGGACTTAAACTGTAAAGTTCTCACCAGCGTCTCTCTGTACTGGATTTAATTGCCCTCCAGCGAACAGCAGGAGCTTCTCTCCTACAAAACATTGTTCTCTCACTTTATCTGGCTTCATCCCGAGCCTCCCGGCAGACCGCTCTAACAGGATTTCTTTAACAGTGAACTACTCCCTGATTCATATCTCTGCATCGTCCAGTCAGCACAGATCAGCTGTAATGAGCCTCTGAGAGAGAATAATGAGCTTCCAGCAGTCGCTCCGCCGTGTCTTCTCTGGACGAGGGAGGGCAGCATGTGGAGGCGGAGTCGGCGCCCAATCTCAGTAACAACAGGGGTAATGGCGTCCGACAGCGAGCTAATTCCTCCGGCGTACTCAGCCGCTTCATCTGGGCTCCGTCCAAAAGCTGCGGACCTGGAGACAGAGTTTGATGTACAACCTGAACTTTTGAAGGTTGTTATGAGTGCGTGAACAAAAAACTCCCAGAACACTTTGTTTTCCGATGATAGCATGATAAAATGTGAGTCCACATAGCTTTCAAAACCATTTTTACCCACTGAAACCTGTGCAAAGTGGCTTGATTTCTTCCAAAAACAGGGAAAGAAGGCACTGAGCTGTGACAGAAGAAATACCCCAAAAATTGGCAAAAAAGTACAAGAAAATTACTTGAAAAGTGGTATGAAAACAAAAAAAACAACAAAAAAATTAAAAAAGGAAATGACCAGCAAGAAATGCTCAAAATGTATAAACATTTTTATATAATTTAAAATATGTTATTCTAATAACTACAAATATATATTTCCCTGCCATTTTTAGCTTTTTTACCTTGCTCATAAAAAATAATTTTCTAAATCCACCAATTTCAACTTGTGTAACATTTGAGTTTCTCATTGCCTTTTTTCCATGTTTTTTTAACCCAAAAATATGTAAGGTTGTAAAAAGTACAAGAAATTAACTGAAAATTAGTAAAAAAAAAAAAAAAAAAAAAAAAAAGAAAAAGAAAGATAAAAAACAACAACAAAAAAGAAACGACCTGTACAAGTGTTTAAAATGTATAATAAATGTGTAACAATGTGTTAAATATATAATTATGAAAATTCTAAATGTTTTTTTTGTCCCTGCTTTTTTCCTTATTTTTTTAAAATACATTTTTAAATCTACTTTCCTGCAGTTTGTGGAATATTTCTCACCATGTTGCTCATTGCCTTTTTTCCCATGTTTTTGAACAAAATTGCGCCAATTTTCTCTGGGTTTAAAGGTTTAAATATGTGTGAAAGGCATCTGAAAGCAGCGGAAGAAAATCGATGTTGCTCCTGGTTTCAAAGGGTTAAACTCTCGGTAAAGACATTAACGTTTGAGCTGTTGAGCGATGGAGGCTGCAGCTACAGGTTTTGTCTAAACTCGATGTCTTCAGGTTTGTTAAACAGAGTCGATTCAACCAAAACACAGATTTTTTCTGAACTTCACGCCTGTCTCTCTGCCTTTGTCTCCACCGCCGTGTTGTGCTTTTCCTGCTGATCCTCCAGCTCAGAGGACTAATGGAGGAATGTCCTGATAAAAGGAGCATTGAGAGGACGTCTGGTCGTCTCGTGTCCTCTGACTTTACACTTGGGGAATGTCCCTCCACCTCCTCCCGTCTTTGAACTCTAGCTTCAGGCATGAATCTGCTGTTTTTTATATGTGAAAACTCATTTCCAGACTCATTTGAATCTCACATTCATCTCTTCAGCTTTTTAAAAACTTTAACCCTTTGAAACCTGGAACAACACTACTTTTCTTGTACTGTTTTGAGACGCCTCAAACAAGTATTTAAACCTGTGATCTCTTAAATTGCTACAATTTCTTTCAAAAGCATGAGAAAAAAGGCAATAAGCAAAATTATGTTACAGAATATTACAGCTGTTTAAAGCATTGTTTCCAAGTCTTGTTTGCCTTGTTTCGGTGTTGTTGTTTGTTTCCCCCTTTTTTTATTTTACTGTTATTTTAAAAAAAAAATAATTTTTAAGTCCTTTTCTAAATTATTTCCTTTTTTTGAACCTTTGTTCTGTTTTTTTTTTTTTACTAATTTCTTGCTAATTTTCAGATCATTTCTTCTTTCATTACTCATTACCTTCTTCCCATGTTTTTGGAAGAAAAACATTTCATAATTTTTAAGCCCTTTTTTGGTCATTTCCACTTTTTAAAAATCAATAAATAAATGTTTTATACTAATTTTCAGGTAATTTTCTGGTGCTTTTTTTATACTAATTTCTTGATAATTTTCGGATCATTTCTTCTTTCAGCACTCATTACCTTCTTCCCATGTTTTTAGAAGAAATCAAGCCCGGGATTTTACAGTCGTTGCAACCCGACGGCGATCACAAGAAACTTCTGTTATGAGTTTGAATAAGTCAGCGTGGACGCCATTAGGCTCAGTGTGCGTCTGTCTCAGCAGCTGTATTTAAAAAGGAGCATCTTTTACTTTGAGTTGGTGTTTCGAGCGACTCAGCGTTTTCCCAGCTGCCTCTGCATGGCTTTCTGAAAAGCCCTGATGTTGTGGTTTGTCGGCCTGGTTATTAGAGATATCCATTTCACTGACCGTCAGTCCTCCTGTGAGTCTAAAAAAAGGGGTGATAGCCCATTACGTTATGGAAAGTTGCACCAGCGCCCAGAATGTAACCCCCTTTACTACAACTAGATCTGATTACAGCAGCTATGTAACGCTGCCTGTCTGTCTCTCTGCCTGTCTGTCTCACTGCCTGTCTGTCTCTCTGCCTGTCTGTCTCACTGCCTGTCTGTCTCTCTGCCCGTCTGTCTCTCTGCCCGTCTGTCTCACTGCCCGTCTGTCTCACTGCCTGTCTGTCTCTCTGCCTGTCTGTCTCACTGCCTGTCTGTCTGTGTCTGTGTCTGTCTGTCTCTGTCTCTCTTGTCTCTTGTCTCTGTCTCTGTTCGTCTCTGTCTGTCTCTGTCTCTGTCTGTCTCTGTCTGTCTCTGTCTCTATCTCTGTTCGTCTCTGTCTGTCTCTGTCTCTGTCTCTGTCTGTCTCTGTCTCTGTCTCTGTCTCTGTCTCTGTCTCTGTCTCTGTCTCTGTCTCTGTCTGTCTCTGTCTCTGTCTCTGTCTCTGTCTCTCTGTCTCTGTCTCTGTCTCTGTCTCTCTGTCTCTGTCTCTGTCTCTGTCTCTGTCTGTCTCTGTCTCTCCCCGGAGTGAGGCTGTTTTCTTGGCCTACTTACACAGAGCTCCCTGTTTGAAAACTCGAAGCAGCAACAGAAACCGAGCTCTCATCATCCCTCGCTAACGGATCTCAACCGAAAATATGCCTCCAATTTAACCACTTCATCTCTTTCCCTCCGAGTTCGTTTGAATTTTTAAAAAAGCCACCGTTGTCACATGCTTAGCAGACTCTGTGCAGATTTAAGGTCACTCTTTGAGGCCGTCCAAAGTTTGTCAGATACAATATCGAACAAGAGGATATTTCCAATTTTTTCCACTTTTAAATTTCCACTTTTAAATCTTTAAATCTTAGAAATGTCCCAAAATCCTAGAAATGTCTTCAAATCCTAGACACATACTAAAATCCTAGAAATGGCCTCACATCCAAACAAACCAAAATCCTAGAAATGGTCCTAAAATCCTAGGAATGTCTGAAAATCCAAGATATGTCCCCATATCCTATAAACATCTTTAAGTCCTATAAACATCTGAAAATCCTTGAAACATCAGAAAATTAATTAAAAAAATCCTTGTAATGTCCCAAAATCCTATACACATGTATGGGGCTGCTGCGACTGGCCCCTGACCTCCTGCTGTTATGCGATTTTGGCCCTTAACCAGAGCAATTTGTTTATCCTGGTTTTACACCCTGATGTTAAAAACAGGAGCCATGAAATCACAAACACGTCTCACTTCAACTGTAAATGCAAAGAAGATCCAATAGTATAGTTTTCCTTGAAGATATTTATACTCTGCTGTCACCGTCGTTCTGTCTCTTTACAGAAAACGCAGCAGCGGTGGTCTTCCTCAGGGGTCGCTGTTAAACATGACTCGACATTACGAGCTTTTTATATCCTCTGTGCGTTGTCAGAAAGCAGCACATCGGTGCATGATCTGATCTGCTGTTTGTGCACATGGATGCATATTTGAGTTTTCTGGACCCTCGGTGGACAAAATGAACAATTTTAAAGATGTCACTTTGAGTTCTGGGTATTTATTGGGATTTTGTAAGTCATCCCTGCGTTTCCAGCAGCTTTTTAGGCACCAAATGTGTTGCTGCTTTTCTAGTGTGGATCGTTCCACGACAGAGTGGCTGTTTTTTTACAGAGAAATTGTGGGATTGTGTCACAAAAAGTGGACATTATTGCTGAGATATTGCTTTTTCTGCTGCCACGAAAGCTGTTGTGTTTTTTACATACATCGTTGCATTTCCTGTGTGTGTATAGTGCAACAAAATATGATTGTTTTTTACAGACATCGCTGCGTTTCTGCCGGGATAATGCCCTTAAAAGCGGTCGTTTTTGTAATGATGCATCACTGCTTTTCCTGTCGGGAGAGTGCCAAAAAAGTGTCTATTTTATATTGCGGTTGTTTTTTTACAGACATCGCTGCATTTCCTGCCGGATTTGTGCCACAATAAGTGTTGTTTTTTATAGAGAAATCACTTTTCTAGCAGGATTTGTGCCACAATAAAGTGTTATTACGGAGACATCGCTGTGTTTTCCGCTGGAATAATGCCATGAAAGCTGTGGTGTTTTTTTACAGAAACATTGTGGGATTTCATGCAGGGATGGTGCAACAAAAGTGGGTATTTTTATAGAGACATTGCTGCTTTTTTAAGTGGGCGCTCTGCCACAAAGTGCAGGTGTTTTTTACCTACACATTGCTGCGTTTCCTGCAAAGATAGTGCCCCGGAAAGAGGCGTTTTTAAGGAGACATTGCTGGGTTTCTTTTGGTATATTGCAATGAAAAGTGATTGTTTTGTGTCGCTGAGTTTCCAGCAGGGATTGTGCCCCTAAAACCATGAATTTTGGACCCAATCATGATCTTTTCCTAACCATAATGAAGTATTTTTTTTTCCTAAATCTAACCGCAGTGTTGAAATGTAAAGTTTGAATGTGTCTGGGTTGGTAACAGCCTTTTGTGTCTGCACACTGTGTATGATACTTGTGTGATGAAAAAGACAAAAATGTGGGTGCTTAAATCACTAATGAAGTGTCCATATGGTCTTTAACGTCCTAATAAAGTTAGTGTATTTTTTTATGGTGGATTTGAAATGTTAATGGAAACACTTGAGATCTGGTTGTGACTCGGTGAAGCTTTTGTTGTTGTTGATGATGTGTGACAGGAAGCAGAGCGTTCTGCAGCAGCTGGCGTCTGCTCGCTCATCTGGAACCATCTAGAAATATTTTAATTCCTCCTCTGGACCTCATCAGTTAAGAAAAACAAAGCACTGTTCTGTGTGTGAGTGTGTGCGTGGTGTTTGTTTTGTATTCACCTCGTAGCGAGCTGCTGTTTGGTGTGTGAGAAACCTGGAAACTCATCATTACGACGATGATTAGCGGCATTTTCATAAGTTCACGCATCTCTGCTCCAATCAATGGAGACTTGTTAGCATGATGGTTTTCACACTCGCTGAGCTGCAGAAGTGGGAAGTGTGTGTGTCTCCCTGTGTGTGTGTTTGTCTGTCGTTGTGCATCTATGCATGTGACTTTGTATGTGTGTTTGTGACAGTGTGTATGTGTACTGAAGCTTGCACCTGGCTCCTTGTCTGTGCCCCAAAGCCCAGAGGGCAATAAAGAACGCCTTGTTCCAAAATCCATACACACACACACACACGCACACACACACACACACACACACACACACACACACACACACAGCAAATGTGCATCTCGATTTAGGCTAAACACAAACAGTTTGGGTGTGATGACCAATGGTGGAAGAAGTATTCAGTATTCAGAAAATTTTACTGAAGTAAAAGTAGAATATTCAGGAAAAAGTACTTAAAAGCACTAAAAGTAAAAGTGCAGAATGCAGAAAAAGAACATCCCCAAAACTCAAAATTATTGAAAAAATAACAAACATCCCCAAAAATTTATTTAAAACCCCCCCCCCCAAAAAAAAAAAAACCAAATCATTTTAAAAAGACAAATAAAACACCCAAAAAGAATTGGAAAAATATTATATGTTTATCAAAATACTTGGCAATTAATTATCTGTCAATCGACTGATTGATTAATCAACTAATCATTGCAGCTGTACTTGTTTAAACTGTTCGGGAATTGAATTTATATTTTATAAACTATTTGTTTTTTATTTAAAAAAAATCTTTATTTGTAAACTAACTGAAGTTGTCAGATTAATGTAGTGTAGTAATGTATTCTGCAGTAAAAGTATGAAGTGACATAAGAAGAAAATACTTAATACCTCAAATTTGTACTTGAGTTATGTATATTATGTGAAAGTACATATCACAACTTTTAAGATGGCACATATATGCGTGAGAAACTGTGTGTGTGTGTGTTTGTTTGTGTGTGTGTGTGTGTGTGTGTGTGTGTGTGTGTGTGTGTGTGTGTGTGTGTGTGTGTGTGCGTGTGTGTGTGTTGGTCCGGGATGACTCCACTCCGCTGGCATTTCCTTGGGGGGGAAGTCGCGCTGCTCCCTTCTTCCCTCATCGTACTTCTGTCTGATTTCCATCTTCCACACACACAGTTGTTGTCTCAGTTTCTTCTTCCTCCTCCTCTTTAAACCCTGTGACACTGGACCTCCGTCCTCTTCTTCCTCTCCGTCCTCTCCTTCCTCTCCTTCCTCTCCGTCCTCTCCTTCCTCTCCGTCCTCTCCTTCCTCTTCCTCTTCCTCCTCCTCCTCCTGCTCATCTTCACTTATCCCGCTTTCTGTCTTTTGGTCTTTCTCCAGACTTCCCGTGTTTTCAGGCGGCAGCCCGAAAGAGTCCGGAAAACAGATTTTCGAAGGAAAAAAGAACAGAAACAAAAATGTTTTTGTGAAGCACGATGAGGGAAATGTTGCTGTGAGACGAGAGATGGACAATATTTCATTGGACGCAATGATCCGCTGTGACTTAAGTGAGACAGCAGAACAGGAAAGTAAGAATGAGACTCAATGATGAGTTTCCGTTAACCCTCAAAGTGTGCAAATTGAAAATGTAAATATAAAAAACGTCTAATGGAAGCGAAAAAACGCTTGCATGAGGTGGTATTTCAGGTGATTTGAAAAAGACATATTTTGCAAAACTGCAGCTTAAACACGTTTTTGGTGAGTGCAAGAAAATGACCTGAAAATTAGTTTTAAAAAACGGTTAAATACGAAAAATAAAAGAAATAAATGACCCCCCAAAAGGGCTTAAAAAGCAAATAATTCTCAAACATAGTTTTGAATATAAAGTCAAGATAATTAGCTATAAACATAGTTTTTCCTTTTTCACACTGGACATTTTGCTCTAGCTTTTTAAAAATCATTTTCTAAATCTACAAATTTCTTGCAATTTGTGGAACATTTTTTAAAAGTTTCAAACGAAATCAAACCAGTTTGCTCATAGCTCAAAGGGTTAAATACTTGTTAAAGGCATCTGAAAGCAGCACAAGAAAATTGATGTCGCTTCAGGTTTCAAAGGGTTAAAAACAAAACAAGAAAAAGTATGGTCATTATGGTACTTTGTGGTTCACAGTATCAGCACTTTAAATGAAGACGATAGTGTATTATAACTTTGATATTTTTTTCTTATTGTCTTGTAGACAAATTTTATTTATTTAAATTGAATTTTGGCCACAAAATAAAAAAAAAAAAAATTCTATTTCATAACAAATCCGACTTTTTTTCTGATCCCTTCAGCATTTTAAAGTGACCATAGATCAGTATCTGTGCTCGGTCTCTTCCAGTTTAATGAGAAATCCAGATCGCTCCCCTCCTCCCGTCCCCCTCAGCGTCGAGGCTGCAGGTCAGAGGTCGCTGCAGCTGAAGGATCATGGCGGCGGTGTATCTTATGAACTCTGGTCAGCTCCCAGCAGCCTGACTGAGGGGACCTCATTAAAACTGCTGTCTGCGTCCTGATTGGAGACACGAGTGATCGGAGTGAAGGAGGCTTTAAAGATTAGGACGTGACCAAGCTTTTTTTTTTAATGACCGCCGTGGGGCTCATTAAGGCTCGATGACTGTCGTTTCAATTACCTGCTTTTATTTTCTAAAATAACTGAACTGTCCTTTGTAACGAGCAGTCTGTGAAACTGTCAGCACGTAAACAGACGGGTCCATGAGTCTCACAGGCTGCAGCTTAGAGGTTTACGACTGTTGTAGCGTTTTATTACCAAAAGATAAATAAAGTATTTATTGTTATTTATTATATAGCATATAATTATCGATCATCCGATACTCGAACTTTTGTATCGGCTGATAAAAAATTCTGTTCCAATATTACGGCATAAAAAAAGAAAACGTATTTATATTCTACTAACCCTGTATGGCTGTTAATTGATTTCTATAGTTGTTATAAGTAGGGGTCGACCGATATTGTTTTTTCAGGGCCAATACCGATTCTCAATAGTTAATTAGACTGATAACCAATATTTGGAACTGATTTACAATAAAAATGAAAACAAAATTTTGAATTTGGGATATAACAAACTCCAACCCAACAGTTTGTTTAAATTCCTTAAACAGATGTTTAATCAAAATATTCAACATCATATACAGCAGCAACTTTTTTTTATATATAAACGCAGTGAAAATTTAAATAAAAATAATTAAATAAAAATAACTTCCTGAGGTTTTACAAAGTAAAAGTCCCCCCCATGCTGATACTTTCTTTGCACTTTTTAATTAATTATTTTAACTGTGATCATTAAAATACAATGCAGATACAGATAATCGGCATAATGCAAAATATCGGCCATAATATTCGCTCAGGCCGATAATCTGTCGACCCCTGGTTATAAAATAAAACCTAATTTAGTAGAGTTTGGGGCTGATGGCTAAAGTTACACGGGTGGATCTGTTGGTAGAGCACGCTCCCGATATTTAGAGGCTGTGTTTTGTGTTTTTGTCACAGTGGCCCGGGTTCGAGTCCGACCGATGACCCTTTGCTGCATGTCCCCAAATCCTGTCATCTCTCCAGGTGTCCTGTCAAATAAAGACAATCAAACCGCCCAAAAACACTTAAAAAAAAAAAAAAAGGGTAGATTTTGACCAAGACCGATTTCTCATAATACAACACTAACTTTTATGGCTTCTTGTGACAGATGTTAAAAAATCACCTTTAATAGGAGGTAATTATCAGACGTGGGGTCTGTCTGTAACCTATTAGACTATTTTTTCTCTTTTATGACAAAACCGTTTTTGTCTGGTCAGCTCAAAATGAAAACCCACAGTCAGCAGGTGAGAGCAAAATAAAACAATGACATCAGTGGAGCTGCTGATCCGTGGGGAGCGACGGGCCGGCCGGTGTTGGCAAACAGCGGCTGATTAAAGTGACCGTTGGCTGCCGGAGAGGAAACGGTTGAGTCAGTGATGCACCGAAACTAAAGCAGAGTCTGTCGAGAAAAAACGCTCCCAGAGTGAATCAATTCATCAGCACCTACACATGTGATCTCTTCCAGCTCGGAGCTCCTCGTCAGTCTGCTGACTGAGCGTTTGCACTGTGTTTGCATTCGGGCCAAAACGTGGTTAAGACTTTGCATGTGTAGGTTCACATTCATGTGTTATTTATTTCTCGCTGTCTCCTACCTCTAATAGGATCAAGACATGCTAATCTGGAAAAGTTGATTCATAACAATCTCTGGTTCAAGCTTTTTAAACTTAAGGATTCTCTTTTTTATAACATTTGAAATCAAACACGTCTTCAGACGTTCAGACATTTTGGTCAGACACAACAAGGAATGAGTTCTAAAATAATACTGTGCAAGCAAAACTTTATTTATATAGCACATTTCATTTAACAAAGTGTGAGGTTGAAATTGCAGGACCACGAAAACCGACCATGATAATGAATAAAATACCTCAAAAGTAAGACTTAAAACTTCATAAAATAATAATTAAAATGAAAAATAAAACAATGAGTCAAATAATAATAAAATAATAATAATACTAAAATGTAGGCAACTAAAAGAAAATAATACAGATAAATAAAATAAGATAAATAGATCAATAAAAGATGATACGTACAAGTAAAACCAACAAAATAAAATAAATAATACACACATATTAAACAAATACTAATAATTTTTTTATCTCTGCTGTAAAGTTGGGTATTTTAATGTGTAGGTCTGTGGGGATTAACTGTTTTGGAGTCAGCCTCAGGTGGCCATTAGAGGAACTGCAGTTTTTGGCACTTTCATGTTGGCTTCTTATTTTTTATTTTCTTGCCCCGGAGGTTTCTGCTCGGCTAAATGTTGTTTGAAGCCAGACATGAATACAGTTTGTTAGAGTCTTTGTAGATTTGACTTTAAAGATGATACAATATCCTCCTAAGATTGTATCTAGGACTTCATCTATAGAAGGAAAAACTCCACAGGAGCTCGAACTAAGGCTGTATTGTTATCTCACACAGCTGTAAAGCCAGAAATACTAACTTTGCCTTGAGGGCTTCTGAAAAAATGTGTTGCGACCATGTGAGCCTAAAAACTCTGCACTGAAACCAACACGGATGTTCTCCCGCCTCCCGGGCCCTCCAGGCTTTTCCATTATCAGGGGAGACCGGTCCAAACATCCCACACAGAGACTCGACGAGCTCGGTGGAGATGGATCGCGGTGCGAGTCATGGGAGAGTCGGATGACAGAAGGATTATGTCATGTGTGAGTGGAGCGTGGAGTCAGCTGGGAAGTGTTAAACACAGAAGGCTTCAAGAACTGAATCATCTACACACGTGTATAAAAGGTCCTAAATATCAGTCAAATGAAGGATTTACTGGAGTTTTGAATTTCTATTAATGTTCTGTTTTTTTTATAGAAAATAGCTTTCATAAGGACTAGATCCACAATTCATTGTATTTCCATTTATGCTTTTAGTTTAATTCCTAAAAATCATGTAAAGTGGATTCGGTGAGGCGTTGGATAATGTGATGATGATGATGAAGAGGTTTATGCACCTTATTTACCCTGAAAAACTAAGAAAGGAAAAACCTTTGATCATAAATTGTGATGTTAAAAATGTAAGTAGTTGATAGTAATAAGTATTGAGCAGAAAAAGACAAATTAACAAATGCCCCTCCCATTTTAGGACTTACCTAAGATTTTGGACATTTCTGAGATTTCAGGACGTTTCTTGCTCTCAAGATGCTTATAGGAATTTAGGACATTTCTAGGATTTTAGGACATTTGTAGGATTTTAAGACTAATAGGATTTTAGGACATTTCTCGCATGTCAGAACATTTCTATGATTTTAGGACATTTCTATGACTTCAGGACATTTCAAGGATTTTTGGATGTTTCTAGGATTTTTGGACATTTGGGGCTTAGCTGGGACCTCTGTTGGGGAGTGCAGGGGTTCCTTTTTATATAAACAAGCTCTATTTTGATACTGTTATGCACTCTGGCACCTTATGTATACCACTAAAAAAACAGTTTTCAGTGTGAATCACTTTATTTTTATTGCGAATTAGAAAGTGGTTTGGAGGCCGCCTGGCACCCTATCGGGGGCCAGATTTGGCCTGCGGGCCGTGACTTGAGTATCACTGCAGTAAAGCACGGCCTTGTCATTGTCACAAAAATGTGAAATTGTGGTGCAGATCAGTTCACACAGTCCATCACACATCTGATTAATAAAACCGGGAACTTTCCCTTTAAAGCTTCAAAAAGGTTCAACAGCTGAATAATTTCTGCTCCTCTGAGAGACTGATGGACCGTCCGTCTGTCTTTTTCCTATCGTGCTTCGTGTCCATATTCTCCAGGTGTGTGTGTATGTGAGTGTGTGTGTGTGTTGTTTCCTAACAAAGGAACCAGAGAAGATGATGTCATCTTTTAACCGTTGTGTGCCTGTCTGTGTGTGTCGACGGTTGGGGGAGTTCTGTAATTATAACAGTCTGCGTTCTGAGGTCACCTTTCTCACACACACACACGATACACACACACACACCTTTAATCATTTAGACAGCGTCTCCTAGTTGTTGTTGTTTTTTTTTTCATTTTGAAAAACATATTCACAAATGAAAAAGTAGAACATTTTACTGAAACTCAGTGTGATTGGGACATGAGAGGACACAACTGTCAGAATACACACCTACAGAGTAACACACACACATACATATGCACACACACACGCACGCATGCATGTCACGAGTGGCTGGTTTTCACTTCAGGCACTCTTATGAAACTAAACTTCAGGCAGGAATGTGTGTGTGTGTGTGTGTGTGTGTGTGTGTGTGTGTGTGTGTGTGTGTGTGTGTGTGTGTTTATAAAGATATCCATTCATCAGCATCAGCGTCTGTCATGATGTCACTGATGTCCATACAGCAGCGCCTATACAGCATGTTAGCCTGTGTGTGTGTGTGTGTGTGTATGTGTATGTGTATGTGTATGTGTGTGTGTATGTGTATGTGTGTGTGTGTATACATACACTTTATGCAAATGTTTCACACTATACATGCATACCTCATGTGTGTGCGTGCGTGCTTGCGTGTGTGTGTGTGTGTGTGTGTGTGTGTGTGTGTGTGCGTGTGTATGTGTATGTGTGTCGGGTAGTGGCATGTTTTAGCAGACTTTGCAGTTTTGTTCAGACCTCCAAATGTGTGTTGACTAATTTTATTCATGATCACAAACACACACACACACACACACACACACACCGCTTGTTATTCTCTGGAGGCAGCATATTGTTAAACAGGCGTGTCATCGTCAGAGAAAAAGAAATGGAAATTCTCAAACTGAGATAGTGAGGTCAGACTGAGTAAACCAGGGGACACTTATGGGGTTAAATTCTGCGTGTGTGTGTCGTGAGTTAGAAACCGATGACTCAGCAGTTCTACAGTAAGATGGATGCTGGAGTTCAGCGGAGGCTGATGGAGGTGATGGCCTGCTGTGGCTGAAAAGCACAAAGAAACCACACACACACACACACATACACACGCTCTCAACACTCACGCACACACACACACACACACACACACACACACACACACACACACACACACACACACACGCTCTCAGTCCACCACATTCCCGCAGCTAAACGATGACCAGCTGACTTTTGACTTTGAACAGTTGACAGAGCTTTGAACACTTTAAGAGGTTTTTAGTTTCGTTGGATTTGGTTCAAACATTCATGTTATTGTTTAGCTAAATATTTTATTGTTTTTGATCTGATTGCTCTGTCCAGCTCAAAAACACTAAATATCAGTCCTCACGTTTTCATGGGTCCAAAATAGTTAAAAAACAAGAGAAACAAATGACTCAGAGCCCCCGCCACTTTCTTATTGTTGTCATTCCCCTGTCCTCTAAATGTCCTACTTTTATTTTATTTTGTGCTTTTTTTTATCATGTTTTACTGGTTTCTAGTTGTTTTGTCTCTTGTTTTTAGGATTGTTCAGCACTTTAGTCAACTATGGTTGTTTTAAATGAGTGTCAGTAATTAAATAAATGTCAATAAAATTGACATTGACATTACACACCTTAGCTGGGAGGTGGATTATTAGATATTATCAAAAAAACAAGGGATAATCTTATGTTTGTGCAGACTTGATGTCTCATTTTACTTTATTTTTTATGTGTTTTTTATTGGAAGAACAATGCAAGGCATATAAATGACAGAGCACCCACGGCATTCTTCAGTTCTTCCATTTTTCCATCAGAAATTGAGGCAAAAATGGAAATCACACTAAAGACGACAATCATGACCAAACTGCAAGGACACCAGGATTACCAATATCTTACATACATAAGATAAAAAAATAATGAATAAATATTTCGATGAAAATGACAAAAAAGTAAAGCGTAATTCTTTCAACTATTATTCAGAATTAAGTTGGAGCGAAAAAAAAAATTAAAAAATGTAGCGCTTTCCTGATTTTCTTGGTGTTTTATTTTTGTTTGTGTTTTTACTTTTCTTCTTCATCTCTTGTGGTTATTGTCAGGTAATTCTCTGATTACTTCTTACATGTTTTTGCTCATTTATTTGCAATTTCTTGTTAAAGTGGTCGTCACTCTCATGTTTTTTGACAGAAATGCTCAGTTTTAAGGGTTAATGTTGAAGCATTGAATGCAGCTTGCTGGTAAGGCAATTGTTGTCCTTCCAAATGCATTTCAAACACACACACTTTGTAAATGAATGGCTGTTGAAATAGTTTCCTTCACTGTTCACACACACAAATACATATTTTGTTGTACAGTAATGTGCGTTTCATTTGTCCAGCTGAAAACACTCGGTTACTGTCCCTACTTTTAGTTTTTTTTGTCCTCTCTGGACAGAAACGGCTCTGTCTATCTTTTCTTTCCTCTCCGCTTTGCTGCAGTTCGTCCACTCCCTCAACCGTCGCTGCTTTCCCCTTTGTTTCAGAGCTGATGATGTTCGACACATCAGCCCACCTGCACTTTGTTTTGTAATCGTTAGTCCTTGAATTCACTTCACACTGCTCTCTGTTTGCACAGTGCTTTGCAGGACTGTTGTATGTTATCTTTTACATGAGTATTTTAGCTGGTTTTTAATTGTCTTGTTGTTAATGGTTTATTTATAGCGTATATTAACATATGTGCAGTCCTTCCTTATGGTAACTTTATTTTGTGTTTTATATTGTTGCTTTGGAATTGTGTATTTCCATTTTTAGTCTTTTTTCCCATATTATCTGTAACTTTTGTTGCTTCCTGTCTTTGCCAACACGCTTGAAAAAGGCATTTTTAATCTCAGGAGGTTTTTCTGGTTGAATAAAGGTTAAATAAATAAAATAAACTACTGCCAGATTGATTATTCAGTCGAAGATGAAGACGTCATGTCCTCTCTCACAGTCTTTGCTGTTTCTTTAATTCTCTTGGTGCTTTCCTTCACCTCTCAATTCCCAAACCGTCGTTCCCACAGTGAGGCACCAGCAGAGATTTGCACCCTTGTCATCTTTGCAGTTTGCTCTCTCAATCAGCCTTGACCTTTTTCGCCAACCCCGCCTACACACACACACACACACACACACACACACACGTCCCCTTTGGCTAAACCAAAAATGGGTTAATCCCTCATCACTCAAATGCGCTAACTCATTGAGGAGCGGGGGCCGGTGGCTCAGGTGTCGCAGTCCTGTTTCACACAAAGGAAACTCGATCGCGAGGCCGTTCAGTCACACATGCACAGACAGAAGCTATAACATGATGCAGACATAAATGCGACACTCACTTTCTCTCTCTCTCTCTGTCTGTTAGTCTTTTTTCCTCTCCTGTTTTCCATCTGTGGAAACATTTGAGCAAACGTTGTTAACCCGCAGAGCTGCTGAAGTCGTACAGTTAAAATGGACTTTCTCATTAAATTTGAATTTTCACTGTGTCTGAAAACGAGTTATGTTGTAATTTCTTGCACCAGTCCACATCTAAAACACTTTTGAGGAATGCTGAAGGTTTGTACCATCGCCTGCGGTTGTCCACGCTGTTTATAGGCAAAATCTCATAATGAATGTGTGTTTGTGGCCGACTGAATCACCCTGTATGTTCACCGCTCAGCCTGGGAAACTAGTGTCTGAGAAGCTTTCTGGTTGCACAGCCATGTGTGCTGTATATTGGTCACTTTTTGGCTTCTTTTACCAACTTTGAAAACAAAAAAAATACCATTGTCATATTGTCAATATGTGCTCTTAATTGTGCTGTGATTAATTATGTATAACTTCAACAATGTAGTTACAGTCTGTCGAAAAAGACTGAACATGCTGCATTCTGCAAAAAAATCCAGGTTTACCTTCCCCTCATCTCTGCTCTCCTCTGTTTTTCCCTCCAGGGTCGACATGTCAAGACGGGACAGCTGGCCGCCATCAAGGTCATGGACGTCACCGAGGTCAGTGAACGCCGCTCAGGTTTTACTTTCAATGACAGTTTCCACATTTAGCACAGATTTTAGCATTGTTTTAGCATTGTTGAGCTAATTGAGATAAACAGCTGATTCTCCTGTTGGATGCCGTAAACCATCACTGAGCAGTAGTTTATTTAGTTCATTTTTTGTTGGTTTGCAAAAGAGATAATTTCAAAATGTTGAGAAATCGGTCAGGCATCACGATATGGAGCCTGGAAATATCGTGATACGAGCCACACAGATTTATTTTTTTTTCTGCTGCCAGTTTTAGTCTCTTAAGTGAAACTGAAGCTTTAGTGGACATTTAAGTCACATCCTTCATCTTCAAAGTCTGTTTTCAGTGAACTTTTTAGCATTTGCAGTCATCAGCTTTCCACTCATTTTTGCATGGTGGCCAAACTGCATGTGAACTTTTTTAGGATAGTTTATTTCTGTTGAAATTTGAACTCTTATTTGGCTTTTCTGTCAGAGTTTTGGTTAATGAAGCAAACTTTGTTTTTTTGTTTTCTCAGTGGTTGGAGGGATGTTACTGTTTGCTTTTACACAGCTTTATTATAAAATTGAGAATAGTAGTAAAATGTGATAGATGCAAGAAAAATACTTGAGGTGAGACGAATACAGCAGCTGGAGCAGTGACTCACCATCGCAAAATTCAGCTTCTGCAGATTTGGATTTGATCCCAAATTTAGTTTCATGCATCTGTCGACCTAAATCAGTACTGACTCTTAATTCAGGCGTTCAATATCACAGTTAACACCAGACACAAACTGATTTATCTCCCCCTCTCGCCGCTCTGCTCCCTCATGTCAATGTTTTCTCTCCAAAAATAGTCACAATTTTCAGGCTTATAATCACACGGCTTCCTAACCCTCTAAGTCGTTTTTTTTCTTCATTGGATAAAGCTGAGTTTGTGTTAGAAGCTCAACAGATTTTCAATTTCCTCAGGGAAGTTTTAGCCAATAGTCTTAAAGATTGCAGATTGGTGTGTGTGCGTGCGTGCGTGTGTTTGTGTGTGTTTTGGAGCCCATGGGTGCACGCTCGCCAGTTTCCACAAACTTGAGTAAGGACCCAGAGGGCTGTTTTCTGCCTGCGTAATTGGAGCCGGTGTTTCTTTGTGTGTATACAAGCCGAAATGTCCTGCTAGTCTTATAAAACGACGTCTCACTCCATCGATGGGGGTGGAAGTGAGTTTTATTTCCCTCCTGCCTTTCGAGTTACTCACCACTGAATGAACAACGAAGTGAGACAATGGGAAAAATATTCACAAACACATTTTTGAGGTCATTTGACCATTTCCGGCCTAGACGCCTTCGAGAGGAATGAGTGTATCATCATAGCTGTCACAAAAAAGTCCTTTAATCTGGGTCATACTGAAGAGGATGGTACTGTCTCTGTCATTAGCTGTATGTCTAAAATCATCACACCAAAGTCCCATCGCTTTAGGCCGAGGTATGTTAGGCTCACTTCCAGAAACTCTGTGGTTGCTTAACAGCGTACAACAGGGACAGTGCAGCCCAAAATCAAAAATACATAGTTTTCCTTTTAACTGTAGCACTCTTATAAAGATTGGCTATTAGGGATGGGTATGGTAAGGATTTTATTGATACCGCTACCAGTACTGCTTATTGGTATCGCTGTCAGCTACAGCTGTATTGGTATTAACAAGAGTTGCTTGCGTTTTTAGTAGAGCCCGACAGATATGGGATTTTTGAGACTGATAGCGATGCCGATTTTATAGTGGAAAAATTCACCGATTACTGATATGGCGACAGGTACTTAAGTACTGACCCAATCACATACAGGTACCAATTAATACTGGCTGCTGATACCCATCTGTATCAACCATAGAGATGTCTGCCTTCTGTTCAATATAGTGGAACAAGATATAAAGCGGTTAATGTGTTGGTTTTACACAGAGAGATCATATTGTTAGTTGTGATCACCAGATTCGCAAGTTCAGGTATAAGAATCAATGTCGGGAAACAAAAAACGGCCCTGTGAGATCTCTAATCTTTAATATGTTTGTTTGTTTTTTTACGCAGCATTTTAGGTTGTGAAAAACATCATGTGTCGTGTCAGTTGTTGGTGCCGAGATGGTAGTGTATGGTGGATTTTCTTATAGGTTTTTTGCTGCCTGTTTTGGCTATAAAACGATGCCATGAGAACGACGAGAGTGAAATGAAACCGTAAAGTTGTGAAATGTTGAACAATATGCTGAAATGCTAAAAAGCTCTATAGAAGTCATGTGATCCATTGTTAATGAAGAATATTGATTATGGCCACTTTAAAAGCCTTTCCCTTCACTGGACACTCAGTAAAAGTGGGTGCTGCTGTAATCTATATGATTAGTTTGCCTTCACTGCCACTGTGACAGGTAACCAGACACATTTTGGAAGTGTAGTACCTGGTGAAATATTAATAAAGAGATTTTAAGTTGTTCCTTTGACTGCCTGCTGGCACAAATCTCCATTTCCAACTGTGGAGATCAAAGAGAGGACATGAAGAAGCTTCAGGAACATTTCATGGAAATATGTTTATGTATTCATACGGGCTGAAGAGAAACACACATGAAGGGAAAGTTCAAAGTTTTTGTTTTTTTTTAAACCTCTCCAAAATGTTTAGAGTGGTTCCCTTTCCACACGGTTCAGCTGTTTTCCGAAATAAACACTGCGAGTTTATCTGGATGCTCGCCAAGAATGACAGTTGAGCAGAGGAAGTTGTTTGCTTTGTGATTTTCACTCACACACACACACACACACACACACGAGCTGTGTAAAGGGAACCAGTGGAGCTTCAATACACTCACGTGTCATGGATGCTGAATAACACGGCTATACATTTTTCCCCTGTGTGTATGTATGTGTGTGTGTGTGTGTGTGTGTGTGTGTGTGTGTGTGTGTGTGTGTGTGTGTGTGTGTGTGTGTGTGTGTGTCCACTCTCTACTCCCCGTGCACATCTCGGCATATGTGCTCTGACCCACATACCACTTCCTGTTCCATATACAGAGTGGGAGAGAGGCTGAGGAGGAGGAGACACTCGGAGGGGAGTGAGGATGAAGCACAGTTTGTTTGGGCTTCATGGACATTTTGTGTCCCTCAGTATTTATAAAAGCACGTCATGATATAAATCCGTTCGGTATTTCTTATAAGATTAATTATTCTGTTTAACTTGAGAGTTAAACTTCCCTTATTCAGAGTGTGAAAAATGGGCCACAAACTGAAAAATTGTACCAAAATAAACTAAAATCTTAAATTGTTTGTGTGTAAATTTTAAGTTCATCAGCTGATGTAATGTGTCAGCACCATCACCAGCGCGTCTGTGGCCAAAGAAAAGCAACATTATTTGTGATATCGAAGGGTTAAAAAGGGAACATGCAGGATGTCACACAGCTTTTTGTTCAGAGCTGAAATGAGTTTTCTATTAATTCATTAGCTAAAAATTAGTTTAGAAAGAAAAAAAACAAAAAAAAACAAGGAAATCATTGTAATAAATAATTTGTCTTTTTCCCTTGAGTTTTATTTTTTTCAAATAATTTTATAAATTTACTAATATCTTTCACTGACTGAAACATTTCTTCCAAAGATTTTTTCCAGTTTTGAAAGAAATTGCACAAATTTGTTCAGGGTTCAAAGGTTTAAATACTTGTAAAAGGCATCTGAAACCAGCAAGAACGTGATGTTGCTCCAGATTTGAAAAGGTTAAGGTTTTGGGGACTGTGGAAGCGTCATTTCTCTGCAGCATCGGGGTCCGTTTACACTATGAATGTATTATTGTAAAATCTGGACCCAGTCGTGGGGGCGGGGCCTCGTTCTTTCCTGTAAGAGCTGCTCAGTGGCGCATGAAGCAGAGAAAGCTCTTTTTCCGTGTTTAGAAATGTGTAAAATACCCAAATCTACTGTCTCATAGAGCAGCGTAGTAGAGATTAACGTGCGGCCGAGCGGTTAACTTCTGGATTAGCGTCTCGGCTAGCTTGATTGGCGGTCTAAAAAATGCAATCTTGCAGCTTTTTTAGACTTCGAACTGGATGGCTTACATCCAGACAGGGATAGAAGACGTTTCACGGGTGTTTGGACGCTCACAAAAAATAATTTACTGATTTACAGACATGTCTTTTACCATGTTTGCAAATAGGAGAAAATCTTTCTGGGCCAGTGTGCATCATGTGACCGACTCAAACGGTGTAATTCCACTTTCGGCCACTATGTGAACGCCTGGCGCATTTCCTGGGTTTGGTGACAATGTGCGTGTCCTGTGAGAACGGCGATGTCACGGTAACACTTGGTGCATGCGCGCATGTGTGTCGTTGATGTGTCGTTGCAAAATTACACGGCCGGCAGCGTTTATTTTGGTTGTGTTTGCGGATCCGTGTACATGAGGATCATTTTCAGGACGTTATATGAACGCATATTTTTTTTCAGAGATAACAGAGATAAAAGACTTTTTTTGTTTTTAGTAGGCTGTTCTCATCTAAACGTGGCATTAAAGATACCTTTGAAGGAGTTGTGTTGAGTTGAACGTGTTGTGTTGAGCTAACAATCAGGGTTTTAAGAGAAGAAGACGGAAAAGCAGGAAGAAACCTGAGCCGGAGAGAGAGATTAAATACGGAGAAGAAATCAGTGTTTTTCTTTTTTGTCCTTTGAGGAGGTTCAGCTGAAGTGCAGTGGGATTATAGGAGGGGCTCCTGCTGCTCGCCGGCTTCTCGCCTCACCTCCATCGCTCACGCCCATTCGCCACCTCTCCTCTCCATTGTCCATCCGTCCCCTCCCTCTATTCTCTTTTTCTGCTGCGTTCATCCAGATTCTTCTCTTCCTTTTTTGGCACGTATCCTGCTTATACTGTTCTGGTTTCCATCCCTCGCCATCTCTCTCTCAGCCGCTGTTTTCTGTGGCGAACGAGCGAGAAAGAGAGTAGAGAGTGAAGTCATCCCTGATGGGAAACCGGAAAAAAAGGAGAGAAACCGGAGAGAGAGAAATGTAGCTGCAGCTCTGTATTCAGCGTCTCTCTGCTGCTGTTGACTCGATGTAATCCAGCGGGATTCAGCAGGAAAAAAATCAATCTTGATTAAGCGAAAAACTCCTCAGCAAGCATCTTTGTCTCTACCTCTCTGCACCCCTGAGCTCCTTTCTTCATATTTTCTCACTTGTTTTTTCTCTTTATGTGGATTTTGCAAAAAAACAAACACATTAAAGCGAGTCAGCTCTCCCTCTGTCACCTCCCACCTCCTCCTGCTGCTCCCCGTCCAATCAGAAGGTGCGAGAGTGAAAAGTGGGAAGGTGTTGAAGGCATGAGATTATATGTTTATCTTGAGGATTGAAAGAAAAATCTTCTAAAGCTGTCCGGCCATGTGGGGAAAAATGCAGATTTTCTATTTTTGGGCCTCCAGCCCCACAGAGTCTGCCCCTCTTGGACAAAATTAAAGGGTTGTAGAAACTGCAGAGTCACGCAGCTGCTGAAACGTCTCAGTCAGATGCATTTACATTGACCCAAACCTGCGGATATCTGTCAAGTTAACAGCACAAATATGATCCGGATATTAACGTTCAACTGAGGATGAATTGTTATGACTTTGGTGACGATGTATGATAATATATATTCCTAAAATGACCTTGTTTATTCTTAGTGTCACCAACTTTAGTAAACCAAGTTAGTCTGACTTAACATGATTGTGGCGAAGACGATTTTGTCAGTGACAAAGTTAGGAGACCTGCGAGTTTTGTTTTCTTTACATGTTTAAGAAAATACAGATATGATACATATGTATAGCATGCTAAACATGGTTTAATGACGTTACTAAAACTAAAGAAATTAATTTAATTAAACTTGTAATTTTTAATTTTTAATTTGCAACAACTTCATGAAATGAAGTAAATTACTAAATTTTAAGTAAACGGAACGTTTAGATTAAAAAAATAAAATAAAATAAGAGTAATTGTTATATTTACTTACAATTTTCAAGGCAATACGTTTCCTAGATTTTTTTCAGAAAATTCAACTTTTCAGATCTTACAGTGTGGGGAAAAAAGTGAATCCATATACTTCTAGAGATCATGAGACATATTTCCAAAAACAATGAACAATCTTTATGATTTTTATTTCAGAAGCATCATATGCTGCATAAAAAATAGCAAACAAACAACACTAAATAAACAAATTGTAAATTAAATAACATTACATTAAAAAAAACATTTTTTTTCTTCTTTTTTTAAAAAAAAATTCTCATCACCATCTGTTGAACGTTTCCACTCAGGAATTCGTTTTCGTTCCTGTTGGTTCATGTTGTGGTTTGTGAGTTTCTGACTTTTTATTCACTCCTCATTTCGGCGCTCAAGTTTCTGCCGTTCGTTTCTAACAAACCAGAATTGTAAAATTCTCCTGAGAGATCGTGTGGAGAGATTCAATTCACAGTAATCCATCAAGTTGACAAAGGTCAACAGGGGTCAACGCGTCTTTAACCTGGAGGGACGTCTTTCTGAGATTATTTTTAACACTTTTGAGGCTTCTTTAAGCGTGAGGGGAACTCAGCGAGTGCTGAAAACAATCTCTAAAAACACGTCCCTCCAGGTTGTCTGTTAAAGACATGTCGACCTCTCTCGGCTTTTGCCGAAGCCAAAGTCTTCCTCCTCCTCAGCTTCTATTTTCCATCATGCTCCATTCTGCGGCCGTCCGCTCCCCCGGGGGGGTCGCGGTTCTGTCAGCTCCGCTCACATTGTGTGCTGTAATACTTTAGCAGCAATATGGCCGCCACCGAGTCTCCCCACCACTTCATGCCCAGGAATGATAATGAGTAGCTTCGGGACGCCTTGTTTTGGACTGTGGATGTGTAATTTGGGGGGGAAAGTGAGACAAAGACAGACAGAGAGTGAAGGACGGAGAGAGGTGAGGTGTCGTTAATGATGGGACACATGAACACGGGGGCAAAGTCGTTACTGGAGACATTAATGGAAGGTGATGCTGGAAGGACGAGAGCGATGGAGACAATGAGTGTCCAGAATAAATGGACAGTGTACAAACAAGACGGAGAGAAAGAGACACAGTGGACAAATGACAGAGAGAGAGGGAGGATGATGTCAGTGTCTCCTTGTCAAAGCAGCTGTATCCTGACATCCAGGTCACTTTCTGCCCGCCTCTCCTCCATCACACACACACACACAGACTAAGTGTGTGTGTGTGTGTGTGTGTGTGTGTGTGTGTGTGTGTGTGTGTGTGTGTGTGTGTGTGTGTGTGTGTGTGTGTGTGTGTGTGTGTTGAATCCTAATGATGCTCTCTGACAGACTGACGGCTGGTGGAGCTCAGCACAGAAAACCATTGGGCACCTAAAACCACCAACAGCAGCCGGCCTCGATTCCTGTGTTGAACTATTCATTTATTCGTTCATTAATTCATCCTAAAAAGCTACTATTGTTTTCAGAACTTCGATTAGTTCGTGAAATAATTTGCAACACAAATTCTCCCTCACTGAAGGGCTTTTTTCAGCTCCGCTCTGAGAAAATGAGCAGACCGTCCCGATCTGCTCTGAACTCGGATCTTAACGTCCCGCTGCGGTGAACTGCGTTTGCAAAATCAGCTTTTTCATTTACAGCCATCAAACGCTGGAATATGCTTACAGCTGAGCTGAAAACAGCCGCAGACCAGCAGACTTTCTCCCATGGTTAAAAAGACGGATATTTATACAATATACTATTACTATACTACTATACTATACTACACTAATTTCACCTTTTAAGAATTTATGAATGATCATTTTTTAGTTGTAGCCAGCTTGGATGGACGTGTTGGTATGTTGACGTGTGTTTGTTTTGTCTGTCACGTTTTTAGTGTGTGTAATAATTGTTTTTAGTGTTACGTATTTGTTGTGTTTGTAGCCGCCCAGAGACTGCAGATATAAAGTAGCTAATAGCTAAATATAACATGAATCATCTCTTCTCTTTTTGAGATGAATGTTTTTATGCACGGTCCCTTACTTAATAAAGACGGGGAGACTTCATAAAAACGCTTGTCCTCTTAAGTGTTGCGGATGATTGGAACTAGTCGACATCAAATTTGACATTAGGTGCTGAACACTGACCCTATCATAATACAAGGAGTTATTATCTTATATGCAAATGCAGCGTTTTCAAGGGGCTAAAGATCCTTGATAACGTGCAAAACTTTGCACAAGAATCAGACCTGATGCTAAACATTCAGTAGCTGATTGGAAAAAGTGGACATAAAATTTGACGTTAATCAGCTGTTGAAGTCATTCATTAAATGCCAAATAGTATGTGTTTCCAGCTTTTAAAAAACGAGAATTTACTGCTTTAAAAAAAAATCATTAGGGTCTGAACACTGACACTATCATAATGCAAGGAATAATTTTTAATGCAAAAAGAAGAGCATGATGCTAAAGATGCTTGATAATTCGTGAAACTTTGCACAAGAATCAGAACTGGGGAAAGATGTGATATTTTCTGGTTGTTTTGTTCGGGTGTGACAAAATAGCATGATAGTGCCCCCACAAAAAAAAAATCAAAGTAGCCCTCCGTCATTTACCCAGATATATAAAGTTTGATAGGCACAGGTAACATCCCAAGACTTAAAAAAGCCTTTTGGAGTCATACCCTAAACCTAACAGGAAATCGAAATTAAACTGCTCTTTGTGAATTAATCAAATTTTGGCAAGACAGCTTTAATGATAACCGACCTTAATGGTAAAAATGAATGTGTTATCAGGATAGTAAAGCCCTCTGAAATAAATAAAAGACAGAAGATGTCCTTCTATTTATCTGTTGCTTTTCTGCAAAGAACTTTTAGAAAAGTGCTATTTAAATAAAGTTTATTCTTGTTTTTCATTATGCGTTTCACTTTCAGTGCGCCTGATGTTCTGCTGCGCCGTCTCTGCCCCAAGTGTGCAACAAATAACCCAACAGCATATCGAGCTCCTAATGAACCAGCTCCAAAAATCTATTTGTGGCGGCGGATGTTTTAATTGTGGCGTCCCAACACAAATGAATAAATCTGCGGGAAACCCTGGATTCGGTTTGATTGTAGGGTTTCATCTTTGTTTTCTTGTGACTGCCTGTGTTGCCCTGAACATTTTGTTTTGTCGGTGGAGGTGATTCCTTCTCCTCCCTTCTGTAAACGGCGTGGGGAATCACGTGTAAGAGCGTTCCTGCTCCTCCAGTCCGTCCTCAGCATCTGTAATTATGCCGACTTGTTCCAAAAACGTTCACATGACCGACAATTTGTGGGCGATGGGATGTTCTGTTGACCATAGAGGGCTCTGCGTGTCTGTGTGTGTTAGTGTTGTCCTGCTTCTATTTTCACTGAAATACGGTTTAAATACGTAACTGAGCGACTGGCTGGTTGACTGACCAGGTCGGCTGGACGGCGGCTGATGGTCCGCTGCTGATGAGCGGATTAACAGAAGGACTGGTTTGCCAGCAGTCTGGTCTGTTGGCTTCCTGGCTCACTGGTTGGCGAGCTGCCTGGTTAAATGACTGGCTGCCTGGATGAAGCTGTAACCAACTGGCTGGCTGACTAACTTTGACTCAAAGGATTGGCTGAGAGGCCGTCTGACCGACTGACCCCGTCATCTGAGCGGACAGTCAGAACTCCTGCTGAACCCTCTGAACGGCCTCAGCAGATTAAACAAAAAATGAATAACAGGCAAACTGTTTTTTTGTGGCGGTTGCACGTGGCGACGTCTTCTCATGAAAACCTTTGAGCTGCAGGAAACAGCAGGACTTAAACTTTTGTCACAGTAATGAGCTTAATGCCGACGATACACGAGAGGACTGAAAATCTTTAAAAAGACTGAAGTCTGACTTTTAATCACACTATAAGATTTTGCAGTGAGTGAGGATCTGGCAGAGTCTCTATTTGCAAAATAACAGATTGTTTTTTTAGATGATTTCCCATCCTGCTCCTGGTGGAAAATTTTACCCCAAACTCACTTTAACCCTTTGAGACCTGGATCGTCTTGTGCTCCGTTCAGAAGCCTTCATAAGAATTTAAACCTATGAGATCTGTTCTGCTTTGCTTTGACAACATGGGAAAAGGCAACATGCAACTTGACAATAACTGTTGTGTGCAAATTGCAAGCAATTAGTATATTTAGAAAATTATTTTTAAAGAAACTAAGTAAATTAACTTATTATTTTAAGCATTTTTTTCAGATTATGCCTGTTTTTTTCTTTTTTTTCTTATATTTTTCAGGTATTTTTAATGTAGTTTTTACATGTTTTGCTAATTTTTGGGTCATTTTGGAAGCCAAACCCACCGGTTGGTGAATCAGATTCACAGCGCATGAAACACAGACTCTTGTTTGCAAGTTTCTCCTCCTTATCCACAGAACGAGAGAAGTGAGATTTATTCATGTTTCTGCACCCCCGGGACTCCGCCTCATGTTTACTGTCAACCATGTTTGCTTCCTGTTTGGTTTTAGAGAGAGTGGACCTGTCGGTCGTTGACAGTGTTTTCATCAAGCCAAAATTAAAATCTTAAACATGTTTGATTTTGTCGGAGCTTCAAGCTGAGAAAAAGACTTGAAGACTTCCGGGACTGAGTTTTACAACCACCTTCGATGGAGATCACGTCAGCACGCCACAGCTCGAGTAAAGCTCATGATTTTATTCCGACTTTGGAAAGTTTCTGTTACAATGAAACTGCTTGAAACGTCTGGTTTAAGGTCGACCTAAAGTGACAAAATACTTCCAACCCAACAAGAACATGAAGAGTTTTGTTCCAAAATAACAGCCTACATTAGAAAATCCTCCCTCAATGACTGACGGCATGAAAATTGCTACTTTTTTAAATAATCCTAGATAAGTTCAGTTTTCAGGTGAGGAAACACACTGGTGTTCTGTATCTCAGAGATAGTGAAACTGAGCCGCAGGTGTGTTTTTATAGACGTGTAGAGTTCCTCTTTCATCGTATAAATGCCGAAGTTTGGCTGAATTGCCCTTTGACCTCTGGACAAGACTCAGAAATGTCAGCAGAGTTGCCAGCTGCCTGTCATCTGTCGCTGCTGCAGCTGCGGTGCTCGATAAGAAGCGCCCGTGAGTGTGTGTGTGAGTTTTGGTTTCAACATTTAACACCAATCATTTCCTGTTAAAAAAAAAAGAATAGTACCTGTTTTGACAGCCAGCAGAACGCGGCAGCTACCTGCAGTGATAAATATAACAGTTTGAAAATGTGTTAGCAGCTGTCACGCAGCATCAACTCACCACTGTGAAGAAATATTTATTACAGCATTAAATCAGCAGTTAATGTGCCTCTTACACTTTCTTATATAACTAAACACAGACGTCATTTCTGTGATGTTGCTCCACTCTGTATTCTGTTGTTAACAGTCTTATATAAGTGATTTTAGTCCCGTCGCATGATAGTATTTTCTCGTCAGGACAAACCAGCTTAAACAGTGACTCGTCATCTTCCTCGGCACTGAGCTCTGCTCGTGATTGGTCCAGCGATTTTCCTGCTGAACTGCAGCTTCTTTGTTTCGCTGCTTTCCTTTTCTCTCCTTCAGTTCATGTTTCTGCTGCTGCTGCTTGTTGATAGCGTAGACGGAAGAATAGTTTTCAGCCAAACACCCTTAATAAGACAGAGAGAATACCAGGGACTATGTCATATGCAATAATGTGACGTATTTTACTTTTAAATGATCTAAATTTAATCATATTGCATCCTCAAAGCTTTAAATGGCTTTAATTGATTTTACATAGTGATTGTCATCTCTTTGTAAGTTTGTCTTTTTTTGTAGTTTTCATTTTTGACTCGATGTCTTTGTAAATGAGCGTCGCCCCTCAATGATCTGGAATATAAACAAAGGTTGAATTAATGAAAGAAAAACAATGTGATTGACATCAGCAGCGAGTAACACCTGAACAAAATATCACCGGAAATCAAGATAACCCCAATAACCCCTCTGTTTATTTCTTTTCTTTCTTAATTTGTGTGTGTGTCTGTTTATTTGTTTGTTGTTGGGTTGTTTGTTTTTGTAGCTGCTGTTGCTATTTTCGCTTTTGTTGTTTGTTTGTTCTGTTTTTTTGTTTCTTGCTTTTTGAAAGAGCTTGATGGGTTTCACAAGGTGCGAACTATAAATGTGCTGTCTGATTCTCAGTTATACAAATAACGATAAAACTTGAAAAAAACCCAATATTGTTGCAAAATCAATATCTAGGTATTGGGTAAAAAAAAAAGAACGAAAAATAAGTCTGATTTTCCAGATCACCCGACCTTGGCTCGTTAGCATTTAGCTGCTGTGCTTCTGGACCGTCTCTCGCCAAAAAACAGCAAAGAAGGTGTGAATGATACAGCTGCTGCATCAGATATGAAAACACCAAAGTTTCCCTCAGAGCTTTTCCTCTGTGGACATATGAGTTTCCAGCAGCACTCGTTTTGCTCAGGAGCGCGCTGCAGCCTCCCGCTTATCGACTAGTCGTAATAACAGTGAAAATGTCACGTCGCCTCGGCCCCGGTCGACCTGTGGGATCAGACGCGCGGGCTCGGCTGATGCAAAACACTCGCAAATAAATGTCACAGCGCCTCAGTGATGCCGCAGTGACTGAGAAATAATCACTAGATCTTGTGTGTGTGTGTGTGTGTGTGTGTGTGTGTGTGTGTGTGTGTGTGTGTGTGTGTGTGTGTGTGTGTGGTGTGTGTGTGTGTACTGTAATATCCTGAGTGTGTGAGAGCGAGATGTTCGCCTCTCTTATCATGTCCAGTTCAGGCCGTATCTGCATGTTTGTGTGGAGTGATAATCGTTTATTAGACCGGTTTGGACATCGTGTGTTTTCCTCAGCACGTCTCTCATACCGACTACAACACTTTCATAGAAAAGTTCCAGAGTTTGGTTTTTATTCTTAATTATTTTCAGTGAATATTTTCACTTTTCTTTCCCGTGTTCCTCTGGGACGAGGGCCAAAGCTTTAAACATCAAACACATGAAGTGTGAATCCTTGTTTTTGTCTGTTTGTTTTTTCTAAAACCTGATGGAGGTTATCTAAATATTTGGGAAAATCTGTTTTCTTAAAGGGTCACTGTTCCAGTTTTTACACATTTTCTTCTGAGTCTTGAATAAGTTTATAACACAGTTTACAATTTCCAAAACTCAGACTGAAAGAAAAGTTTGGGCTTTTGATTCAAAGCTTATTAGAGCGAGACAAGTTTGTAAAACCAAAAAAGATCTGTTCTTGTGTTTGTCTTTATTTTTGTTTGATTGGATCAAGGTGTGTATGGTGAATATTGGGGCAGAAATGCGAAATAATCAGGTTGAAAATTAACTCTTAAAAAAATAAATAAAATAAAATTAAGAACGTGAAGTACGTAAGTTTGCTTAATATGTCCGAGGGGCGTTCAGGTGTTGTTTTTCTTCTATTTTATTTTGTTCTTTATCTGAAGTTCCTCTCTAATTCTGCACCACCCTGTCCCTCTCATAAATAAAGAACAGTCCCTTAACCTGCAGAAATGTGATTAATAAACATAGCAGTTTGAAAATGAAGCCACTGCCACCATTTTTCCAGGTGAAGACTCAACAGTAACGGTTGTTTACCTGTCAGAGTGTCTTGGTGCGAGTTTTCCATCCTTCCTCTGCAGCTTAAACAGCCGCACCAGGAGTTATTAGATCGACTCCATTTGTTCATATAAATCCTCCCTCTTTGTCTCGCAGGCACCGAGTCTGTAATAACGCCGCACTGATGGCTCTCTCGCCCTCTGTTTCTCTCTCTAATAGGACGAAGAGGAGGAAATAAAGCTGGAAATCAACATGCTGAAGAAGTACTCCCACCACAGAAACATAGCAACCTACTACGGAGCCTTCATCAAGAAAAGTCCGCCGGGCCACGACGACCAGCTATGGGTGAGTTTATTGCTACTATCAATAATAATTAAATGTCTTGACATCAATTGAAAATCAGTTTTATTTGCCATTTGTAGGTTTCTACAAACAAAGTATCTGTCTTGGTTTGTAACAATAAACAATAAACAAAACCCAACGGATAAAAATTAGAATAATTCACTGTAGAAAGTATGAAAAAATATAAGAAATATGTCAAAATATATAAAGCCCCATTAGAAAAATTAGTGATATTGGGCTCCATGAATAAAATTGCCTAATTTTAAATTTTAAATTTTAAATTTTTTTTTTAATTTAATTTATTTATTGGCACACAAGATTAAATAAAAGCAAGGTATCTGTCTTGATTTATAACAATAAGCACAATGCAAAAACCAAGGGATAGAAATTTGAATAACTCACAATGGAAAATATGAAAAAATATAAGAAATATGTCAAAATATATAAAGACTGCAAGGAAGATTTGTGATATTGGGCTCTATGAATAAAATTGACTATATTTTTAATTATTCATTTTTAAAATAAATGTATTAATTGGCACACAAGATTAAATAAAAACAAGTAGAAAATAACAAACATGACAACTATTGTGCAGGAGCAGTGAAGAAACCTGAAGGGACTTATAGTAAGAACCTCCCCTCTAGAGTTTACAGTCTATTCATATACTAACAGTAATTTTCTCCTTACCATGACTTTATATCAAACAAATAGTTAACATAAATAAATAAACACTTCATCTGTTTTTAAAGTGTATAGTTTTGTGCAGAAATTTGCAACATATTGATTAGGGGATTTACATGTTCATAGCATGAAGTAAAATACAACAAAAAATGTTCCCCCAAGGTAACAGCACCGAAAGCTCCTCATATTAACAGAGAAAGTGGAGTGAGAAAAGTGAAAAAAACAAATCACAGAGAAACTAGACAGTGCGGAGGAAACGCTTAAAAAAACTGAAGCAAAAGTGAGAAACAAGAGGGAGAGAGTTAATGGGAGGGGAGAGGCAGAGGAAAACAAACAGCAGGAGGAGATTTATAGCTGCTGGGTTTGTTGAAGGCAGGATTACCTGATTTTATGACCCTGCAGCTCTGCTGCTCCTGCAGAGGAGAGATCTCCCTCCCACCTCACAACACGGCTCTGCGTTTGTTTCTGCAGCTGCTTCCACGACCTCTTTCACGACTGCTGCGGCTTCACACTGCCTGCTGTGTGTGTGTGTGTGTGTGTGTGTACAACATGTTTTCTTGGGTCAACATGTAAAACACAACACACAACAAGCTTTGTGATGATTACAAAATAATGCTCAATGCAGACGTAAATCAGGAGCGCAGGTTGCGGAGTTCATTAAAGGTCACAAGCAGGGTCGCAACGATACGAAATTTTTTTAATTGTACGATAACTGTCAAAAAATATCATTTTTCCTGGTATTTTAGTTATCAAGGTATACCCATTAGTTACAATGACCCTTTAAGGAATGAAAAAAGGGTTGTTTTGGTTGAACAAACATTATATTTTTACTTAAACCATTTAAAAAATATATATAATATTGTATAAAAAGGCAGTTAGATAAACAAATTTTAATGGTATGATAAGGGGACATTTTTATACCACAGTATACAGTATCACTGTATATTATTGCAACTGTCCTGCTCATATCATAACCACAAAATCTTAATATCATTAGATCATATTTTTTTTACTCTCCTTAAATATTAACTTTTTGTTGGTACAAATTTCTCCACCTGAGAATCAGCAATACTACTCCATAGTTTTACATACTTTTAAACACAGTCATAGTTTTCAAGTTTCAAGTATTTTTAAGTGAAAAAGCTCAAATGAAGTTACGAGTCATTTACATTAACGTCCAATTTAAGTTGTAAGTCTCCAGTTTATTGAGTCTGACTCCGAACCTCTGACACCTAAGGAGGACTGAAACTGACAAAATAAAAAACAAATAATGTGTAAATAAATAAATGAAAATGCCAAAAATGACATATTGATGATATTGATATGAATTATTTAATTTCCCATTTATGTTATAAATGGAAGGAGGGGCAAATAGGGAAAATATTGCATAAATAAATGCATAGATAATTAAATAAATAAATTCATTTAAAAATGAATATTTAATATGGAAAATGGAAAATAAAATGGGAATTAAATAAAGTGGAAAATAATATATAAATAAATAAGGAAATAAATATGATAATAAATGGGAAATTAAATAAATATTGTAATTTTTGGCATTTTCATTTATTTACTGACATTCATTTTTTTATTTTTTATTTTGTCAGTTTCAGTCCTCCATGGACACCAGCTGTTAAAGTTGCTTCATGTAAATCTTATCTTAAATCTGTTGTTTTTAATGTTCATGATTCTTCATATGAAACATTATTTTGGCCCATTACTTCCAGTCCTTACACTGGGTCCAAATCTGGCAGGTGAATTTTTTTCTATGACCTTCTGTTAACAGACACTCACACATCTGACTAAAAGAGGACAAACATGCAGAAAACAAAACACGAGCTAACAGAGGCTAACGGTTGTCTCGTTGTCTTATTTGTTGAAAGTTGTTGTGCTGCAAAATGAATGATGGCGGTTTCTGCGTGTAGCACCTCCTCAGACGGTCTCTGTAACTGTCAGAGTGACGGACTGTGTGTGAATGTCCCCTCAGTTTGTCCTGTTGTCTCCTCCAGCTGGTGATGGAGTTCTGCGGCGCCGGTTCTATCACAGATCTGGTGAAGAACACCAAAGGCAACACGCTGAAGGAGGACTGGATCGCCTACATCTCCCGAGAGATCCTCAGGGTGAGTTCACACAGCATCTGCATGAGAACTTCCTGTTCACGGTCACGTAAACTGACGAGAAACTCAGACGAATATTCTCAGTAAACGCTAAAGTGTCTCTTTCATGTCAGGCCAGGGACGCTCAATCGCTTTGCTTCGGGGCCATTGTTGCAAAATGACAGGAGCCCAGGGGCCAGTCGCAGAAGTCCCAAAAATGTCTTTAGGATTTTAGGACATTTTTAGGATTTTAGCACGTTCAAAAGATTTGAGGACATTTCTGGGATTTTCGGACATTTCATGAATTTTAGGACATTTCTGGGATTTAAGCATATATCTAGTATTTGGCACAAGTGTAAGATTTGAGGACATTTCTAGGATTGAAGCACATTTTTAGGATTTTCTGACATTCTTATGATTTTTGAAAATTTTTGGATTTTAGGTCATTTCTAGTATTTAAGAGGTTTCTATGATTTTAAGGACTTTTTTTTTTAGGATTTTAGGTCATTTCATAGATTTTAGGACATTTAGGGGTTTAGGACATGTCTGTTGGGGGGTGCTGGGGATCCTCCACTTTTGTTTTTTATGAACAAATCCTATTTTGATGCTTTTTTATGCAGTCTGCCCCCTAATGTATACTAAAAGTACAAAAACAATTCCCAGTGAGAATCACTTTATTTTTATTGTGAGTTATAAAATATTTGGGGAGCCACCCAGCAGCCTGTCAGGGGCCAGATTTGGTCCATAGGCCGTAAGCTGAGTATCACGGTTAAGTTTGATGGTTATTTTCTGTCTCTTCTCTGCAGGGATTAGCTCACCTGCACGCTCATCACGTCATCCATCGTGACATCAAGGGTCAGAACGTGCTGCTGACTGAGAACGCTGAAGTCAAACTGGGTAGGTGATGATTTTCATCCTGGTTGCACTGTGGGTCCAAATTGGGCCTGCAGACTGGGAGCGGGGCCTGCACTGAGGCTTGGACGACAGCACTGAAAAAATACTGCAGCACCAGGTCTGAGTCAGCAGCGTGTTGGTGCCAACTTGTTTTGTCATGTCTCACTTGATTGCACAGTTGTTGGCTTGTATAAAAAAGTCTCAGTGATGTAATTCTTTGGGAAAGTGAGACTTAACTTCTGCATTCATTTCATTTAATCTGAAACACTTCACTGACATTAACACGCGTTTTAATTCCTTTATGGTCAGACTCTTTTTTAGACTTTTTTTTAAAAAGTCCGTCTTCCTTTTTTGGTTGCTTTGCAGTTTAGACAGTTATTGCAAATTTTGGAACAGCGGCTTTTTCTGCAGGATAATCCACCATTGAGTCAGACTTTCACTAAAGAGAAATTCACACACATCTGCATTTGTAGAGCAGCCAATAGGAGCGCCCGCTCTCTTATATGACCTCTGATCGGACAAAGTCTCCCATCACAAGCTTGATTTCCTAAAGCCTGAAAACAGAGACGAGGAGATGCAGAAATCTAGCTTCCTCCCAGTCCACTTCAATTAAAATATGCTCAAAGGTTACTTAAAGGTTACATTTTGCCCCAAAATGCTGAAATTAAACTGGCTGCCCCAGCTTTAATGACATACACAACAGCCTATAAATGCTTTATGTTTTACAAATTGACATCACTCATATAAACAAACAAACAACAAAGTTGCAGCCTGTTTGTCCTCACTTGCCTCTCTGTCTGTCAGCGAGCACTTAAAACTGATTGGAGACCGGTGCACCAGCTGGCAGGTGGAAACCACTCAGTCTCCAGTCAAGACATAAATTAAAAGTGGGGTTGTTGCAGTAGACTGTGCGTGCAGGTCAAGTGCTGATTATAGTAAAAACTCAAGTGAATAAATCAGTTGTATTTGTTTGATCCATCCTTTTATTTTTCGCTGCTTATTTGGGTCAATTTTGTGAGGATTTTAGGACATTTCTCGTATTTGAAGACATTTCTAGGACTTAAAACAGTTCTTGAATTTGATGTTTCTAGGATTTTAGCATGTTTTGAAGATTTTAGGACATTTCTTGTATTTCAAGATAATTCTAGGATTTTAGGACATTTGCAGGATTTTAGCACGTTTCTAGGATTTGAGGAAATTTCTAGGATTTTAATGTTTTTTAAAGGGGTGCATCGATATTGATGTGCATCGGTAAATGGATTAAATAAGCAACGATGAGGTAACATCGATCCATATCATCAGGCTGATGATGGCGAGCAGGCAAAAGAGAGACTCTCTTAACTCGGGAATAAATCATCAGTTTGTTTCGGCAGAAGTTCGTTGTCGGTAGACAGAGCACGTGTCATATGTAAAAAAACGCCGTACTCCAGGAACTGTGCGTACAAACCGGACATCTCACGTGGCTAACGTGTTGCTGACGTCACATTAGCTGTTTTACTTGTTTTAATTCTTTCTCAGTTTTCGCAGCTGGAAATTTAAAGAATTAGAGCAAAATTTATGATCCTCACGTTGAGCATCGTCGGCATGTTCCTTAACTTACTCAACATTTTAAATTCAGATATTTTACAGAAATGACTGTTAATGAAAATCGTTTGAACCAATAATAATTGATGGTAACTTTGTGTGTTTCCCAGTGGATTTTGGTGTGAGTGCTCAGCTGGACCGGACGGTAGGTCGAAGGAACACCTTCATCGGGACGCCATATTGGATGGCTCCCGAGGTCATCGCCTGTGATGAAAACCCAGATGCTACCTACGACTACAGGGTGAGGAGCTGGATCTGCTGTTTGACAGATAATAAAGGACTGTGTAAAGAGATTATAAAAGTGAAACTTAAAAAAAATGATGCCCAGGGGAAAAAAGGTAAAAAGTAAATTTAACAACAATTTAACAACAATTTATTGATCGAAGTGAAGTGTGAGAATCACTGCTCTCATGGTAGGAACAGACATTAATGAAAAGAGAAACATGCAGGAAAACAGATTTGACTGATGTTATCTTCTGTCCCTCAGAGCGACCTGTGGTCCTGTGGAATCACGGCCATAGAGATGGCTGAGGGAGCGCCACGTAAGTAATGTTTGGCATATTTGAGAATTTAAAACGTTTAAATAGTAATAAAAAAAATTTAAAAAGTACGAGTGTTTCACTTAAAACAGGAGTTGTTTTACATCGTCTGCAAAAAAAGATTGTAGAGATTTGTGGATTGCAGATTGTGGAAAGTAAAAGATTGATGGGAATTTTTTTATTTTTGTAACACTTTCATGCAAACATGTCTGTTTAAAGTGATGACACTTTAATTTCACTCTGACATATCAGATTTTAACTTCAACATTTCAGCTTCACCAGAAAAAACTCAACTTTATTTTAACATTCACAATCAAACAAACAAGCATGAAAACACAAGAAGTTCAGTCTAACATGTATTATTATTTTTATTTTTTGTTTCCTGCAGCTCTGTGTGACATGCATCCAATGAGAGCCCTCTTCCTCATCCCCAGAAACCCTCCTCCTCGACTCAAGTCCAAAAAATGGTGGGCTTCAGTTATTATTCTTCATCTTTCCTGTCAAAAACATCTTCTTTTAACTGAATAATGTAACTCAACTCTACAAACATCTCGTTTGACTGTAACCCGACAGGTCGAAGAAGTTCTTCAGCTTCATCGAGGGCTGCCTGGTGAAGAACTACACGCAGCGTCCTCCCACCGAGCAGCTGCTCAAACACCCGTTCATCCGGGACCAGCCCAACGAGAGGCAGGTCCGCATCCAGCTCAAAGACCACATCGACCGGACCAAGAAGAAGAGGGGCGAGAAGGGTGAATAAATACATGTCCATACAGTTACAGTCCAGAAACATGTCCTATTTTATTGTTTTATTGGAACTTGGAGAAGAAATTTTGATTTATAATAAAACAGTAATGCACATGCATATGGTGTGTTTATCCAAAGGAAGTGAATCAACTGAATTTCTTTTAAATAAAAAAAAAATGTAAAGAAGACAATAAGCAACTTAGGAAAAAATGGCCCAAAAATTGGCAAGAAAAATGTTTAATTTTGTTTTTAAAAATGCTAAAAATTTGTAAAAACTATCTAAATGAATAAATAAAAGGACAAAAAGTAAAAAATAACCTGAATTCTTTTTTAGAAATTTTAATAATTCTGTTACATGAATTTATTATATATAATTACATAAAAAATATGTAATTAGGATAACTGTAACTGTAGTTTTATGGTCATTTTCCCCCGGCTTATTGAAAATAATTTTCTTCTAATTTCTTGCAATTTTCGGAATATTTTGTGCCAAGCTGGTCAATGTCTTTTCCCCTAATTTTTAGAAAAAAAAAATCAAACCAATTTGCTCAAGCTCCAAAAGTTTTCAAACTAGTGGAAGGCATCTTAACACAACACAAGAAAACTGATGTCTATTTTGGGTTTCAAAGGGTTAAGCTACACAATATCAGTTTAACACTATAATCACTGAACTGTTATTTTTCGTCCTCAGATGAGACGGAGTATGAATACAGTGGCAGTGAAGAAGAGGAGGAAGAGTCGTCTGAGCAAGAAGGAGAGCCAAGGTAAGAATACATTATGATAATGCACATGATACAGTATAAAGGTGGATGATATATCGATTTCACTCAGTGTATCGCAGCTTGTTCCTCGTGAAGATGTCTAAAATTATAATATTGTGAACATTAAATATAATATTTCGGATTTTGTTTTCCACAAGCATGAGACTCACAAACATTATTTCATTATAGCAGTGCTTCTTGGAACTTTTTTATAAAGATACTTTATTTCGCTTTATTTGAACAGTACTTTATTTCACTTAATCAAAACATTGCCTTATTTAATTGTAAAAGTATCATATTTTAATTTATTATAACAGTATTTTATTTAACTTTATTCGAACAGTTCTTAATTTCACTTAATCATAACAGTACTTTATTTATTTTAATGTAAGAGTACCATATTTAAATTTATTATAACAGTATTTTATTTAACTTTATACGAACAGTTCTTAATTTCACTTAATCATAACAGTACTTTATTTATTTTAATGTAAGAGTACCATATTTAAATTTATTATAACAGTATTTTATTTAACTTTATACGAATAGCACTTAATTTCACTGTATGATAATAGTTTTTTTAGTTGTTTAGTATTTGAGAAGTCTGCATTAGTTCAGCAGAGATTTCAAAATATCGAGATATGTGTTGTACATCACGATATCGCCTAAAAATATTGCCATATTATTTATAGGCTGTAGCACCCAGCTCACTTCATACAAAATTACAGGCTGAAGCACAAAACAAATTCAGAAATAAAAGTTTAGATCATAAAAAAATCAGCAGAAAACATTTTTGTGTTTTTTCCTTTTGTCGTTGCGTGTGATTAGAGGTGTGTAGCTTTGGCAGACGGAGCTCAACAGCAGCTTTCCAGTGATATGTAACTGTTATTTTCCAATTTCACAGAATGTTAGTGATTCATCTTAATCGCTGTATCTTGATGTCGGGAAGTCAAACTGTATTTGTTTGCATCTTAAGGTCATTGATGTTATGTAATTTGCAGAACAAGCTAACTTTTCTCTTTACATCCTCTGTGTAGCTCTATAGTCAACGTGCCAGGCGAGTCGACTCTGCGTCGCGACTTCATCCGGCTGCAGCAGGAGAACAAGGAGCGCTCGGAGGCGCTGCGTCGCCAGCAGCTCCTCCAGGAGCAACAGCTCCGTGAGCAGGAGGAGTACAAGCGCCAGCTACTGGCCGAGAGGCAGAAACGTATCGAGCAGCAGAAGGAGCAGAGGAGACGGCTGGAGGAGGTGAGCCCACAGAAATAACTCATTACATCTGAATAAATCCAAATAATAGTATCAACTAATGAGAGGAAAGTTGGAGTCAGAAAACAAACCACAAATATTTTCTTTGTTTGGAAAGAAATAGATTTGAAGACATTAAAATGATCAACTAGCAGTTGCTTGTTTAACTGGAAACCACAATATCTAAACTGTATATATTATTAATCAAACATCACAGCGTCTCTCAGGAGTTACACTGAAAGTTAGACTAAAAATACTCCAGTTTGAGAGAACGTGAGTTATTTATGAAGCCTCCTACACGCAAACGGAGAGATTCTCCTTCGAGAGTTAATGACGCCATGTTGCATATTGAGACGCTTCCAATGAATTTCAACATGTTGTGTTGTTTTCTTGGTCGTTACATTGTGCAGAGATTTGTAGCACTGACTGGCTGATGTGGGTGCTTTGATGGGGGAAATATGAAATATATTGCAGAAGATAATGTGTGTTATGCACAAAAAATTGAGCGACATCATAAAAAACTGCAAGAAAATAGTAAAAAGTTACAAGAAAATTATCTGACAGTAAACAAAAAAACAGAAAAGTAAAAAACAAAAAAATGAAGCAAAAATGACCTGAAAAAAATGCTGAACATTAAAAATGTAAAGATTGTATTTAATATATTTTTAGTCATACTTATTATTGATATTGATTTCGGGACTGCAGATTTTTTAAAATTATTTTGTAATAATCCTCCCCTTTTTAAAACAAATTTTCAGATCATTTTTCTGGTCACTTATGACTAATTTCTCACAAGTTGTGGGACGCTCCTTGCCGAGTTGATTATTGCCTTTCTTCCCCATGTTTTCAGAAGGTCATAAAGGGTTAAATAGACACTGAAAGGCATCTTAACTGATGTAGATCCAAGTTTCAAAGGATTTAAGCAAAGAAAAAATGCACAGTGAGAGAAAAGAGAGCAGGGGACACAAAGAGATGATTATAAATGTGGACTGAAGTAAACTCTCTGCACAGAAAGGAAGAGACCTGCACAGAGTGCTGAGTTTCAGCCTGTAAATTCACCTCAATACTAGAAACGAAAGGTTTATTTCTGCTCCTGTTTTCCCACATCACTCAGGGCTGTGTTTTTGATTCGTGACGGTGCTCGTAGCTGAAGCCACAGTTGAACCGAGCGATCACAGAGAAATACCACTGTACGTGCGCTCTCCTGTAGGGATACATTACTCTTCCTCCCGAATGCTGAGCGCTGGATTCGTACGATGCGTCATGATACTGCAGCCCACAGGGACGTCCTGCAGCTTCCACCTTTTCACTACACGCTGACTGACAGAAATCAGTGTAATTTCTTCATCTGTCTGCTTACAGAGCCTAGTGTTAGATAACGGCCTGTCAGGCTTAAAATATTACTCTAATTATGTCTTAATGCAGGGCTTTGAGTGCTGACATTTTAACCTCGTCCTGTCACTTCAGCTCAGCCACCGACTATTTATTTATCTGTCCTCCTCGCGGACAGGTAAATAAATACCTGAGAATTTACTGGTGTTCATCTAAAAACATCACATGTAGACTCAGTTTGGAAGGTGCACAAAACACAGATCAAAGTTTGCATCATTTGAAAAAACCTAATTCTTATTTAAGCCACATCAGTACAGCCTTGAAAATCCTTGACAGCCTGTGATGAGTCCTCAAACAGATGCCCTTTAATGTACTCTAAATGTTCTTAAATTACTTCTTAAATTACAGCGTGGTGTATGGATAAATCTGGAAGAGAATTAATTTCTTGGGAAAGGTTTTGAGTTTTTGGTTTTTCAGTCTCTTGCTGCCTAAAAGCTAGTAACAAATTCCCTGAAACAGAATCCAATGCCAAGTCTTGAAGATTTTATCAAAAACCTCTAAGGCTCCTTTGTGCTCTTAATAATGTACTATTTCTTGCAAGTTTACCTGATCCACCTCAAATTTGATTTGAACATTCTCAAGACCTTGATGAAGCTTTTTAATAAAAATTGTGAGTTTTCACTGAATGGCGTTGCCGTGGCGTTGCAGCAGTTTTGCACATTTCGCCAAATTATGCAGGAAATTGTTTTAGCTTGGGCTTATATTATCCAATCTGCTAAAAATCTGTCATGCTTGATGAGAGCCCCGGCCTCATGATCTCTCCATGCCAAAATTAAGTTTTAGGGATTAAACCACCTACTGGTAACAGGAAATTACATGTTTTTTAACTTAATGTACACCTTCCATCTGGTTGACCACATCCAGCTCAAATATGGTCAGAAAAACCATCAAACTTTAATTATGCTTTCTTTTGAAAATTGTGAGTCTTCGTTGAACACTGTCACCATGGTGACACATTATTGGCCATGAAACAGGAAGTTGTTTTAATTTTACTGTACATTGTCCAATCCGCCCCAAATTTGGAGTTGAGTTCTCAAGACGTCAACATGCCGGTAATAATAATAATTAAAAACACAAAAACAAACTTGTGCTTTAGTAATCTTGAGCTCGGGGTCAAACGTGAGGAGACAAAAAGTCAAAAGTTGGACACCGTCAGTTGGGACGTAAATCAGTTTCTCTGTTAACTTGTTTTGTGTTAACACCTTCAGCAACAACGGCGTGAGCGCGAGATGAGGAGGCAGCAGGAGCGCGAGCAGCGCCGCCGTGAGCAGGAGGAGAAGAGACGTATTGAGGAGATGGAGCGACGCCGTAAAGAGGAGGAGGAGCGCAGGAGGGCGGAGGAGGAGAAGAGGAGGGCCGACCGAGAACAGGTACGAGGCAGAGTCACAAGTGGACAAAGTTAAATTAAATTATATTATTTACATTTGAATTTGTATGATTTTGAATCAAAAGTGGTGGATTTAGTGGGATTTGTAATGATGTATGACCAAATATTTTCTGGTTTTGTCCCTTGAAGATTTCCTGATGTTTTTTTTCTTCTTTTTTTCTGTAATCACATCCCAACTTTAATGACTTTTTTGTGGTTTTTTTATTCCCCAAAAATTGTCCAAACATCTGGGAGCATTTTTCTTTGCAATTGCTTGTGGAAATTTAAACAAATAAAACCGTAAGTTTGCTTAACGACCTCTTAAATATCAGGAATGACCTGTTCAGGGGACACAATGTCCTTTCCACCACGTTTAGAAAGAAGTTGTTTTGATTGAGGTTGGTGTTTATCAGACTTTGGCTCGTGAAGTGGTTCTAAATTTGATCATTTCTGTGTTAAGCATTGCAGTCATTGATAAACTAGACAACCCTTCTTTTAGTTTGATTGTTTTTAATTAAATAATTTTCAGAAAAAAATAGAATATTATGGGAATTAGTTGAATTTGTGACTTGCAATTAAAAGATCATAAAATACTGCTTATTGTTGCCACATTTTTGTTTACAACACAATTTAAAGGCCTTTTTCATACTGAAGATGATGCACAGTAAGTATGTAAAAGTCATTATTTTCTGACGTTGAACTAATGGTGGTTGCGGCTGTGTTTGATTGACAGGAGTACATCCGTCGTCAGCTGGAGGAGGAGCAGAGGCACCTGGAGATCCTGCAGCAGCAGCTGCTCCATGAACAGGCCATGCTGCTGGTGAGTGTCTGACTGTCAAAGCTGGCTTAATTGTTTTTAAGTATTGGTTCATATTCTCCCTCCTGCCCTCATATTACCTCTGGTTATCTCTCTGTCTTTTCCCATTGCCTCTTTAACTCTACATTATTTCCTTCGTGGTTTTTCATTAGTTTCTATGTGTCCCAAGTGTTAATTTTCTCCACAGCTCCACAGTTACATTTTTTAATGAAGGCACTTATTAATCCTCCGTTACACAAACTTTCCTGATCGAGTTTTCCTTCCGATTTAAAGTGAATCAAGACTAGCTTATGAGTTCTGTCGATCCTCTGGGAGCCGTTATAAGTTGAAGTTGAAACATAAAAACTTTTCTCAGGTTTGTGCCGGGGAAGTCGGGATGTTTACGGGCCCTCAGTTATGGTGATGTCGTCACCAGGAAACGAGTCGTCCAACTGGAACAGAGGGTTTCCCCTGTTTTTATTCCAGATGTTCTTACGCAGGTTATTTTGAGGGGTTTGTATGACTTTATGTTTTTTTATTTTTAAAGTATTCAGCTCCTCGGGGAGGTCACAGAGGATACGCAGATAATAAAAGGATATGACCACTCATATCCTCCCTTCCAGGCTTCACACATCACTTTATCACTGGCTGCAGTCCGCGGTTTCTACAGTCACCACTGACACACTTTAGTATGAAAAATGAGTTTCCTTTACATCATGTTTGGCTTTAACACTTGGATCCTGTTTTGAATGACTCAAACACTTTCTTTGGGCGGATTTCATTTAACAGCCTCTGGCTATTTTTGAAGCAGCCTCTGGCAATCGATCCGAAACTCATAAAAATCATCACTGCTTTAATAGTTAAGTGGTTTAATAACTTTTGACCAGAGTTACCGGCTCTAACAGATGTGCAGTTGGACACTTTGGATATTTGCCCCACAAATCAATTTTTTGAGTTTGTTTCAGAGGATTATGAGGGGGGTGAGGCTGATACTTGGCATTTTAAAAAAGCAAGACACTCCCAAAAGTTGTTAATATTTGGTTTGACCCTCGCCTTGAATTAGAAGAAAACTGCAATACAGTCTCCTCCCATTTCCGAACCCCTGTTTCAAGCTCAGTTTGTTGGCAAATCCTCGGCGTCTTCACGTCTTTATGATCTATAGCTCCACTACAAAATCATGTTTTTGACTGTTTTGATGTAACTGTTCTATCTTTTTACTGTAAATCTTGCAAGAAAAGGTTAAAATTAATTAGATATCTAAAACACCCTGGCTTAAGTGAAAAAAAGATTTACAACCCTACTCCTTCTCTAAAGCCATCTTTCCCTCTGAAATGTTTTACACAGTCCCCAGGCTGTAGTTTGCGTAACATCTCACAGTGAGGCTTATGATTGTGTGCTTACCCAACACAGTCCCCAGAATAAATGTTGGCATTGTAAGGATCTGTAAACCATGGTTATGTTACGTTTAAACATTATGTCTAACATCACAATGGTTAGGTTTGGTTATGGCTCCCCAAAGGACATAGTTTTTCCTAAAATACATGTTGTTTCTGAATCCTGGCTAGAAATGCAGCAATGTGTCTGTAAAAATAAAAAAAATAAAAAACAAAATGGTAAAAAGCACAACTACATTTCTTGCCATAACACTTTGAAACACTTTGATGGTGCGCTAAAAAAAAACCTCTAAAAACCTCCCATGTTACGATGCAAAAAACTGCTGGAAACACAGTGATGACTCAGTAAAACCAACCATTGTTGCTGGTCTCAAACAGTGGTCTGCAGCTTGGCAGGCATCTTGCCAAAGTGTCACGCTTTCCACCGTCCCTTCCACCTCCAGATGACAAAGTCAGCTCACACACTACCTCACTTTAAAAACACTGATATGATACACATGACATGTACAAATGTAACTTGTGGTTTTCAGAAAATGTACGATGCCACCGTTTTCTTCTGGTGACTAAACTGGCTGACCACATCAGAGGTTTGGAAAACGACTGATACTTTGCAGAAACATATTTACGTAAAACTTTCCAAATTTGTTTCTCCCACTAAGATCAGGTGGATTTGAGACTCTAAATTGCAGGTGTGGTTGTTTGAGGATCCCAGAAGGAATCAAAGTTGCTGAGGTGTCATCAACCCTAACATATAAAATATTGACAAAACTCAGTGTTGTGGCAACGGGACAACTGTACCCAGCGTCTTTCTGTCAGAGGTTTGGTTGAACTTGCCCCTCCCTGTACTCAGGAGTATAAGTGGCGGGAGCTCGAGGAGCAGCGCCAAGCCCAGAAGCTCCAGAGGCAGCTGCAGCAGGAGCAGGCCTACCTGCTGTCTCTCCAGCAGAACCAGAACCTGGACGGTAGCAAAACAGCCCAGCAGCAGAGCACCAAACCCTCTAAGAGCCTCGAACCGGACCGAACAAAGCTCCCGCAGAGCTCTGAGCCGGACCCAACAAAACAACAGCAGAGCGCTGACTCTGAAAAGACAAGTCAGAGTCACAGTCTGGAGAAAACTACAGAACCCAAGCTTCCTGTCGCTGACCTGCGAGGCCCCGCCCCTGACTCTGAGCCAATCAGAGAGGTGAACCCTCCCAGCTCGTTAATGTCCTGACCTCTGACCTGTAGACTGCTTCCTTTGCTTGTGTGTACTCACCCACCGTGATGTCTTCATGGTGATGGCTCGCTGCTGGTTTGGGAGGTGTGGATGCTTTCTAAACGAGCTGAGTGACTAGAATTTATTAATGTATCTCTCTAATCTTGTACATTTAATAATTAAACAGGTCTTTGGTGCAGATCTATTCCAGTGATATTAGACTAACAGCAGGGGGTACACTATGAACCAGTCCAACAGAGCCAGGCTCTCTTTGCCTGAGCTGGCTCGACAAACCCAAAAGCCTCAGTCAGAGCTAACAGGTACCACAGAAGTAGTTATCAGCTGTCTGTTAACGCAGGCTTCCTGCTTCAGGCTCTGAGCGTGTTCACAGAAAACAAATCGATTAAACATGATCGATCACGTGCTGCTTACTTTTGCCTTTGAAGAATATTTAAATGTTTTAAAGCACAAAGCAACACTGTTGCTTCAGTTAAGAATAGCTGACAGAAAATAACGTATAGTGAATGCACAATATTATAGGCCATTATATCACTTTATTTTTAACATGACAGCTGCTCATTTTGCAGCCCTTAAACTTTAGACTTGATGCAGTGGATTTAAACATTATAGCTAATTAAGAGCTATATTTAGGTCTGAAACTGTCTTGTAATGTAGGAGACATATAAACTTTAGTTTTTGTATAAATCAAAGTAAAATATCTGTGATAAATACCAACAGACTGATCTATCAGCTGTAATATAATGGACTTCGGCAAATCAGAACTAAGCATATAAACAAAATAACTGGGTGCATGGTATGATTTTTTTTTGAAAGATTTTATTTTGGCATTTTAGCTTTTATTAGATAGGAGAGATCAATAGTGTGAGGGGGGAGAAAGACAAAGAGGACAACATCTTGCAGTGAGTGGGAGTTGAACCCAAGGCTGTTGAGGCAAAGACACTTCATGGGGCAGCTGCTCTATCCACTCAGCCACCAGCAGTCCCTGTATGTTGTGATTTAAAGGAATTATATCACATTTAATGTGAAATCAGCATCATCATTGTCATTGTGGGCAAACTGACCAGAAAACACCACAGACACATTCAGTAGTTCAGTGAGAGCCGCAGCAGCTCAGATTTTCTGCATCACTGATAAACTTTAGGTTCCTGTGTAAAACAAACAAACAAAAAAAAAACTACAAACCTTGCGATGCATATAGTGCTACTGTAAATGCACGTCCTTCTTAGGTGGCATTTATGTCACATTAAGGCTCAAATAGTTGTATAAAGTGTATTATAACGTTTTGTCTCAGCTGACAGTCTGTATGGCTCATATGCTGACACTGATTATAGAGTGATGCTTTTCAGCTCATTTTAAGCTAAAACTCAGAACTTAACCTGCTCCTGACCAGTTTAAGTTTACCACAAAAGTTACCATGGTGATCTAACCAAGAGAGCCACCTTTGTAGGAAACCCTGAATCAAAATAACTCGCTAAGGCACTGATCGTGCTTCGTAGTACCTTGATACAACCATCTGCTACAATAAAGTTTATGTTGAGTCAATTTACTTGTTGAGAATTTTTCAACTCCATTTTCCGAGTCCTTCATTTATCTCCTCCTGCAACGACCGCTCGTCCTTACAGGGAATCTTTTAAAAAACACCGTCTGACATCATTTGAGAGTTTGCTGTGACCTGAACAGCTCCTCCTTCTCCTCTTTTTTTAGCTTCTCCTCTAATTAGCCCTACTGTTGTCTGTGCCACAATATTAATGAAGTTACTGTAATAATGAACCACCTCATTAGTCCTCAGTGTGCCTCTCTTTCTCTCTCGTTTTGGCGTCCTGCTGTTGTCATTCACCACCTGGTGTGGAGGAAAATGAGAGAGGCACAAACCAAAAGCACCTGATCAAAAAAAAAGCTTTTTACTTTTAGTCACTGTTTTATTTTTTTGTGCAGGAATGGGTGCAGTTTTTATTTCGTAGGGCAACACTACAATTGATGGAAAATTTGGACTCTGTAAGGTGATGCACAGGACAAAAATTTATATGTGAACAGCAGAAGTTTGTCAGTTGGTCAGACACAACATTCACTTGAGGCTTTTCCTCCGTAGAGCTTAGTTTAGTTTAGTTTAGTTTAGTTTATTTTAGTTTAGTTTAGTTTAGAGTTTATTTGAAACAATGGTTCAATCCTGCCTGGATCTTGGTCAGGTGAAAAGTTTGAACTTGTCTCAATTGATTAAAACATTTTATCAAGATTTTATAGAATAAAAAAATCATCTTTATCTCAAAATACTTAACATTAAAATCCATAATCAGTCTACATCACCTACTTTCAAAGTTGTATTAAATTTAGGTTAAGGGAGAACAGATTAATCTCCAATCTTTCTACACTGTTATTCTTAGTTGACATGCTGTAGGATGACTTTTAAAAGTGCAATTCTTAAAACAAAACTAGATGCATTGATATTTTTATCTGTAGAGTAGCACAGCAAATGCCCCGTATAAGTAACGGTAGTTTTTTAATTAAATTTGGTTTATCATGTTTTGCAGAGCAAATTAGGTCTCACCTCCAATAAACTTTGACATTTTGGACTAAAAAACGCTCACGAACAAAAAACATTTTTTCTTCTCTTGAATTTGTGACCTGCACCTCAGTGTGTGTCCTAACCTTTCTGCTCTCACTGTGAATGTTTTTTTCTCCATGTGAAAAATGCATGACACTCTCTTCTGGTTGTGGTGCCGTTGTCCTACTAGCAGGGATGTGGGAATATTGTGGCAACAATAACACTGCTGCCCTTGAGGAAGTGCTTTGTTGTTCCTGCTGGCGTGCCTGTACCAGCACATGACTTTCTGATGTGCTTGTAGTACGAAACGTCTCTGCTCTGCGGCGGGAAACTAACAAACCGTAGCACCTAATGGCTTCTGTCCACTTACTCTCCTCTTTATGTCCTCACACACTGTACTGTTAAACCACCGCTAATGCTGCTGCCCTTTGTTTATGTGTGTGTTATCCGCAGGCTGATGAGCGATACCGGAAGAACATCCAAGGTTCTCCTCAGGCAGCTCAGACCAAACCACAGCAGCCTCCGGTGCCACCGCGCTCCGAGTCCTCCTACCCCAACGGGAACTCGGCATCTGAGGCGCCCGCCATGCACCGGCCTGTGGAGCCGCAGGTAAGCATCAAGTCTTTAAACTCCTCCGCTATCCTCTTCAACTGTTGCTTTTTACTTTCACAGCTCGTGTACACAGGCAGCATTTTGAGTTGGTGTCAAGAAGATGATTTGCCACTAGTTACAGTCAGCTGGTGCTTTTTCTCTCGCAGGATTTAGCTGAATTGTAGCTCACAGATTGAGGCACCAAAAGGCACCCTTCCCCAGTCCTCTTGGATTATTCCTATTTTTTTACAGTCACAGCTCCTGTGCACAGGACACACTTTAAATTGATGTCAAGTGGGTTGTTTGCCACAAGTTACAATCAGCTGGTGTTTTTTTTTTCTCTTGTAGTGTTTATCCATGTCTTAACTTAACAATTGAGGCAATGAGATGTCCTTAAACCCCTCCTCTGTCCTATAATTTATTTTCTCTTTTCTTTGAAAGTGCTTGTACAAAAGCAGAATTTTGAGTTGGTGTCAAGTGGATGATTTGCCACTAGTTACAGTCAGCTGGTGCTTTTTCTCTCGCAGGATTAAGCTGGGTTCTAGCTGACAGATTGAGACATTAAAATGTCTTCAAACCCCTCCCCCCTTCTTTTAAATTATCCCTATTTCTGTACTTTCACAGTTCTTGTACACAGGCAGCATTTTAAGTTGGTGTCAAGTTGGTCGTTTGCCACTAGTTACAGTCATCTGGTGTTTTTCTCTCGCAGGATTTGGTGAAGTTGTAATTTGCAGATTTAGACACTAAGATGTCTTTAAACCTCTCTCATCAACTTTAATTATAACCTTCTTCAACTCTTGTACACAGGCAGCATTTTGAGTTGGTGTCAAATGCATTGTTTGCCACTAATTACAGTCAGCGGGTGCTTTGTCTCTAATGGGATTTAGTGGAGTTGTAGCTGACAGACTAACACTAAGATGTCCTTAAACTCTTCTCTCAACCGATTTATTCCTTCTTGACTTTCATAGCTCGTGTACACAATCAGCATTTTAAGTTGGCATCAAGAGAGTTGTTTGCCACTGGTTACATACAACTTGGTGCTTTCTGTGTCATAGGATTAAGCTCAGTTGTACAGTAGGTTACAGATTGAGACATTAAAATGTCTTCATACCCCCTCCTAGTCCTGTTGAATCATTCCTTCTTTACTTCTTCAGCTCATGTACACAGGCAGCATTTTGAGTTGGTGTAAAGTGGTCATTTGCCACTAGTTACAGTCAACAGGTGCTGTTTCTCTCACAGTGTTTAGATAAATTATGGTTTATGGATTAAGTTACTAATATGTCATCAAATCAATCCCTTGTCCTCTTAAAATCTTTCTTTTTTACCCTCACAACTCTTAAACACAGGCAGCATTTTGAGTTGATGTTAAGTGGGTCATTTGCCACTAGTCATAGTCAGCGAGTGCTTTTTCTCTACAGCATTAAGTTGAATTGGTTACTATGGTTGCAACTTACTTGTAACACACATGCCACCTCAAAAATGACCATCAATGGTCATTTCCCAGCAGCGCTTAAGTCCTGTTAAATGCTGCTGCTGACTGGAAAGGCCATAATGTCCCGAGCAAGTACATGGAGCTTCGGGTAACATTTAGTGATATTTTGTTTGACGTCTTTCATTGCTGCCGAGGTAACATTAACTTGTGTGAAAATATATCACCTGAAATAAGCTGTGTTGTATTGTTGTCATGTAAAAAACAAACTCCAGCACTGAACAGGAAGCGGCCCAACACAGAAAGTAGATCCTTTATAGGCCGATCCCAACCAGAACATCTTTAGTAAATATTTATATCAAGGAACCCGTTTCCAAGGTTGCATTTTGGCCAATGTGTTCTCACCCTTCAACTGGACTGATTACCTGTCGCTCAGACATGAACGGGCCAAATTTGATTTTATTTAAAGGATGCTGTTCTCCTCACACTGCCAGAGTGGAGGCTCATTTCCACTTTCAGGACTGGCCTCGCTAACGGTGAATGGATTTATGATGCTGTCATTTACCTGGCAGCACTTAGTGCAGGGTGTTTTCGGTGTGTGTATCACCAAAATACCAGTTTATTTGGGAGCCCCCTTTTGTAGCTTCACCTTCATGTGGCAGTACGTCCCGTCTCCACTGACTCTGGATGCTGCCTGTGTATCTAATAAATTTTCTTATAATCTCTCATTAAGGTTTTCTTTTCCAGGTGATTTAAAAAAATGCTTGAGTATGAAAGTATTTTTTCTACAAGAGATGTGCTGTTTTCTGTGATTTCTGTCTTAAGCTCTTTCAGGTTGTTTCAGCTGGATAATGGATCCAAATGTCTGCTGTTGTTGAACTTTTCCAAACTCTTTTCAACTTCAGGGTTGTCATCAATTCTATTTCAATTCACTCATTTTATTGTTTAACTTATGAAACTGCATTAAATCTGCGGGATAATGACAGAATTCAGACAGAAGAGGCTTTTAAGACAACACAAAGCAAGTGGTTGCTTTTGAAAGTTTATTTTTTATCATCTGAAAGAAATCTCAACTTTTGGAGGAACGAAAATGAAATGATCGCAACCCTGATTATATACTCTTCTCCAGTGATTAACTCTTTGATTGACAGGATGTCCTCCCACACATCAAAGCAAACAAAAGCACTTTCACCAAATGTGTAATTAATTCAGAGCCACTGTTTTCTCCCCAAATGTGTGAACATGAGAGTGTTTGTTTGGTGGTATGTTTGGGGGGTTTGTACATCTCTGCTGCACATACTGTACCTCCCCTTTGTGTGCTGGTGATTAAAAACATCCATAATTCATGGGCGCCCAGATTTGCAGCAGGGTGACTCAGACAGAGTTAGTCATCTTCCCAACGAAGGATTCAACCCACTAAGCATGAATAATCACAGTTCATTGAAGTCAATCTGTTTTGAATATGTCACACAGATTAAATTAAACAAAAACGATGCTGTAACTTTGTAAAATGGGGCGATGATGCAACTCACTGGCGCGTTATTAAGCATTTGCCATAATGTTAAAAGTGGATTAATCCGTTTTCTGTCATTAGCTGCGAGTCGTCAGGCTCAGCTGTGGTTGTTGTGTTTTAACGCTGTCGCGCGCACAGACTTGACTGTGTATTGGATCAAAGTCGGATGGGTTCAGTTAGAGGTCTTCTGATTAGAGCTAATTGAATGAAATTGAAATATGCAGTCTGAACTGCTTTGATTTCAAAGTGGTAAGAAGCTGCAGTCATGGAGAATTCTTCCTCAAAAGTGGATGTGAAACCTTATCTTATGACATCATACGTGCATTTAAATATAGCAAATGTCTAATTTCCAAATAGGTTTTAAACTGGTCTGATACCTAAGTTTATGAGGTCTGAGAACTACTTCATCATCCTGGTTTAAGGTGGAGTCTGTGATTCTGGAGAGAGGTAGTTGATATTTGAACTCAGCACCCAAACACCCTTCCTGTAGTACTCTCCTTCAGAAGCTCAGTTTTACCTTCCCTCGTACTCCTAGCCACTTGTATTTTTCAGATATGCTTCTTGCTTGACTGCTGTAGGTAGGTAAGGTCAATGTCAAAAGCTTTACACTATTCTCTACTCTCTATCAATTTGAATGTATTAAAAAGTGGAAAATAAGGGGCGACCTTTACCACAGGTAGAGCTTGAGCCCCATGTAGGCTGACTGCTTTGCATTAGCTTGTGTTTGTTTTAGTAACAATAATAAAACATTTAAAAGTCGAAAAGTCATGGTAAAGCATGCCAGTAAAAATGTCATAGAAAGACATAGAATACAAGGTCATTAAACATTTCTGTAAAAAAGGTAATGTAAAGTGCAATTATAGCATCAATATTATGTGTTAAAAAATCTTAATATATCTTGTAAAAATATTTATGATAGAGTTTTGGAATGTCATTAAAATATCACAAAGTCATTGCATCATATTTTATTAAACATGAAAGTATTTTAAGTTCAGCACTGCTCATTGCCACAAGTGCAGCAAGTATTTTGCACATAACAGCATAAAAACCAGAGCGATTTTGTTGTATCTAACGATATCTAGCGAAATGCATCACATGCAGGCGGAGAAATGCCCAGTTTTCGACTGCGTAGTCTGTAATAGCAATGTGTTCAAATCAGTGCTATTGCAGAATGTTAATTTATTTATATTTCATACGTACAGAACTGTGTAAAAGTCTGAGACCGCCTTAAACTATACTATATATATAAATGATGTTTTTGGACTTTTTCTCCTACATTGTTTACTACAATGTGCTCAACATGCTATACAATGTTGTTTTCAGCTGTTTTTTGGGCACGTCATATTTTGACATATTTTGCCATACCAAAGTATGGTGTTTTTGGCCATTTTTATTATGTGTAGTTTCTAGCAGTTTTTATCAATTTTTGGGAAATGTCATTTTTGACATTTTTGCCTTGCTTTTTTGGTCATTTTTTTCGACGCATGAAATTTGGGTGTTTTTTTGCAATTTTAGCAACATTCTATGCTATGGCGTGTCTAAATATGCTATTACACGTAGTTTCTAGCAGTTTTGATCAATTTTTAGGAAATGTCATTTTTGACATTTTTGCCATACTATAGCCTTGCTTTTTTGGTCATTTTTTGACATACGAAATTTGGGTGTTTTTTGCAATTTTAGCAACATTCTATGCTATGGCGTGTCTAAATACGCTATTAAATGTAGTTTTAAACAGTTTTTATCAATTTTTTGGAAATGTCATTTTTTTTAACATTTTTGCCATACTATAGCCTTGCTTCTTTGGTCATTTTTTTGACATACGAAAATTGGGTGTTTTTTGCAATTTAAATAACATTCTATGCTATGGCGTGTCTAAATACGCTATTAAATGTAGTTTCTAGCAGTTTTTATCAGTTTTTGGGAAATGTCATTTTTCAACATTTTTGCCATACTATAGCCTTGCTTTTTTCGTCATTTTTTTGACATATGAAATTTGGGTGTTTTTTGCAATTTTAGCAACATTCTATGCTATGGCGTGTCTAAATATGCCATTAAATGTAGTTTCTAGCAGTTTTTATCAGTTTTTGGGAAATGTCATTTTTCAACATTTTTGCCATACTATAGCCTTGCTTTTTTGGTCATTTTTTTGACACATGAAATTTGGGTGTTTTTTGCAATTTTAGCAAGATTCTATGCTATGGCGTGTCTAAATACGCTATTATATGTAGTTTAAAGCAGTTTTTATCAGTTTTTGGGAAATTTCATTTTTTTGACATTTTTGCCATACTATAGCCTTGCTTCTTTGGTCATTTTTTCAACATATGAAATTTGGGTGTTTTTTGCAATTTAAGCAAGATTCTATGCTATGGCGTGTCTAAATACGCTATTAAATGTAATTTTAAGCAGTTTTTAGTTGTTTTTGGGAAATGTCATTTTTGACACTTTTGCCATACTATAGCCTTGCTTCTTTGGTCATTTTTTTGACATACGAAAATTGGGTGTTTTTTGCAATTTAAATAACATTCTATGCTATGGCGTGTCTAAATACGCTATTATATGTAGTTTCTAGCAGTTTTTATCAATTTTTGGGAAATGTTATTTTTCAAATTTTTGCCATACTATAGCCTTGCTTTTTTGGTCATTTTTTCGACATATGAAATTTGGGTGTTTTTTTTTGCAATTTTAGCAACATTCTATGCTATGGCGTGTCTAAATACACTATTATATGTAGTTTCTAGCAGTTTTTATCAGTTTTTGGGAAATGTCATTGTTTGACATTTTTGCCATACTATAGCCTTGCTTTTTTGGTCATTTTTTTGACATACGAAATTAGGGTGTTTTTTTGCAATTTTAGCAACATTCTATGCTATGGCGTGTCTAAATACGCTATTATATGTAGTTTAAAGCCGTTTTTATCAGTTTTTGGGAAATGTCATTTTTTGACATTTTTGCCATACTGTAGCCTTGCTTTTTTGGTCATTTTTTTGACACACGAATTTAGGTGTTTTTTGCAATTTTAGCAACATTCTATGCTATGGCGTGTCTAAATACGCTATTAAATGTAGTTTTAAGCAGGTTTTAGTTGTTTTTGGGAAATGTCATTTTTTGACATTTTTGCCATACTATAGCGTTGCTTCTTTGGTCATTTTTTTGACATACGAAATTTAGGTGTTTTTTGCAATTTTAGCGACATTCTATGCTATGGCGTGTCTAAATACGCTATTAAATGTAGTTTTAAGCAGGTTTTAGTTGTTATGGGGAAATGTCATTTTTCACATTTTTGCCATACTATAGCCTTGCTTTTTTGGTCATTTTTTCGACATTCGAAATTTGGGTGTTTTTTGCAATTTTAGCAACATTCTATGCTATGGCGTGTCTAAATACGCTATTATATGTAGTTTTAAGCAGTTTTTATCAGTTTTTGGGAAATGTCATTTTTTGACATTTTTGCCATACTATAGCCTTGCTTTTTTGGTCATTTTTTTCGACATATGAAATTTGGGTGTTTTTTGCAATTTTAGCAACATTCTATGCTATGGCGTGTTTAAATACGCTATTAAATGTAGTTTTAAACAGTTTTTATCAGTTTTTGGGAAATGTCATTTTTTGACATTTTTGCCATACTATAGCCTTGCTTCTTTGGTCATTTTTTTGACATACGAAATTTAGGTGTTTTTTGCAATTTTAGCAACATTCTATGCTATGGCGTGTCTAAATACGCTATTAAATGTAGTTTTAAACAGTTTTTATCAATTTTTGGGAAATGTCATTTTTGCCGTTTTTGCCATACTATAGCCTTGCTTCTTTGGTCATTTTTTCGACATTCGAAATTTGGGTGTTTTTTGCAATTTAAGCAAGATCCTTTGCTATGGTGTGTCTAAATACGCTATTATATGTAGTTTCTAGCAGTTTTTATCAATTTTTAGGAAATGTCATTTTTCACATTTTTGCCATACTATAGCCTTGCTTTTTTGGTCATTTTTTTTGACATACGAAATTTGGGTGTTTTTTGCAATTTAAGCAACATTCTATGCTATGGCGTGTTTAAATACGCTATTACATGTAGTTCAAAGCAGTTTTTATCAGTTTTTGGGAAATGTCATTTTTTGACATTTTTGCCATACTATAGCCTTGCTTTTTTGGTCATTTTTTTCGACATATGAAATTTGGGTGTTTTTTGCAATTTTAGCAACATTCTATGCTATGGCGTGTTTAAATACGCTATTAAATGTAGTTTTAAACAGTTTTTTCAGTTTTTGGGAAATGTCATTTTTTGACATTTTTGCCATACTATAGCCTTGCTTCTTTGGTCATTTTTTTGACATACGAAATTTAGGTGTTTTTTGCAGTTTTAGCAACATTCTATGCTATGGCGTGTCTAAATACGCTATTAAATGTAGTTTTAAGCAGGTTTTAGTTGTTTTGGGGAAATGTCATTTTTCACATTTTTGCCATACTATAGCCTTGCTTTTTTGGTCATTTTTTCGACATTCGAAATTTGGGTGTTTTTTGCAATTTTAGCAACATTCTATGCTATGGCGTGTCTAAATATGCCATTAAATGTAGTTTCTAGCAGTTTTTATCAGTTTTTGGGAAATGTCATTTTTTGACATTTTTGCCATACTATAGCCTTGCTTTTTTGGTCATTTTTTTTGACACATGAAATTTGGGTGTTTTTTGCAATTTTAGCAACATTCTATGCTATGGCGTGTCTAAATACGCTATTATATGTAGTTTTAAGCAGTTTTTATCAGTTTTTGGGAAATGTCATTTTTTGACATTTTTGCCATACTATAGCCTTGCTTTTTTGGTCATTTTTTCTACATATGAAATTTGGGTGTTTTTTGCAATTTTAGCAACATTCTATGCTATGGCGTGTTTAAATACGCTATTAAATGTAGTTTTAAGCAGGTTTTAGTTGTTTTTGGGAAATGTCATTTTTTGACATTTTTGCCATACTATAGCCTTGCTTCTTTGGTCATTTTTTCGACATTCGAAATTTGGGTGTTTTTTGCAATTTCAGCAAGATTCTTTGCTATGGTGTGTCTAAATCGCTATTATATGTAGTTTCTAGCAGTTTTTATCAATTTTAGGAAATGTCATTTTTCACATTTTTGCCATACTATAGCCTTGCTTTTTTGGTCATTTTTTTGACATACGAAATTTGGGTGTTTTTTGCAATTTTAGCAACATTCTATGCTATGGCGTGTTTAAATACGCTATTACATGTAGTTCAAAGCAGTTTTTATCAGTTTTTGGGAAATGTCATTTTTTGACATTTTTGCCATACTATAGCCTTGCTTTTTTGGTCATTTTTTTCGACATATGAAATTTGGGTGTTTTTTGCAATTTTAGCAACATTCTATGCTATGGCGTGTTTAAATACGCTATTAAATGTAGTTTAAAACAGTTTTTTCAGTTTTTGGGAAATGTCATTTTTTGACATTTTTGCCATACTATAGCCTTGCTTCTTTGGTCATTTTTTTGACATACGAAATTTAGGTGTTTTTTGCAATTTTAGCGACATTCTATGCTATGGCGTGTCTAAATACGCTATTAAATGTAGTTTTAAGCAGGTTTTAGTTGTTATGGGGAAATGTCATTTTTCACATTTTTGCCATACTATAGCCTTGCTTTTTTGGTCATTTTTTCGACATTCGAAATTTGGGTGTTTTTTGCAATTTTAGCAACATTCTATGCTATGGCGTGTCTAAATATGCCATTAAATGTAGTTTCTAGCAGTTTTTATCAGTTTTTGGGAAATGTCATTTTTTGACATTTTTGCCATACTATAGCCTTGCTTTTTTGGTCATTTTTTTGACATACGAAATTTAGGTGTTTTTTGCAATTTTAGCAACATTCTATGCTATGGCGTGTCTAAATACGCTATCATATGTAGTTTAAAGCAGTTTTTATCAGTTTTTGGGAAATGTCATTTTTCACATTTTTGCCATACTATAGCCTTGCTTTTTTGGTCATTTTTTTGACATACGAAATTTGGGTGTTTTTGCAATTTTAGCAACATTCTATGCTATGGCGTGTTTAAATACGCTATTAAATGTAGTTTTAAGCAGGTTTTAGTTGTTTTTGGGAAATGTCATTTTTTGACATTTTTGCCATACTATAGCCTTGCTTCTTTGCTCATTTTTTCGACATTCGAAATTTGGGTGTTTTTTGCAATTTAAGCAAGATCCTTTGCTATGGCGTGTCTAAATACGCTATTATATGTAGTTTCTAGCAGTTTTTATCAATTTTTAGGAAATGTCATTTTTCACATTTTTGCCATACTATAGCCTTGCTTTTTTGGTCATTTTTTTGACATACGAAATTTGGGTGTTTTTTGCAATTTTAGCAACATTCTATGCTATGGCGTGTTTAAATACGCCATTAAATGTAGTTTTAAACAGTTTTTATCAGTTTTTGGGAAATGTCATTTTTTGACATTTTTGCCATACTATAGCCTTGCTTCTTTGGTCATTTTTTTGACATACGAAATTTAGGTGTTTTTTGCAATTTTAGCAACATTCTATGCTATGGCGTGTCTAAATACGCTATTAAATGTAGTTTTAAGCAGGTTTTAGTTGTTTTTGGGAAATGTCATTTTTTGACATTTTTGCCATACTATAGCCTTGCTTCTTTGGTCATTTTTTCAACATTCGAAATTTGGGTGTTTTTTGCAATTTAAGCAAGATCCTTTGCTATGGTGTGTCTAAATACGCTATTATATGTAGTTTCTAGCAGTTTTTATCAATTTTTAGGAAATGTCATTTTTCACATTTTTGCCATACTATAGCCTTGCTTCTTTGGTCATTTTTTTGACATACGACATTTAGGTGTTTTTTGCAGTTTTAGCAACATTCTATGCTATGGCGTGTCTAAATACGCTATTAAATGTAGTTTTAAGCAGGTTTTAGTTGTTTTGGGGAAATGTCATTTTTCACATTTTTGCCATACTATAACCTTGCTTTTTTGGTCATTTTTTCGACATTCGAAATTTGGGTGTTTTTTGCAATTTTAACAACATTCTATGCTATGGCGTGTTTAAATACGCTATTAAATGTAGTTTTAAGCAGGTTTTAGTTGTTTTTGGGAAATGTCATTTTTTGACATTTTTGCCATACTATAGCCTTGCTTCTTTGCTCATTTTTTCGACATTCGAAATTTGGGTGTTTTTTGCAATTTAAGCAAGATCCTTTGCTATGGCGTGTCTAAATACGCTATTATATGTAGTTTAAAGCAGTTTTTATCAGTTTTTGGGAAATGTCATTTTTTGACATTTTTGCCATACTATAGCCTTGCTTTTTTGGTCATTTTTTTGACATACGAAATTTGGGTGTTTTTTGCAATTTTAGCAACATTCTATGCTATGGCGTGTTTAAATACGCTATTAAATGTAGTTTCTAGCAGTTTTTATCAGTTTTTGGGAAATGTCATTTTTTGACATTTTTGCCATACTATAGCCTTGCTTTTTTGGTCATTTTTTTGACACATGAAATTTGGGTGTTTTTTGCAATTTTAGCAACATTCTATGCTATGGCGTGTCTAAATACGCTATTATATGTAGTTTAAAGCAGTTTTTATCAGTTTTTGGGAAATGTCATTTTTTGACATTTTTGCCATACTATAGCCTTGCTTCTTTGGTCATTTTTTCGACATATGAAATTTGGGTGTTTTTTGCAATTTTAGCAACATTCTATGCTATGGCGTGTTTAAATACGCTATTAAATGTAGTTTTAAACAGTTTTTATCAGTTTTTGGGAAATGTCATTTTTTGACATTTTTGCCATACTATAGCCTTGCTTCTTTGGTCATTTTTTTGACATACGAAATTTAGGTGTTTTTTGCAATTTTAGCGACATTCTATGCTATGGCGTGTCTAAATACGCTATTAAATGTAGTTTTAAGCAGTTTTTAGTTGTTTTGGGGAAATGTCATTTTTCACATTTTTGCCATACTATAGCCTTGCTTTTTTGGTCATTTTTTCGACATTCGAAATTTGGGTGTTTTTTGCAATTTTAGCAACATTCTATGCTATGGCGTGTCTAAATATGCCATTAAATGTAGTTTCTAGCAGTTTTTATCAGTTTTTGGGAAATGTCATTTTTTGACATTTTTGCCATACTATAGCCTTGCTTTTTTGGTCATTTTTTTGACACATGAAATTTGGGTGTTTTTTGAAATTTTAGCAACATTCTATGCTATGGCGTGTCTAAATACGCTATTATATGTAGTTTTAAGCAGTTTTTATCAGTTTTTGGGAAATGTCATTTTTTGACATTTTTGCCATACTATAGCCTTGCTTTTTTGGTCATTTTTTCTACATATGAAATTTGGGTGTTTTTTGCAATTTTAGCAACATTCTATGCTATGGCGTGTTTAAATACGCTATTAAATGTAGTTTTAAGCAGGTTTTAGTTGTTTTTGGGAAATGTCATTTTTTGACATTTTTGCCATACTATAGCCTTGCTTCTTTGGTCATTTTTCGACATTCAAATTTGGGTGTTTTGCAATTTAAGCAAGATCCTTTGCTATGGCGTGTCTAAATACGCTATTATATGTAGTTTCTAGCAGTTTTTATCAATTTTTAGGAAATGTCATTTTTCACATTTTTGCCATACTATAGCCTTGCTTTTTTGGTCATTTTTTTGACATACGAAATTTGGGTGTTTTTTGCAATTTTAGCAACATTCTATGCTATGGCGTGTTTAAATACGCTATTAAATGTAGTTTTAAACAGTTTTTATCAGTTTTTGGGAAATGTCATTTTTTGACATTTTTGCCATACTATAGCCTTGCTTCTTTGGTCATTTTTTTGACATACGAAATTTAGGTGTTTTTTGCAATTTTAGCAACATTCTATGCTATGGCGTGTCTAAATACGCTATTAAATGTAGTTTTAAGCAGGTTTTAGTTGTTTTTGGGAAATGTCATTTTTTGACATTTTTGCCATACTATAGCCTTGCTTCTTTGGTCATTTTTTCGACATTCGAAATTTGGGTGTTTTTTGCAATTTAAGCAAGATCCTTTGCTATGGTGTGTCTAAATACGCTATTATATGTAGTTTCTAGCAGTTTTTATCAATTTTTAGGAAATGTCATTTTTCACATTTTTGCCATACTATAGCCTTGCTTTTTGGTCATTTTTTGACATACGAAATTTGGGTGTTTTTTGCAATTTTAGCAACATTCTATGCTATGGCGTGTTTAAATACGCTATTAAATGTAGTTTTAAACAGTTTTTATCAGTTTTTGGGAAATGTCATTTTTTGACATTTTTGCCATACTATAGCCTTGCTTCTTTGGTAATTTTTTCGACATATGAAATTTGGGTGTTTTTTGCAATTTTAGCAACATTCTATGCTATGGCGTGTCTAAATACGCTATCATATGTAGTTTAAAGCAGTTTTTATCAGTTTTTGGGAAATGTCATTTTTTGACATTTTTGCCATACTATAGCCTTGCTTTTTTGGTCATTTTTTTCGACATATGAAATTTGGGTGTTTTTTGCAATTTTAGCAACATTCTATGCTATGGCGTGTTTAAATACGCTATTAAATGTAGTTTTAAACAGTTTTTATCAGTTTTTGGGAAATGTCATTTTTTGACATTTTTGCCATACTATAGCCTTGCTTCTTTGGTCATTTTTTTGACATACGAAATTTAGGTGTTTTTTGCAGTTTTAGCAACATTCTATGCTATGGCGTGTCTAAATAAGATATTATATGTAGTTTCTAGCAGTTTTTATCAATTTTTAAAATGTTATTTTTCACATTTTTGCCATACTATAGCCTTGCTTTTTGGTAATTTTTTTGACACACGAAATTTGGGTGTTTTTTGCAATTTTAGCAACATTCTATGCTATGGCGTGTCTAAATACGCTATTAAATGTAGTTTTAAGCAGTTTTTATCAGTTTTTGGGAAATGTCATTTTTTGACATTTTTGCCATACTATAGCCTTGCTTCTTTGGTCATTTTTTTGACATACGAAATTTAGGTGTTTTTTGCAATTTTAGCAACATTCTATGCTATGGCGTGTCTAAATACGCTATTAAATGTAGTTTTAAGCAGGTTTTAGTTGTTTTGGGGAAATGTCATTTTTCACATTTTTGCCATACTATAGCCTTGCTTTTTTGGTCATTTTTTTGACATACGAAATTTGGGTGTTTTTTGCAATTTTAGCAACATTCTATGCTATGGCGTGTCTAAATATGCCATTAAATGTAGTTTCTAGCAGTTTTTATCAGTTTTTGGGAAATGTCATTTTTTGACATTTTTGCCATACTATAGCCTTGCTCTTTTTGTCATTTTTTTGACATATCAAATTTGGGTGTTTTTTTGCAAATTTAGCAACATTCTATGCTATGGCGTGTCTAAATACGCTATTATATGTAGTTTTAAGCAGTTTTTATCAGTTTTTGGGAAATGTCATTTTTTGACATTTTTGCCATACTATAGCCTTGCTTTTTTGGTCATTTTTTTGACATACGAAATTTGGGTGTTTTTTGCAATTTTAGCAACATTCTATGCTATGGCGTGTTTAAATACGCTATTAAATGTAGTTTTAAACAGTTTTTATCAGTTTTTGGGAAATGTCATTTTTTGACATTTTTGCCATACTATAGCCTTGCTTCTTTGGTAATTTTTTCGACATATGAAATTTGGGTGTTTTTTGCAATTTTAGCAACATTCTATGCTATGGCGTGTCTAAATACGCTATCATATGTAGTTTAAAGCAGTTTTTATCAGTTTTTGGGAAATGTCATTTTTCACATTTTTGCCATACTATAGCCTTGCTTTTTTGGTCATTTTTTTGACATACGAAATTTGGGTGTTTTTTGCAATTTTAGCAACATTCTATGCTATGGCGTGTTTAAATACGCTATTAAATGTAGTTTTAAACAGTTTTTATCAGTTTTTGGGAAATGTCATTTTTTGACATTTTTGCCATACTATAGCCTTGTTTCTTTGGTCATTTTTTTGACATACGAAATTTAGGTGTTTTTTGCAGTTTTAGCAACATTCTATGCTATGGCGTGTCTAAATAAGATATTATATGTAGTTTCTAGCAGTTTTTATCAATTTTTGGGAAATGTTATTTTTCACATTTTTGCCATACTATAGCCTTGCTTTTTTGGTAATTTTTTTGACACATGAAATTTGGGTGTTTTTTGCAATTTTAGCAACATTCTATGCTATGGCGTGTCTAAATACGCTATTAAATGTAGTTTTAAGCAGTTTTTATCAGTTTTTGGGAAATGTCATTTTTTGACATTTTTGCCATACTATAGCCTTGCTTCTTTGGTCATTTTTTCGACATACGAAATTTAGGTGTTTTTTGCAATTTTAGCAACATTCTATGCTATGGCGTGTTTAAATACGCTATTAAATGTAGTTTTAAGCAGGTTTTAGTTGTTTTTGGGAAATGTCATTTTTTGACATTTTTGCCATACTATAGCCTTGCTTCTTTGGTCATTTTTTCGACATTCGAAATTTGCGTGTTTTTTGCAACTTAAGCAAGATCCTATGCTATGGCGTGTCTAAATACGCTATTATATGTAGTTTCTAGCAGTTTTTATCAGTTTTTGGGAAATGTCATTTTTTGACATTTTTGCCATACTATAGCCTTGCTTTTTTGGTCATTTTTTCGACATATGAAATTTGGGTGTTTTTTTGCAGTTTTAGCAACATTCTATGCTATGGCGTGTTTAAATACGCTATTAAACGTAGTTTTAAGCAGTTTTTATCAGTTTTTGGGAAATGTCATTTTTTGACATTTTTGCCATACTATAGCCTTGCTTTTTTGGTCATTTTTTCGACATATGAAATTTGGGTGTTTTTTTGCAGTTTTAGCAACATTCTATGCTATGGCGTGTCTAAATACGCTATTAAATGTAGTTTTAAGCAGGTTTTAGTTGTTTTGGGGAAATGTCAGTTTTGACACTTTTGCCATACTATAGCCTTGCTTCTTTGGTCATTTTTTCGACATATGAAATTTGGGTGTTTTTTTTTATTTTAGCAACATTCTATGCTATGGCGTGTCAAAATACGCTATGAAATGTAGTTTCTAGCAGTTTTCAGTTGTTTTTGGGAAATGTCATTTTTGACTTTTTTGCCATACTATAGCCTTGCTTTTTTGGTCATTTTTTCGACATACGAAATTTGGGTGTTTTTTTTGCATTTTTTTCAACATTCTATGCAATGGCGTGTCTCAATATGACATTTTATGTAGTTTTAAGAAGTTTTCAGTAGTTTTTGGCATATGTCATTTTTGACATTTTGCCATACTAGCGAAGTTATAGTTTTTTGTTTTTGGTCAATTTTTCAACATGATCTGTGCTTACCTCTGGTATTACCCTCCCTTGTTTTTTTTGAGAGTTTTTAGACATTTCTGTTTGGCGAAAACTAAGCAGCAAACTGAAAGTTTGCTTATTTCTAGCATCATGTTTCTTTTTTGTCTTCTCACCACTCACCAGATTCACAGAAGGATGAAAAGGCAAACAACCATGGATAGTAGAAAAAGGTTAAAACTACTCAAGGCAGGCTTTATTCAAAGAAAAGAAATGTCAAAAGCGTCAATCACAAGCAACAGTTTCTTCACTTTCTTTACCAGGAGTTACATATACTATCTCACAAAGAGTCTAAGCATGATGAGGCAAAAGCACAAAAAGCACACACAGTGATCTGTTCTTTTATCTGGAGGTCTGTTGCATCATCACTCTCTCCACTCTCAGTCTCTCCTCATTGGCTGGCCCAGGGGTGACGTGTTTGAGCAGAAACGTCCTCCTCCTGCTGCTGGAGATTTTTCTGTCAATGGTTGCTCAAACAGCCGCTGCTCCTGATTAATGAACATGTAAAACAAGACGATCATTTTTTTTCAAAATTCTATACTATATCATGTCTCAACATGCTATATCATGTAGTCTTCACATTTTCTTGGATACTTATAGTTTTTGACTTTTTTTACCATATTATAGCCTTGCTTCTTTGGTCATTTTTTCGACATACGAAATTTGGGTGTTTTTTGCAATTCTAGCAACATTCTATCCTATGGTGTGTCTAAATACGCCATTAAATGTAGTTTTAAGCAGTTTTTAGTTGTTTTTGGGAAATGTCATTTTTGCAACTTTTGCCATACTATAGCCTTGCTTCTTTGCTCATTTTTTCAACATACGAAATTTGGGTGGTTTTTTGCAATTTTAGCAACATTCGATGCTATTGCGTGTCTAAATACGCTATTATACGTAGTTTCTATCCATTTTTATCAGTTTTTGGGAAATGTCATTTTTGATATTTTTGCCATACTATAGCCTTGCTTCTTTGGTCACTTTCTCGACATTCAAAATTTGGTTGTTTTTTGCAATTTTAGCAACATTCTATGCTATGGTGTGTCTAAATACGATATTAAATGTAGTTTTAAACAGTTTTTATCAGTTTTTGGGAAATGTCATTTTTGCCGTTTTTGCCATACTATAGCCTTGCTTCTTTGGTCGTTTTTTCGACATTCGAAATTTGGGTGTTTTTTGCAATTTTAGCAACATTCGATGCTATGGCATGTCTAAATATGCTATTATATGTAGTTTCTAGCAGATTTTAGTTGTTTTTGGGAAATGTCATTTTTTGACATTTTTGCCATACTATAGCCTTGCTTCTTTGGCCATTTTTTTGACATTCGAAATTTGGTTGTTTTTTGCAATTTTAGCAACATTCTATGCTATGGCGTGTCTAAATACGCTATTAAATGTAGTTTCTAGCAGTTTTTATCAATTTTTGGGAAATGTCATTTTTGACATTTTTGCCATACTATAGCCTTGCTTCTTTGGTCATTTTTATGACATACGAAATTTGGGTGTTTTTTGCAATTTTAGCAACATTTGATGCTATGGCGTGTCTAAATATGCTATTATATGTAGTTTCTAGCAGGTTTTAGTTGTTTTTGGGAAATGTCATTTTTTGACATTTTTGCCATACTATAGCCTTGCTTCTTTGGTCATTTTTTCGACATATGAAATTTGGGTGTTTTTTGCAATTTTAGCAACATTCTATGCTATGGCGTGTCTAAATACGCTATTATATGTAGTTTCTAGCAGTTTTTATCAGTTTTTGGGAAATGTCATTTTTGACACTTTTGCCATACTATAGCCTTGCTTCTTTGGTCATTTTTTCGACATACGAAATTTGGGTGTTTTTTGCAATTCTAGCAACATTCTATCCTATGGTGTGTCTAAATACGCCATTAAATGTAGTTTTAAGCAGTTTTTAGTTGTTTTTGGGAAATGTCATTTTTGCAACTTTTGCCATACTATAGCCTTGCTTCTTTGGTCATTTTTTCGACATTCGGAATTTGGTTGTTTTTTGCAATTTTAGCAACATTCTATGCTATGGTGTGTCTAAATATGCTATTATATGTAGTTTCTAGCAGTTTTCATCAATTTTTGGGAAATGTCATTTTTGACATTTTTGCCATACTATAGCCTTGCTTCTTTGGTCATTTTTTCGACATACGAAATTTGGGTGTTTTTTACAATTCTAGCAACATTCTATGCTATGCCGTGTTTAAATACGCTATTATATGTAGTTTTAAGCAGGTTTTAGTTGATTTTGGGAAATGTCATTTTTTGACATTTTTGCCATACTATAGCCTTGCTTCTTTGGTCATTTTTTCGACATTCGGAATTTGGGTGTTTTTTGCAATTTTAGCAACATTTGATGCTATGGTGTGTCTAAATACACTATTATATGTAGTTTCTAGCAGTTTTTATCAATTTTTGGGAAATGTCATTTTTCACATTTTTGCCATACTATAGTCTTGCTTCTTTGGTCATTTTTTCGACATTCGAAATTTGGGTGTTTTTTGCAATTTAAGCAAGATCCTATGATATGGCGTGTTTAAATACGCTATTATATGTAGTTTCTAGCAGGTTTGAGTTGTTTTTGGGAAATGTCATTTTTTGACATTTTTGCCATACTATAGCCTTGCTTCTTTGGTCATTTTTTCGACATTCAAAATTTGGTTGTATTTTGCAATTTTAGCAACATTCTATGCTATGGCGTGTCTAAATACGCTATTAAATGTAGTTTTAAACAGTTTTTATCAGTTTTTGGGAAATGTCATTTTTGCCGTTTTTGCCATACTATAGCCTTGCTTCTTTGGTCATTTTTTCGACATACGAAATTTGGGTGTTTTTTGCAATTCTAGCAACATTCTATCCTGTGGCGTGTCTAAATACTCTATTATATGTAGTTTCTAGCAGTTTTTATCAGTTTTTGGGAAATGTCTTTTTCAACATTTTTGCCATACTATAGCCTTGCTTCTTTGGTCATTTTTTCGACATATGAAATTTGGGTGTTTTTTGCAATTCTAGCAACATTCTATGCTATGGCGTGTCTAAATACGCTATTAAATGTAGTTTTAAACAGTTTTTATCAGTTTTTGGGAAATGTCATTTTTGCCGTTTTTGCCATACTATAGCCTTGCTTCTTTGGTCATTTTTTCGACATTCGAAATTTGGTTGTTTTTTGCAATTTTAGCAACATTCGATGCTATGGCATGTCTAAATATGCTATTATATGTAGTTTCTAGCAGATTTTAGTTGTTTTTGGGAAATGTCATTTTTTGACATTTTTGCCATACTATAGCCTTGCTTCTTTGGTCATTTTTTCGACATTCGAAATTTGGGTGTTTTTTGCAATTTTAGCAACATTTGATGCTATGGCGTGTCTAAATACACTATTAAATGTAGTTTCTAGCAGTTTTTATCAGTTTTTGGGAAATGTCATTTTTTGACATTTTTGCCATACTATAGCCTTGCTTCTTTGGTCATTTTTTTCGACATACGAAATTTGGGTGTTTTTTGCAATTTTAGCAACATTCTATGCTATGGCGTGTCTAAATACGCTATTATATGTAGTTTCTAGCAGTTTTTATCAGTTTTTGGGAAATGTCATTTTTGACATTTTTGCCATACTATAGCCTTGCTTCTTTGGTCATTTTTTCGACATACGAAATTTGGGTGTTTTTTGCAATTTTAGCAACATTCTATGCTATGGCGTGTCTAAATACGCTATTATATGTAGTTTCTAGCAGTTTTTATCAGTTTTTGGGAAATGTCATTTTTGACACTTTTGCCATACTATAGCCTTGCTTCTTTGGTCATTTTTTCGACATACGAAATTTGGGTGTTTTTTGCAATTCTAGCAACATTCTATCCTATGGTGTGTCTAAATACGCCATTAAATGTAGTTTTAAGCAGTTTTTAGTTGTTTTTGGGAAATGTCATTTTTGCAACTTTTGCCATACTATAGCCTTGCTTCTTTGGTCATTTTTTGACATTGAAATTTGGTTGTTTTTTGCAATTTTAGCAACATTCTATGCTATGGTGTGTCTAAATATGCTATTATATGTAGTTTCTAGCAGTTTTCATCAATTTTTGGGAAATGTCATTTTTGACATTTTTGCCATACTATAGCCTTGCTTCTTTGGTCATTTTTTCGACATATGAAATTTGGGTGTTTTTTGAAATTCTAGCAACATTCTATGCTATGCCGTGTTTAAATACGCTATTATATGTAGTTTTAAGCAGGTTTTAGTTGATTTTGGGAAATGTCATTTTTTGACATTTTTGCCATACTATAGCCTTGCTTCTTTGGTCATTTTTTCGACATTCGGAATTTGGGTGTTTTTTGCAATTTTAGCAACATTTGATGCTATGGTGTGTCTAAATACACTATTATATGTAGTTTCTAGCAGTTTTTATCAATTTTGGGAAATGTCATTTTTGACATTTTGCCATAGTATAGCCTTGCTTCTTTGGTCATTTTTTCGACATTCAAATTTGGGTGTTTTTGCAATTTAAGCAAGATCCTTTGCTATGGCGTGTCTAAATACGCTATTATATGTAGTTTCTAGCAGGTTTGAGTTGTTTTTGGGAAATGTCATTTTTGACATTTTTGCCATACTATAGCCTTGCTTCTTTGGCCATTTTTTCGACATTCAAAATTTGGTTGTATTTTGCAATTTTAGCAACATTCTATGCTATGGCGTGTCTAAATACGCTATTAAATGTAGTTTTAAACAGTTTTTATCAGTTTTTGGGAAATGTCATTTTGCCGCTTTTGCCATACTATAGCCTTGCTTCTTTGGTCATTTTTTTCGACATACCTAAATTTGGGTGTTTTTGCAATTCTAGCAACATTCTATCCTGTATGCGTGTCTAAATACTCTATTATATGTAGTTTCTAGCAGTTTTATCAGTTTTTGGGAAATGTCTTTTCAACATTTTTGCCATACTATAGCCTTGCTTCTTTGGTCATTTTTTCGACATATGAAATTTGGGTGTTTTTTGCAATTCTAGCAACATTCTATGCTATGGCGTGTCTAAATACGCTATTAAATGTAGTTTTAAACAGTTTTTATCAGTTTTTGGGAAATGTCATTTTTGCCGTTTTTGCCATACTATAGCCTTGCTTCTTTGGTCATTTTTTCGACATTCGAAATTTGGTTGTTTTTTTGCAATTTTAGCAACATTCGATGCTATGGCATGTCTAAATATGCTATTATATGTAGTTTCTAGCAGATTTTAGTTGTTTTTGGGAAATGTCATTTTTGACATTTTGCCATACTATAGCCTTGCTTCTTTGGTCGTTTTTTCGACATTCGAAATTTGGGTGTTTTTTGCAATTTTAGCAACATTTGATGCTATGGCGTGTCTAAATACACTATTAAATGTAGTTTCTAGCAGTTTTTATCAGTTTTTGGGAAATGTCATTTTTTGACATTTTTGCCATACCATAGCCTTGCTTCACTGGTCATTTTTTTCGACATACGAAATTTGGGTGTTTTTTGCAGTTTGAGCAACATTCTATGCTATGGCGTGTCTAAATACACTATTATATGTAGTTTCTAGCAGTTTTTAGCAGTTTTTGGGAAATGTCATTTTTGACACTTTTGCCATACTATAGCCTTGCTTCTTTGGTCATTTTTTCGACATACGAAATTTGGGTGTTTTTTGCAATTCTAGCAACATTCTATCCTATGGTGTGTCTAAATACGCCATTAAATGTAGTTTTAAGCAGTTTTTAGTTGTTTTTGGGAAATGTCATTTTGCAACTTTTGCCATACTATAGCCTTGCTTCTTTGGTCATTTTTTCGACATCTCGAATTTGGTTGTTTTTTGCAATTTTAGCAACATTCTATGCTATGGTGTGTCTAAATATGCTATTATATGTAGTTTCTAGCAGTTTTCATCAATTTTTGGGAAATGTCATTTTTGACATTTTTGCCATACTATAGCCTTGCTTCTTTGGTCATTTTTTCGACATATGAAATTTGGGTGTTTTTTGAAATTCTAGCAACATTCTATGCTATGCCGTGTTTAAATACGCTTATTATATGTAGTTTTAAGCAGGTTTTAGTTGATTTTGGGAAATGTCATTTTTGACATTTTTGCCATACTATAGCCTTGCTTCTTTGGTCATTTTTTCGACATCTGAATTTGGGTGTTTTTGCAATTTTAGCAACATTTGATGCTATGGTGTGTCTAAATACACTATTATATGTAGTTTCTAGCAGTTTTATCAATTTTTGGGAAATGTCATTTTTGACATTTTGCCATAGTATAGCCTTGCTTCTTTGGTCATTTTTTCGACATCTGAAATTTGGGTGTTTTTGCAATTTAAGCAAGATCCTTTGCTATGGCGTGTCTAAATCGCTATTATATGTAGTTTCTAGCAGGTTTGAGTTGTTTTTGGGAAATGTCATTTTTGACATTTTGCCATACTATAGCCTTGCTTCTTTGGCCATTTTTTCGACATTCAAAATTTGGTTGTATTTTGCAATTTTAGCAACATTCTATGCTATGGCGTGTCTAAATACGCTATTAAATGTAGTTTTAAACAGTTTTTATCAGTTTTTGGGAAATGTCATTTTTGCCGTTTTTGCCATACTACAGCCTTGCTTCTTTGGTCATTTTTTCGACATACGAAATTTGGGTGTTTTTTGCAATTCTAGCAACATTCTATCCTGTATGCGTGTCTAAATACTCTATTATATGTAGTTTCTAGCAGTTTTTATCAGTTTTTGGGAAATGTCTTTTTCAACATTTTTGCCATACTATAGCCTTGCTTCTTTGGTCATTTTTTCGATATACGAAATTTGGGTGTTTTTTGCAATTCTAGCAACATTCTATCCTATGGCGTGTCTAAATACGCTATTAAATGTAGTTTTTAACAGTTTTTATCAGTTTTTGGGAAATGTCATTTTGCCGTTTTGCCATACTATAGCCTTGCTTCTTTGGTCATTTTTTCGACATTCAAATTTGGTTGTTTTTGCAATTTTAGCAACATTCGATGCTATGGCATGTCTAAATATGCTATTATATGTAGTTTCTAGCAGATTTTAGTTGTTTTGGGAAATGTCATTTTTGACATTTTGCCATACTATAGCCTTGCTTCTTTGGTCATTTTTTCGACATTCGAAATTTGGGTGTTTTTTGCAATTTTAGCAACATTTGATGCTATGGCGTGTCTAAATACACTATTAAATGTAGTTTCTAGCAGTTTTTATCAGTTTTTGGGAAATGTCATTTTTTGACATTTTTGCCATACTATAGCCTTGCTTCTTTGGTCATTTTTCGACATACGAAATTTGGGTGTTTTTTGCAATTTTAGCAACATTCTATGCTATGGCGTGTCTAAATACGCTATTATATGTAGTTTCTAGCAGTTTTTATCAGTTTTTGGGAAATGTCATTTTTTGACATTTTTGCCATACTATAGCCTTGCTTCTTTGGTCATTTTTTTCGACATTACCTAAATTTGGGTGTTTTTGCAATTTTAGCAACATTCTATGCTATATGGCGTGTCTAAATACGCTATTATATGTAGTTTCTAGCAGTTTTTATCAGTTTTTGGGAAATGTCATTTTTGACACTTTTGCCATACTATAGCCTTGCTTCTTTGGTCATTTTTTCGACATACGAAATTTGGGTGTTTTTTGCAATTCTAGCAACATTCTATCCTATGGTGTGTCTAAATACGCCATTAAATGTAGTTTTAAGCAGTTTTTAGTTGTTTTTGGGAAATGTCATTTTTGCAACTTTTGCCATACTATAGCCTTGCTTCTTTGGTCATTTTTTCGACATTCGGAATTTGGTTGTTTTTTGCAATTTTAGCAACATTCTATGCTATGGTGTGTCTAAATATGCTATTATATGTAGTTTCTAGCAGTTTTCATCAATTTTTGGGAAATGTCATTTTGACATTTTGCCATACTATAGCCTTGCTTCTTTGGTCATTTTTTCTCGACATATGAAATTTGGGTGTTTTTTGAAATTCTAGCAACATTCTATGCTATGCCGTGTTTAAATACGCTATTATATGTAGTTTTAAGCAGGTTTTAGTTGATTTTGGGAAATGTCATTTTTTGACATTTTTGCCATACTATAGCCTTGCTTCTTTGGTCATTTTTTCGACATTCGGAATTTGGGTGTTTTTTGCAATTTTAGCAACATTTGATGCTATGGTGTGTCTAAATACACTATTATATGTAGTTTCTAGCAGTTTTTATCAATTTTTGGGAAATGTCATTTTTGACATTTTTGCCATAGTATAGCCTTGCTTCTTTGGTCATTTTTTCGACATTCGAAATTTGGGTGTTTTTTGCAATTTAAGCAAGATCCTTTGCTATGGCGTGTCTAAATACGCTATTATATGTAGTTTCTAGCAGGTTTGAGTTGTTTTTGGGAAATGTCATTTTTGACATTTTTGCCATACTATAGCCTTGCTTCTTTGGCCATTTTTTCGACATTCAAAATTTGGTTGTATTTTGCAATTTTAGCAACATTCTATGCTATGGCGTGTCTAAATACGCTATTAAATGTAGTTTTAAACAGTTTTTATCAGTTTTTGGGAAATGTCATTTTTGCCGTTTTTGCCATACTATAGCCTTGCTTCTTTGGTCATTTTTTCGACATACGAAATTTGGGTGTTTTTTGCAATTCTAGCAACATTCTATCCTGTGGCGTGTCTAAATACTCTATTATATGTAGTTTCTAGCAGTTTTTATCAGTTTTTGGGAAATGTCTTTTTCAACATTTTTGCCATACTATAGCCTTGCTTCTTTGGTCATTTTTTCGACATATGAAATTTGGGTGTTTTTTGCAATTCTAGCAACATTCTATGCTATGGCGTGTCTAAATACGCTATTAAATGTAGTTTTAAACAGTTTTTATCAGTTTTTGGGAAATGTCATTTTTGCCGTTTTTGCCATACTATAGCCTTGCTTCTTTGGTCATTTTTTCGACATTCGAAATTTGGTTGTTTTTTGCAATTTTAGCAACATTCGATGCTATGGCATGTCTAAATATGCTATTATATGTAGTTTCTAGCAGATTTTAGTTGTTTTTGGGAAATGTCATTTTTTGACATTTTTGCCATACTATAGCCTTGCTTCTTTGGTCATTTTTTCGACATTCGAAATTTGGGTGTTTTTTGCAATTTTAGCAACATTTGATGCTATGGCGTGTCTAAATACACTATTAAATGTAGTTTCTAGCAGTTTTTATCAGTTTTTGGGAAATGTCATTTTTTGACATTTTTGCCATACTATAGCCTTGCTTCTTTGGTCATTTTTTTCGACATACGAAATTTGGGTGTTTTTTGCAATTTTAGCAACATTCTATGCTATGGCGTGTCTAAATACGCTATTATATGTAGTTTCTAGCAGTTTTTATCAGTTTTTGGGAAATGTCATTTTTGACACTTTTGCCATACTATAGCCTTGCTTCTTTGGTCATTTTTTTCGACATACGAAATTTGGGTGTTTTTTGCAATTCTAGCAACATTCTATCCTATGGTGTGTCTAAATACGCCATTAAATGTAGTTTTAAGCAGTTTTTAGTTGTTTTTGGGAAATGTCATTTTTGCAACTTTTGCCATACTATAGCCTTGCTTCTTTGGTCATTTTTTCGACATTCGGAATTTGGTTGTTTTTTGCAATTTTAGCAACATTCTATGCTATGGTGTGTCTAAATATGCTATTATATGTAGTTTCTAGCAGTTTTCATCAATTTTTGGGAAATGTCATTTTTGACATTTTTGCCATACTATAGCCTTGCTTCTTTGGTCATTTTTTCGACATATGAAATTTGGGTGTTTTTTGAAATTCTAGCAACATTCTATGCTATGCCGTGTTTAAATACGCTATTATATGTAGTTTTAAGCAGGTTTTAGTTGATTTTGGGAAATGTCATTTTTTGACATTTTTGCCATACTATAGCCTTGCTTCTTTGGTCATTTTTTCGACATTCGGAATTTGGGTGTTTTTTGCAATTTTAGCAACATTTGATGCTATGGTGTGTCTAAATACACTATTATATGTAGTTTCTAGCAGTTTTTATCAATTTTTGGGAAATGTCATTTTTGACATTTTTGCCATAGTATAGCCTTGCTTCTTTGGTCATTTTTCGACATTCGAAATTTGGGTGTTTTTGCAATTTAAGCAAGATCCTTTGCTATGGCGTGTCTAAATACGCTATTATATGTAGTTTCTAGCAGGTTTGAGTTGTTTTTGGGAAATGTCATTTTTGACATTTTTGCCATACTATAGCCTTGCTTCTTTGGCCATTTTTTCGACATTCAAAATTTGGTTGTATTTTGCAATTTTAGCAACATTCTATGCTATGGCGTGTCTAAATACGCTATTAAATGTAGTTTTAAACAGTTTTTATCAGTTTTTGGGAAATGTCATTTTTGCCGTTTTTGCCATACTATAGCCTTGCTTCTTTGGTCATTTTTTCGACATACGAAATTTGGGTGTTTTTTGCAATTCTAGCAACATTCTATCCTGTGGCGTGTCTAAATACTCTATTATATGTAGTTTCTAGCAGTTTTTATCAGTTTTTGGGAAATGTCTTTTTCAACATTTTTGCCATACTATAGCCTTGCTTCTTTGGTCATTTTTTCGACATATGAAATTTGGGTGTTTTTTGCAATTCTAGCAACATTCTATGCTATGGCGTGTCTAAATACGCTATTAAATGTAGTTTTAAACAGTTTTTATCAGTTTTTGGGAAATGTCATTTTTGCCGTTTTTGCCATACTATAGCCTTGCTTCTTTGGTCATTTTTTCGACATTCGAAATTTGGTTGTTTTTTGCAATTTTAGCAACATTCGATGCTATGGCATGTCTAAATATGCTATTATATGTAGTTTCTAGCAGATTTTAGTTGTTTTTGGGAAATGTCATTTTTTGACATTTTTGCCATACTATAGCCTTGCTTCTTTGGTCATTTTTTCGACATTCGAAATTTGGGTGTTTTTTGCAATTTTAGCAACATTTGATGCTATGGCGTGTCTAAATACACTATTAAATGTAGTTTCTAGCAGTTTTTATCAGTTTTTGGGAAATGTCATTTTTTGACATTTTTGCCATACTATAGCCTTGCTTCTTTGGTCATTTTTTTTGACATATGAAATTTGGGTGTTTTTTGCAATTCTAGCAACATTCTATGCTATGCCGTGTTTAAATACGCTATTATATGTAGTTTTAAGCAGGTTTTAGTTGATTTTGGGAAATGTCATTTTTTGACATTTTTGCCATACTATAGCCTTGCTTCTTTGGTCATTTTTTCGACATTCGGAATTTGGGTGTTTTTTGCAATTTTAGCAACATTTGATGCTATGGTGTGTCTAAATACACTATTATATGTAGTTTCTAGCAGTTTTTATCAATTTTTGGGAAATGTCATTTTTGACATTTTTGCCATAGTATAGCCTTGCTTCTTTGGTCATTTTTTCGACATTCGAAATTTGGTTGTTTTTTGCAATTTTAGCAACATTCGATGCTATGGCGTGTCTAAATACGCTATTAAATGTAGTTTCTAGCAGGTTTGAGTTGTTTTTGGGAAATGTCATTTTTGACATTTTTGCCATACTATAGCCTTGCTTCTTTGGCCATTTTTTCGACATTCGAAATTTGGTTGTTTTTTGCAATTTTAGCAACATTCTATGCTATGGCGTGTCTAAATACGCTATTATATGTAGTTTCTAGCAGTTTTTATCAGTTTTTGGGAAATGTCTTTTTTGCCGTTTTTGCCATACTATAGCCTTGCTTCTTTGGCCATTTTTTCGACATTCGAAATTTGGTTGTTTTTTGCAATTTTAGCAACATTTGATGCTATGGCGTGTCTAAATACGCTATTAAATGTAGTTTTAAGCAGTTTTTATCAGTTTTTGGGAAATGTCATTTTTTGACATTTTTGCCATACTATAGCCTTGCTTCTTTGGTCATTTTTTCGACATATGAAATTTGGGTGTTTTTTGCAGTTTGAGAAACATTCTATGCTATGGCGTGTCTAAATACGCTATTATATGTAGTTTCTAGCAGTTTTTATCAATTTTTGGGACATGTCATTTTTGCCGTTTTTGCCATACTATAGCCTTGCTTCTTTGGTCATTTTTTCGACATTCGAAATTTGGTTGTTTTTTGCAATTTTAGCAACATTCGATGCTATGGCGTGTCTAAATATGCTATTATATGTAGTTTCTAGCAGGTTTGAGTTGTTTTTGGGAAATGTCATTTTTGACATTTTTGCCATACTATAGCCTTGCTTCTTTGGTCATTTTTTCGACATATGAAATTTGGGTGTTTTTTGCAGTTTGAGCAACATTCTATGCTATGGCATGTCTAAATACGCTATTATATGTAGTTTCTAGCAGTTTTTATCAGTTTTTGGGAAATGTCTTTTTTTCCGTTTTTGCCATACTATAGCCTTGCTTCTTTGGCCATTTTTTCGACATTCGAAATTTGGTTGTTTTTTGCAATTTTAGCAACATTTGATGCTATGGCGTGTCTAAATACGCTATTAAATGTAGTTTTAAGCAGTTTTTATCAGTTTTTGGGAAATGTCATTTTTTGACATTTTTGCCATACTATAGCCTTGCTTCTTTGGTCATTTTTTCGACATATGAAATTTGGGTGTTTTTTGCAGTTTGAGAAACATTCTATGCTATGGCGTGTCTAAATACGCTATTATATGTAGTTTCTAGCAGTTTTTATCAATTTTTGGGAAATGTCATTTTTGCCGTTTTTGCCATACTATAGCCTTGCTTCTTTGGTCATTTTTTCGACATTCGAAATTTGGTTGTTTTTTGCAATTTTAGCAACATTCGATGCTATGGCGTGTCTAAATATGCTATTATATGTAGTTTCTAGCAGGTTTGAGTTGTTTTTGGGAAATGTCATTTTTGACATTTTTGCCATACTATAGCCTTGCTTCTTTGGTCATTTTTTCGACATATGAAATTTGGGTGTTTTTTGCAGTTTGAGCAACATTCTATGCTATGGCATGTCTAAATATGCTATTATATGTAGTTTCTAGCAGGTTTTAGTTGTTTTTTGGGAAATGTCATTTTTTGACATTTTTGCCATACTATAGCCTTGCTTCTTTGGTCGTTTTTTCGACATTCGAAATTTGGGTGTTTTTTGCAATTTTAGCAACATTCTATGCTATGGCGTGTCTAAATACGCTATTATATGTAGTTTTAAGCAGTTTTTATCAGTTTTTGGGAAATGTCATTTTTGACACTTTTGCCATACTATAGCCTTGCTTCTTTGGTCATTTTTTCGACATACGAAATTTGGGTGTTTTTTGCAATTCTAGCAACATTCTATCCTATGGCGTGTCTAAATACGCCATTAAATGTAGTTTTAAGCAGTTTTTAGTTGTTTTTGGGAAATGTCATTTTTGCCACTTTTGCCATACTATAGCCTTGCTTCTTTGGTCATTTTTTCGACATTTGAAATTTGGGTGTTTTTTGCAATTTTAGCAACATTCTATGCTATGGCGTGTCTAAATAAGATATTATATGTAGTTTCTAGCAGTTTTTATCAATTTTTGGGAAATGTTATTTTTGGACATTTTTGCCATAGTATAGCCTTGCTTCTTTGGTCATTTTTTCAACATACGAAATTTGGGTGTTTTTTGCAGTTTGAGCAACATTCTATGCTATGACGTGTCTAAATACGCTATTATATGTAGTTTCTAGCAGTTTTTATCAGTTTTTGGGAAATGTCATTTTTTAACATTTTTGCCATACTATAGCCTTGCTTTTTTGATCATTTTTTCGACTTACGAAATTTGGGTGTTTTTTGCAATTTTAGCAACATTCTATGCTATGGCGTGTCTAAATACGCTATTAAATGTAGTTTTAAACAGTTTTTATCAGTTTTTGGGAAATGTCATTTTTGACATTTTTGCCATACTATAGCCTTGCTTCTTTGGTCATTTTTTCGACATACGAAATTTGGGTGGTTTTTTGCAATTTAAGCAACATTCTATGCTATGGCGTGTCTAAATACGCCATTAAATGTAGTTTTAAGCAGTTTTTAGTTGTTTTTGGGAAATGTCATTTTTGCCACTTTTGCCATACTATAGCCTTGCTTCTTTGGTCATTTTTTCGACATTCGAAATTTGGTTGTTTTTTGCAATTTTAGCAACATTCTATGCTATGGCGTGTCTAAATACGCTATTATATGTAGTTTCTAGCAGTTTTTATCAATTTTTGGGAAATGTTATTTTTGGACATTTTTGCCATAGTATAGCCTTGCTTCTTTGGTCATTTTTTCAACATACGAAATTTGGGTGTTTTTTGCAGTTTGAGCAACATTCTATGCTATGACGTGTCTAAATACGCTATTATATGTAGTTTCTAGCAGTTTTTATCAGTTTTTGGGAAATGTCATTTTTTAACATTTTTGCCATACTATAGCCTTGCTTCTTTGGTCATTTTTTCGACATACGAAATTTGGGTGGTTTTTTGCAATTTAAGCAACATTCTATCCTATGGCGTGTCTAAATACGCCATTAAATGTAGTTTTAAGCAGTTTTTAGTTGTTTTTGGGAAATGTCATTTTTGCCACTTTTGCCATACTATAGCCTTGCTTCTTTGGTCATTTTTTCGACATTCGAAATTTGGTTGTTTTTTGCAATTTTAGCAACATTCTATGCTATGGCGTGTTTAAAAACGCTGGTATACGTAGTTTCTATCAGTTTCTAACAGTTTTTGGGAAATGTCATTTTTTGACATTTTTGCCATACTATAGCCTTGCTTCTTTGGTCATTTTTTCAACATACGAAATTTGGGTGTTTTTTTGCAATTTTAGCAACATTCAATTCTATGGCGTGTCTAAATACGCTATTATACGTAGTTTCTATCAATTTTTATCAGTTTTTGGGAAATGTTATTTTTGACATTTTTGCCATACTATAGCCTTGCTTCTTTGGTCATTTTTTCAACATACAAAATTTGGGTGTTTTTTGCAGTTTGAGCAACATTCTATGCTATGGCGTGTCTAAATACGCTATTAAATGTAGTTTTAAACAGTTTTTATCAGTTTTTGGGAAATGTCTTTTTTAACATTTTTGCCATACTATAGCCTTGCTTCTTTGGTCATTTTTTCGACATATGAAATTTGGGTGTTTTTTGCAGTTTGAGCAACATTTGATGCTATGGCGTGTCTAAATACGCTATTAAATGTAGTTTCTAGCAGTTTTTATCAGTTTTTGGGAAATGTCATTTTTTGACATTTTTTCCATACTATAGCCTTGCTTCTTTGGTCATATTTTTCAACACCACATTTGGGTTTTTTTTTTTTGCTTTTTTTGCTACATTATATGCTATGGCGTGTCTCAATACGTCATTTTATGTAATTTCTAGAAGTTTTTATCAGTTTTTGGGGAATGTCGTCATTGTATAGTATGATGTGTAGAAGGGCACAAAAAAGTGGTAGTACAGTATGTTGTCCAAAATATCCTAAAAAACTTTCAAGGTATAGTAAGTTGTCAAAAATAGCATTTAAGTTCCGCTGTTTAGAATAACATCCAAATCAGCAAAAAAAGAAAGGCATATTGTAGTTTATTGGAAAGAGGATAAAACAGTATGAACAGTATGTTGCCCAAAATAATACGAAAAAAAGTCCTAGTGAAATGTTTCATCCGCAATGGCGTAAATTAGTGATTTTATAATTAGTGATTTTATAGTAAGGCTACCAAAAAGTCATATTAAAGTGTTTTGTCCAAAAGTTTGTGGTTCAAAATAGCATAACTATTCATAGTATCATACGTCATTCAAAACAGCGTAAAAAAGTCATAGCACATGTGAATGTTCATAATAGCATGTAAAAGTGATCGTTTAGTATGTCGTCCAAAATTTTATAAAAACGGTCATTATATAGTTTAACATAACATAAAAAAAGCACGTTACAAAAAAATTCCTGGAAAAGTCATCATACAGCATGTTTAAATTATCTTTAATAAAACAGTGTATACCGTATGACATTTAACATCGTAACAGTCACACTGTATGTCAGGGCCATAGAGTAATATGTCGCTGGCTCCCTAAAAAGGCAGTCATCAACATTTTAACAGTCCCCAGATGTAAAATTTTTGCTTCAAGATGCTTTTAAAATGGTCAGTTTAGCTGTTGAGTTTCTTAAAGAATTGCAGACTCCACCTTTCCGGTCAGGAGAGATTATGGACAAAAAGGCACAAGCTCCCCTCCCACCCACGAATGTGCGCTGCTGTATGAGTTGTATGTGGTTCTGCCTCCATTTAATGATTGTTGCATGCCAGCGCGTGCTCGCGCTGTGTTAATACAATAATATTCATGCTCGGTTCTGGTGGTGAAGCTGAATCCTTCTGACACCAAAAATGGGTGAGATTCAGTTTGAGATGTTCACGTTAAAATGGATGGGAGACAAAATTTAAAGCACAACATATACTGAGATTTCTCTCTTTAAAGTTGTTATTGAAAATAAAAATTTTAAATGCCTTAAATTGTCTTGAACTGACATGTAGTATTTAAAGTAATGTTCCTAGTGAAATTAAAAAATGCTTTTGAAGTGATACATTTTGAAAATTTTCCTTTCCAATTCATATTAAAAGGATCATAGAGTCTTAAATAAAAAGAAGCTTAGTAGTGATTTATATTCTATATTCTTATCAAAGCCATATTGTAATCAATGTCCTGAACATGCAACCAAATTTATAGCGACATACAGTGAAACCAAACCAGTTAATTCCCAAAAGAAATTTGAGTTGTTGACAATTTGAGTAAAGTTAACAGAAAGAGTCGGGCCCATATTTGTCTCAGGTTCATTCAGCTTCACCTCTCCATTCACTGCCTGTACCTTTTGTTTTTGCTGCTGTCTTTTTATTTCATTTTTGTCCATGTATTACTCTCACAAATCAAAAGTATGACATTGTACCTTTCAATTTCATCAAATGTGGGAATAATAGTTTCAACAACAGACCTCATGTTCCCCTTTCACTTCACTCCTAGAACTGTTTCGGTTCCCCAAAAGGGTTCAGCCTTAGTGACAACTGGTACAATGTGTTTACTTTTATTTTGTGAGTGTTTTTCTTTCATCCTATTGCACTCTAAAAAATGTGGGTTGTTTAAGGGTTCTGCTTCGATTTGGAGCCATACCTTTATACTATGTGCTTGAGTATGAGGTCCAGTGAGGTCCAGTGTTTTTCTGAGCAGGCATTAAACAAACAGGATATTTAATTATAATATTGATAATAATATTATAACACAGCAGTGACATGGAAATTAGACAAATTTTAAAATATACCGCTATCATTGTTGATTAAATAAAATTCTGAAATAAGTTTTTGGTATTTATTTTTGGGTGAATTAGTTGTTATATTAAGTAAAATCAAAAATTTCAATCTCAAAAATGTTAAATATTCAAATTAGTCTTAGATTAGTCTACTAATAGAAAAATAATTGTTAGAATAATCAAGAATAATACATTATTATTGTTATTATTATTAATCATTATTATACATTAACACAGCAGCGACGTAGACTAATTTTAAAACGTACCACCATTATTGATTAAAATTAGCTAAATATTAATGAGACGTATTTTATTTTGAGTGAATTAGTTGTGATATTAATCCAGACAAAAATAATAGGGTGAAGCCCTATATATTGCAATTATTTCTGGGACAATATATCATCCTACAAAAGTAGTTATTGTGACAGAAATAATTAATGGCTTCCTTTTGTGCGCCAGCTGCCAAATACATGCAGGCTTTTCTGGCCATAACAAAGAGCTATTTTTCAGTGACCTTTACATTAACAGATGGATGAAGAAACCTCTGTCTGTGAAGGGTTAACGTTAAAGCTTCTACAGAGGCGTTCCTCAAGGAGCAGTTGTAGGCCCCCGTGTGGCCCCAATCGGATGAACCCCTAAAGATACCCAGACGCCTCTGTCTTTGTTAGAGTGCACTGCATGCAGACTGACCCGGCCTCCCCCAATGTGTTCTTGTTGTCCGTAAGGTGCGTTCCCATCTGGCTGCTTTAAAGAGCAGCGTCAGCGTGACCTCGTCAAACTCCACCACCACCACGCCACCCATTGTGTCGCGGTCGCACTCCTTCAGCGAGCCGCTCGCCCCTAGCTTTGAAAACCTTCACCTTCGCAACAGCCAAGAACCCCACCATCACCCTCCATCTTCATCACCATCCTCCTCATCATCAACGCCTGCACGCACTGACCCACAACCACATCCCCAGCATAGACCCTCGCCCCACGAGCCGGCTCCTTCAGAGGAGGTGCCGCCCAGGGTAAGGACAGGAGTGTCGTCTGGCGGCAGTAGTCGACCCGATTCCCAAGAGATCAAACTGTCATTATCCTGAACTGTTCAATTTGTTACTTTAATAGCTTCCCACCCTCTGCCGGATTCTTTATGCTATCCATAATTCATTTATTGGATTTTCTAATCTTGTGGTGCAGAAAAAAGCTTGTAGGGGAATGAGATGATTTAATTATATCCACACTGAATTAGCCAAAAAGTTTTTGAAATGATGGAGGTCTACATTTAGTATCCCAAGAAAATTACATATTATGACCATCTGATTCATAGAATATCCAGAGAAAGAGGAAGTTAACATCAATATTTGTGATGTGAATCAGTGACTGTGAGTACATGCACAAAATATTCAGATTTTTGCCCTTATTTCAAAAAAGACAATATTCCTGCTGAGCTGTTTACATGGCTGATGAAAATGAATATTCCTGTTTACATGCAGCTGTGTGTACTCTGATTAACATGCCCTGACGTGTTGTTTTCTTAGGTCAAAATTTTGAAAAGAGAAACAGCTGTCACACAGTTTTCAAGCGGAGGGAGACCTCCTTAAAAAGTTAGTGTTGCAATATTTGCGCATATCCAAACACCTGATGATATCCAATTCTTTCTTAGTCCTTCTTCAGATACAAAATGTGGGCTTTTATTTGCATCTCTATCACAGCCCTGCAAACTGTTATCAAGTTGGCTGGTTGCATACTTTGACTGGGCTGTATACATGTCGAAAGAAAGCTCCTAAAACCTGAATAAAAATCAGCATTTTCCACATGCCCTGATCTTTAAATGCTACATTCAGGAAAAGGCCTAATTCAGAATATCCAAAGGGAATATGCTGTTTTTGTGACCGGCATCAGAGTCAGAATTTTGTCATATTTGGAATAAAAATGGAATATTACTGTGCACGTAAACACACTCAGTGCTGACAAAAGGAGAGGTAGCTTGCTGTTAATGTGAAGCTCACCAATCAGACCGTGCCCCTTTTATAACTGAGCCGTAGGTACTGTGGCAAAGCCGAACACAAGGACAAATTGAGACAATCTGTCTCCTGTTACTTTTTCTACTCTCAGCAGACTAATTTAGCCTTTTACTGTACGACCACAAAACAACATAAAAATAACTGCAGAGGGGGAGAAAAATAAGCAAACGAGGCAAAAGGTCTGCATTTAGAAAACAGTTTTTCCCACCTGAATGTTAGCGTGTTCGAGACGAGGTCTAAGTATACGACAGACTGTGGTGAAACCCACAAATGTGGGCAGTCAGAATTCAGAAAAGCACGAAAGATCTAAATCCAGTCCACAGAGCCAAAGTTAGTTGCCCACCAGAAAGAAACCCTCTGTTATAAACACAACTGCTGCCAAGCTGCAATACAACCCCGTCAATACGTACTGTTACTGTGTAGTACACAGAGTTACAATACTCTAACGTCTCCGCAGGAAAAAACCAAAACAAGAGTCACCTCAGTCTTGAAATACAGAAGAAGCATGTAACCTCTCATTAACACCAGTCCATATCTTGTCATGTGACTGCTAACTTCTAAACAAAGAACAAAATATGGCTGTTTGTGTACTTTTACATAATATTGGCTGCTGTGAGTTCTGCTCTGCTCTGCTCTGCTCTGCTCTGCTCTGCTCTGCTCTGCTGTGATGTGATGTGATGTGATGTGATGTGATGTGATGTGATGTGATGTGATGTGATGTGATGTGATGTGATGTGATGTGATGTGATGTGATGTGATGTGATGTGATGTGATGTGATGTGATGTGATGTGATGTGATGTGATGTGATGTGATGTGATGTGATGTGATGTGATGTGATGTGATGTGATGTGATGTGATGTGATGTGATGTGATGTGATGTGATGTGATGTGATGTGATGTGATGTGATGTGATGTGATGTGATGTGATGTGATGTGATGTGATGTGATGTGTTGGATGCCACCGAATCTTCTGCACTGGATTTACATCTAACACCAGAGGGGGAAAGGCGTGACTGCTGGTGTTATAGTTTTGATCTAAAGTGGTGCTCTGTGGCGTCGTAGGCGGAGATGATGGGGTTAGTTGGTGGAGAAGGACTTGTGCAGAGCATGTGTTTTGTGGTGCACGAGGGGAACTAAGACGTACTGCATCTTCTTGGTCTCCAGATTAGACAGATTGGTCATACGTCGCAGTGCTCGAATGAATATGCGGAGTCAGTTTCTGTGTTTTTGGTTGGTATCATTTTATTGCTGACTTTTTCCTAAAGCTCTTAAAGGGATAGTTTGAATTGTTTTGAAGTTGGGTTGTATGAGGAACTTATCAACAGTCAGTGTCTCACCTTCAGTAGATGGCGGTCGGCACGAGTTTGGAGAAGCTGGCAGGAGCACCAAAATGGAAGCTGAGTCTCACCTAAAAAACAAACAAAAAAACATAAACAGTTAATGTATTTGCAATATTTACAATATTTTCACCACTTTGTCTTCGTGCAGATTGCCCTTTTCAACGAGGAAGCCGTTAACAGCTCCAAGCCACCAGACTCTAAGACCAGACTTTAAGATTACAAAACACAGGAGCTGCTACTCTACCACGGCATCCAAATTTGAATAATTGTGTGCAGTTAGTTTGTGTTTTTGTGTGCCTTCGGTGAATATGAACAAACACTTTTAATGCCAAAGTCATACCAAAAAAAAAAACAGCTGATCGAGACAGCGGTAAAACCAGCAGCTCCTGTGTTCAGTGAGCTAAAATGACTGTTTTTCTCAATGGGGTCTGACTTCCAAGAGAGCGATATTACAGCTTCAGTTTCCCATCTGAAATTGTGGTCTGAGGGCTAGATATCGCGGTGAAAATATTCTCAATGTATCGTAAACTTAAAATGATATTTTTTTTTTTGGTGGCTAAAGTAAGTCTTGTTACTGCCCATGTCCACGGCAGCACATTGCTTAGTTTCATTGTCGGTACTCCTGCCTGCTTCTCCAAACAGGGGGCGTGCCGACTGACATCTGCTGTATGTAATAGACTGACTATCAAGAAGTATCTCATACAACCAAACTTAAAAAAAATCCAAACTATCCCTTTAAGATTAGTATATGATACCAGTATTGTTGGTGGCCGAGTTTAAAAGTTCACGTTTCTCTGTTTGATATGGATTGTTTGCTAAATTAGCTTTTAGATTTATCTGGAGAGCTCGTGTGTCAGAGTGGTGTCGACTCAGGTTGCTGCGACGTTTCTGCAAAGCCGTTACAGAGAGTTTGTTAGGCTGCTATATGTTTTGCCTATTTCATGTATTCACTGCACTTTAAAGCACATCAGTGGGCCCAGAGTGTTTACGTGTCAGCTGGTCACTGTCTTTATCACAAAAGGTTCCTGTAAGGACTACGTCAAGGTCCCCAGTGTTAACAAGGCGAGACTCGCCTCATCACCACGGCAACACCTCACACAGCAGCCATGCTGTGCACCGCACCCCTCCCAGGTAAAATGTATTTCGTTTCTTTGGACAGTAGAGTGGAGTTTGTGATATGAAATACATTTGCTATTTGTGGGATTATTAAAAAATGCACAACTCAAATTACAGGACACACAAAACAAATCAATACTTTACAATATAATAAAACAAATATTTTTCCAACAGCTTACTAAACGTGACTTTATTACTAATTCTGATTATTACGTCTACACACTATTAGCCTGCAACATGAAATTAGAATTATTGTAGTAGAACTGGGTTAAGAATATTAACCTTTTGGACTTTGACAGGAATGAGATATTAATATAAATATAATGAATTCATGTGGGATTATTAAAAAAAACCCTGAATAACTTAATTACAAAATTTAAAAATGATTGAAAAAAGCGTAGGTGGTTTTGCAAAGGAATCATAGTTGTAATGTAAAAGCTGTAGAATTTACTAAATAAATAGCTAATTAAATATGCAAAGTTATTAGTAGTTCTCAATAATTTATTTACATACAATACAGTCAGCAACTTAAAATTACAACGTTTATTGAAGTAGAACTGGGCCCAGATTACTGCCCTGTGGGACTCCGCTGGTTATATCTTTACAGGAGAATATATTAGTGCGTCTTCCGTGTTTACAGAGAACATTTTAAGGGAGCTGAATCAGTTTAGGGCTCTGCCAAAAATGAGATCTTGAGGGACTAAAGCGCCACAATGTCAATTTGTCAAAGAAAGTCATTTGCAGCCTGCAGGAGGAAAGTCTGAGCGCTGTGAAGCTGTGTGAAACCAGGCTCCTGTTTTTCAACTATGTCATTAAAAAGACATGAAAAAGAATGACTTTGTCAAAGACTCTGGAAAACAAACACTCTCCTTGTTTGGAGATGGATCATACAGAGAAAGACAGACACACGCACGTACACACACGCACGCACACACACGCACGCACGCACACACACACACACACACACACACACACACACACACAGAGGACTGTGTCTCAGTGCACTCAGTGCCTTCACTGTGTCTGCACTGCTATAATCTTTGTTTATGGAGTTGTGTGGGAGGGTTTATGTAATACTGTGAGCTGTCTAACCTTGTGATAGCTCTTAACATTTGTGTGAATGCAGTTTTCTATTTTCCAAACCACAAAACTTCTCATGAGATTCTTTTTGTGTCAGCTCTCTCACCCTGCAGTGATTTGTTTTATTTTTCTCTAGAACGACACGTACTCTTTTCTTACTGTACTACGACTTACGTAGAATATTTGTACTCCCCATGTTTAATCCAGAGGCCATTTCAAAGCAATAATTCAGTGAGTTTTTAAAATGTATTTTAATATTTTAAGTTTAACATTAAACCATGTTATACTTTTATAGTCCATATTTCCTACTTTAGTTTAAAGTAGGTTTGTATATGAGTGTGATCTGTACTTCTCTTTTACTTCATTTATTAACACGGGAAAACACTTTAGCATTCTACTTTTTGTCAAATGAAAAAGCTTAATGATAAAAAAAGATAAGTAAACAAAAATTCTGCAAATGTCCTGGTGAAAGCAACAGAGCAAACATTCAGGAATTTAACTATTTATTGATTTCAAAATTTTCCTAAAAATTAATCCTAAACCATGAGAGGAAATTTAAATAGAATTTTAAAATATAAGATTGGCCCAAAATATTAGCTTTTAGCATCTTGAATCAGAAAATATTAGTGTATGTGACAGGATTGTTGTTATAATGTTGAATCACAGAATACAGTCACTCACATCGGCAGTTCTGCAGCCTTACCAGTGAAAAGTCTGTTTCTTCAGTGGCTTCATCGCTGACTTTCTTGACTCTGGTATCTGTTGGCTCTACAGTGCAGCGGAGCCGCGGTTGCTGTGGGAGCGAGTGGAGAAACTGGTTCCCAGACCGACCAGTAACACCGGCAGCGGAGGCTCCAGTTCCTCCAGCAGCTCCAGTAACTCCAGCTCTCAGCCTGGTTCTCACTGCGGCTCTGGGGAAAGATTCAGGGCCCGCTGTGAGTCCTCACACACTTTAACAAATCAGAACTAACACAGCTTTGTAGTTTTGTAATTTTAGTTAACTAGTTTAATTAGTTGTCAGTTAGTCATCGTTATCATTAGTTCATTCATTTTTGTTTTAAATTCAGTTGAGTTTTGGATAGGATTTCCCTTCAGTCAGTTTTTACTAGTTTCAAAATGTTAAGTTTTGCCTTAGTTTTTATATTCTGTTTAGTTTTTTTTCTTATTATAATTTGGGGTATTTGTCGTGGGCAAGTTTTTAAAAATTCACAATAAACAGTATAATAACAAAAAGGCAGCACTTTGTGTCTGCAGTTGACTCACAGTCGTGTAGATTTCGCAGGCTCATTACAAACATGTATCAAAGCCTCCTCGAGCTCGTTATGCTCACAGATTTACCAAATAGACAAAGACTAAAACTTATGACATTATTTTTTTTGTATTATTTTAGTTTTTGTTTTGTTTGTAGACAATATCATTTCAGTTAGTTTTTTTTAGTATTTTATAATTTAGTTAACTAATGTTTTTGCACACTAAGTTTTAGTTTTACAGTTTAGTTTCGGTGAAATCTAATAGCTTTCTATAGAAATGCAGCAAGAGAAAAGCGTAACTGAAACACCACCTTAAAGGGGCTTAAACGTCCATTTTCAAAATGTAAACATGTTATTCCTATGCTCTAAGACAGTCTAAAAATATATGCTAAAATAACCAATTCTCTCCCAAATTCAAAAATTGGAGTGCTCAAAGTCAAATTTGTGCCATGTGTTGGTAAAGAGTCTGGAGCTGCTTCATAGACAGGAAATTGATAAAGATGACACTGAGAAAACTGAGTATATTTTCTGTTTCAAAACTGAGAAAACCACAATAAAATAAAACTCAGTCATTCTGCGGTTTCATGAAATCAGCCTAGAAAGACTAAATACTATACTATCATAGCAAAAATATGAAAATAATGAACACTAAATTTCACTTTCGTAAGGAGCTATGGAAACATCAGATTTTTTTTTCCGTCATCACTTTTTAAAATAAACTGGTCTTCTCACCTCCACCCCCTTCAGCCTCCTCCAAATCAGAGGGCTCGCCCCTCCAGCGGCCAGAGAATGCTGGGAAAAAACCAGAGGAGAGAAGGGACTTGGTCAGGCCGAACAGACCAGCGGTGAGAGTCGACGGAGGCTGAGCAGCCGGTGCTGTAGCTCGCTAGCTGAGATAGATGTAGCGCTCTGTGTGTGTGTTAGTTACAGTAACGTGATGGTGTGCCGCTTTGGGATTGTTTGAAAGTCGGAGTGATAATTTGGCGTTTCCTCCTCGTGTGAATGATGATTAACCGGCTCGTTTGGACGGTGATCTGCTGATAGAGTGATGTGCTGCGAATTTGAGAAATGGTTGTTTCATCTTTGGACTGAGCTCACTGGCTGTCGGGTTTTCTGCACTTATCGCTCGCTTTCTCTCCTCTGGTCTCCACTCACGCCTCTTCTAACCTCAATAAAGACTTTTCTCTGTCTCCTACGCTGTTACACTTTTTCATCCTTGCAGCTCTAATGATTGTCTCATTATTCAGATTAATTCACTAACCTTACCTGCAGTAGCTTGAAGATCATCAGCTTCATCTTTTGGCTTTGCTGCTCTCACGTTGGCTTCTCATTGGCTGGCGAACTTCTCTAACCACTCTTCTTCTCCTGCAGCTTTCTTTGTTCCTGCTTCACTTTCTTTCAAAGGACGTTCATCTGAAAAATTTACACAGCTTGTATATATAATGTCCAGCTGAAGAAACTGCAATTAATCCAGCAGAGGGATAAAAATCAATGAGCTAAACTGACCTTTCACCCTTCACCTCTTGACCTTTAGGACCTGACGGCTCTGGCCAAGGAGCTGCGCGCAGTGGACGACGTTCGCCCCCCGAACAAGGTGACGGATTATTCATCCTCCAGTGAAGACTCAGACACCACCGACGACGATGACGACGAGGAGGTCGACCAGGAGGCAGGCGAGGAGTCGACTTCTGGCCCGGAGGACTCCAGAGCTGTGTATGTGCACAGAAAACATAAACACTGTAACGCGGAGCCGTCAGAAACAGCACGATATATTAGTGAAGGATAATGGATAAATTTACCTTTACCCTTTAAAATCCTCCATGAGAAAAAAAAGAGATGGAAAATTTTCTTCTTTTCATCTTTTTATTTTCTTGTGGCTACAATAACAAACAAATCCATTTCTTTTTTTCTTTTTTAATCAGACCCTATAGATTTTCTTTACAAAGGCCTCTACCTGACAAAATTACAAATCATGCACCATTTTTGTCTTAATGTTACTGATCTGTTATTGTACTGTTCTTTTATGGTAGCATTACCACTGCTTTTATTTCCAACCTTATTCTAGATATTTACCATTATAGGAAATGGTGAAAAAATTACACTGATATAATATTTTTCATCAAATATATAATGGAGTAACATGAAATATTTGGAATTAAAAACAGTGAATATTCATTCTTTAAAAAAAAAAAAATCTTATCAGCACAACTTTAACACACCATAAAAGGTAACATACTTTAACTGAATGGTAGACATCGCTCACTCAGGTAAGTTCAGCCCATTTCTCAGTAAGAAAATGTTGCTTTAACGTTCTAACAGCGAGAAACAAAATAAACTGTTTTCCAAACTCCAGCGGGAACATAAAGTCTCTGTGCTGAATGTGTCGTCTTCTCTCTCGCAGCTCTTCCAGGCTGAGTAACGGAGAGACGGAGTCTGTGAAAACCATGATCGTTCATGACGAAGGCGAGAGCGATGCAGGCTCGACGCCCTGCAAAGACAGCACGCTGATCGTCAGACAGGTACTGGCTGAAAGGAAAAAACAAAACAACAAAAGTCAAGCACACAAATCATTTACCATATACTTTCAGTTTTTTACTTTGTTTATTCGTTCCCCGAGTGTTTTTCCATTTTGTTTGTTTGTTTGTTGTGTTGCTCATGTTCTGTTTTGTTACTTTTGAGCAGTTTTAGTGTTACAAAGGTTAAAATCTTACTATAGGTTGGGTATAAATTAGGCCTGCACAATATGAGGAAAATCTGTTTCAAACGCGCATATTTTTACTGACAATAATGTAAGCAAATTGGGTATGAGTTAAATTAAAATTACATTTAATTATTTAAAAATGCCACAGTAAAACAACATACTTTCAATTTTATTTTATTTACAAAGCCCATTATTGGCTTGATTTCTTTCAAAAACATGGGCAGAAGGCAATGAGCAACGAAAAAATAAATGACCCAAAAATTTGAAAGAAAATATTTATTCATTATATTATATTTTCCTTTTTAAATTAAGATAATTAGGCAAAGAAGAATTGGAAAAAGAGCTTAAAAATTAAATAATTCTGGAACATAATTTTAAGTAATCATGATAATTATAAGTGTAGCTTAATCATAGACATTTTCCTTATCTTTTTTAAAAATTGTTTTCAAAAACAAAAACATATTAATTTTCTAAAATATTTTTTAAAAATTCTAATGCTTTGTAATTTTTGGAAAATTTCTCATCAAATTACTTATTGCTTTTTTCCCATGTTTTTGAGAGAAATTGCACCAATGTGCTCCGGGTTCAGAGGTCAATGTTGGAGATGTACTAACATTTGTTCAGGTTTTGTTACATTTTCAGTCTGTGTAGGAAATTAAGACACGCATTTAGGACAAATAAAAACCACAAACTGATCATACGATCTAACGATATAATTGACTACTAACGAGAGTTTTCTTTCCGCCTGTAGAGTAGTCGCTGTAGTTTGCCCTTCGCTGTAGCTAACACCTTCCCTTCCCCCGAACTCGTCAGGAGCACATGTAGACCCACAGTCGTCTACCCCTCTTTCTACTTCCAGAGCGCAGGTGACAGAAAGCGTCCGAGCCCCGGCCCGGCTCAGGCTCAAACGCCCGGCCTGCTCGCGGGCTTTGCCCCGAGTCCCGGCTCGGTGTTGGGCCCGGGCCTCGTTCACCACACCCCCAGCCCCCACCATCATCATCACCACCACCACCATCACCCCACACAGCACTTGGACAGGAACGGCTTTGCCGGCCGCATCCACCACCTCCCAGACCTGATCCAGCAGAGCCACCATTCCTCCCCCTCCTCCTCTGCATCCAACTCCCCCTCCTCCTCCAGCCTCGCCAGCCCCTCCACCATGTCCCCCCAGAGTCCCCTGGACAAGCTCAGCATCCTCATAGAGGTATGTCCCCCGGCCCCAACACGGACTTAAGAACGCCATTTCTTGTGTTATGATGAAGAGGAGGAGCAAAGAGAAGTCGAAATCATCAGTGCCTGACATAACTGGGAACACAGTAGAGCGGACACACCAGTTCAGATAAATATCAAAGCAGCACAACAAACGCCACGTTATTATACGCCGAGGGGCAAAATAATCTGCTACCACGCTGAGGAGCAGCGAGTCAAATACACCTAAAAATCCAGAGTTAAAGGGTGTTTTTCAACCATGTTTTGTGCCTTTACTGATTAATGAAAACAACATTTTTTTAATCAGTCCTGTATTTAGTGAGAATGTAGCGTAACCACTCCGGGCATTTATACTTTGTCAATTTACGACCACTGAAACGCTTGTTTTTGCACAGACAGGCTCAGATTATTATTCCAAGTGTCTGACATGATCTCTGAAGGATCCCTACAGAAATAGACCTTTTTGTTGAAGAGTAAAATTGTTTTTGTTTGATCAGAAACTACCCTGAAATCGCTATCATCAGCACACCAGACTCCATTTAGATAAAACAGTAATTTTATCACCAAAAAACACATTTCATTCAAAGCTGACTCACAAAAGCTGTCTGACTTCGTCTTTCCACTGTTTAAACAATCACCAAATGTGTTTTGGATGAAATCAACCCTTAATTCACTCAGTTAGATGCAAAAAATGAATAAATAAATGCGGGCTCTGAGCACGTACTGTTTATTTAAATGGAGTCTGGTGGGTTTGTCGACGGGGATTTTGGGGTCATTTCTGGTTAAACAAAAAGCATCAAACGCTTTATCCAAACAGTTTCGACAGCTTAATCACTGGTGAAACGTTGTGAGCCTTAAACAACCTGTAGTCCTTTCGGTTGTAAATCCCTGTGTGATAATGTCAGAGCACATGATCAAAACATGGCTAATTTAGGTTTTAGCTTTTATACTGACATGCATGTAAGTCAATAAAACACGCAGGTCTATCACATCATAGCCTTACTGGCTGTGGGCTGCTGATATTATAGCAAGTTTAATGTATCGTATCTACAGTAAATGTAAAACTGTCTCTTTTGCAATATTAAAAACTGACAACTTAATGACGTTATTGTCATTCAAGCTTGACACAACAGTGCACACTAGAACAAAAGTACTTTGCATTCGGCTCAGAAATAGTAAAACTGTAGTAAAAAAAAGAAACTTTATATAAAAACAGAATGATAAATAAATAGACTGCTGCTGGCTCGGTGCTTTTACAGCTGTGTCACTTATGCCAGCAAAAACAGGCTTACTGAAATTAACTTAGTGGAAAAAACTAAACATCCGACTCCTTAGAGGGTCTTTCAGTGCAACCAAACGCTAAACAGGAATTTTTTAGGCAACCAAAATGTGACAATTGGAGTTTACACTCATACTAGTTTTCAAAATAAGCAAAGTTGTGCTCATACTGCTGTCGTTTCCACACTTCTGACTGGCCATGATGATTACGTCTTCTCAGATTTTTAAGCCTGGTGTTGGGTAGGGCGTCCTCTACTGATCACCACCGGCACCGGCGATCCTTCTCCTGCACGCTTTATTTTGTTTTCTGTATCTACTGACAACTTTCTGCAGGGAGATGGTTGTGTTGGTGGAGGGCTGCATTTTAGGGATGATTTTGAAGTAGGACTAGATGAAAAAGCAGATTTAGATTTTTTTTGCCTTGTAAACATACTGTTGAAGTTACTGTGCTTATGTTTTAGTGTGAGGTTTTATATTTATGATCACAACAGACTGTTTTGCTCTCTTTTCTTTTCTTTTTTTTTGCTGAAGTGTCCTCTGAGGCTCGTTGCGGTTTCACAAGCAATCCCCCCTAAACATCTAAATCTCATTTTATTCCTTGGTGTTTGCCTATTTTCAGCAAACGAGTCATATTCTCACACTCCCCAGACAATAAATCATAGCGAACAGGACAGTTAGGAGCAAAACGGCAAGTATGTTTCCCATGGAAATACTTTTTTACTGCATTTTTGTTTCCCCTTTTGTTCTTTTTGTCAACAACACTCCATATGTTTTACCCTCCACCATTGTTTTTGCCTTTTTCCTCAGTATTTATCATTTTATCCTTCGACTGAATGCCCGTTTTAATTGCATGCAGCATACAGAAGCACCTTAGTTGGCTTGTTATTTGTTTACATTCATCTTTATCCGTAGACATCTGAGGCTGTAAATGTGTTTTTGATCATCACATTCAGAGCTGTGATATTTTGTCATCACTAAATCTGTTTTATTTTACCTCACTGTAGAGCCAGTCTAGTAACAACATGCAGAAACACAAGTCCTCTTCCTCCTTCACTCCGTTCATCGACCCACGCCTCCTCCAAGTCTCTCCATCCACCGGCAGCGCTCTCAACAACGTCGGTAAGTCCAGACATCCGTTGACTGTGGGGAAAAATCAGATGCAAAAAGATTCATAACCATGAACGTTTGAAGTGCTTTTGTGTACTTCTGATCTCAGGCCTCTGAAGGCTTTTCCATCAAAAGATCTGGGAACTGAAGGAACTATAAATTCAGGATTTACAAGAGTTCCTCAGTGTGTTGTGCTGCTATCTGTTTGCACCCATTTTGCTCCGGAGTATAAAGTTCTCTAAATCCATTTTGTTGTTTTAATTTGGCTTTAACTCACACAACATACGAAAAGTTTCTTGTTAATCTTGAGTCTTACCAGCAAACTGTGCCCCCATAGTTTGAAGCCATAAAGCCGGGATAGGCAGAAATCTGGAAGGAAAAAAACAAAAACAACTGAATTCGAACATACACCCTCCTCCTGCAGCTCCCCTGTCTCTATCAGAAGCCCCTCCCACCAGACGACCACGACCATATGCACACGCTTCATACAGTAACCCAGTGTTTCCCAAAAACTGATGTGTTTAAACTCATTTCACTGAGGAGTTGCCCTCAGCTTATTCACGCAGCCCCTCTGTTGCCCGACTCGCTCTGTTTAAAGCACCACAGATGAGACAAGAAATAGCCTGTTAGCCAACTCACAGTCACAAACGCTCTCGTGCCAGGTGTCACAGACGGCTGGTGTCCGCAGCAGCAGCGCCGGGTCTAATCTGTGTAACGGCAACAGAAAGTCTGCTGATGCGGCGGAGAGTCTGAGGTGTTCGGTCCCTCTGGGTTTGCATTGATTGGATTCATATTCGGACGGGGACTCGGAGCTGCTGTCTGCTCTCCTGCTGAGGGTCTGTAGCTGTGAGGAGTGAGACGGAGGACACGCTGTGATCTGAAGCTCTCACTAAAGTTAGCTACATAAAACCAAACTTGAATCTGTAGCCGTGAGCCTTTAGCTCCAGTTTGCAGAAGGCTAAACAATCCGCAACATTTTCTCTCCATTTTTGAAACGCTTTGTCGATGCTAAAACGTTTTGTTTGCTTTATTGTCAGACTCTCTTTTAGACTCTTTTTGATAAGTCTTTCTTCCTCTTTGGGTTGTTTTGCAGGCTGGGCATTTGATGTCAATGCTGAAATAGCAACTTTCTCTTTAAGATTCTCCAACTTTGATTTAGGCTTTCAATGGAGACGTGCATGCGCCTCTGCATTTTGAGAACAGCCAGTAAGAACGCCCTCTTTCTGAAATGACCTGTGATTAGCTTAAGTGTCCCATCACAGTTTACATTTCCTAAAGCCTGAAAACAGCCAAGAGGAGGAGCAGAAGTCAAATGTTCTTTCAGACCACTTGAATTACAATATGCTCAAACTTTATTTTGGGATTTTTGGCCAAAAAAAAAAACCTGCCTACCCCAGCTTCAAGCCATCCAATCAAACTTCAAAAACCGTTTCTCTTAATGGGCAACAGAAGTGACGATTCTGAGTGTGAAAACTTTGAGAGAAAAGTTGAAAACCAAACAGAAAGCCTCACCGAGGTCATGCAGCTCGTTAGCGGTCACAGTTTGTAAAAACAAAGCTTTCTTATCAAAGGCAGTCCTCCTGTTCCCATCAGCCCTCAGAGAAGTGGCCATCATCGAGGCCAGATCTTTCCAGTCCCGAGGACTCTGGCACTCACATCCATTACCTCACCTGCTGCAGCTGGTGACCAGTCGCTGACCTCACTCAGTTCAGTCTGCGTTTAATCGCTGATTTGATGAGTTTAGATTTTCCTGCTGATGTTTAAAGTCCAGATGGCAATTTAAGAGGCTGAGACGAGAACGGTCAGACCGATACCATCAAATATTATGATGCCATGACTGCGGAGGCTCTCTGAGGCTGCAGAGCTTGTTATGTGTCCAAATTCATATGACAAACGAGAAACTTTTTTATCTTTTGCTCGGATCTCAGTTTTAATGATTTGAGTCGTTCAGTTGCTGAATTCTTTCCCTCAGATTATGGTTGAATTATTCTTGTTTCCAGACTTTGCTCTGAATCAATTTTCCGAGCCTATTTTATGACCGTCATCCCGCACTGATGATTAACAATTACTGTGCCAGCATCATCTGCTGTTTGCATTTTACCCGCTCATATTGTTAAATTGTGTTGTATGTTCTGAACTCATACATGGTTAACTTTATTGTGTGTCTTTTTATCAAAATTTTGTTTGTCTTAACCTTTGTATATATTGTTATTTTAGGATGCCTTTTAATATCAGGCAAAGATCTACCAATGAAAATTAGCTCCAGAGCTAACTCGGGTGCATTTACATTTGTTTAAATGTGGGTTTATGTAAACCGTCCCCTTTTAAATAAATAAATTACAAATTACAAAAACAAAAGCCAAGAAAGGACATCCGTCCATCTTTCTAATGTTGACCGTTTGACTGACCCTCACCCCGCCCGGTAAATTCTACATCCTTCACCGTCCTACCTAAGCCCTTCCCTTTGACCTTCTAGGTTACGGGAACGACGCCCGGCTGGCGGAGGCGCTGAGGGCCGACCCGTCTCGGAAGGGCTCCGTGGTCAACGTCAACCCGGTCAACACTCGCCCGCAGAGCGACACGCCAGAGATCCGCAAATACAAGAAGAGGTTCAACTCTGAGATCCTGTGTGCTGCACTCTGGGGTAAGAACAAAAAAAAAGTAATTTTAGCATTTGCATTCGTGTTGCCAGATAATTATGACGACGTGAAAAACATCTCAGTGAGTTGACTGTTGATGTTTGTGCGGCTTTGTGAAAATCATTGTTGTCTGGAAGACGAAGGGGGGACAGGAAGGGGACATGATAATATTATAATAATATTAATGTCATGACTGTTAGAGTTAGGTCACCTGTTGGCTCTTACTGGTTTACTTTAACAACTTCTGGTAATTTAATGGAGATATTTGATGCAGTACTTTTTAGGAGACTCATTATTGCCATCGTCAGAAGTTGAACACACCATTTGCACTCCAGAAATCGCCCTGTTTGCTTTTACACTCCCAATCTAAGTGATTTAGACTGATATAAAGGTCAGTTCACCCTAAAACACTTTTTTTTTCTCTTATCGGTAGTGCTTTATCAGTCTAGATGGTTTTGATTTGATTTGCTGAGTGTCGGATTGTGGTACTCAAAGCACCCCCCAAAAAACTCAACAGCAATGTCTCTTTCCAGAAATCATGACCCAGTAACTCAGGATAATCCACAGACCTTGTGAAGACCTGATGTAAATGAAAGCTAAATTTGAAACATTAAGACAAGACAAAATCGAGGCAAAACCAGATAATGACAAAATGAATCACAAAAAACTCTAAGTGTAAAAATTAATATTGATATTATGAAGTGTGTCTTAAATATCTATAAAAAGGCAGCAGCAGGTTTAATGTGCATTATGGCTCAAATCATTGCACAACACAAAGTGCATAATGACTTGTTTTTACTACACAATGTGCCAATATTGAGTTTGTAATCAGTATTTTCAGTGTCCATTAATAAATCGAAATCTTTCTAAATGATTTGAGTTATCACAGTTTTCACCACCTGGTGGCAGCAAAGTCCTGATAGAGACACACACACTGCATCTGTCTGTGCAGATATGATAAACTGTTTACAGCTGTTGTTGCTGTTCTCCTAACTTTGTGTGTGTGTGTGTGTGTGTGTGTGTGTGTGTGTGTGTGTGTGTGCGCGCGCAGGAGTGAACCTGTTGGTGGGAACAGAGAGCGGTCTGATGCTGTTGGATCGCAGCGGTCAGGGGAAAGTTTATCCTCTGATTAACCGGAGGCGCTTCCAGCAGATGGACGTCCTGGAGGGACTCAACGTCCTGGTCACTATATCGGGTACACACACACACAGAGACACACACTCAAGCACAAGAACAAGCACACACATTTTAAACCTTCATGCAGCTAAATTACACTCACTGGGATGAGGAGTGGACTGATGAGATGAGACAATCGTGCACAGAAGTAAGAGCACAATAACAGAGATAAATCTAAATGTAGTTAATTTGAAAAAACAGTTTCATTTCTTCCCACTCTGTCAGCTGATACTGCACTGTCACTCTTAATTGTGTGAGTTTTTTGTCTGGTGTACTTCTCCTCCTGACTTGTGCACACTCCCCCACACACACACACACACCTGCAAATACTCACTAAAACCTGCTACAGCCTACGTATTCTCAGACAAATGTGCGTGTCTGCATCTGTTGTTGCATAAATATTTTTGAACACATGATTGAGTTCCAAGATTTCTCAGATTGAAAGTGCATCTACCTTCTTACTTCTCCTGTGTCTCAATTTCTCACACTGCGCGCACGCACACACACACACACACACACACACACACACACACACACACACACACACACACACACACACACACACAGAAGCAGTGTGCAGTCAGGGTGTCACAACAGATATTTTGAGCTAAACGGATGTTGAGTAAATCTCAGTTGTGTGAGCCCGCGTCATGTGTGTGTACGATATGTAACGCTGACACACTTTCCAGCTTTCCATGATGGAAGGAAATGCCGCAGAGCAACACGCGTCGATTTCCTTCCACGGAACTCATTTTGCGGTGCCAACATGTCAAAAATACACGTCATGGAAAGTTATATCACCCTGATGTTTGAAAGGCTGGCAAAAAATTTGTAATACCACATGTTGAATCAGATTACCAGAAGACTCCCACGGTTAACATGTGGCCATCCATGACAAGTGTGTCCATGTCTCAATTTATTAAAAATGCACTGATTTCTTCTGACGTTAGTGGACGTGGTCGATAGAGCAGCAGAGGAGGATAAACAGCTGCACAAAATGCCAATGCAACAGTGCATAATTTAAGTGCACTCCAAGATAAAAAAAGATCACCTGCAGGAGTGATACTTAACATTGTTGAATTGTTCTATTTGCCGCTCTTTTCTAAATGATACACAACACTACACACCAACACTAGACGCACAAATGTTTGAGAGGACGCAGGAAAACGACACCAGATTCACAGATGTCATGAGCTACTGTTTGAAAGAAGGTGTCTTTCTTGGTGCCTTTTGGGTTTAGTAACACATATTCAGTCTGTGTACACACACAGACATAAAAACACAGTGTTCCTTTGAATGCAGTTTTGTCCCAACTTGACCCACACAATCATCAACTTCCTGAAATGTTGCAAAACATGACAGCCATGCAAAAATCCCACCACAGCGTCTCGTAAGATATTGAAGTCATCATTTCTACACTGATCTTTGCAACAGTGAAGTTAAGGATGCAATCATTCAGACATGTCAAATTTAAAAAATATGCTCATTGCAGACTAGTGTGTATACTGTGTATTTTGACTGGATGTGTGCACATTAGTTTCTGTTTCCAAATTTGAAGAGGTCAGTCGAGTTTTTGGCTCGCAGCTATCACCGGGGTCTGCACAGACAGACGACGTGCACAGCAGACCATCAAAGTCACAAATGCAAAGTTGGCAGTGTTTAGGTGTTTGGATTTAAGAGACAACTTCGCTTTATTTGGAATTTAGAGAACATTAGAAATGTGTGTCTCGTCACTCATCTCAAAAAAAGATGTTGAGCTGATAAAAATCTAATGCTTTAATAGAAAATCCTCATTTACGACTGGATTACTTAAGCAGCTGATCAATGGTTCAGCGTTAGTCACAACCTGTTCTTGTTCTCCAGTGACGCCTTGAAGGCTAATTCATAGACTGATCGATGTGAATGTTTACACGCCTGTCTATATGATATGATGCACTGAATTTTGCAGGAAGACTGGCAAGTATCATTGGTATCAGCTAATGTGGATCCTTTTAGATAATTATTAATTAATTTGACCTCTGTCTATTTGCAACAGGTAAGAAGAACAAGCTGCGCGTGTACTACCTGTCCTGGCTGAGGAACAAGATCCTGCACAACGACCCTGAGGTGGAGAAGAAGCAGGGCTGGACCACCGTGGGAGACCTGGAGGGCTGCGTCCACTATAAAGTCGGTAGGTCACAATCAAACAATTTGTTTCTAAACAGCATTAGAGCCGTATTTCTGCTAGGATTTTTCAAACAGCTGCCCTGAGTTTTATTTGTCTGCCAGTGCAAAATATTTAGTCTTGCTGACACAAGAGGGGCTGTAGGTGTGTCTTTGTACACAGTCATAGATGCCAAATGAAGTTAAATCAAATGCTCCCTGTAGCCGAAATATATCGCAGCTGCTAAATAATCTGCTCTTTCTAACCTGAAAGCAGCGTTATCTGGTCTAACTGTCACTGCTTTATTACAAATACAAGTTTCCTGTCAGAAATAAACCCGTCTGGATTCACAAGGGGGACTCTGAAGTTTACAAACGTCACAAACTGAGTTTGAGATACAGAGTGAGTTTGCGTGGGCACGCATGTTACAGATAAACGATGGAAGGAAAGCCCTTGATTAAGTAAGAATGCGGTTAGGACGTCCGAGAGGGCATGTAACTACACTAACCTGTCTAAAATTCAGAATGTCCTTGCTGATGGTAGAGCCACTGAGCGGAGATCAGAACTTCCTGTTGGAAACCCCTAAACATTGATCAGAGCTGCCAGTCATGAAATCCATTTCCTGTCGAGAAGTTTTATTCAGGCGTGCGCATTGGTTTCTTGTCAGATTAAATATTTGATTCATAGTTGGCAGTTTGAACAACGCCAGTGGAAAGTACAGGGCTTTCCAAGGAAAAGATTCAATCAGGATTTGTTAGAAAACATCCAAAACTCTGCACAGATTTCTGTGACTGCTGCCCGCTGATGATTCAAAATTTACCACACATTAGAAATATTAAATTCAAATAAATACTTGTTAACGCACAACTATAATTTCTTTAGCAAAATGGAGCAATGTCATGAAATTTTGAAAACTAAGATACATTTTTAAAATTCTAAATGGCCACTAGTTGCCCCCCCCCCACTTTAAAATAAAAAAAAATAAATAAAAATGAAATTATCATTTTTATTTAAATATAAAAAACTGGAAATAACCCAGATCAAAATCAGATAATAATTAAAATTTAAAATAAAATAGACGCATTCTGTAGCATTTACTGTGTTACTTAATGACTGTTTGCATTTTTCTGTGCACTGGTTATTGCAGCAGGAAAGGAAATTACCCAATCATGCACAGTGTCACAAAATCCAAATGAAAATAAGTTTAATTTGATTTTTATTGCTTTTTAAAAGCAAAACTTAAATTACCACGAGGACACTGAATCATAAAAAAGTATTCTGCCTGTCTCTTTATTTTACTAATGAGATAAGAAGAGAATTTCAAAAATGATTTCTCAAAAATATAATACTGTATCACTCATTACTTGTTACTCAGAAGAGTAACGTGTTACTTATTTACTCTTCGTTGAAAGTGGTTTTACTCACCTCATTACATGACTTTTGCAGTAACATCGCCTGAGATGTATTGTTGTTCCACTGACAGTTAACTCAAAATCTGCAGACATTTCAGCACAAATCCCTGTCTTAAAAATGACATATACAAAATATTTAATTTATGTTTGGCTATCAATTGATGAAAACAAAATAAAAGGGGTTGGCCTTCCCAACGCCTCCCAGTGCAAATATTAAATAAAATAAAATAAAAATAAAATATCAACAGATAAAATAATAAAAGATTAGTCTTCCTAACAACAGATTCTAGAGGGGAAAAAATAAAACATGTTTATATGCAAATTAACTGCACTTAACGAGCCAAAAACTCTGAAACAAACTTTGACTAGAGTCCAAAATGAGCAAGTTACATTACTGCATAACACACAAATGTAATGTGATTACAGTAAGGTGTCACCGCCAAAACTGAAATTGATGATGATGTAAAAACTACCAAAGTGGCTACAAAAACAAAAGCAAACAAACAGAAAGACCAATAATTTAATGCTGGTTTCCCCCCGATGCCAGTTATGCTTCTTCATGATGTTCTGAAGTTTTGTTTTGGTTTTTGTTCCCCAGTCAAATACGAGAGGATCAAATTCTTGGTTCTGGCTCTGAAGAACTCAGTGGAGGTCTACGCCTGGGCGCCCAAACCGTACCACAAGTTCATGGCCTTCAAGGTGAGTCAGTCAACTGGCTCAGCTTGAGAGTGATGTATTTTTATACTGGGTTTTAAGTTTTTAAGGTTTTTTTCTTCACTGTGTTATCTAGATGGTTTAAAGCAGGTTCTTAGAGATTTGTATTATTTGTTTTAACTACAGATTTACTGTAAAAAATGTTTGCATAGTTTGCTTTTCTAATGTAGGACAGAGTTTTATGGCCACATTGAGGAAAAAACTTTTTTTTGAGACTTCAAGAATAGAGTCGTAATATTATGAGAAAAAAGTCGTAATATTAAAAGTTTTAGAGGATAAAGAGGTAACCACTTTATCCTCGTAATATTACCAGTTGATTCTCATAATATTTGGACTTTTTCTTGTAAAACTACAACTTTATTCTTGGAATCTTACTTAAAAAAAAAAAAAAGTTCATTTAACATGGCCCTAATCCTCCGTTGTACATTTAGATAAGGCAGGGGACGTTTGTTTGTATAGCACATTTCATACCCAAAGTGCTTTACAGATTTGTCAAGTCAAAGTTCATTGTAGCCCAATAACAAAGCATCACCCAAAGGGATTTTTATTCCAATAATAATTTTAATTAAATTTCAATTTGATCGATAAAGTCCAATATCACAAATGACAGTTAGCCTCAGAGGGCTTTACAACATGTGTCTCCGTCCTTGGACCCTCACAAAGCATACCCTCCGCTCGGGCAAATATTTACTGATCTGACGCTCGAGTTTCTGCTGGCCGACTTCACAAGAGTTAAAACCTGTTTTTCTGACCTGCGTCCTTCAGTCTTTCGGTGACCTGGTGCACAAGCCCCTGCTGGTCGACCTGACGGTGGAGGAAGGTCAGAGGTTAAAGGTCATTTACGGCTCATGTTCAGGCTTCCATGCCGTGGACGTCGACTCCGGGGCCGTCTACGACATCTACCTGCCTACACACGTAAGAACACACACACGCTTAATATCTGACACGCTGATGTTACTCAGATTGAACATCTACTTTTACTGTTGCTATTTTTAGGGCCTTAATAATGAGCAAACTTTGCTAAGATTCGAGTTATTAGCAATTAATTCAACTATTTGAAATTTGTCTCACATGTTGCTCTGCAGCTGTAGTTGATCATAGATAAATTATTTCGGAAAATAGTCAAAGAAATTCATCAGTATTATTCAGGGTTGCAGCAATATATGGGTTTCAAACAGGGTTCCTGCAGCTGTTAGATAACAGTTAGCAGTTAGATTTAGGATTTCTTAATGCCACTTGGAATAAATTTTAAGATAATTTTCTAGTTACCAAAATTGAAGGAAAATTTTATTTAGCCCAAATGTTTAGTGTGACATAAAGCAAGTGACATACCTTTGGCCCAGTTCAAAAGTTAGATTAATTGTGTCAAATGTTGAAAAAAAAAAGAGTGAAACACATGGAAGACCATGAATAAAGTATGCTGTAAGCATCGTTTTAGGTTTACTAATCGAAGCAAGAAATATCTGGCACTTTTGTTTTTCACTGCGCATGTGAGATTCAACTGCTTTGATTCCCATCATGACTAATTTAAGAAGAGGATTTTTTTAAATTATCCATTTTAAAAATAGATATTACCAATTATTTTGAGATTTTATAACGCAGCGTCAGAAAAAAAAGCTTGATAAAATCCTACTTGCCACGTCTGATTTTTGAAAGATTGATTCAAGTAATTTCAATACCAACTCAGGACTTATTTTTAGATTAATGAATCAATGCCTTTTAAGACTTTTTAAGGATCCGCAGGAACCCTGGTTTCAAATTATGCAGCAGTTATGAAAATTGACGGTTGTACATTTGCTTATCTACAGAACTGAAAAAAAAGAAACTGGATGGAGAATGTTACCTTAATTTGAGTTACTTTAAACATATTAATTAAAAAAAGGTTTTATTGATAGGAATGAAACATTTGTTTATAGTAATTAAAACAGAAGGTTTTTTTTAGTAAGTTAAGTTCATTGTAATTGACAGTAATAATAATTCTGTAATACGTTGAAACCGCATATTTTCTGAGACGGTTATCTTACTGTAAAAATCTCACAACATTGCAACATATCATTCTCACCATGCCGTCATGTTGTGTGTCCCTGCAGATCCAGACCAGCATCCAGTCTCACGCCATCATCATCCTGCCCAACACTGACGGCATCGAGCTGCTGGTGTGCTACGAGGACGAGGGCGTTTACGTCAACACCTATGGACGCATCACCAAGGATGTAGTGCTGCAGTGGGGGGAGATGCCAACATCAGTGGGTGAGTCGCTCGAGACAAAACTACACAAACACACTTTTTTACTTTTATGACATTTCTAAATTTTAAAAAGCAAAACGCCCGTTCAGTGGTAACTTATTAAAAAAACAACTTTAGAATAAGTTATTAAAGAAATCTTGGTAATACTTTTTAGAAAGACCACGTCTATACTGCATTATGGCAGCATTCATAGTGAATTATAATGCATTCATAATGCTTTATGACTACACTCAAAAACATACATACAACATTATAGACATGACTTATGGATGCTTTTGACTTTACATTAGAGGCTGAATGATGGAGCTTATAATGCATTATAAATATCTATACTCATTTATTCAAACATCAACAATTAACTGTAATAAGGACTGATAGTGTGCTATAACAGTACATGCAGTATCATAATTATCAGTATCAAAACAGTATCATTATTGTATGTGTTCAGTAAAGTGAGGTACATATTGACGCATTTATAATAATTTATGCTTCATCATAAGGTTTCACTGTAGGTGTTAAGTAAAGTGTAATCATTTTCATGCATTTATAAGAATATATGCCACTCCATAAGTGATTAATGTGTACCATACACTAGAATACTTTGACACAATGTCAGACTTCAGTCTTTTAAATGTATTTTCAGAGAGTTTTTAGCCACAGAATCAGATGCTACAGCATGTAGCATACTCACTTCTCATACTCACTACTCTTTCAAGGGCTGCAGAAGCCTCTGTCCACCTCTGACACTGCAAGATCCCAGTCTTCGTGAAATCTAACTCTGTGGCTAAAAGCTCTCTGACACATTTCACGTATTCTCAACACAATAACAAGAAATAACCTTTTTGTTTGGATGTTTGTTACTTTAACCTATGTGTAAATATATTTCTGATGAATCAAATTTTTCGTGATGAAATATTGATAAGTCATTAGCCAAAACATGCTTACACATGCACACAGCTATTGTATGTCACCTACACAAACCATTTACATTGATCATTTGCCATCGAGCTGCTAAGAAAATACACACACACACACACACACACACACACACACACACACACACACACACACACACACACACACACACACACACACACACACACACACACACACACACACAAAAAAGGCTGTGGAGCAATCAGTAAATATTGATTGACTTAATTACCTTCTTTGCAGCCTACATTCGTTCCAACCAGATCATGGGCTGGGGAGAGAAGGCCATAGAGATCCGCTCGGTGGAGACCGGCCATCTGGACGGCGTCTTCATGCACAAGAGAGCCCAGAGACTCAAGTTCCTCTGTGAAAGAAATGACAAGGTGAGAAATCCATGTGGACACTTAAACACACCATGATCTCGCCTGTGCTGGTGTCAGTAACTTTACTTGAGATTGGGGGCGAAAATGGTGTGAAAGTTTTTTGTTTGTTTGCGACGTTTGACTCACTGCAGGGCGTTTCAGAGGACGCAGTGTCTCAGATCCTCGCACTGAACAAAGTGAATTAGGTGACAGATTTTAAGTTTATGCTGCAGTCTGCTTCCGTTTTTTGTTCAACATTAAAATGTCTATATGCAAAAAAAAGAAGGCACCTTCAATGTCTGTTACTGTGAAGCTTATTAACCGTCCAAACCTCAAACTGATTTCCACCCACAGCCTCAAACACGTTGAATGTAACTCGGTAAAACTCCCCCAAAGGTCCTCTGAAGTCACTCTGTTTGCTCAGCCGTCTGCTGTGGAAGTAACTTCAAACTGCTCCAGTTTCTCTTCTCCCTTCTCTTGGCTCTGCTGGCCTGTTTGGACTAACGAGAAGTAAAGAGTGGGAGATGAAAGTCTTTTTTTTCTCTCTGTGGTTCTTTAACTGACTATGTGCGGGAAATGATGTGAGCTTTGACTACTGCAGCGTTTGGGAATGAGTTTTCTTTCCAGAAATATTTTTGAGGATGCCCCTTCTTGGTCAGTTTCAGTAATTATATTGTCAGTATGAATAAACACACGAAAATAAAGAGGTCTGTCTACAATGGTTTTTTTTTAATTGACATAGGCGTATTTTATATTCATAATGTCAATTTGCGCAATTTGAGGGTTAATGGAAACCTGTCACATGAGAGTGTGACTGTACCTTGTATTAAAATCGCCGTCTGTCTGTCTGTCTCCCCTCTGCAGGTGTTCTTCGCCTCCGTTCGGTCCGGTGGCTCCAGCCAGGTCTACTTCATGACTCTGGGTCGCAGCAACCTGCTCAGCTGGTAGAGGTCGACGCTCTGCCCTCTTCCTCCTCCTTCTCCTCATCCTCCTCATTGTCCTCCACCCTCGCTAACACTGGATCTCAGAACCCACCGTCGATGTCTCGTCAGCCCTCGGACAACCAAAAGCTAACAAAATCAGCAACCAACCAGCCCTTCGAAGCGGCGATGGCTTCTTCACCTTTTCCTCCGGAGCTGCAGCCTTGCTTTGCGTCAGAGCTCTGGGGAGCTGCCTGCGACGTGGCGGCGAGTCGTCGCCCCCTGAAACACATGAAGCGATGAAATTAATTAATACGTGAAAAGGAAGTAAATTAAATGTGAATCAAGACAAAGGGGGCAAACTTCTCTTTGTTCCCCTCTCAGTTTTCTTGGTGCTCATCAGATTGCGATGGGATTGATCTTTGTACCTCTGCGTCATTTTTCCGTGCTCCTGGGCTGGTCAGTAAGCTTGAGGTCTTCTAACTACTCGTACTGCTACCACTATTATTACTACTACTGCTACTACCTTCTGCTGGTCTGCCTCTCGTAAGAGGGTCCCCCCTCTGCCCCGTGTTCCCGCCCGCCGCCCTTTTTTACGAGCGTTACATGGGGCCGGCGGAGCAGGAGTCTGTTGTATTAATGCTACAGTAGTGTGTGTAAATGTACTTCTGTTTGGTCCAATTACTGCTGACGTGCTGGTTAGAGGTCGAGACTGACAGCCGGGGGGGGTGTGTGAAAACCACGGAGCCGGAGGGACAAGCAGGCGAGAGGCGCCTCGATATTTAAGGTTCTACTGTAAGTCTGATTGATGGGACTCGACAGGTGGGCGTGTGTGTGTCATTGAAGTATTGTGTTGTTTGGACAGGTGCTGTTAAAAAAAGGGGGACGAGAGAGAGAAAAAGAGAGAAGCAGATGGATTTCAGAATAGTATTTTTTGAATTATTACTATTATTATTATTATTCCTTGAAGATAAGTGTAACTATGTGGAGTGTCTTTTACCTTGTTTTTTAAGATTTACGCACATCCACCCACAGTTTGCTTGCTTTTACTCTGAACCCACAGGAGGTGTGTTTGTCTGAGGGGAAAGTGATGTGGGTGTGGTCCAAAAAAATTAAGATTAAAGGTGTCTATGTACAATAAAAAGTTCATTGAATCTTCCAGATAGTGTCAGTGGTCCTGTTTTTCCTACACCATCTCGGGGTAGGAAGGTCAGCCATCTCTCCACAAGAGAACTGCTGTGAATAGTCAGATATTAAAAAAAAGATCAAATAACGGAGCGATAAAGTCGAGGAGAAAGTTTAGTATGTGTGTCGGAGAGTTAAGTGTCATCGACGAATTTCGTGGCAGAGGTAAACGCATGGTCAGCAGGAGTTTTTCCCTCCCTATCTTCCGTTTCAAATCATTTTTTCATTTGTATCATTTGTATGAATGCAATGCACTAAGTGTCAAGAATGTAGAAAGACTTATTACTGTGTGGTGGTCCAAGGCATGAGATGATGTTTTTACTTTGTATCTTGTCAAGTGATCAATCCTAGGTGTTTAATTTTTCGAGTTAATACGATTGAAAGCTGCAGCAGCGGAGCCTCTACGTCGGGTGTAGATATTTTCCGGGGGGGTGGCGGCATTCTGTATTTCGCAACCTTCCCACAGCTGTGAGACTCTGTGCAGAAGCTCAGAGTGCGTCACAGCTGAGGAGAGTTTTTCTGGCGCTCTTTCCCATCAAACCTTACGACGCTCAGACTCTGGATTTTAGTGTTCCTGTCACAAAACGAGCAACACGGAGCAGAACTTTTTCCTCACTCGGCTGAAAATAACTGAAGACGGAAACCCACTTTTTTCGGGAAGGAGTTGTTTTCTCTAATCTGCGCCCCCCCTCACACTTCCTGCTACGGCTGTTATATTTAAGTTGTCTGTATATGTGAAAGACTGGGCAGCAAACTGCAGCATCGATCACCTGAGCTGGATTTTCCTCCGTTTCCACAGCGACTCTGAAAGATTGCACATTGATTAAAAAAGGGGGACAAAGGAGTCTGATTTGTGCTCTTCGCTTCGTGTCCAAACATGTCAGGTCACAAACAAGTTCACCTTGAGTGTGTTTCCCCCCTGACGATAACAATCACACACGTGGGCCGTGTTTTTGACATGTTAAAGGTTACTGTCGGTCATTCGGTAACACTTTCTGTCACAAACTCTTTCCTCCCCTTTTACAGAGAAGCTGTTCGGACCCCCAAATGCCGTGTCGTCTGAGGTCTGTGTGTGCAGTAGTACCCAGTGTGTGTCTCTAATTGCATCAAGGCCTTGATGAGTGGCTGTACTGACTTCATGAAAACATTGTGGTTATTATTGATATTCTTAATGGGCTAAAAAAGGACGAGAGATGAATCGATATCTGATGAGAAAAAGCGGTCGCTCGACGACTCACATTGGAAAAAGTGCCAAGAGGGCAGCATTTAAAAACGTGTAAACCTATTGTTATGAAAACCACTACTTGGAAATCCTTTAAAAAAATAAAAAAAATCACTTGAAGCATTGTGTATTCTTAAGTTTTAGAGCTAGTCGGAAAGCTTAACAATAGTTTCTGTTGTTTCTGTAAGTCTATGTACACGTAAATATGCGACTGCGGTGGTTTAATATTATTACGCTCACCTTAGGTGGAGAAAATGTTTACAGAGGCAATGTTTTGTTACACTAATGTGCATCACGATATTTATGTTTAATGCATATGCGTCTTTAAATTCTTTGTTTTTGCTTTTTGAGCCCGGTTTTTATTGGATATTTTCTTTTTTTTGTCATCTCCCCCCCCTTACCCCACTAAATAACCTACTTACAAAACAATAAAGAACACGCGTGTTGTTCATTTCAGGTATTCTCATAGCGCTGCTTCAAACGTGGAAACATTGCAGTAACGTTCCCTGCAGGCTTGGACGTGAGGCGAGGTGTTTTTCCTCCGCTCTTGCTGCCATGCTACTCTAACTTATGTCCTCTCTGTGTATGACAGGAAGTCATGTATTTTCCTGAAGGTTTTTTTCTTTGAATAAACTTTAAAAGTAATTTTAAAAGACGAGTCTGTCCTCTGTTTCTGAAAAGGTCACTGCTGCTGCTTCTTCCTCAAACACACATGCAAACATGTTGAAAACAGACATGTTGTAACACGTGTTGGCTAACACTTCTGACACATCAGTTGCAGATTTTGGTCAATTTCAAAAGTTTTTCCTTTAATAACCACATATTTCCATGGCAATGACATTTAAAGCTGTTTGTTTTCACATAAACCCACGATCACTTAAACGATACTCACACAATATCACACGTAAACTGCACTGTGAATTTAAATTGGCCACACAGAGTTGCTTAAAAAAAACTATTTGTGTTGCAAATGTTTGTTGAATCCATCCTGTTGAGTTAATATGTCTGATCTCTGTATGAGTGTGCACCTGGGCGAAAAAGAGAAGTAATGAGCATGTCTGATGTAAAGGGCATTTGTTGAGCAGCTTGTTTCCCGGAGGAGACATTTTATACATTATTTAGAGGCTTCACTAAATTCAAACATGGTCATATATGAAAAATCCACTTATCAAATCAACTATTTTGTTTTTTATCAGATGATGGCAATCATCTCCAATTTCACCAGTTGCCAGAATAAATGTATGTTTTTGCAAACCACAGATTTGTTACATTTTCATGTCTCATATCAACATTTCCAAAGTAACATGGTGTATGAGGTGACTTTGTGATGGGGCGGTGGGGATGGTGGATGGCATGACACCAAGAAGAGACGCCTACCAAGCTGCAGACGACTGTTTGAGATCAGCAAACAGCAAAAACTGGTTGTTTTTTAACAAGTCATTGCTGCGGTTACAGTGGCATTTTAGCAACCAAACTTCTGTGTTTTTCATTAAACTATCACTGTTTTCACCATGAATAGTGCCATAAAAAGGGTTTGTGTTTTCAGCCAGGATAGTGCCACCAAAACTGGGTAATTTAAGCCAAAACATGATTTTTTCCTGACCATAACCAAATGGGCTTTGTGCCTCAACATGTCAACACGTTAACTGTTTAACATATCCAACGCATAATAACGTACAAATGTATCAGTGGTTTACAGAAACAAACAATGCCTACAGTTTCTCTGGTGACTGGATCTCCAATTTGCACCAGACGGTGAAAAACGTGAAATGTGCACAGACATTTCAGTAACAGTTATGTCATTTGGTTAAAGTGCGGTTAAGTTTAATCTAGTCATGTTTGTTTTCTGTAAGGTTTGTGGTAAGGTTATTTCAGTGTTAGAAACTGCTCTATTTGAGTACATGTAGCCTGATTTTTGTCATACTTGGTAACGAAACAATGCCATCTATTTTTTGTAGTTACCTGTGAGACACTTTCTCATTTTATCTCATCTTTAAAATATGCAGACTTTAAGATTTTAAAATGCTGCCAATGTAGAAATCTGACCTTTTTTAGTAGGAATGTGCCATATTGGATTTTTGCTGAAATCGGATATGCCCATATAAAAAAAAACTAATTTGACTGATAACTGATGATATTGATACATCTACTTTTTGCCCCACCCAACAGTTATATATATACAGAGAGAGAGAGAGACATATAATAGTATTCACTCTGTCAAAAAAAAGGTCTGTGACATTGGCAGAAGTAAAACATGTTAGCCGAGATCCAATATTTAACTTTAAAGCTAATACCTGTCGATACCTGCATTTTGGCTGTCACCTAGAGTCAATTCAATTCAAGTCAATTTTAATTAGAAATCACAATTTCACAAATCACAATTCGCCTCAAAGAGCTTTACAGCATTCGACATCGTGCTGAAATGAAATGAAAACATGGTGGTGGGAGAGCGACTGATGAGGACGGATGTGCAACAATGTCCTGTTTAAAGAACAATAAAATTAGTGTAATAAATGAAAAATGATACATAGAGAGAGAGAGAGGGAAGGATGCATTATTTGCACTATATGCAAAATTAATAACAACATAAGAGGAACTATGTAGAACAGAGATGCACAAAACGTTCTGCTCTCCAGCTGATTGATTGTTCCTGAACAGGAATCTGTCCCGTTTGACTAATGGCGTAATATACAGATATGTTGCACAGCCGGGAGGTGAACTCCACAGCGGATGAAAAGAAAAAGAGGTCTGTCTAAACATTTAGTCATATGTCCGTTGTTATTGGGTGTCAGGACATCACAGGTGGTGAGCTGATCTGGAGAGTTCCCAAAATACGAAACCTTTTTTTCTCTTTCTCAATCGGCTGTCAGTTTAATGACTGGAATGTTCTGCGTCCGTCACCTTTTGACCTGCTTGTGTTAAAGATATGGGAGGAACGCTGCTATTGTGTCTCAAAGGTCTGTTTGGCCGGTTTATTGCTCATATTGTACCGCCAGCAAGAAAGACGATAATGAACACACTTATTTCCGTTAATGATAAAACTTCCTGCAGGCTCAGACACAATCAGAATGAGCTGAGGTGAAACACAGTTCAGACTGTCAACTAAGGTCGACAAAAATAATACTTACATTTATTTTTTTCCCCCAATAAAAAATCTTCTGTTAGTTATACATTCAAAAGTATCAAAGTACCAAAACTATTAAAAATCCAATTTAAGGCTGATGTTTTACTTTTTTTGGGTATGTATTCTGTAACTTTTTTTGTATCATAACTGTGCACATTTTTGTTCATTAAACAAAAAAAAGTCCTATTTTTTGTTCCTCTGACTATTGCTACGGTATCGAAGATGCATTTAGGAAAGTTCCTCTTATTTTACTAGTATTGTACACTAAGGCTTAAAATTCTGTAAATGTTATTATGAAAAGGTTCAAATTTTATTGGGAAACAAAGTTTTGATCCATAACAAGAACATGGATTGATTTTTTAAAAAAATATATACATTCATATCTTTGCCTTAGCTGCCATTTCTTTTTCTGGTCAACATCCAAACAAATAATGTATTAAAAAAGCCCATTACCAAACACTAATATACTTTTCTTTTTAATAATTAATTACAAAAAATGTATACTCATTGCGATTGTAATGGGTAAAAGTAATATTATTTGAATTGAAGGGAAATCTTACACACAAACATACACACACACATGTGTGTGTATGTGTGTTTGAAGCCTTTCCTTAGTTCAAATTTAAAGGAATACTCACAAACACCCACAAAATTATCTTTTTTTATGATACTCACGCCATGTAGCCATTAGTGAAGAGAACTTTTGTGGCGCACCTCTACAGTTAACGAAGAATCCAAAAACTGAGATTATTCGAAAAAGTGGAGTAAAAGGGGTCCACGTGTAATAACAGCAAAACTATCAAAACTATTTTTCTCAAAAGCTTGCACAACTTGTGCACTGTAATCTTTTCTTTAATCTTCTTCTAAGTCTCACGTATCGAGTCCCACGCTCAGCACTTCCCAAACACGCTTTTTACAAAAAATGCATGTTTTTAGGACGATGCAACTGAAAGAAATAACTTGGATTCTGCTGCAAGAGTCGTGTGATATTTTTGCTGTTTTCTTTTTCTTCTTAGATTCTCTGTCTCCGTTTATGACAGCTGTAAAGCAGGTTTTGCTGAGATTGTTTATGGGCAGCAGAAGGCAAATAATCCGCATTAATGGAAATCTGATCAGAGCTGAGTGTCGAAAGTGTTGCTTGTATTTCTTCACATGTCTGAGTAGGAAAAGTTTTTCATTTGTTATTGGATTATCTTTTGTTTTAAATTCCTAATGAGAGTGCAAGACCATGGATGATGAAATTGAATCTCTGAAATATTTGAAACATGGACATGGACACACACACGGCCACACACACACACACACACACACAGAGAGAGTGCCCCCTTTTTACCAAATCTCTGTCGTTTCAAGCAGATAACACTGAGTCATGTGGCTTTTGTTTACTAGTGCCGGCTCTGCTTGTAATCAATCGCTGTGAATCTAAATAGGCCGAATACAAATCTAAACAAAGTAAAATTCTCTGCTTTGCCTCACGCTGAATAAAGTGTGAAACCACAAGACCCGACCTGCAGCCTCACCCAGTTATAGGATTGTTTCATGACAACTATGCCACCCTTGTTTGCATCATTGAAGAGCCTTTATGTCATCTGCACGAGTATGTATGTATTGGAAAATGCCGTCTCACGATTAATATGCCAGCCACAGTGACTAATCCACGAGAATGCAGGAAGGGGGACACCGTAGTTTCTGCGCAGGGAGATGACCGAGCAGTGAGTCACACAGCTATTACACGGCAGTTTTTAGACGTCTGTTTATACGGGGAAGTTTTTCTTCTTCAGGTGTAGTGTGCTTCAGAGTCAATTACATGAGATAATTGTGCAAGAATTTTACTGCTTTTTATCAACAGTCAGGGAGGTTCACCGGAGCAGGGAGGATTTGATGCAGATCACAAACTATTTCACTCGAAGTACAATTAAAAAAGGTAACCTGCTGAGTTCTTGTTAAGCACTACTACACCTGTCCAAATCACTGTCAATATGACGTTATCACTGTTTCAAAGGAAATGCATGACGTCTGACTATTAACTGGAAAACAGTCAATTACAACAGTGATCTACTCCCTATGAAATTTAACAGCTCCAGCAAGTAGGCTGACGATTTGTAATGACAGCGCAACAAAGAGAATTTCTCCCACTGAGTCAGCCAGACAACTTGAGCAAACGTTGATGCTTTTTTTTGCTTTTTTTTTTTTCAAACTATTTTTTATCTTCTTCGTTCATGGCGGGACTGCAGGCCGAAGCACATCAAAGTGGGTCAAAACTAAGGGTCACAAGTTTGTGTTGGTGTTTTTTATATACCAAATAGTTAATATTAATGCAAAGATTTTCATTTTTATTGTAAATAAAAATTGGATCCATATGTGGGTTATCAGTCTCATTAAATACTAAAACTCATCACCCTCAAAAACAGATAACGGTCGACCCCGAAGAAAAAAGAAAGACAAAACATCAATAACAGTAAAGCATTTAAATACGTAGCCCACTCAGTCATGGCAGAATCACAAAAATAAGGACAAATTGCTACTGAATCAAGGAAAAATGATGAAACTGGCACAATCTCAGCAAGTCTACAGTATCAGCCGGCAGGACGCTCTGCTTCTGAAACGCTCACAGATGCTCCCAGTGGGATGTAGAGCCGCGTGGAGGACGGAGAAAAACAGCACTGCAGACATAATGTCATTGACACACTGCTGGTGGACTCCACGAAACTCACTACGCTACGCTCTGTCCCTGTCTGTCTTCACACTGGGGACTGTGTCTCTACTGCCCTTGCAACACGGCATGCATGGACGCAGACAAATGACAGTCGGAGAGAGTATCTCTTTAAAACCTTCAGTAGAAAAGATCCAAACCAGAAACCAGCTCAAGTCTACACCTTCAGAGGTAGCAGGAATCTACTGTCACCTAAAAGCTCCTTACTTTGCTAACGCTGCACCTGCTTTCTACTCACTGCAATACCAAATTTTAGCTCTCCTGGTGGATGTGCACACGCTCACGTACTACTCTCTAAGGAAAAAATAGGGCGTGTCCATAGTCACTAATCATGAGGTGTCAAAGCTGAAGAAACAATACAGAAACTGTCACCTCACACTGTGATCTTTGAGCTACTCCTCCAGTTTAACTGCAACAAATAATAAAGCTCTCTGGTCGAATGACTCAGCAGCTCTGGAACTGGTCAAACGGCCTCATCAAATGATCTGCTCAAAATAACACAAACACATGACAATATAGAGCAAGAGTCATGGAATAAATACTGTGTGAAATGTTTACAATCAGAGAAGATATTTGTGGAAAGTGACGACTCACTAAAATGACATAAATGTACAGTTTTGGGGGCCGTTTACACGGCAACGTTCTTGCATGAAATGTTAAACTTTTGTTGTGATTTGGCCTTTTCTTCACACGATAACAGCGTTGTGATGCTAGAGTGTAATCTTTTGAAAATACATCCCCTTCTGTCGCCGTGTAAACTGATGATGTGAGAACGGTGACGTAACGGTTGCACTTCGCACATGCACGTGGTGTTCCTCTATGGTGTGTCATTACAAAGTTACAGCGCCAACTACAGGCCTGGCATGCATAACACCGCGTTTGGCGGATCCCAAAGGGCCAAATCCGAAACAAATGTGATTCATATTCATCAGTGTATATGATAAATCAATAGCCCGTTTTCAACCTTTCAGTGTCTGCTGTACTTGAAAATTTAGTCATAGCCCCTCACAGGTGGTCAGGTGTGCACAGGTGTGTTCCCTTTTATGCTCCTGTCATAATTTTTAAATTCTGGCATTTCGGACATAAAAAGGCTGTACAAAGCTTTAATGTAAGATATGATATGTGATGCTGGATGCCAATAAAAAGTATTTAAAAAAAAAAGTAAAAAGAAACTTAAAATAAAACTAAAAACAAAACACAATAAATAAAATAAAATAAAATAAAATAAATAGAGTCAGCAGAATATTCGAATATTTGACCCACGGGCTGGAAGTTGAGTATCACTGACTAAGGTATAGTTAAAAACTCTGAAAAATATGATTACTTACTTTCTTCCTGATAGTTTGATGATTAGATCAGTATGTCTATATACCGTCACTGCAAAGTGATGGCAACCAAACAAAACGGGCAAAATAAATCTCCATGGCTAGAGGCTCTTAGTGATGAGACAATATTCTTTAATAATGTGGGAATTCAACTCTTTACTAATCATCTTCCTCTCATGTGTGGATACTGTGTGTGTGTGTGTGTGTGTGTGTGTGTGTGTGTGTGCTAAAACAAACAAATGTCCACCACTGACGCAAGAGGAACAGACAGAGAAGTCTTAAACACTTAAAAAAATAGACAACGGCCTTTTTTTTCAGGATGAAGCTGCAGGAATAAACTGCAGCTCGTCTCCAACGATGCACAGTATGTGAGAAAGTGTGTATAGTATAGTAGTATAGTAGTATAGTAGTATAGTAGTATATACTGTCTGTGTGTGTGTGTGTATGCTGAGGAGTCAGCAGATGTGAGTGGTGAGCTGTACAGTACACTGCGTTACATTGGGAAACCTGAGAAATTTCCATCTCAGAGGGGTGGGAACCTTGAAAAGAGAGTGCAGGTTTCCCCCTGAGCTGTCAGGAGACCGACCACATACGGCTTCAGTCCCCGCTGTCACCACATCTGCCCGTCACCGCCGACACACTGCCGGGGACGCCACGCTCACCTGGCCGCCGTGAGTACACTCTACTGCTGTGTGTGTGTGTGTGTGTGTGTGTGTGTGTGTGTGTGTGTGTAATTCTATGCAAGTGTGTTTGTATATATTTAAATCCTGTGTGTGTGTGTGTGTGTGTTTGGATGCACATGTATTAAATATATGCGTTTTAGTGCTGCCAATAATATTGACTTATTGATAAATATTGATAATAATAGGTTTCAATACTAATTTTCCACAGTATTGACAAATTTTGTCACAGCTCTGGAAACTTTAACTTTGATTCAATACCTTTTAAAATATTAATATCTGATAAATTTTTCAATACCACAGAGAAATATTGACATTAAAGGATGCGAGTTAAAATTTTTATAATAAAAGATAAATATTACAATGCTAAAACATGACAATGATGTCTTTCTATTTCTTGGTTAGTAGCAGAGAACAGCAAAAAGATAGCAAATAATTCGTACTGAATGGTTTCAAACATTCAGGTTAAATATTAATCGATAAATCTATATTTTTGACAGCACTGGTATCGATACAGAGACACAAGCTGCCATTTCTCGCTTTCTTATTGTTAATGTTTACCACAGTCACTCTGCTCTTCTCTGTTACTAAACAAGAGAAAGAAAAGACATCATTGTCGTGTTATGGCCTTGTTTTATTTACCTTTCAATAAAAAATTTAAACTGTATTCCCCTTAATGTCAATTACAGTGGTATCCAAAATTCTGTCAAAAATTCCAGTACTATGACAACACTGTGTATGTGATATTCAAAATATAATACAAATTTACAGTTTTGTATGTCTGTGCTTTTAATGCACTGTAGTATTTGTAGTATTTCTACATTATACAAACACGCACAAACACATATATATAATAAAAATAAAAAAGCTGCATAATATAAAAAATATTTAAGTGTTTCCATGCCTTCTAATCAGTGGATAAATACATATAATCCATCTATAATTAATAACATATGTATATATTCATAGATTGTGTGTGAACACATATTCATTTTTTACCCTAACAAAATTATAAAACAAAAATATATTGTTCACAGTACATGCAAAGACAGCAAAATTGCTGCAATGACACAGACTGAAGCTGTCTTATTATCTCTCTGTTATTAAACAGAAGTTAAATTCCTCCATATGGTAATAAAATGTATTATGAAATTGGCAGTGATGGTAATAAATGACTGTCAGGAGTTTGATCATTATTTGCTTTAAACAACATTATCTGCATGCTGCCATTTAATCTCAGACAGTGTCACACTTAATACAGACTCACAAGCACGGATTTACAACAGTGACTCTATAGGTTTTTATGAATGGGATTGCCTTTTGATGACACAATGATGCACAGATTTTTTTAAATTTTTTTTTTCGGGGAAAAGGTTGATGACTAGTGCCTGTATGTATGTGTGTGAAAGTGTTGCCTGCTGTCAACTGCTCCCTGCAGTGGCAGACGAGGAGACAGAAGCAGAAGTGAAAATCAGCTTGTTTCTATGGAAATGATTATTTAACTCTGCGGCAATTCTTTTTGCACGAACCCGAGAGTTTATCTTCCTGTCTGAAAAAGCCCAACTAAAACTGACCGAATAATGTGGAGGAGAAAATCATTATTTATTATTATTTATGACCAAAAACAATATTAAACATAATAAATTTAGATGTGATAGAGTACATAATATGTCATAAATAATAACGTTGATATTTACTACTATGCAAACTGACATCATTGACATTGACATATTGACATTTCTTTGTATGATTAGTGCAATTGACAAACCTGGAAACTATTACATTTGAATGATATTAAACTATTTTATGTTTCAAATACACCAAATAAATCAGTAGGATATATTAAAGAAAATATGGTACAGTAGATCTTAAAGGTCCAGTGTGTAAGATTTAGGGGGAAATATTGGCATAAATGGAATATACAATACAGAGTGTGTTTTCTTTTGTGTATAATCACCTGAAAATAAGAATCTTTTTTTCTTAGAATGAGCCGTTTATATCTGCATACGTAGCGTGGTCTACAGAGCTCGTCATGCTGCACCGCCATGTTTCTACAGTAGCCCAGAATGGACAAACCAAACACTGGCTCTAGACTGGACAGTTTGCATTTTCTTGTCCACCACCATAGTTAGCGGCCCCTATGGCAGGCTGTGTCAAATAACACTCATTTTGTAAAGTTTAAACTGCTTTATTCAGTGTTTCACCGGTTTAAAACACCGGGTATGTTTGTTTTGGAGAGGAGGAAACCTCCTGGTGTAAAACCTCATAAACATCTGGATGTTCAGAAAAAAAAAAAAGTGAGCACACATTAGCTGGTGCTGGATTAGCAGCCAATCTCCGACATGCCAAAAGTATTGGAAAAACACCGATTTCTAATGTGAATTTTTACTACAAATACTTTATTCAGTATTTTTACCAGTTGTGTTTGTTTTGGAGTGGAATAGATCTCTGACCAAAATCTTCTCCTGAACAATGAACACAAAGGGTCAACTGATATTGGTTTTGCAAACTGAAACTTTCAGCATCATATGCAGCAAGTTCCCAGCAACTTTTTATTAAGTTAAGTGAAAATTTAAATGAAAAATGAATGAATGAAAACAGCTCCCTGAGGTTTTACAAAGTAAAAGTTTCTCCTTTGCTGAAACTTGCACATATTGCAGACTGCCCTCCCTGGTGCTGATTAAGTGTCATATTCACACATTTTCATTATTTTATTTTATCGGCGATAATGAAAATAAAACACTGATACAGATACTCGGCAAAATGCGAAATATCGGCCCCGATAATCAGCCAGGCCGATAATCTGTCGACCCCTAATGAAGACTGAAAACAGCTAAAACCTCATGTTTTAGCTGTTTGTAATCCACATTCCTCACCTGTAAAATCCCCTAAATCCTCCTAAATCTTACACTCTGCTCTTTAATGGTTTGATTAGATTAGATTAGATCAGATCATCAATACCTAATAAACAGAATATATTGTATTCTATCACATTTAATGCCATGATCTTTATGTAAAGCAAAGCCCTGCCACCAAAAATCAAATTATAGGGGTTAAACCTGCTATAACATCAAAAATTAATAATTATTTCTCTACATAAACTATTTCCATCTGTCAAGTTACCTATTACTTTTCTGAATCTGTTACGAGTTTGTTTAAACGATGTATTTCAAATATAAATTAGGTAAAATATGTATTTCATCCTATAGTTATTGTGAGTGAGTAATTTTGCTGACCTTTGATATTAGTGGCCTTGAGGTGACTCATGTCATACGCTGCTGGTGGCAAACCCCCGTGACTAAATTTGGCTGCTGAGCGTGGGGGCGGGATGAGCAGGAGTGCCAACGTTTGATGACGACTCCTGTGATGTCACCAGTTTTACAATCTACAAAAGAGTTTTAATTCAGGCCTGATGTCATTAAAAGTTAAAGCTTCTCGCAGAAACAACATCAGGAAAACCAGGAATGACTCTCGCTTTGCTGTTATTCTGGTTTACTTCATTTAGTCTTAAAGCGCTTTAATATTTTTGCATTTTGCTTTTCTTCCTGTGAGTTAATTCTCTGGATTGTTCTTCTCCTAAACTACAGTTTTTAAAAGTATTAAACCTGATACTTTTGACTAAAAGCAACTGAACAAACCCGTCAGTGTGGATGAACACTGCTTAGAATTTGTCAGCGGATCGATTATTAAAGACTTTTGTGTCCCTGCAGGTTGTCATCATGGTCCGCTTGGTTTTGATGTTTGCTGTGGTTATCATCGAATATGTTTATGGAGGATTTCAACTAAAACCTCTGTCTGTCCAAGGTGAGCATGCTCTCTATTATGACTGTACATACGGGAAAAAGGGTGAAGTGGAGGTTAAGAGAGGCCTTTCCTCAGGACACTTTCAGACGATTTTTGGTATTTAAAGGATAGACAGAAATTGGCCTCGTAGCAAAACCAAATGTTGCTTTTACTATAAAAATAAACCCTTCAAAACCTGAGCATGGGAAAAAGACAATGAGCAACAAAAGAAGAAAAGACCCAAAAGTTCAATTAGCAAAAAGGACAAAAAAAAAAAAGATCTCAAAGTTAGTAAAAATAAGTAAGTAATTATAAATTATAATCAATTTTTATAATATTACTAATACTACTAATTATCGTTTCTTGTAAAAATAATTTTAAATATGTAATATTGAAAATCTAATAGTTTTTCCCTTGCTTTTTTCTTGGAAATTATCAATCTTTTAAAAAATGTAATAATTTTTTGCAATTTGTGGAAAATTTCTAAAGTTGCTCACTGATTTTTTTCCTCATGTTTTAGAAAGGAATTGCCCCAATTTGCTTGGGGTTCAAGGGTTTAAATACTTGTTAAAATCATTGGAAAACAGCGCAAGAAAAGTTGCCATGTTGCATGCGTCAAAGGGTTAAGTTTCTCAAATTTCTGAGTTGTTTCTCCTGCAGACGGCTGCTTGCTGGTGACTGAAGAGTTGGGGATTTGGCGAGTGGAGGGGGAGGCCATAATCTTCTCCTTCCCGAAGTTCGAGAGCGTGCTGCGAGTACACAAAATCGCCCTCCCAACAGTGAATTATGTCATCACTAAGAACGGAACAGAGGGTGTGGCCTATAACAGCGAGGGGCGTGTTCAGCAGCATAATAAAGAGCTGTGGTTCCTCCCAGCTCAGGCTTCAGACTCAGGGGAATATATCTGCACCTACAGGTACGCATTAAGACTAAAAAACACACAACAAAACAAACTCTTGTTTAGTTATGCCTCACCTGTACTGCCATTTTGTTTATGCCCTTATAAACTTCATTTGGAAATAGGGACTTGAAAAAACTTCAGTCTAAAAACCAGTAAAGGCACAAAACAATCTGGTTTTACAACTGGAGGTTTTCCTAAGAATAGATTTGAATCTTTTTGGAGACCATAACAATATTATTCTCTATAAAGGCCAAAACCTACTGAAAGCAATAACTGAGAAGCACTGTAGACATCCAATCTGAAACTCCAGCTCCACAGAACCAGCAGCATTTTGAGAAAAAGTCACTAAAATATGTAAATATCAATCAAAGTGGAGGTGTAAAAGCAGTTTGATGTGACTCATAACGCTTTTGTTTCTTGTTTGGCCTTTTAAAATAGTGTACTTCAAAACATTAGTGTTAATGCATTTAGGCCTCTCGCTTTATCTCAATAATTTTTTTTTTAAAAAAGCAGTTTTTTCAAAATGCTGATGATTACATGGTGGGAAATGTGAAAACTGAATTCCTTTAATGTTCAGACTTATGAAAATACCCTCAATGAAGGGTGGACGATATATCAAATGTATCTCTCACATTGTTTTTTTAGGGCCTCTTGCATTGCGTTTTTTCCCCCTCTCTCCTGCAGCTCTCTGCCTCTCACAGATACACACACACACACACACAAAGCAGGGCTTTTGCAGAGCTCCAGACTGCGACTATTATGTCACATTCTGCAACCATGGAGCACCACTGTGACTTGCAAATTATTAATATGTGAACTGGAGAACTGTTAATTTGTGTACAACTTACAGAGAATTAATCATCAAGTTTAGTGGTGCTGCTGTAACAGTCTATTTTAATGAGTGGTAGTGGTGGCAATGTGAGCAGGTGAGGCGTGTTTGAATCTGCAGAGCTCCAATCGCAACTATTTAGTCACATTTTGCGAGCATAGAGCACCAGACAGAATCACTCAAAGTAAAGATTAAAGGCACCGTGATATTTAACTGTCTGCTAATGCTGCTCACTTCCAACTGTTGACCAGAAAAACATCACCAACACTTCTGGCCTGAGACGAGCCAGGTCCTTCAGGAAAAAAAAAAAAAAAAAAGCACCATGGGTCCCACTTTGATTTATTTAATTATAACAATAGTTTTTGAAATTTCATTATAAATTTACTTTATTTAACTTGCAACTTGCAACTTTATCATAACAGTAGCATATTTAACTTAATCACATGACATTAGCTACTTTACTGTATCGCAATATAGCATTAAATACTCCTTTTTTAACCTCTCTCAATTTCATAAAGGTTATACTTGCTTTCCTCCATAACTGTTAAGGTACAAAAGAGCATCTCTGAAATCGGCAGAGTTTTCAGGATTCAAATCTTGTAGTCCAACAATTTTTTTACTCAATACACTTTCTTGCTACTACTTGCAATTTAATATTTTTTCTCCAGAAATGAAACCTACTGCGTGACTGGGAGTATCAGGCTACAAGTGTACGAATCCGGTTCTGTTGACATGAAGAACATCACCTACAGAGTGCGAGCCTTAGTGGGAGAGAACCTGAGCTTCTCGTGTCCGTCTCTGAATGGCTTCAACAGGACGGACAGACTGACGGCACAGTGGCACAAGGTGAGCGGAAAAACCTTTGAATACTTTCGGCTGATCAGCACTGAGAGTTCAATCATTGATAGGTCAGAAGTTTAAACGTTTTAGTTTTCTGCTCTTTATTTAAAAAATCATATAACATTATAGACTATATATTTTTATGAATCATTTATTTTTGTGATTTCAACAAAAGGGCAAGTGGACATCAGTGTGATTCAGTCACAAAAACTCCATTTTTCTCTTTTACTGTTTACTTTTTTAAACCAGTTTCAAAACAAATCTGTTTTCCAAAATCAAATTCATTCTAAATTAAGTTCTATATGTATTCTGCTTTTTCCCCCTAAATACTGAAACATATTTTTAGATAATTATCGAAGTTTTTTCACTTATTTTTTAAAAAAGAGACTTTTACAAATCATAATTTTATCACTATTTATTTTTAGTTGCCCTTGTTTTCTTGTTTTTCTTATGGTTTGCCTATAGCATATGTCAAGGTATTTTTTTTTAACTTTTCTTTCTTTTTGTTCTCCATTTACAACTTATATTGCTGCCTACTCTGGCCAGGATACTCTTAAAAAAGATTGTTTTATCTTTTGAGGTTTTATATATATATATATATATATATATATATATATATATATATATATATATATATATATATATATATATATATATATATATATATATATATATATATATATATATATATATATATATATATATATATATATATATATATATATATATATATATATATATATATATATATATATATAATATATATATATATATATATATTATATTATATTATATTACATAATATGTTATATTATATTATATTTAACTGTTACTGGATAAAAACATTACTGATGATAAAAGTGGCAGTACATTTAAAATAAATACACTACTATACACTACTTTTGAATTTATTATTGGACTTTGCATATAACAATGAGATTAATCACGATTAATTGCAGGGAACTCATGCGATTAATCGCGATTAAAACCTTTAATCGTTGCCCAGCCCTAATATATATATATATATATATATATATATATATATATATATATATATATATATATATATATATATATATATATATATATATATATATATAAAGATTTAAGACTTTTTTGCAGCACTTACACTTGCAAAGGCAAGCCAATTTTATTCATGTTATATTTTGAACTGATTTAGGCAGAAATACACTACAACTCATGTAATCTCAGCAGGACGCCCAAACTGAAAAGTATTTAGAGTGAAGTAAAACCTATTGTCTATAGACAGATCTTGCTATGTCTGTAAGTTGCCACCATATTTCAAAGGGAGATGAGTTACAGTATGCTTTTGTCGAAGAAGACGTTATTTTGACTAACTGCTGGTAGATGTCTAATGTCAAGGCTGCAGCTGGATCAAACCCTAAACCTTCGAGTTCGAGCCTCGCTCCTTTCCTGTCGGTGACGCAGTGTGTTGTTTCTAACAGGACCTGAGCCCCACTCCCTCTCAGCCAGGCAGAGCGGGCTCCTTCAGCCAGTACGAAGGTAAACTCCTGATCCCCGCTGTGAGGCGAGCCCATGCAGGCGTCTACACCTGCCAGTTCAGAGCGCTCATCAACAACCAGTCGTACAAAGTCAGCAGAATCATCGAGCTCAGCGTGGACGGTGGGTGACGTGACAACACACTTATTGTAATTATTTTTTCAGCAAATGTTGGACATTTCTGCTTGAAAAATGACTGGAATAATGAATCAATCATCAAAATGGTCTGCAATCAATCACCTTCCAATCGAATAATTTATTGTTAAATCACTGCAACTCAATACCTCTGCAGAGGTCTTTTTTATAATAAAAATACCAAAAAAAAAAGGATTTTTATATATTCAATAAAAAATAAAAGAAATGTTAATTTAAAAAAATCCACACATTTAGACAGTACTATAAATATTAAAAATTAAAACAACATATCAGCTAAAAGTCACTGTTATATATACATTAATCAATCAGAGATGTCATTAGTTTGCCATCTCACAATTAAACCATAAATCATTAGCCTGCCCTACCCTCTGCTGGACTAACAGGTGCAACACACTCACCACTCACTTGACTCAGCCACAGGGATACACACCACGACATGACACGACACGACACGACACGACACGACACGACACGACACGACACGACACGACACGACACGACACGACACGACACAAAACAATTCGACACGACACGACACGACACGACACAAAACAATTCGACACAACACGACATGGCACGACACGACAAACAGCTCCCACAAGATGCAAAAAAACCCCAACTATTGCCTGGCTTATATTATGACTTATCATTATTATTATAATTGTTATTATTACTGTATGAAATAAGTCACTGTTGCTGTCATAAAGAGTTGTCAGTTTGGATGTGTATCACATCTAAATGTGTGTGTATGTGTGAAGGAGTGGACCCTGAAACCACCACCATCACTGTGCCTGAACTCTCCTCGACCTCTGACCCACCACTGACCAGCAGCAGCGACAGCACTATCAGCTGTGAGTTTTTCTTAGTTAATCTTTTACTTTGTATAATAAAAACAGCCTGTCATGACAATAAAATCCATGCTACTGATTAAATGCATTTTTTTTCTTGTTACAGCTCCAATAATTCAGCCGCCTGTGATTGTCTCGCCGCTGAATGGAACCGTTTTTGAAAGTCTGCATGGTGAGTGACAAAAACGATTAGTCCTAATTATATCCAACTGGATCCTAAAATGCAAAATGCTTTAACGAATAGACTGATTATTTATCTTTATTCTGTGATTTCATTTAGGTTCAGGACTGGAGCTGTCGTGCAGGGCGCACGCTGAATGTCAAATAGCAGATTCCACCGTGGTCACATGGCTGGTCAATGACCAATCAGTGGAGTCATCGTACCTTAATGGACGCGCTCTGCAAGGGGGAAGGAGGTACCTGCCAATTTGTTCTTGGGAGATTTTTCCTCCCTGTAGTAAGACCGAGCTCAAAACATGTCAGTGCCGGATAGGAAAAGCAAAGTGGAGGAATAACTTAACCTTAAAGCATAAAGTAGTATGTTTCCCCCAAAATGAGCCCTGTGGCTACAAATGGGGGTGAAGGAAAAAGTCGATACAGAAAAGTAGCACAATAGATTTGGAAATATTCTATTGATACACAGATGAGAAGTATTGATTTTTAAAATAATAAAATATAAAAAATTAATATTCCAAATAAAATTCCTGGTAGCTTATTAGAATAGTAAAATCAATTGTTTTCTCAGTTCACCACAAACACGTTTCCGCAAAAAAAAAAAAAAGATAAAAGATGAAAAAGATAAAAAAAAACTTTATCTTATTAGACAAAAACAGATAATGGCAAAGTTTCTCCTTACTTTGCAGTTGAATAAACGTGATAAAACTTACGTTTTATTACATTTTAGACAGCAATATATGTTATCACTCTGCTCAGCATATTGCAAATCAACTACAACTGCAATAATATTGTATTGTGACCTAAGTATGTGACAATATGCCATCATGGGGCCGCTGGTGATTCCCACCCCTGCTACAAAAAGGAAATAAGATATTTTTATATATTTTCTCTTCTCTCTCTTCAGACTATTATTTATTTTTATTTCCCCAGGTGGCAGAGAAAGATACATACTTGACTTTAGATTAACTTGAAAACTAAAATTAAATTTGAAAAGTAAAAGAAAAAGAAAAGAAATAATATTAAGATGCATGCTGAAAAACACAAAATAATATACAAATACCAAAAACTATGAGAATTAACATCAGCTGCTAACACTGGAGTACTAAAGCACAAAAATCTTGCCTCGCTAATTGCCACGTGACCCACCTCGGTCACAGTATGTAAACATATGGTCATGTCCGTCTCACTGTTTCCAGGGTAACCAGAGTGTCTGAAGGCTGCCAAATTGAGCTGAGGTTAGTGATTGTGGAGATAACAGAAGAAGACATGAAGACAGAGTTGAAGTGTGTTGCTCAGAACCAAGGAGGGAGGCAGGAAGTGGTCACACAGCTTCAACTAGAAGGTGAGCTGTGTGTGTGTGTGTGTGTGTGTGTGTGTGTGTGTGTGTGTGTGTGTGTGTGTGTGTAAATTAGAGAGCCCTACTGTAACACTATAAAAGTGTTACTGCACTCAAAGATGTAAATCTTCCTTAAATCACATTGGCTACTTTATCAGACACTGATCAAGTTAAATCTATAATACCGATATAAACCGGTGGGCTTGAGTACAAGACCACCGGCACCAGCACCGCAAAAAACTCAAACGACACCCAGCTGACCAGAATATTACATCTTGATATTGTTTACGGCCTGTTTTTTATCTGACGTCTTGTGTTGTGTTTGTCTGGCTGTTTTAATAATGCTGATAAAAACCACCAAAAGCCTTTATGTCAAAACGTTGACTTACGGTTTCTCTTCTCTCTCTTCAGACTCCACATTTACTTGGCTGGTCGTAGCTGTGGTGGCCGCGTCCTGCTTCTTGATTGTGGTTTCTATCTTCCTCTACGTCCTCTTCAAACCCAAAAGGAAAAAGAAGATGGATTACTTTCTGGCTCGGCAGAACAGCACCTTTTAACTCACTCCCTCCAAAAACGAAGACCTTCATTATTATTGTGTTTGCTGTTACATCAAATCAGTTTTTTATGCGTCATGTGCGTGTGGTATCGTACAATGACACCAGCACTCCTTCTACAGGGATTCGCTGTTTTTAAATCAGCTGCTACATTCAGCTCCAGTGGCACACTGTCACTCACCGTCTGTCATTTCTTTATCCTCCACTAAGAATTACAAAAGAGGTCTTCAATGATACTGTACCTGCAAGTTTATCTATGTAGTTGCAGCTATTGCAGGAGTTTTCTTTGACGCATCTGTTCTGTGTCTGTGAGGCAGAAATATTCTTTCTAAATGTAAAACTCAACAGCCACAAAAAAATTTCTAATATCTGATCAAACTCAGTGAAGGCTTTTGCAAAAGCAACATTTGCACATACATAAATACAACATACTATACAATTCAATGTGAAAATGATTCAGTGTTTGTTGTGTCATTCAAACACTCCACCTTTGAGTGAGAAAACGATGCATTTAGTATTCTTTCAAATAAGCAACGTTTTTTTTTCAAGTAACGATTTATTGGCTAATCATTTTTACCAATGACTGATTAAAGGAAGTGCTTATGATTTGCAACTCAAGTGTGCGTGTAAGAAAAGTCAATTTAACTTAGTCCAATTCAATGACACTGCAAACTACAGCAAACATATAGTTAAATGAATACCTCTTTGACAGTGTCGACCAAAACTGAACATTATCTTTATATACGGTAGAGTTTATGGTTGAGCTGTTGCATTGGATTTTACAAGTGTACTCAAGAAAGTGGGTACCAAGAGGATACAGTTTATACATTAACAGTATATAGAATATTTTTCAAGATGCAATAAACGCTCTCAGGGAAGCATCTTATACAGCAGAAAAATGGTTGAATCATTTGCAAATGTCTGCACATTTACATGACAAAGCTGAATGTATTAAAAGCGTGGTGTGAGAAAATACTGTTGGTATGTTTGTTTGATTAAATGTAGCATTTATTAATAAATGGAATTACTGCTTTATTAAGTATTTAATGGTAAATTAAGCTGATGAGCTGTGATTCATTTTGGCTTGACTGTTTTCAAATGTTTGTGGAAACCGAACGCATCAGAAAATATTATAATTATAACATACTGGACTGCATGGGTGCTCGCTGTTACAACTACACACACCGAAACAACACTGTCTTCACAAACAGAGCAATATTTATAGCTATAAATTCATTAACCAGAGTATATTGTTCACTCAAACTCAGCAGGATGAGACACACAGAAACAGCTGCTCACAGTTTGTAGCACATACTTTCTCTCGTAACTCTGTTTTGGACCTTCAGCCAGGTTTCTACAATGGAGGGAAATTAGGAATTAGGGTTGAATTTTATATGTAGAACCATGAAGGTCACGCAGGCTTAGTCCGTCTGTCTCTGTCCGTCTGTACCTCCATCCTGTTTCAGTACTGCGGACAGCTCCGCACCAACACTCCAGAGCGTCAAAAATCAACACAGACGCAGCAGAGACCGACAATAACAATTTCTTCCCACTCTCATGCTTATTTGTCCAAAACAGCCCAAAAAACATCCGCAGAGCCCTTGGCCTCCTTTCCCCTGCTTGTTTACCTTAATTCAAACCGCAGTTTCATTCACACCAGCTCACATGAGGAGCTCAAAATTTCCAATCTTTGTGCCCTGCATCTCTCTCTCTTTTTCTCTCCTTTAAAATCAAATTTAAAATGCATCTGAAAAAGGCAAACAAGGGATTTTTGTGTGACTTCAGTGAGAAACAAAGGCTAACAAGACAGGTAACATTAAATATTAGATCAAAATATATTTACATATTTTCATAGTGACACAGGAGGTGTCAGATCCAATGAAAAAGGTTCTGGATCCAGCACGGTGCTGGAACATGATCCGGCCTAAATTAAGCCCTGGTCATAGCGACCTTGACCTCTGACCACCAAAATCCAATCAGTTCATCGTTGAGTCCAAGAGAACGTTTGCGCCAAATTTGAAGAAATTTCCTTTTGTTTACAAGAGTGGGACGAACACAAACGGACCACCTGAAAACATAATGCCTCTGGCCTCGGCCATCGCTGGCAAACGGGGCGTAAAAATCATTATGTGGCCTAAATGCTAACATCGTGGCGGGCCGCCACAAATAAATTAAAGTGTTTGAAACCCCAGTTACAGTTTCAACATTTTTTAAAATAAAAGTTACCATCTGTAGCTTTAAATTAAATTATTTTCAAGGTTGTTTGGAAACTGAACAAAAGGCAGAACAGTCACATTAACACCAACATGTAATTTCAGCTTTTCGACTTCACCTTACCTGTCTCAGAACAGGAGAGGCTCCCCCGAGTCTGATCCACCCTGCACCCTGCACCCTGCACCCTGCACCCTGCACCCTGCACACAAACACATACTTACTCACAGAAAATAGAAAATTTATAGCTTACACCACAGCAAAAAGCGATTAAATAAAATCAGAACATGAATAAGGCACAATAAAGATTGTTATAAAACAGAAACTTGAGCACAGATTCAACTGTTTAACACGTATATCGACATTAGTTTTCTTGTGCTGCAGTCAGACGCATTACTAGCTAAACTGGTTTGATTTCTTTCAAATATATGGGGTAAAAACATACAGAACAACTTGGCAAAATATGTCCCACAACTGCAAAAACTTTAAGGTAAGAAAATTATCTGAAAATGATCTGAATTGGGGGGGTGGGTGATAATTATTATCAGAAAATTAGAGAAACTAGAAAACTATATTTATAATTCTATAAATTATCTATTTAACATTTGTCACAAAAAAAAATGATGTCATTTTCTTGTTTCTGTTTGTTTTTTTACTTTATTCTATTGTTTTTTTTAGGGCAATTTTCCAGGTAAATTTTCTTGTAACTCATTTCTCGTCAAATTGCTCATGTTTTTGAGCCGTTTTACTCGGGTTTCAAAGCATACAGCAGGAATCATTATCAGAAAAATTGGTTTCATGGTAAAAGCAGCAATAACTTTCATTGGTATTGATTTCGCAAGTTATCGATGGGGTTTGTTTTTGTCACAGGAAAGGCTGATCAGTTTGTTTGCAGGTATTTTGATGTTAAATTGCTTCCCTGTGTGGCCACAAGAGGTCTCAACATGGCAGCGTTTTAACCGGAGCCTCCGCTGACATGGCAGCATAAATCATAAGCTTGGGGAAAACTGTGCTCATCTAACTGGGATTAATTAGTGTCAGACAGGATTAATCTGACAGCACAGTGTGAGCCACAGAGCAAACCGTATTAATGTCACATTAATGAACTTCTCTCCTCTGAAAAAAGTGCTGTATGAGATGTGTGTGAATCAGCAGGATCCAGGCTCTTCTCCTCCCAGTTATTGCTCAACAGATTAGGACACAAGCTGCCTTTCAACAGATCCCTGAAAGGAAATTGCAACATGTACTCAAGTCTCCACAAAAGAGGAAGTCAAAGCTGGAGAAGATACGTCTCAGCTAAGATTTAAGTTTTCTTTTTCTTTTTTTTTTTTTTTTTAAAAAGAAGATGTTTTCAGAGGATTTTCACGTGACCTGAGGAGGCTGTCGCCTTTACAGGAGGACTACTAGAATCGGGCTGGTGAGTTGTCTGTCTGTTTCTCAGAGGTGGGATCATTACAGTACTCTGTGCTGTTTGATCAAACTCCCTGACATCACTGTTACTGACTGTGACGTCGCTTCAGGACTGCCTGCTCCACATCTGCACTCTGACAAGTTAAAGATCAATACTTTAGTGCTTTGTCAACAAAGCTGGGTTTTTTAGAGACAAACAAGTCTAAGCGCCAGAGCTGCTTTAGCATCTTTTTCCTTCTTTTTCTTAAGCACAAACTCAATTTAAGAGAATTTAAGTGTTTTTCCAGGGGTGAAATGGAAAGGAGGAAAAAGCTGCACGAAATGAAGAAAATATGCAATAATGTCACTATATCGTGATAACAGTATTGCAATAAAACACCAGATATTAAAGTGTACCTAGTTCTTGAGTTAACTGATAAAAACTTGTTACGCTTTACTCTTAAACCAGTTCCTTGGCTGCTGGTAAATTTGCCTGGTTGTATTCTGCTCCTAACTAATTGCCCCTAGTGGGATTAACAAAGTTATTTAAATTTAATTGAATTAAAGAGACTTGCAAGGTAAATGCGCTTGTATAGATTTTATATATCTACTTTACTTGGGTCACGAGGAGCTGCAGTTTTGTTAATGGACAAACTAAAACCTTCACTCTATATTTACTACCACTTTACCATTAATTTTTCTCTGCTATGAGCACCACGATCACCGTCGCTCTTTTTCTCTCTACCACACACTCCCTACACACTGAGCTGTTAACATATGGTGTTGCAATGAAGTATTTTCATTTTTAACGTGGCCAAAGGTTTAATTAATGAGGTAAACATATGTGAAAGTAATCACTGTGTGCAAAAACCTATAGCTTATGGACATTGTGAATACTCTGTTTTTCACAGAGGTTTTGTTTGTTTTTTACTCTGGCTACTGTTTAATGTCATAGTGGGCAAATTTCTTCATATGGTCATCCGCTGCTGGCATGCTACTGCAAGTGTTTACATTTTTTTCTGCTTAAACATGACTGGTGATTTTTCATGGCAGACAGCGCTGCTGCTCTCTGTTACAGTCACCGCACAGCTGCTATGACAGTGTAGAGACGTAGACAGACGGAGGCCTGGAAACGCTGACCAATCTGAGCAGACTGCACTCTTTCAGGTGTTGCAGCAGCGAGAGTAATGAGAAAAATACAGTGTTTTCGGAACATGAAACATGATCTAGCATACACCTTAAATACAAGTGTCAACTTGAAATTGAGCACAACAGGCCACTCCTCTTTAAGGGAGCTACTCTACTCACATAATACAAGTCATCATTTTCAACCCAAGACGAAATGAATGTCGTTTTGCATTTCAACTGTTGTTTTAGGATTCACCGTCATTTCAGATATGAAGTAAAAAAGCCTGATTAGGGTGACAGACACAGGCAGAACAGAGGGAAGTCTCATGGAGTATATCAGTACAGTAAGTTTGCTTGCTCACTTATCCGAGGACTGGACTGAACCTGCAACTGGCCGATTATATTACTGGTCCAAGTAACTTTGTACTGGCCCAGGCCATTAGACAATCCTCAGTGTTGACAAGGCGTGTCTGACTGAACAGCACGGTGCGTATTAACAAAATCACGCTTACAGATAGAATGTGATTTATTAATTTTTCACTATATTCAGAGTGCTATATATATATATATATATATATATATATATATATATATATATGTTATCTTAATATTTAGTGTTTCTTAACAAAAATCATATTATAGACATCATTTGGTCATTTTGTTTAGTGCATTTTGTAACCCTTCCACATTTGCAAAACCCATTGGCTGTCTATCTTCTCCCAGCCATTTCCTCACGCGCTGCTGTTTTTCTTAGTGACTCACATCCACAAACTGTCCATCAATTGAAAAGTGTGCAGCAGTCAACAGGAAATTTGTACTGAGTCACCGGCATGTGCATTAAAATCAAAGTATTCTTAACCGCTGCAGTTTTTTTTAGTCTACGGGAGATTTTTTTTTTTCATACAAAGAATCTCGTCAAAAAGATCTCAAATGCAACCATCACAGAGTCAAAAGAGATAATCATTTAAAAAAATAACAGACTGAACTCTGTATCATAGTAATAAAACACAATGAAAATGTCTTCTGTTGTAAGCACATTCACAACATCCCTAAAGTCAAATTTTGACCACAAAAAAGTTCTGATGGACTGTGGGACACGAAGGTAAAAGATGGCTGAAACCCTTTTGCTATACATCATCAAAAAAGAACCGAGTTGGTGGTTGTGCTCTGACTGCCACATTGTGGCTGTGCATGCAGTTCACGTTTTCTGCGGTGCATCTGTTTTTGAAAAAGTGACATTTACTAGGGGATTGTGGTTGATGGGGATTAACTAGTTGAATGAATGCTTATGTCTTCTGGGGATTTCTTCATCCAGTGGGGAAGCCCAGGGGTGGCTTCACACCTCTGCAAGACCACACTCTGGTTTTACGTTGTTTTTTGGAAAAAATGATTAACTGGGTCACCTTAAAAGATGGGAACCAAAACTTGTCCCTGTTATGTTTAATGCTCCATGCTGGTCTTTGGGTGTCTTAGGTTCTTAAAATTATGAGATTGTCAACACTGTTATCAAATGTTGACAATCTCATATTAAATTGCTGATTTATAACTTTATTTTTTTTTTTTAGAAAAGATGTATTTCTATGATTTTCTAAAACTACAAGCCCCATTTTCACATAACTCAGTGGATGTTGTTGAAATCTTTGATGCTTAAATTCTAGTTAGTGGTTGAAATGGCATATGAGAAGTACAAGTGGACGAGGGTAGTGACAAAATGCATTTCAGCCACCTACAAAATCTATATTCCTTTAAGCATATGCAATATTTAGAATATTTTCAGCACTTTACCTCGCCTTCAGACAGGGAACTTCAGCCGTTCTATCAATTACGACAACGATGGCACACGTAGATGCAGCAGCCACTAGCTCCTTAAATCCCTGCTACTTTGGCCCCTCCTGCTAAAGAACAACTTTTCTATGATAGAGAAGCACTGATCAACTTCAGGAAAGGTTGTGTGGGATTTGGGCTGAATGCAGCAGACTGCGAGAGGATCCCCACCAACGACATACACCCAGCGGCCAGTCAGACCAGAGGGAAGAAATGAACCTGAAGCGCCAGCAAAGAGATGGGATAGAGCCGGCATCAGGGTGAGGCTGACCGACATGGACCGAGAGCTGTTCCTCTACCAAGCCTTCTTCTGGCTAATGTCCTAATGCAGGAGAATAAAGTGGATGAGATGTGACTGAAGCTCACTCAGCAACGGGAAATCAGAGACTGCTCTGCATGAAGCTTCACAGAGTTGTGGTTAACCCCCAACATCCCAGAGCATGCTATTGCACTGGATGGGCGGACCTTGCTCAGAGCTGACAGAGCTGACATAAGACTCCAATGCAAGTTCAAAAACTGCACTGCAGGAATTGTATGATGCCATCAGCAGCAACATGCGCCAGCAACCAGATCGAACTTTCATAGCAGCTGGTGATTTTAATCAACTCAATCTTCAAGTCCAAAGATGTGGCAGAATCAAGGACAAATTGTAAATCTACTTTGTAGCAATTTATGCTCTCAAAGCCACCAGACTCCTCTGACAAAAAAACAGTAATTTAACCTCACAGAACACAGGAGCTGCTGATCTACTGCTGCCTTGAGCTGTTCTGCAAACCAGGAGCACACCAACTGCAAGCTACTGCATGTAATACAGACAATACATAAGTTCTGTATCTCATACAACCCCACTCCAAAAATATCAAAAAAACTATCCCTTTAACTGATCTTCTGATCAAAAGCTTAATCAGACAGCCTGAGCACAGCAGTGCTGATGCTTGTTGTGTGTCAATAAGAGATGGAGAGAGGGGAGGAGAAGGTGTAAATAGGATTATTGCACAATGTTTCTGTAAATAATAACAACTTACTCAAAACGCTGAAACACACGACCCACAGGTTATCCCGCACACCACTGTAGAGTACACTTAAATCTATATTGATATTTTTAGGTGGGACTTTTTGAAATAGTTATAATACGTTTCCCTGCTTTAGCTCAGCACTCCCACCTGCTTCTCCAAACTGGGAAATGCTGACTGACATTGACATTGACTGTGGATAAGTGACTCATTTAACTTAAAATGAAAAAAATTTGTGCTGTCCCTTTAACTGAGTGTTGAAATGCAGAGGAAGGTGACGAGACAGTCAAGAGCTGCATTTCAAACACACTCTTCCTCCTCTTTGTCTGAGTTGTTTGTGCTTTCGTCCTCATGGAGGAGGAACAGAGCTGCTGAGTCATTGGCTGAGCTGTGTGATTGAGACTGCACTCTGCACGCGAGGGTCAGAGGTGAGGTTTCCTCTGGTTAGCTCTGCAGCGTTGTGTACTCTCTCCCATCCTTCCTCAGTCTGTCTGGTGCCTCTGTGTCGCTTTCTCCGAGGTAAGTCAGTAAATTCTGCATAATTTTACGTATAAACACAAGTTTGTCTGTTTGTTTTTGCAATTTCATACTTTTAAGTACTAATGCTGCCAGTGAAGATAAATAAAACGCTCGCTATCAGATCAGCTCCTACCTTGTCACTTTGCTAGAAATATGAGGGCTGCTTAAGCTTCGAAGAATACACTTTTAAGTGCTGCATGTTTACAGTTTACAAGCAATATTGTCATTTTAACCACAAAGGAGACACACTTCCTTTTATAATAGAGGCACCTGCTATATCCAGTAAATATAACAATTTTAAGCTATTCATATATAGTAATATTGTTGCCTGGTTTCTCATTCGCCATCAGACATGTATATATGCGTATCAGTGGCACGGCTTTGAAATCATATTTGAAAAACAACATCAATGCCTTTAATTTATGAATAAACTACAAATTACTAACTTACTAACTGCATTTTGTGTGGGTTGTTTGGTGTTGATCTGCATTCTTTAAGTGTCTCCTGGTATCAGGTTTTTTTCTTTCTGCTTGTGTTTTAAGAATGAAAGCTGTGCACGTTTTTTTGTTAGAGCACTCTGTTAATGTACATCTGAGGCAACATTAAGGCATTTGGACGGCAGACAGGCACTCCATAAATTAACTGACCACATTTTCCACAAAGACAACATAGAACTGAAAGTAAAGGTAGCCACGCTACGTGTGTTAGACTTTGATACTTTGTGGGTTTTATTGATGACTGAGCTCTCAGATAAGCTCGGCACAAGTATTAGAATGACTCTCCTCTGTTTACTGTAAACCAGAGGTGTGCACTCAAGTCAAACTTGAGTCACAAATTTGATCATCTTAAACTTGACATAATGAAAAAGGCCAATGACTCATCATGACTTCACCTGCACTTGAGCTTTTTGACATGAAATTCTATGATACATTCCCCAAAGCTAGAAGATTGAAAAGTATGTTGTTTAAAAAATGTGCCACAAATCAATTCATTTCCTGAAAAAACTTTAATTAGATTTATTAACCAGCAAGTCGACTCGTAGGTTCCTGGATCTGCTTTGTTTGAACCAATCTCACTGCATCCAGTTAAGTTGAAGGAGTGCACCATGAAGATCTAAGGTTAATTTTACCGGGTGCCAAAAAAATACAAAAAAACCAAAGATAATTTCATTCAGACACAAAAATGACACACTGGTTCAAAAGAATATTTCATATCAAATCAAATTGCTGTATTCAAAACCAGTGAGTCCAAAATTACAGATTAAGTAAAACACGATTTCCAACTTTGTCCGTTATTTTAAGATGCACAAAGAACAGTAAGTCGAGGCAGATATTAACACCAACATATTAGCTGTTAGATCTTATTATCTCAATCTTACTGCATCCAATGGAGGTGCAAAAGAGAACCACGAAGAACCAATGTTACCTTACTGAGCACCAGTTGGGAAAAAAAATCCTAAAACAATTTCAAATTAAACAAAAACTATGCAAAAAGACAAAACAATTCATATCTGCAAAACACAGAAATTACAGAAACAACATCTTAAAACTTCATTTGTCATTAAAGTTGCATCCTTAAGCCAATGTTAGCTTAGCAGCTTACAAACTTGATTTAACAAATAAATGCAAACATTAGAAAGCATTTCTGTAAATTTAATATTGGCATTGCATGTGTTGAAGAACACAGAACTTGTTTAGGGATCAAAATTTAAAGTTTAGGACTTGGGACTTGATTTGGGACTTGCCTGTCTTGACTTTGGACTTGAGTGTAAAGACTTGTGATGTACTTGAGACATTCAAAACAATAGCTTGGTCCCGCCTCTGCTGGTGCAGTGTGGCAGTTTGTTAAAAGGTTTTAATAGGTTTGAAAACTTGGCTTATTACAATTTTTTAGTCTCTTTCATAACTGTTAATTATTGCTGCCAATCTAAAGAGTCTTTTAATTTGGAAATACAACCCATTGTATCGTACATTAATGGCAATGCATACCTCTGAAGCTGTACCCACGCTTACCAGTGAAAAGAAAGAGAATAAAACCACAGTGGAAAAATCAGAGATGAAAAAACTTGCCAACAGTCTTAGTAGAGCACCTCACCGCAAAACCAAAATAGTCAACATGATTGCTACTGAGAACTTTCTGTCACTTCACTCGAAAAACGTTCTTCAGTGTGAAAAAAAAAGTCAGTCCTGCTAATCGTTTTCTCGTGCCCTGCTGTAGGAAGGGTAACTCCCATCGCTTTCCCTTTTCAGCGCTAAATGAGTCATGTAGTCTGATAACCTCCCACAAGCTTTGACTTCAACTCTCCATCAACCCTAATTCAAAGATTGCACTGACAGCACAAACTTCCCTTAGGAGGATATTTCCAATATAATATATCTGATGACCTCTCTTAGGGGCTGAAATCTGTCAGTTTTATTTGAATATTCCCACGTTGTTTTGCCCCCAATCATTCCAGCAGAATATTTACTGCTCTATCTTAAAATTTCTGGTGCCAGTTGACACTGCATCTTTAATTTTAAACATTGTATTATATTACAATATTTCTCAGGTTAAAAATAAACTGACGAAGGGCTGAAGATAGGAATCAGATGGCTGGTGTTTTCCCAATAGCTCAAGTTTCCTTTCAGCAAAAAGTTAAGGTGTACTAATATAACTCTGTGATGTAAAATAACTTACCAATCAATACAAAGTCAAATTCATTTGAAGTCCTTGTTTGCAGATAATGAGCTCTAAGATAAATGATAAAGCTCTACTAGTTTTGACTTGTCTGAATAGTACGCTGACATAAAGGGTGTGTTGCTTCTTGCAAGTTGTTTCTTGCATTATAGTTTTTACTGAGGACATCCTTTGAGGATCTGGGTTTCAATTCTCATTATCTCACCATTTAGGATCACATCCTCTTTCCCTTTAAAAAAAAAAAAAAAAAAAAATTTTTGCTTTGCTTCGCACTTCTCAGTCTCTCCAGGAACATGAAATTATTATTGTGCACTCCCTTAGCTGACATGTAGACTGTTTCCCAAAAGCAGTTTAAGGCTAAGGTGATATTTCTACCATTTTAAGCAGGGATGCACCAATTTATCAGCCTATATTTGCTTTGTTGACTGCCACTGTCTTCAAATAAGATAACATTAAAGGATAGCAGTAGCCGATGTTTCCCCATTGTGTCACGTCAATTTTGCCCTGAGTGAAAAGCAAGACTCGAGACTAACTGCACCCTGGGGACAATAGAGAGGTGTTTGGGACGAACAGGGATCTTCTTTGGGAAGTCATCAGGTCAGAAATTTGCACCAGCGAACGGACCCAATTTTTCCCTCATAATGCTACATTGTGAACAAGAAATCCATGTCTAAATATGCAGCAGAGCTAATTCATGTTAGCTGCTAGCAGCCAGTGGCTGGAACTAACTGCTAACAAAGGTTGCACTGAGGTACATCGTGATGCGTTCAAGCTTCTCAGTAAACTACTCAGTAAAAATGATTATTGGATGTTTATCAGTTATGATGCTATCATAATGAGTTCAAATGTAAACTTGTATACAGCTGTTTGAAGTATAAAATAGAATTAAAGTATATTATATATACAGCATAAAGTAAAAAGGCTTTTGAAACAGTTTTTTAAGAGATGTGATCATGTTCATGTGAAAGAAGGTTATATTGGGCACTCTTTAATGTACTTTTGAAAGATTGATCCCAAATTTGTTGAGATAAAATCAGTGCCAAAACCAATTAACCCAATAAAATCCCAGACAAAGCAAACTGGACCCTCATGGAGACAAAATACTTAAACAAAAAAAATGAACAAATAAAACTTTTGGCACTCAACAATCATGTTATTTAAAAATTCTCTGATTTTAGCTTCAGAAATGTGCAAGCTTTTTTAATCCTGTGAGACGCTAAACTGAATATCTTTGGGTTTAGGACTTATGGTTGGAAAATAAAAAAGGAATTTCAGGTTACATGTATTTTTTCACTATGTTTTGATATTTTATAGACAATTTCGCAATTATTCAAGAAAATAAACAGCAATTAAACTAATTTTTAAAAAAAACAAGCGTCATTTGCAGCCACAATATCACTGTTTTTTAAATATTTCGGGGGGGTTTTCTGTTAATCGGGGAAAAAACAAACCGTGGGAGTGTTTAATGTAATGTTTTCCTCACACTCTTGTTAGTTGTTCAGAGCGAACTGTTTAAAGAACAGGTGAAAGTGCATTTTGCTGCCGCTGCCTCACATTTGTCTTGTTAGTAATTCATGACTGGAATCTCCACGTTTCTAGTGACTCATACCAGCAGCTCTGCGGGTTACATTCAGCCACCGCTCAGACCAAATCACTGCTATTGTTGCTTCCCACATAACTCCTTTTTTTGTTTTTTTCCAGTTAAACTTTTAACGGTGAAGATTTGCCAGTATATAACATACATCGTTCTAGCATTACTATTACAATATTATACTCAAACTAGGTCAGTACATTGGATTAAATCAACTATGTACAATGACCGGAAAGTGTTAAATTATATTAATAGTAGGGTTGGGTGCCGCTGGCATCTGATCCAATACCAATATGGTACCTTGAATTCGATACTAATGGTACCTTTAATTAGTACTTTATTCTCTCTGTAATAACAAAAATGCATTTTCAGTTGTAAAAAGGAAACAGTCAATTACATAAGAAATAGTCTACTATCTAAAGTCTACTGTAATCTAAAGTCTACTAATCAATTCATTTGTTTATGAGCAATTTTTTTAAATGTGGTTTGGTTGTAATTTATTTGATGAGATTATTGCACTTTTTGTAGCCATTCTTCTTCTTCTTAAAAAAGGAAAAACCTTGAAATCTGATTTTTGTCCTTCCTTCTCTCTCGCTAGACTCATTATTACAATAATAACAAAGTCCATAAATAATGACCTTAAGTTTGAGGAAAGTATGATAGCTTGGGTTGCATCACTACGGAAAAGCTTCGAGTATTCACAAGTAATTCTCACTAAAGCACCGAATCCCCAAAATGATATTTAGGACGACCCTAATGTGTAGCTTTAAAAGTACAAAGATTGGTGTGTGACCCTATAAATAATAAAATATTCCTTACTTAAGTTGCCAATATAATATGGGATTGACAATAAACTCTACGTGGTTTACCCCTCTTGCAGTTCATGTTATCACGACCTTGAATCTGTGACTGCTCTTCAGTCTGTTAGGCAACCGCTGTCCCACAAACAGATGGACAAAGTTCGCACAACTGAGCAGATTTTTAGGACAACTCATCCGACTACCACTTAACCAAATGTAAACAGAGATAAATGGACACTTGTTCCTCTCTGTCAGTTTGTTGTTAGTGACATGAAACATTGCACAAATTTGTTCAGTTAGTGAGCCCCATTTCCCAACAGTGCACGCCTGGTTTCTGCCATGCAAGCACCGTCCGCAACACTGACTTCAATCTCAGTTTACAACATAGAACTAAGTCACATGAGTCCTAAGTATGTGCCACACAAAAAGAAAAGATAATGATAACGATTTTAAGCAGCCTCTATAAAAAATTAGATTTTATTTGCTTTAGTAACACTATTGAACATTTGCAACATTTCCCAGCAGCCTTGTCCCCTCCTGTCTCTGCCCCCCTCCCAGCAGAGGAGAAACACTTTAGTAATGATGTTTACATCAGCCCTCCAATACTTTCACCATCTGCTGCCACCAGAAACAGAAGCTGCTTCCTCTGGAAAAATAGCACTCTCTTCTTGATTTATGCTTCAAAAGAACCCAGCAGAGTTTCTTCTAAATATAACACGACTTAGTCGCGTCCTATTCCAGAGACTGAATCCCCTGAAGACAACCAAACACATAAAACATGCTCACAAGACATGTTCCCATTTAAAACACTACTTCAAATACAGACAAAACTGATATTTTCTGCTTAACATTTGTACTGATGATACAATCGTAAAAGTGTCATGTCCATTCAAGTCGCAGAAGTGCTCAAACTGTGAGTCAGGTAACATGGTAAATGAGAAAAACATCACCCAGAAGCCCGCACTGCATCAGCCAATCAGATTCATGCACACAGTCATTCCAGCCTCATGACATAACTAAAAATGGTGTAACTCCACAGTTCACCCGCCAATTGTCCAGATAGACCAGTGGTTCTCAATGGAAATTTGCGTTCCCTAGGAAAGGGGGGGCATGACCCACCTTCTTCTCCCTCTGATTGGCTAGTACAAGTTTCCTTCAACTTTCCAATGATAAACCTGAAAATGTATAGTTTCTCAATGCACTATTGGTTGTGGTCTTTGTTAAGGTGCAGACTTGTGTGTGGGAGTGAAACAGGTTCAGCCTGGCCTTCAGTTCCTCTAAAGAAAAGTCTGATAGAGGATGCCAGACCTTGATGTGGCCTCGTTTTCTTACAAAAACAGAAATGTACGTGCAAAACTTGAATCTTCATGTTCAAGCAGCAATGTCGCTGTTTCTAGCTTCAAGGTTAAAAAAGCATGCATGTTTATAAAAAGGCACATCAACACTAAATCTTGGCAGGGAAAACCTCTTTTCTTTTAACTGTTTCCTGACAGGAAGCCATATTTCCATCAGCAGCTGTCTGCAGTTGAATGTAGAGAGGGTTACCAGTAATTTGTTGGGGAAAAGTTGCTGTAAAGTGACATTTTTAAGATGACAAGGTGCTTGTAACCACAAGTGGTATACAGTCATTTCACAAAGTGGTACTGAATAAATTTAGTTTAGTAAAAAGAAAACGTGTTATCTGTCATCCGGCCCTTAGTAAACAAAAGAGGGATTAAAAAAAACTTAACACTGTCTGACTCAGTGCTCAACCAAACACACCACCAACCACCAACACCTTTAGGTCTCTGGTAGCGAAGGAAAGCACTCGTCAAACTTCTCTCCTGCATGTGACTCAGTCATTTCCATTCACCCCGTCCTCCCATGTGTTTCTCCCAAGTCTCTGCTCACACTACACGGCCCACTGAACCCGCTGAGCTCTTCCCACGCTCCTCTCTGCCTGGGCTTGTCCCAGAGTAAACTATGCTGCCTACGCACTCGAAAACTCTGGTACCCCTATAAAGATCCTGATCCAGGGCTCAACAACAAGGACTTACTCTCCAGCTTTATAAGCAACAACATGCAACTTTCTAAATTAATATTTTAATAAACTGACAAATGTATATTCCATTGGTAATACTTAAAAAAAACTTGTAGGCAACTGTTTGATTTGTCATACTAAAAAATAAGTGTCAAAGCATACAGAGTGCTCTTTGGAAGAACTTTGAGCCAAATTGTGATTTTGTGATATTTGGTTATTAAACTCTTTAAAACGTCAGTAAATTGGTTTGATCTCTTTTGAAAAACATGGTGAAAAGGCAAAATCAACTTGACAACTTTTTTTTTTTAATAAAGTCAAGTGACAATTGAAATTAAAAATGAATAAAAATAGCTCCCTGCTGGGGTTTTTTTTAAAGAAAAAAATCCCCCCATGCTGACTGACTTTGCACTTTTTAACTAATTTTATTGGTGAGCATTAAAATAAAGTGCCAATACAGATAATGGGCAAAATGCCAAAAATTGGCTAAAATAATCGGCCAGGACAATAATATGTTGACCCCTAATAGAAAACCAGAAATCATCTAATCATGTTTCAAAGATAAAACTGTAACTTCTCAATAGCTAGAAAAAAATGCAAATATTAAAAAAAAAGTCAAGACATTTCTAGTCTCAGTCTCAAGTTTAAGTCAAGTCTCAAGTCTTGTGAATTTTAGTCAAACAAGTCTCAAGACATTAAATTTGTCTGAGTTGTTTCAGATATTTAGCCTCATCTTAGCATGATTTCAAAAGCTGAACTACAAAATATTTTATAGTTTATTTTCAGATAATTGTGTCCAATTAAAAATAGAGGAAAACAGGAAATAATACTGGAAATAGTGCTGTACAAAGATACCTCTTTTGTTATTGTTATTTCTAACCTTTAGTTGATTTGCAGTGTAATTCTTCAGAAACTCTTTGTGACACTAAAGGACATAAATAAACACGAAGAAGCATTAACCTGTTTTCAGTCACCATAATTAGATCCTCCCACGTGGGCCCCGCTGATGCGCTGAACATGCAGGATATTCAGTCGCCAAATCAATAAGCTGCCCGTCAGTCTGCATGGCTCCATATTCACATGGTTTGTTTTTAAAAACCAGTGTGAACACAAACTGGACCAAAACTAAATTCAACTATATCTCATTTTTCTGCCCTTTCTGCTCCAGACCGAACTGAGCTACTGGTGTGAAAGTGCACATTTGGGGACACTGCCAGTCAAAGTGCAAAGAAAACGTGCACCTGAAAGTTGTGAGCAGGAAAAAGCGGTAAAAGTCAAACCACAGCACCTGCAGCACTATAGATTCACTGCAGCCTGCTAAACCGCTAAACCGTCTTTCTAGCTGCACATTTTTGATCTCTCTTCAGCAGAGTCTTCCTGCAGCGAAATGGAGAGATGCAGACACTGTGGTTTAGATCATCTTTACTCCTGTATACCGTCTTCTTCGCCACAGCAGTTTCACACATTTCATTGCTACCATTTTCTTGGAAAAATCTGTTTGTCTTCACACTCTGCTGAGAGCACACACGCTACAAACAACAAAACTTTGACTGCTGCGGACAAATGCTGTTATCTTCAACCGAAAACTGCTGATCGATTCTATGAGAATTTAGTACAGTGAATTTTTGACTTTTGTTCTCACTACTTAAATTTCCAGTTAACTATTTTTAATGGACATAATAATGTGCAGAATATTCAAACATTATTTTCTAGTTTAACTTTTGGAATCATTTTATAACACTGTTACAACATATGTCATAACATTGATAAAAGACTTGGACTTGATGTCGTGAGACTTGACTTAGACTTGAGACTGATGACCCAAAGGGACTTGACTATTTTTTTTATTAAATATTTGCTTTTTTAAAAGAAATACTAAGCTAAATGCCAGGATTTTATGTACGCACCATTGTGTGAAAATTAGGGCTGTACGTGACTCAGAACAACAGCAGTGGAATTGGATTTAGCTATTCAGTACAAATATTTAACAATTTCTTTTGTTTTCCATTCAAAGTTTTAAAATCTGAAAGGGCTCTGCTGGACTATCAGTGTGAAAGCAGCGTTCACGTCATATAAAAAACAAGCTAATAGCACTAATCACAGGTCTTAAATGTAAAACATTTTTTGCAATCAACAGATATCGAACAAAAGTCAGAGACGGTTTGGTGTAAACTGGCTGTGAGCTGTAAATTCACTGCCTCGTCACCTTACAGTGCGCTCCTGCATGTCTGCAGCCACAAAGAGGAGTGAAAGTCAAGAGCACTCACTCGCAGCAAAAAGTACACCACACAGAAAAAAAATGACAGTTCAACTTGACGCAATCGCTACTAACTGAGGGTCTCTGACTGATGAAGTGAGCCTCTGACTCTCAAGGGGCAGCCCTCGTGAAAACTGGAATGGTAAAGCAGCATTTTAAAAAACCCTTCCTGGTGATGCTAAATATTTTAACTGAGCTTTCTCAGAAATACAGACAACCTACAGCACGTGAACCTCTTTTCTAAGATGCGACATTATAAGCGCTGCCACTGAATACGCTGCAAAGATCAGTAAGAGGTACCTGCAGTGGAAATGCTGATGTTAGATTCAGTATTGTGAATGAGTGTGGTGACAGATGTGGTTAGATTAGAGCAGCTGAAATATGACTGTGAAGCCTATCCGAATGTGGCCTGACACCAAACACGACAGCTTTTGTTGTTGCACACAAGTTAACCAAGTGTGTTAAGCAGTGTGTTATGAATGGCCTGTTAGATGCAGTGGGGCCATAAACACAGGTTTTCACTTTTTTAAAGAAAGCCAATACAGGTATGTTGCTTTATTTTTGTGTCTCTCTTGTCAAGAGCCGCATATCAATAGCCGCCAATATCACGCCGTTATGCCGCCTCGCTGTTACGTATATAACGTCCAATTTCGGAATGGGCGGACACAGTGGCCTTGCCTCTGAGCCAGAAATGGAGGTAATAACAGCGTGACGAGTGTGATATTTAACGACGTGTTGATGTACGTGACCCACCGCGGGACATTTAAAAAGAAGCTAACTCAGAAGAAAAAAAAAACAGCTGCCGTAAATGTCCAAATGTCTAAACATCACGCCTGTCATGCGTCTTTTGATCACGGTAAGCAGTGTATACACTGTACATACTGGAGTGAAATAATGCCGCCGGCATTTGGTTCTGTGTAAAAATGTAGAAGTGGTATTCAGTGGGGACTTAGCTGCAGCACTCTTACGTGATCACTGCTGTAAATGCAGCTAATGAGTAACTGCTAACTGATAGTCAGGAAATGACCTACACCCTTTCTACAGTACTCTTTTCATTTCTTTTCAAATCATCTTGCATCAGCCTCACTCACTTAACCTTTTTTAAGCTAGTCTATGCATGTCAGGGGCCAAGTGGTAGAAAATTACTGCCGAGCAAAATGCACATCGTAGCTGAAAATACTTTTGTAACTTTCATTGATTAAGTGGAAAACTCTGAGACTTCTGTTTAACTGAAACAGTCCACAGTCAACTATGTCCGTGTCTTTTTCCAGCTTTAGTCACCTACTTTTATCACAGTTAATCCACATGACTGGTCATACAGCACCTGATAATACTGGCTTGTACCGTTCAATTATGACAACACCCAACAATGACTAGCTGGTGAGTGGTCATTGTTAAAACACTGTGGTTTTCTCTGGAAGCCTGATCACGAATGTGTTTTTGTCTGTTGGAGCAGTTCCTGTGGCACTTTTTTTCTTCAGTGGTCATTTGAATACGTTGTCAAAATTTGCTCAATATCCTGTCTTGGATTTAAAAAGAAACTTTCCAAGTTTTTGGCTCCCTTCATATTGCAATTTGGTGCTTGTAGTAGAGGTAGGTATTGAATATCTGTAGCTTTTTGGTACTGAAAGCATTATTTTACCAAATAGCCTGAGCGGTATCACAGTATTAAGGTATACAATGGTATTTAGAAATGTTTATGTTTTCAATACCATCATACAGACATTGCTTTTTCTGTTAAACTCACTGTATGTAGTGCACAGCACGTACCATCAAAGCTCAGTTACAGGACTGTAAACAGCCAGCAGCGAACAGGCAGAGAGACCATGGGGAATAACGGCATGTTTTTTTACATCTAACGTTAATTAAGGATTTATTTTGACTTAACCAAAGTGGTGATTGTTGGAGCAGTAGAGTTGCTAACTAAATTACAAATAAGAGTAATCAAGACGGTTTGGGTGAGTTTAATTTTGTTACTGTTGAGTTTGAGTTGATTTTATGATTAGTTAATGAGGCAATTAAGCTTTGTCATCTTCTTCTGTGAGCAGGAAACAGTTGAATTCAAAAGATGTATAGTTGTATTTCTCTGTTTTATAGGAAAGCAGGCGTGAAAATATTACGTTTCCAAACATTTTGTGGGTTTCTTTTGTGTATTTATTAGTATGAAAAGTATCTGTATTAGTATGAAGCACACTTATACCATCAAAATGCCGTATACCGCAGTGAAATTTCAGGAAGGTAAACTGTTAAATAGGTACTGTTGCAATATATATATTTATATATATATAAATATTTTTGCATTCCACAGAAATAGAGTACATCAGATTTCAAAAGGGACTTATCCATTACTGTAAGTGTGAACATGGTGGCAAAGGTGATGATCACTTCCATCCTCAACAGTGTTGTTCTCTTTCACAGTTTTTACACCTACGCAAGTTACCAAAATTAACATGTTCTGTAATCTATATTTTGTTTAACACCTACAGCAAAACATATTTTTACAACAGAAAATGTCATATTTGCTGGAAAAAATGAGAATTAATGTTACTGGTGCTGTCTAATTTACAAGAGCCGGCCCATAAAAAAGAAATTAACAGGAATGCAACACCCACGCGCAAAGACTGACTCTGCCCCGCAGTTAATGCAGTAGTTATACAAGTATGAGACAAACAGGACATCACTTTCCCCTGAGGGATTTCAGTGTTCATTCATAGATTTACAGGCAAGGCTGAGCAGGAGCCCTCACTTGCGTAAGCAGCGTTCAGGAATGCTGGGACTCCTTCCAGTTCTAAAGCGTTACGCAGCGTTTTGTCAGAGGTTTCTGCAAAACTGACTCCTGAAATACCAGAACATTTGTCATCTATGTCTGCAGGAGAGGGGTGAGAGAGGGGAGGAGCGAAGCAGTGGGAAGAAGAGACAGATTTTAGAGATATTAGAGAAGGATACAGTTTGACTTAAAGGGGAAAGAAAACTGTTTTTGCTGATTGTTGCTGTATCCTGAAGCCTCGTGTGATCTGTCACTTTCGCTGTTCCAGTAAGTTGTTGGCTGTTTGTCACGAGGCTGCTGTCCTGTAGTAGCACTTTCACCCAGGCCTGTTGTACATGTTCATCTCTAACTGTGTGTGTGTGTGTGTGTGTGTGTGTGTGTGTTTCAGCCATGGGCCAGCGTTCGACACTGGGAAGCCTGCTGTTTTGCCTCGGGCTGTATGGGATCTGTACAGGATTTCAACAGGGTAAGCTGAGTCACACTTTTCTCAAAAAACAAAATACAAAAATACCGCTAGAGCTCTAAAAATATCTAGCAAAATACCTACATAATAAGTTATGCATATGTTGTAGGGTTGTTTTTTTGTTTTGTATTTTTAAGTATTTCATGTCAGATGTTTTTGCCAAGTCTGACTGTAACATCTGTCTCCAATCTGGAGAGAAGAACTTTATCGCCCTCTTATGGCCGCTGGTGTAACTGCTGTGACTTGTATTTTGTCAATACTCAGTTTATATTATTGATGTGAATGTTGCTGGTGGCTCTAAAACTGGACATACAGGATACAAACTGAATTCTGTATTTTGTTTCTGTATCATTTGTATCATTATTTGTCCCCTCTTTGAATTCAGATGTTTTTGCAGGGCAGGAGGAACTCTTCGTGAGATCTGGTTTTACTCAGCAGCAGTTTGTAAAGTTAAAGTCGAGGGTAGGCTTGGGCGGTATCATAGTATTATGGTATAAAAGGGCCTTAAGAAATGCCGAAGTAAGGCTGGACGATATGGCATTAAAATAATACTGCAATATTTTAGGGCTACATTGTCATACACAATATATATCTCGATTTTAAAATGTCCTCTCAACTTACTAATGTTAATTACTAAAACACAAAATTATTGAATGAACTGCAGTTATTGAACAAGACAATTTCCTCTCCCAAAATCCCAACTTTGACATCAACATGGTTGCTCAGAGCTCTATCAGAGCTGACTGGCTAAATAAATGACAAATACATTCTCCACTGATGTGTTTCAGAGAACTGCACCAACTATAATCTCCAGTTTGAGAGGGTTTTCTCTGTTCCCGGGGACGTGGCTATGCTGAATAGCACCTTAGTGTCGCCGTATGTCTTCAACTTCACATCTATCCCTTACAACATCAGCTGGTACGACTCAAAGACGGGCCGAGAAATAAGGGAGCAGACCGGTCGAGTCCTGGTGCGCGGGACGACTCTGTGGTTTCTTAACATAACGCTGGAAGACGATGGCGAATATGTGAGCATAGTGAGGTAAGGTAACATCAGTAAAAAATATATATATCAATAGAGGGCTTGTAATAACTGCGCGTGTTTGTGCCTGTCTACTCTTCAGGAATTACTGTCTACTACTGAAAAAGCAGCACATGCTCTTTAAAAGAGTACACATCAACGTCTTACGTTCACTAAAAGAAAAAAAAACTCACATACAGGCTGATTTCTACTGACTTTGTGCTGTTTTATTCAACAAGTTATTAACGATGCAGATACTGTAAACGGCCATTCTGTCTGTCCTAAATACATCTTCAGTGGATAAAAAAGTTTGACTTTGTTGATTTCTTGTTAAACTAATAAGCTCTTGGTAAAGCTGCTTTTTGCTTATTTTGAGCAAAAAAAAAAAATCACAGTTTTAATCTAATTTCCACTTTAATTTTCAACAGAACCCCCTATTGGTGCTACAGGCAGGCCACCAAGCTGGTAGTGGAGCTGCCCGTTGCTGGAGAGTGTGGACGGCCCAGAAAAGCTCGTCAAATACTCACGATGGGAGTAAATGACATCCTGAGCTGCCCTCTGAGGGACTACATCGGTAAACTGGACAGCTACAACATCACGTCCTCCATCAAGTGGTACAAAGTGAGTTACGGGAAAGCACTGACATCATGAACTTAATGATTTTACTCCACATCATGTGCAGTAGTCCAGTCGGGCTGGATCTATACAGACATAACAATCTGGGTATAACTGTCAGTTTGCGCGTCATCTTCACTGGATCAGGAGGCAATTTTGAAGGGTAAATTAAAGAATACTTCACCTGCAAAATTTAGTTTGTTTAACATTTTCTCACCACCTGTTACCTTAAATTCATGAAGAAAACTTCTCTGCATGCCTCCATCATGAACAGATAAGCCATAAAGGAAATCTCCATGAATTGAAGTCATTGGGGACCACATTTAATAACAGTAAAACTACATAACATCTGTTCACAAACTCTCATGCGTTATAATCCAAGTCTCACTTTTCCAGTCCCAAACACATGCACTTTCCCTAAAAAGTTCTAAAACAAAATACTTGCACATGCACGTTTCTATTCCAGCCGTGCATGAGACTCTTCATATTGAGAGGGGCACACTTGTCTGATACTATCCACAGCCTGAGCGACACCAACACACACCGACACACACACACTGTCTGATACGAGACTCGAGGTGACGGAGGTCATGGCAGTGAGCGGAGACGCGCTGCAGCGAAGAACTATCTGATCAAACTGAAGCATCTGAGAGTGATTTCACTGAAAACAAGAGATAAATGTTCATGATACGAAGCAGCTGCTCTGTGCAGAACATAAAGACTGAGCTAACAAAGATGAAAACAGACAACACAGGCAGGAAAATGTTTATGTGTTGCTAGGCAACGGCTGTCACTTCCAGCAGTCGTGGAACTATTTGTGTCGGCGGAGCCAAAACAAAATCATTAAATCATAATCTGTTGTCAAATCTGTTAATATTAACCAATAAAAGACGCTTGTAGAACTGTTGTATAAAAGCAATCACACTCGAGGTCGTGTTTTGTGCTGTGCATCATCACGGCCGTGATTATCCCAATTACCTGACTCTATTGTGCTGTTTTGTCATCTAGGATTGTGAGCCCATAGTGGACGGAGTAGGCACGTATACCTACATGGATCCAACCACACTGAAGATCATCGGAGTGGACCCTAAACACAACTCCTCCTACACCTGTACCCTGAGCTTCACTCTCGGCGGCATAATGAGATCTGTGTCCGAGACCATTTCTGCATGGGTGTCAGGTCAGAACACAGATCACGACTTTACTGTGCGAGAAAGAAACTTCACTTTTCTAAATCACCAACACAACGAGCAATCAATAGTGAGCAACACAAAGTCACGACAAAGGTTACTGATAAGAGGCTGAACTGATAACGAAAAACAGCGTCAACAACAACTCTTTGGTATTATTCCATGTACAGTTTATTTCCGTCAATAGATAATCTCAGCCTCAGGTTTGCACACACACCATCACAGTGTGTTAGTGTGAGAAAGTGGGTTTGTCTTCTCTGTACTAACTGAACACTGGTACACTTCTCTCTTTATAAGGCCATTTTACATAAACTGCCTCCTTTTTTATGTTCTCTCCTAAAACTGTCAGTAGTTGCACCGTCTTTAGTAAAAGTGCTTATTAATGTTTTGCTTCCTCATCTAAATGCACATGTCTGGCTACCAAACGCTGCTAATTTTAGTTGTTTGTTTTACATTGGCAGATTGTTTTAAGACCTTTGTTTGTTTTTGGTTGTAAAAATCTTTATGCCGTTTGTTTTTAACTTTTTGTTGTTGTGTTCTTAGTCTGTTTATTCTTCTTATTCTTATGTGAAATTCACTATGCATCTCTTTTGGCCAAGACTCTGCTAAAAGACAGATTTTGAAACTCAGTGGGTCTTTTCATGGTTAAAAAAAAAGGTTAAATACATAAAATTACCCCCCTTTGTAACTGTTATTCTTCTCTGTCTTTTCAGATAGGTACACTTTGATTCCAGAAGTGCACGAACCAGCCAATGAAACAATCAAGGTAGCAATAGGTGAGTCCCCGTCTGCAGTATTTTCGGTGAAGCACGGCGTTTTAAAGCTTAAACGTGTATCGATGAAATGGAAAACACAACTTTCTTATTCACTTTAGTGACACGACTTACGGGATGAGGAAATGTAAATGCACATTTTGGGTAGATTTCTTACTGGAGTCTAATTGGAGAGCAAAATGTTTGTGGCTGTGATGCGTTTACAGTAGGGATGCACTGATTTCTTAGCCAAACATCAGTCTCGGCTGATATTTGCCTTGTTGACTGCTGTCGGCCTATTGGCGAAAAGGACATTTACCGATGGCAGTGGCCGATGTTTTTCTGTTGTGTCACATCAATGTTAAAAAGGCTAAAAAACAGGACTTGAGACTGACATCGTCCTGTTGTCCCAGGGACAATAAAAAAAGATTTGGGGACTCGTTGTGCAACTGATAGGCTGGCATACAGGGTGTGGCTTTTGAAACTGTTGCTTGTATTGGCCTGAATTGAGGACATTCTTGTAGGATCCTGGTTTCAATTCTCATCTTCATTTGGGATCACATCCTCTTCCCCTTCAAAAAAAGCATGTTTCTGCTTTGCTTAGCACTTTTCTGTCTGTCCAGGAACATGAAAATGTAACTGTACACTCCCACAGCTGACATGGGAGCTGTTTCCTAAAAGCAGTTTATGAATAAGGTAATCTTCCTTCCATTTTGCGTAGGAAAGTCCTAATTTGGCAATTATGACATTTGCTGATGGCAGCTGCTGATGTTCGATATCCCTGTGACAGCAGAAACTGTGTTTGGGACAAACAAAGATGTTCCCCAGGAAGCCTTTGGGACGGAAGACGCACTAAACTCACTATCAATGTGTCATGGGACGCACCCTATTTTTTTCCTGATAATGTTGTATTGTAAACAAAAAAATCTGCGTCAAAATCAGCAGCAAAAGAGCGAGTTACCGTCAGCAGCTAGCAGCTGGTGGCCTGAACTAACAACTCACAGAGGCTGCATTGAGTTAAATGATGATGATAAAAATAAATTCTGGGAGAGTTTAAATTATGACCTTATCATGATGTGTTCAAATTTAATCTTATAAATTTTGTTTTCGGGCGCGAAACTTGAATTAAGTTTTTGAGCGGGTAAAATTGTGAAAAATTGTAATCTATTTAGAAAATATTGATTCTTTAAATTTAGGTTCATACAGATTAAAAGATATAGTTTGTTGAATATAATTTTTGTTATTGTTTGTGCATTCGTTTAGGATCCAATTTCAGCAAGCCATGCCGGGTGTTTGTGCCGTGTGTCGGGGATCCCTTTGTCGACATCGCTTGGGTGATCAGAAACAAGTTCATCCTCGATACCGACCCCTCTCACCGTATCTACACGACAAAAGAGCGGTCAGCACTCCTTCCTTTTCTTTTGTTTTGATTTATCTGCTGCCTTTGGAGTACAGCAGCTGATAACTCTGAAAATTTACATGCCTATGTTCGAAATATCAAAGACATAAATCACGTTTTTTTTATGTATTCGTTTCTGCAATACAACTTCATGTAGAGAATTTCAAAGGAAAGCATGCATGATTTTTAAACATTTATTTTAAGTAACTTTTCCATATCACAAGTAGTAATATGAAGGTCTAGCCAAGTGCAGTATTATAACATCTTACTGTCTGTCCTCACCAGTTTGTGGCACCAGGATGAACCTAAAAAAGGTTTATGGTTGGAGCAGGTCCTCGTGATTTCTGAGCTGAGGGAGGAGGATCTCCACACAAACTACACATGTCGAGCGTACAGCGCCAGGGGCTTGCCAGTGGGCTACTTTACTCTCCTACCAGAGGGTAAAAACACAGAGTAAAGACAGGGACACATACTGCATCTTTTACTGCCTGGAAAAAAGCAACATCAGGCGCTGGGTGCTACTCTTGTTCCTACTTACAAGTGTGCGGATGAAGGTTGTGCCTGTCATTGCTAACTGACCATCAGCACTGTATCAGGCTACTCATTAGAAAAGACCAGTGCAGAGCCCTGCTTTTTCCAGGTGTTATGTCATTTCTTTAATCATATTTGGCACATGGAGAAAATACATGCTATTTCCTGTTCCTGCAGTGTCACAATCAACGTTGCTGCAATTCACTGACATATCCCAGCTGTGATAATCAAAACCAAAATCTACTTTGCATGTGGTATATTGAAAATAATGCATTTTTTCTGTTTTTTTTTCTGTTTTGTTTTGTTTTTCATCGAAAAACAAAGATATAATGCCAAAACCTAGCATTTAAAGGCTTAAAATTCTGAAAATTAATGAATGAATCTATGATTGGACCAATGTTGGTTAAAAAATGAAAGATAAGTAAAAAATAACAATGATGTACAAGTTTTATTTTGAAAAACGCATTTTTGGGGCAGAATGATACAGGCGTGTGTAATATTAAAGCGGACCTAAAGGGTTAATCTTCACCTAATTTTATTGCTGTATACTTTATAAATTTCAGCGCTTTCAATAAACCATTGAACGTCCCTCTGATGTTAAAAAATAATTATGACTGAGATTTCACCGTGATGGTGGTTTTTAGAAATATCAGCGATGATCAAAATTGTCAGTTTGAGTAATGATAATCTTTCCTAGTAGAAAGACGACCAGCAGAGGGTGCAGGCTGACACGTTTCCTCCTCAATCAATAAAGACATTATCTGCACTGCAGAGGTGAACTTGGTGAAAACAACGTGGCCACAATAAAATTTGCAGGTGGTTTGAAGCTGGTTATTTAATTATTGCAAATGAAATCACTACAAAATAGGTGTTTTCAATTTTCTAATTTTAATTCAATTTTTAAAAAAATGTTTAAAAGCGCCATAATGGAACATTATTTTCAAGCCATCCATGTGTCAGGTAAGTCAAATAACCTGAATAACTTTTTTTTTTTTTTTTACACTTTGCACTAGCATTATCGCAATACTGGAATTTCAGCAATAACTTGAAAAATATCAGTATGCCATACCATTTTCAATACCACTGGGAAAAGTTGACATTGAGGGCATAACCTTTAAAATTGTTATTAAAAGATAAATATAAAGAGGCTTTAAAATGACTTTTCTTTTCTTTCCGTGGTTATTAGCAGAGAACAGCTTAATGACTGTAGTAAACATTAACAAATTTATATTAAATCATTATTATTATTAATTTAAACAATATCATTCTGGTGATAGCGCACATGCTCTAAAGCTTATGACATTGTCACACTTTTAAAATACAATAAAGAAAAGAAAAAACATGCCACAAAAGCTTAAATGCAACTTGGAGAAAAGTCGGAAAATGAGCCTTGAAACTGGCATTTTCTTTTTATTCCATCTTATAACTTCGCGTCTAAGGTGGAGACACAAGCTAAAGTTGAACGTCTGGTGTTTGTGATGTTCATCTCTGCAGATCCCAACTACTTGCTCCCCATTGGATCAGTGCTTGGTACTGCGACAGTTCTCTTCATCACCAGCGTCATCATCTGCTACCTTTTTAAGGTGGAAATCGTGCTGTGCATCAGGGAAGCATTTCCATACCTCTATACAAACAAAGGTAATACTTTAGAGCTAATTCTTTATATGTTTCATGAGTATTATTATACACCTGACAGGGCTGAGCGTTAAATTGATTTTATCATTTAATTCAAATTTGTGGCTCAATTTGTGTGATTTTTCTCCCCCACTGCTCCCTTTGGGCTTCTGTAGTCACAGTGAGCTGCGCCCTCCTTCTGCGCTCCCCTCTCAGAAATACACACACACACACACACACACACACACACACACACACACACACACACACACACACACACACACACACACACACGGCAACATTAGAGCAAGCGTAAATGGCAGTGAAGACTACATTCCCAAAAAGACACAGTCTCGTCAGTCACTTGGAACTGATTTTTGCGGAGTCAGATCTCGAACAGACCCCCGTCCGCTGCAAAGTTTGTTTAAAGGATTTTGCAACTAAATGCAGAATCCCAACCAATTTATTTCAGCATCTCAAGCAGAGACATGCAGCAGAGGGGGAGAAATGTGTCTCACTCCGAGATGCACAAGACGGCGTCAGCCCACAAACACCCGGTAAAAAGCAGCCCACATTAGTGGAGGCTTTTTCCCATTGTGTCCCATATGAAAGGAAAGCAACGTGCTGAAAAGCTGTTACTGATGCAGTCACGCTGCATATCACTGAGGATGTGATTGAAATCAATTCATGTAAATATGTTTCGTGAAACACTCCCCTGAATTTACGTAGTGCACTTTTAAGACAAGTTTGCTGCTTTAAACCCTAAAAGGAAAATTTAGTTTACTTTAACAGAAGGGAATTTAATTTGCCTTTAATTTTTATCGCTAAAATAAAATCTAGTTTTTTGGCCTTTTCTTTTTTTGGCCTATTTTTAGGCCTTATCGCCCAGCCCTAATACCTACTGATAAAGCCACCTCTCAGAAAATACACCACACTCACAGCGCTCCAAGATGGAAAAAAACCCACAGTGATGCTTTGAAATGGCAACACACACTAACAGTACCCACACATTCATCACAACTCTGAGAATTTTAAGTTCTACCCGATAGCTGACCTGACTGTCAACAGTGAGAGCAAACACAGGAAACAAATTAACCACAGAGCTGCCTGCAGCGTTTCTCATGAAATGTCATCTGCTTCTTGCTTATGTAACAGACGAACCTTTTTACCACCCAGGACTGTACGTTAACAAGTCCTCAAAAAACAAAAAAAGTCTGTTTTGGCATGACATGGGAAAGTCCTTACTGATGAATCTGAGTACATCCGTAGCACCTTTCTTGTAAAAATAAAACAATGTGTGCAGACGAAACCACCACTGAAAATGCCTGTAACGACCTGTTTTTTTTTTTTTTTCCTGTCAGATTTGGATGGGAAGTTGTATGACGCATATGTGGCATACCCACAGTCCTGTGCCGTCGGATTCAGTGAAGACGTGGAGACGTTTGCCCTTCAGACTCTACCTGAGGTGCTGGAAAAGGCCTGCGGTTACAAACTCTTCATAGCAGGCCGTGACTGCCTGCCGGGGGAAGGTAAGTTACCCACATGGTGGAGACAGCACTGTACTCGCCTCAGATACGAGGGTGACAGGTGTCCACGGTGGAAACACGGACCATCTGTTCTTTTTACGACAACTCTAATAACAGCGCTTTTTTAAAATTAATTTATAAGTATCACACAAATCTGGTAAACAATTGCAGCCCCTTGCTTGTATTTCCATCGTAAACCTGGCCTTTATCAATGGATCGCAATGGCTTTTCACCCCTAAAAACAAGCAGTCTATGTATGAGCAATTATTACAGGTCGCCTTAACAAAATGCTGTTGTTGTGTGAACGAAAGACTAAACTGCAACAAAAGTTTAACGTTTCATGCAAGAACAGATGTCATGTAATCAGCCCCTTAATCTGCAGCTGTGCAGAAATGTTGGGTTTAAAAAGAATGAGCAGACATACCAAAAAAAGCTGTGCAGCATTAAAATGTTCATTAAGCACAAAAAATTCCACATTATGAATGAAGCTTTAAACTCCAAACACGTTCAGCCCTTTCAGATTTAGAGGAAACGTCTGAATAATTTATCATAAACCACCGAGATTAAAGTCTGTTTGTGTAACAGGGTTTTTTGTAAAATAGTTATTACTCATTACCCTGAGTCAAAAGACTCATGAATTCATGACTACATTCATGACTACATTCATGACTACATTCATGACTACATTCATGACTACATACATGACTACCTTTATGACTACATACATGACTACATACATACTCCACTGGGGATCATCACCTATCAGACTCATGCTTCTCTAATGCAAAACCACTGCATGTCCTCATATCCTCTGTTTCCTCCCTGCAGCCATAGTGGACTCTGTGGAAGAGAACATTCAAGCCAGTCGCCGCCTCCTCCTGCTCTACAACGCCTCGACCTTCACCAGCAAAAGACACACAAGCAGCACCAGTAGCAATAATAACAACACCATCACTAAGAGCAGTGACAGCAGCGAAAACAGTAAAAGCCAGAAAAACGAGAGTTTTGACGACAGTGTAGAAGTCTATCCAGACACAAGGCAGCAGCTGGAGTTGTTGGCGGGGATGCACAAAGTGCTGCTGGAGAAATCTCTCAACGTGAGAAAACACATCTGCTAATGTGCGCTCTACATAGGCTACATAAAGTCCAGTCACGTGTGATTTACATCTTTAATTTACCCAAGGCTGACAGTACTGAAGCTCCACTATTCAATATTTACATTATGGTTTCATCTCACTGATCTTATCAATCTCATTTCCTGCAGCATCGGGCTGCCGTTATGAGTAAACACACTTTAATAAAACCACTGAACATTACCTGGCCTGAAACAGACAAAATATTTGGTTTCTGCTGATTCAAAGTCAAGTCTGACTGATATTTAACTAAATGTTGATTATATTGACCCAATATCAAACAGAAGGGTTAACTCATTACTTTTGTAATAGCATCAAATAACTAATTAAAACCAAACTTAGCCACTGCAGACACACGAATACAGACCCGCCCCAGTCTCTCTCTTAAACTCAGACCTAAATCCCATCAAACGGTAAAACTAAGCACGTTACTGCACCGTCTATTTCTCCCTTAAAATGGTTTCAGAAACATCTTTAATGCGCTGTTAAAAGCGAGAGTTTGTGAACAGGAAGTTGGCACCATACTGCTTCCTGCACGCCCAGAACGAAGTCTGAAAAAACAGTCAAACTGAGCAGTAATTGTTTCTGTAAAATCTTAGCTGTTTGTTCTTTCGTCTTCATTGTTTTTGTCTGTTGATTTCAAGTTGAGGGGGTCCGTTTGTATAAGCCTCGGGCTTCTTGACCTCTCCTGGTTTATTTATCTGGTTTTTATGCAGTTTTTAATCGTGTGCACCTAAACTAAACTAAAATAAACCGAGATTCTGTTAATGGGTTGCATGTTTCAGTGTTTTCAGAAAGATTTTTTAGCTTGCCGTTAAACTACAATACGAGATTCTTGATGGCCAGCTGACCGCCATCGTTTCACAAGTGCGAGCAGGCATTATGTCACCCAACCAGCGTTTACTGGTCTGATGTGGCACGCTGCATTCTGGTATTTGTAGGTTTTCCACCACTTTATAAAAAGCGTCCTTTTTCTCTGTTTTTTCTGGTCATGTAGCACCAATTTCAAAAGTACTAGCATGATCCTACTGCAGAGACATCCTAGGTTTGTTCAGAGGGCATCTGTAAGTCAGTGAAATACTTTAAACTTAGTATAAGTTTCTTGCTCACGTTTAAAAAGGCATCTTGATTCTAATTCGAGCTGTTTTACAGGTGATTCTGGTTGAGATGGAAGAGATCAGCCCCGCTCAGCTGGCTCTCTTCCCAGAGTCAGTGCGTCACCTGAGGAAGAAGCTGGGCGCCGCGTGTTGGTGGAAGAGCCTGAGGACGGAGCGAAGGTGGAGGACATGCACGAGGAGGAGCGTGGACGAGGAGAAAGGTGGACAGGACACGCAGCTGTCACCATCTCTCTCCCCCTCCTCCAAGTTTTGGAAGGAGATTAGATATCGTATGCCGGTGAAGGGCAAGAGGGCGATGTACCCCGAGAAGATTTCCCTGCTGAATTCATGAGCTTATGAACCGTAGAGCCGCTGGTTTCCAATACAGATGTGTGTGGTGGTGAATCCTCACACACACATAAATACTGTAATCTATCAGAAGTTGTGAGGAACGCATGCAGGGTTACAACACAGCTGCGTGAAAAGTGACCCTCAGCACACAACTGATGGCAAAAGCTCCATAAATGCACCATGCATGTACAGTATATAAGTGATGCCAAAAGCTTGAAAATGCTTTGTTCAAAGACTCGACGTCAGCAGATCATGACAGTGATTGGACTATTCGAGTTTGCCTGCATCAGAATATGAACTGTTGACATTTCCAGGCAGGTGGAGACTTAAGAGTAGAAAGAATAATGTTGTCAAAGATGGACTGATCGAATAAAATGTGTAAATTATACATATGTAAGATGGAAGGTGTAAATACAAAAAAAAAGGCCTACCATGTCATGAGAAATCACGGCGCAAAGTGTGAGCTTTGCATTTCATAAACTGCCATTTATTTACCATTATTGAACGACAGATAAGGCACGATAAAGAGAAGTCACCATACGTTTCTGCAAACCACAAATGTTACACTTGCACGTTTCATACGTATCATAATGTTTCTAAAGCAGCGTAGTATATGAGCTGACTTTGTCATCTGGAGGTGGACGCCTGCCAAGCTACAGATCACTGTTCAATACAAGAAAAACTAAACCAGTTGTGATTTACCTAGTCACAGTGTTTCCAGCAGCTTTTTAGGCACCAAACGTGAGTGTTGCTGTGTTTTCTGCCAGGATATTGGCCAAAAAACTGCATTTTAACTGAGAAATTGTTTTTTTTTCGGCAGGGATTGTGCCCCCAAAAGCAGTTGTTTTTTTATTGAGACACCACTGCTCTTCCAGCTGTGATTGGTACTAACCATAACTAAGTGGTTGTTATGTCTAAACCACCCGTTAACCACAGTGTTGTACAAACAGAAAGTTTACATGTACCTCCTACATAATAAAGTGCAAATGTAACATACAATGCCAAAATTTGTCCTGGCCATTAAGTTTAGGAAATTGTTTATGAAAAATGTATTTATTTTTATTAAATGTTATTTTTACGGCACATTTCATACAACAAAGCACCACAAAGTGTTAAAATGTTGTTAGCAGTCTACAAAAATGTGCACTGAATGTGAACTGCCATCAGGGCTTCACTGTTCTGTCAATAAATAGAAATTTTGCAAAGTACTTTACTTTTCTTATTTTTCACAATGAACTAATAAATCATACTTTGGAAAGCATTTCATTTCATTGTGTTTCAAATAGTTAAAAGTCTATTGCATTGAGACGATATACAGCAGCAATTGAGGTTTGCTGGCCTATATTTAACTGCAGCTCTATTAAGAGAGGATGAATCATTGCGAGGCACCTACATGCAAAACCAGTGGTATTTTTTTTCAGTTGAGTGGAAATTTCATGCAGTTAAAGGAACAGTGAGAGCTGCTGTGAAGATAGCAGGACGGAAAACCCAGCACTTCTTCAGATGAGTTCAAGGAACAAGCAGCTGTCTGTCTGTCAGCACTCAGCCTGGTAAGTCACTGTTACCAATCAAATTTACAGTTAGAGTTTGTTATTACATATTCACAATATATTCTCTCCATTCATGATGTCGGTGTCTATAAAACTGATTTCATATTGACTCAAATATTTTAAATATTTTTCCTAAATTGAATCACTTATTATGTCATTATATTTGAGTAGTTACTTTTGGTACTTAAAACGGTATTTATGATCAACAGTTTTTAAATCCACTGAAATAATATTGCTGTAATCATTCTCAACATCTATTTGATTAAAACCCAAAGCAGGAATGAGCAATATCTTAATATTATCTCAATATTGCGATATGAAACAAGATATTATCTTTTTTATCTTGGTGAAAAACCTCAAACTATGAGAGCATATCTGCTCATATGCAAAAGGATGTTCAAATCAATATATTCCAATTCTGTGTCCATAGATACCAGATATTAATTTATGCTTTTAACTAACTAAATTTAAGAGGCTTTTTCTAATAAATCACGTCTGTTTTTATTCAAGCATTCACAGAAGTGCAGTAGTTGTATTGTGTATGAGATGGTTTCATGTAGTCAAACGGTTAATAAATTGAGTTTGGTTAATCTAAATTTTGCCAACAAATAAGCGCAAACATAACGCCAGAGCTTAACTCATTTTGAGGAAATTAAAAGACAGATAAACGGCTTTAAAATGAAATATCAGAATAAGCCAACATGCTGATTTCTGACAATATCATAAAGTGATTTTTTTTTCTTACTGACAGTGAAGTGAACGTGCTCAACACATCAACCCTCAGTTGAGGTGTTTTCATTATTTTATTCTTAATGAATTAATATTACATACACTGAAAAACACTGTATTTTTGTATGTATGTGCTGCTGGGCCATCATCATAAGAGGATGCATATAAATATAATGATGTTAATTCCACTACAGAGGAGACTTGATGATCACTAAAATTAGGTCGGGAAAAAAGTGGCTATATCAATATCGGTATTGTTAATCGGTTAATCTAAACCGGCATGTTGGAGAAAAAAAAAGTACCATGCATCCCTCGTTTTTAGATATTTCAACCTCACAAATTCATATTTATAGATCATTTTAGACTTAAAATGACTTTTAAGGGTCTAATATTTATAAAAACTGACCACATTTTAGGACGTTTTAAAAACCTGCCTTTACGCAGAGTTCAAAAATCCAAAATGACTTACTACAGTAATATGATTGTAATTTGCTCCAGAACACAATAAATAAAAGAATATCTGAAAAAAAACTCACAGCCACAAAAGCAGTATTATAATGAAACTATACTGCAAATTCAGAATGAAAGTACTATAATAAATGACAGTTAAATCTGCTCATTATATAGACAAAGAAACAGAGATAAATATAGGGAGAGAGGGAGGTGGACAGAGAGGGAGAGCTCCTTTCAATCTTTGACCTTTTCTAAGCAAACACCAATCAGTGGAACTTCCTGGGGCTTTACTGGGAGTGTTTTGGCCCTGCCTTTCTTATGTCAGCATTGTGAACTGCACCTCTCTCACTTCCCTTATTGGAAGCTGTTCTAGTCTGAGACGTGCCAGGAAATGTGTCAAGAAACTTTACTTATTGCAGAGAGTCAGGGTGGCTAAGAACATGAGCCATGTCTGAAAAAACACGAGGGGATTTAATGGAATGTAACCTGTCTTCTCCCACAAACAAGGACGATGAGAGCGGCACGCTGGGTCGTGTTGTTGGCTGCGCTGCTGTCTCTGGGATTCACAGTGGCACACAGTGAGTATTTCGTTTTGTTTTTTTCAATTCTCTTTTATTCTTCACAGACTAAGAGGCTTCAGCTGCTAGAAATCATTTCTAAATCAGCTGGGAAATGTGTTACATGGAAATTGTGTAACAGACGTTTTGAATCATTTGCTGACTCTTCGGTTTCAGCATTTTCATTTTCAATGTTACTCCACGTTTGAGAGTTAACATGGCTTTCATGGATTGTGAGAACAAAAACAAAATGTTTGAACCCATGTTGGGTAAAGACAGAATTACATTTATATCATAACCATTTACCTGAAACGTAGATAAGTAGAAGGTAGATGTAAAGTTCATAGAACAGCGACATATTTATCCCACATATAATAAAAAATAAACTGAAAGTTACAGCGCAGGACTTGCGGTGCAACAATGAAATCCAGAAAACATTACCTGCTCTTTAGCATACATTTTCCATAACAGATGATTGTTATGTTAGGCAAAAGATATTTCATAAAGTTTTTGAAGTGGGGCTGTATGAAATACTTACTAACGGTTGTTGGGGCTGTGCGATATGATGAAATATATCGTCTAATCGTCTATGGCTGGGGGCGTCTACACAACGCACAAAACAAACAAACGTGGGGATTCAGCACAAAACACTGACATCAGCATTTCAGTTTTCCCTCTCTTACCTACGTCTCTCTGCCTCTCACAGACACACACACAAATCAGGGCTTTTGCAGCGCTCCAGACCGTGACTACACAAAGCACCAGTACGACTGGAAAATCTTTGCGATATGTTTCCAGCTTACAGTGAATAAATCCTCAAACCACAGTTACAATTTAACTTCCTGCTAACACTAACATCCAACTGTTGATTAAAGGCTTCAAGTCCACAACAAAAACATCAACACTTCAGCTCAAGACGAGCAAGCTCCTTCAAAATAAAAGAACCTTGAGCTCCACTTTGATTAATTTAATTATAATACTTTAACTTCATTATAGTACTTTAACTCTATACTTTATTTAACATTGTATATAAACTCAAACACTGGTTAAAGACAAACCAGTCATGTACTCATTCATAATATGTCTCCTCCTCTGATGCCCGTACCCGGGGGCTGATGGGAAATCCTACTTCTTAACCATGTTTGATAATGTCTGTGGATCTATTAGTTGTAATGTGCAAAATGTGTCCATTTGTCTGTAAAGTGTGATGTTTTCTGTGTTTTGTCTTCTGGTCAGCTGGATGTAATTGTGAATTTGTCTTCTGTTTTATGATCTTTGTGATACCTGCCTTAGGACTACGAATTAAATTTAGCTATTGTGATAATTCTGGCATATTTACATTGATGTGCTGATATGTTGCTGATATGTTGACTGATGTGCGTTGTCCTACTTCAGTAAATTTAATAAATAAATATATAACATTATAACAGTATTTCACTTAACTTTATTATAACAGTAGTTTGTGTAACTTTATTTTATGGCGGTAGCTACTTTAACTTAATCGTAACTGTGGTTCATTTAATAATTTTGTATTTTAGTAGTTTACAGTAGTTTAGAGGAGAATTCAAAATATCGAGATATATATTGTGTATTGCAATATAACCGAAAAAATATTGTGATATTATTTCAAAACTGTATGACCCAGCCCTATGTTGAAAGCTACTTTTAAAACTGCCAGAACATAAAATAATGACAAATGCCGGCTTGGCCAGTTTGCATAGATCAAACCAGTTTAAGTTCGTACACCGGACTGACAAAACCAGAAGTCACTCCCAACCCTAATGGATATGCCCAAGTTCTTACTAATATTTATAAAATATGCATTTGGTTACACCTGCCGTTGTTACTCTTTCATCTGCAGCCTGTTGTTAAGCGTCTTTCGCTCCTGCTGAACCTCGTCCAGTCACTCATGTTTAATGTGGAAAGTTTAGTAATGCTACATGTCTCTGGCAAAATGACAGCTACACTGATATGACAGTGTGCTGCTGAGAAAACCAGTGGCTCACCCCCGCCACTGACATCAGCTATCAACAGGTGGTGCTGCCCCTCCCCAGCGTAAAGGTTAGACGTCTGGCTTACTGAGCAGTTAAAATCAGCGAAAGCTCCTGCACTACATTCATCTGCAGCCATAAAATGACTTTTTACAGACATTAGGGTGCAAAGGTTTGTGGGGTCAGTAGGTTCTTTCTATCTGCCTCCTCTGTTTATTAAATAGGTCAAATAGGTACAGTTCAGTCTCCAGAAAGTCCCTTAGATTTAAGACGTCAGCATTGCATTACAAAGGAAATGGTTCACGCAACGTGAAGTTATACATGCAACCTTTACACGGAAGGCTAAAGTTCTTTAAAAGGTGAAAGACGATAAGATTTTCCCTTAAAAACTTCTTCAGCAGCATAAACATTTTACTGCACGCAACAGGATTTTTTCATGTCAACAATGTCAATTTGTGAAAAAGGCTGATTTCACACAGATCTGTGAAGCACAAACATGCAGCGAAACACAAACTTTCCTGATATCCAGAGTACGGGTCGACAGATTATCAGCCAATTATTGGGGCAGATATTCGGCATTTTGCAAATTATCTTAATCTGCATTTCATTTTAATAATCGCTGATAAAATTAATTAATAAAAAAAAGCAAAGTGTCAGCACTTGAGGAACTTTTACTTTGTAAAACCTCAGGGAGCTATTTTTATTTATTCATTTTTATTTAACATTTCACTTGACTTTATTAAAAAAAAATTGCTTGAGGCATTTAAATAAAGATTCTGGAGTTTGTTATACTCAGAATTCAAAATATGGACAGAAAGATTTTCATTTTTATTGTAAATGCATTTCGGTTCCAAATATCAGTTATCCGTCTCATTAACTAACAATAATCTGTATCGACCCTGACAAATATAAATCGGTCAAACCCTAATCCAGAGCTGGATATTCTGTGTAACACCAACGACACACTGCAGCCTGTAGTCCTCAAATACTAGTAGACCATATAAAAAAGTACTTGGTTTGCTAACACATAAATATCAGATGTCAAATGCAGGAATACACATACGGCGGTAACCTCTCACTCGATGAACTCATAAGCGCCTCTATGTGTAAATACAGGATTTACTCAGTACATGTAATCAGCTGCAGGGAAACAAAGCAGAAACAGTCACTCACCATGCTGTGCATCTGTACATGACAAAATACTGGGATTTCCAGGCCAAAACCATCAGTCTGCCACCTCTGTAAAACCTGTCACACCTGAACTGCGCTGTCACCTTCAAGTCATTTTCTTTCATCCGAATCACGTAGCAAACATCACATCACAACTATCAATATCAGTCAGATGTCTTTTGGTATTTTTACAGCATAAAGGATTCTCTGATGTCTAAATCAGTGCAATTCTTTAATTAAGTCAAATTAAAAAAAAAACTTGTGAATGAAAAGAAAATGCCAGAAACACAACACAAAATTAAAAAAGGTACTGCATACTTTTTCAAGTTAAAGTACATGATGTTGTTATGGATACAAAACAACACGCACTAAACTGATGACTAAACCAAAAGACAGGAAGGATGACATCAACAACTAAACAGGGTTGGCAATGAACATTTTTATCCACCTGCTGACATGCCTAGTTGTTAAAAAAAATTACCAGACACTCAATAGTTTGCCACTGTGTTTTTGGTTGGCGAGTGAAGCAACTTAGCTACTTGGACATGTTATTAGTATTCGTCTGGTACCTCGTGCGTCGTGGTGTAAAGTGACAGTATGTTTTAAGAGCGTCTGTATTTTACTGGAGATTTCATATATTTCTCTCAACTTTTACTTTAACTCAACTATAATTCCTCTGAGCATTCTTGTTATTTACTACAAAATTGGAGAAGAGTGAAGGGACAGATGGCCGAATGAGGGAGAGGGAAAAACTGGATTTTGTTCCTTAAATCTTTTAAATTGTGTTAAATTGTTTGTTTTTAACAGTTATAGACTATGAAATCCTTAAACAGTATGCATAATATAAAATAACAGTATACTGCTGCCATTTGTTCTGCCAGTATTGTAGAAATACAGAAATATAACCCATTTCTGTTTTACAATAATATGTCATAAAGTCATTTCACAGTATGAATACTGTAAAATTACAGTATATTGCAGCCGTCTGTGCTGCTCTTTACTGTTATTTTACAGTGTAATTATTTACAGTGTACTCAAGTTCATTTAATATTATAAAATTACTTTTGATATTTAAGTACAGTAAACATCAGATGCTTTAAGATTTTTACTCAAGTCTTCTAATAGGCGACTTTAAATTCTACTAAAACCATTTTCTGGGAAGAAATCTGTACTTTTACTCACATATGGCCTTCAGGTTCTTCATCCACCACTGGTGTTAATTTCCTGCAATCAAAGCACAAATTTTGCACAAAAAGTGCATATAAGATTGGATCCTACTCAAGTCAAACCACTTTGAGTTTATCAACACAAACAGTACAGTTAACCCTTTGAAACCTGAACAGATTGGCTCTGCTTTTTTTAAGCATGGGGAGAAGACAATAAGCATCTTGAGAAGGAATGGACAAAAAATTCAATATCAAATTACAAGATATTAACCTGACAATAAGCAATAATAATAATAATAATAAAGCAATTAATTCAAAAAGTAAAACAAAAAAAAAATGCTAAGAGAGAGAAAAAAAATAATTTTATCATCTTGTAACATTATTATAGATATAGATATAGATGATTATAAATTTTATATTTTCTGGGCATTTTTTAATTTTTTGTGAAAATATCTAATAATCACCCCCAGCTAAATTTCAGGTCATTTCTCCAAGCGTTTTATTTTTAATTTATTTTCTTTAGTTAACAGGACTTTTTTTGCAAAGTTGCCAACTTTTCCCCATGCTTTCCAGTGAAATCAAACAAGTTTCTTACGTTTAAATGCTTGTAAAAGGCGTCTGAATGCAGCTAAAAAAATATTATCTTAATATCTTTTAAAATAACTTTTGCATTTGATTAACCTACCTGTAAGTCACACATGCACACACCCTAAATACATCCATGCACACACCCTTAATACATCCATGCACACACCCTTAATACATCCATGCACACACCCTTAATGCATCCATGCACACACCCTTAATGCATCCATGCACACACCCTTAATGCATCCATGCACACACCCTTAATACATCCATGCACACACCCTTAATGCATCCATGCACACACCCTAAATGCATCCATACACACACCCTTAATGCATCCATGCACACACCCTTAATGCATCCATACACACACCCTTAATGTATCCATGCACACACCCTTAATGCATCCATGCACACACCCTTAATGCATCCATGCACACACCCTTAATGCATCCATACACACACCCTTAATGCATCCATGCACACACCCTTAATACATCCATGAACACACCCTTAATACATCCATGCACACACCCTTAATGCATCCATGCACACACCCTTAATACATCCATGCACACACCCTTAATGCATCCATGCACACACCCTAAATGCATCCATGCACACACCCTTAATGCATCCATGCACACACCCTTAATACAGCCATGCACACACCCTGCACAAACAAGCTAACGATAAACACTGATAGACGGTAAACTTTCAGCCGTCATACCTCATGTTTGTATCCACAGTGATCTGAGTCGCAGGGCTCCTCCTGGCATTATTTTTATCCCTAAAGTTAAAAATGAGCGTTCACATGGAAACACTGATCACTGCTACTTCAGCCCGCAGATGTTTGCTAGCTAGCCTCCATATCTGCTCCGGCGTCCTGTTCCGCGAAGCTAACTTCGCTGTTTTCGTGGTCGGAAATATCCTGGAAACACGTCCTTAGACTGTACTTTCTATTACCGAAATGTTACAGTCGTTTTTGTACATTTGAATCTTTTTTCCAGCTCTGTAGCTGTTTATCTTTCACCATTTTCCGCTCTGCTCGTGACATCCACCGCGACGTTAGCGCGCCATTCTGAATCTGGGTCACGGTGCGTTCACGTGAAACTATAAATAGGAAAATCCGACATCAGTTCAGGTTACTAGTTAAAACGAGACAAAATACGAGATCTGGGAAACGTATGAAAGCTATGAAATGTAATTCTAGATTGAAAGTGAAAGTACTACAAAAAGTGCCACTCTGAACTAAATCTAATATCTCATATTTGTTACCAGTTTATTCAAGATAAAGTTGTAACGACAGCAGGCCTAAATTCACAAAGTGCCGATTTTCATTGAATGCAGCATTACAATATGTGCTCAGTAGTGCCACCAAGTGGCGGAGAGGGCGTCACTGCAATTCAGTACCAAGTTTTATTTCTGGAAGTAATACAATGTGTTTTTACAAAAATGTAATACTTTTTTTTTTCTCTGGATAGCTCAAGTATCATTCAATTTAAAATGAGGTATAAAGAAAAAATTATTGGACATTATGAACTTTTTGAGCAACAGTAATTTTGAGATGACATTAATTGATTGCTAAATTGAATATGATTTGTGAAAATGAATGGTAAATACAGAAAGTTTGGCCATTTCTTCCTGTATTTACAGCAGCATCTGTTATTAGTAAGAAAGGGGCAGGTATTATAAGATTTTCTTCTTTTGTTCGTGGAGTGTTATGAGAAAAAAAAAGTGTATAATTGTTTTTTGTTATTGTTTTGGAAATTATACACTGACGAGCAAATAAACCAAATATGAATGAATGAATGAATTTAAGATCAGATTTATTTACACAAGGAATAGTATGGAACACTAAATTTCTTTAAACTGTTTTATACAAGTAATCTCATCTCATCTTTGCTGCATTTTACTCTCTTTTTTCTTTTTTTCATTTTGAATGCTAATGTAGTTCTAAAGAATAAATGTAATGTGCACTTTAAGCTTTTGTTATAACCCATATTCATGTTTGTTAGTTACACATTACCTTTCAAATTGTCTCAGAATAAGCCTGAGACACGTTTGAATGAATCTGGATGAATGTTTCTGTGGCTGCACACCTTTTTCTTTTGAAAATGTGGCTAAAAACAGATCTACAGTGATTGTGCTACTGAACAGTCATTTCACTGCAGACAGATTTTTGAAGTGTGGGTTGTGAATGTTGGCATCACTAGTAACAGTCATTCTGAGATTTTGGCAGTTGGATGCTTCATTTCCTGTGTCAATTTTTTTTTAACATCATAAAAGGCCTCAAATTCCCTCTGTAGCCTACATAATGATTCATTTTTAAATTAAAAAAAAACAAAACACCAAACACAAATGAACAAGTTCCTCCTCAAGACTGAATGAACTCTGTCGCTGTATCCAGTTTTGAAGCTCAGTGGTCAGCAGAATTATTGTTATTATCATTACTCCAATAACAACAACAATAATAATAATAATAATAATAATAATAATAATAATAATAACAATAATAGTTGTTGTTGTTATTCCACCTAATGCAGCTGATTATTAGTTTAAAATAGAACATATGTCAGCAAATTTCTTTCATAATGTCATTTTTTGCACATGCATTTTTAACCCTTAAAAATAACCCTTATAACCCTTTAAAATCTGGATGTACATCTTTTTGGGGTGCTGCATTCAGACACCTTTTACAAATATTTAAACCTTTGATACTGAAAGTTCAGCAAAAAGTTTAAATTCTCTTCAAAAGTTTTAACTTAAGTCTTTTTTTTTCAATGGAAATTGCAATTACCAAGATAGAAAATATAGTTTTACATAACTGTTGTTTTTTTCAAAATTTTATTCTACGTTTTTAAACGTTTTCTTTCTTTGGGATAGGAACTTATGTCTCATTTCTGCAAAGAAAGAAATTGTCTAAATTTGACACTTCTGACCCCTGTTTCCCTGCCATGTCAATTTGACCCAATCAGTACCTCTGAATTAAAAACCATTTTCATTTTAGAAGTCGATTACAATTAAATCCAGTAGACGAAGTTTCATACTTCCACATTTTAAAATGGGTCAAACTGACCCACAACATAACATAATGGTTAATTAAAATTTTTAAGTTGCAACAATTCACAAAATTAACTTAATATACCTAAGTCCTCATTAAATGTACTATTAGATATAAAGTAAACATAAATGAAGACTAATAGTTATATTTACTTACATTTTTCAAGGCAATCTCTTTAAACTAAAATCAACTCATCAGATTTTACAGTGTCTGATACTAAAAAGCGACTTCACTGTGGTGCTGTTGGCATCCAAAATCACCTCAACAGAACTAATAAATGAATGAATCAAGTCATATGAAAGGTTGTTTTATCCTTTTCATTCATGCAAAATATTCAATTGCGCCAGAGAACACTGCACTGCTCCTCCCTTTTTACCCAAAAATGCCATGTCCTCGTGTCTTCCACATACTGTGTCCTGATGTTGAAGTTTTTGCCTCTGACTGCATTTGTTTTGCACCGTCTCATTCAGACCACAGTGGGGAGACAGACACCTACCGTGTGAGTGTTGGACGTCTCTTCGTGCTGAGGTGTCTGTCTGCTGACGCCAACGTGACCTGGAGCAGCGAGGGGACCCACAACCAGAGCCTGCCCACCGGAGTGGAGGTCAGGGACAGCTTACTGTGGTTTCTACCTGTGCAGGTGTCTCATAATGGATCCTACACCTGCGAGACAAGGTACAGAAAGTGATCCTGACTGCGCCAACAAAAAATGCTTTGTGAAGTGCAGAGGGGTGTTTTTGATATTTCGTTGGCAGTTTTTAAACCTTTGAAACTTGAGCAAATGTGCTTGATTTCTCTAAAAAACATGAAGAGAATGCAATGAGCAATAAAAGGAGAAATGGCCCAAAAAAATAGCAAGTAAAATGTAAAAAGTACAAGGAAATTGCCCAAGAAAGAAAAGTAAACGAAGAAAAACAAACAAACAAGAAAATGACCTTAAGACAGAAATGTAATATGTTCTTTTCTGTAACTACTACAATTTTTTTTTTTCGTTTTTCATTTTTATCATTCTCATTTTGATTATATCTAATAATCCCCCCAGAGAAGAAATGACCCAAAAATGATTAAAAAAAAAAAAAAAAAAAGTTAAAAAAATACAAGAAAAGAAACTTGGAGCTTTGTAAAAATAAATAAATAAACAAACAAATAAATAAATAATAAAAGGCGATAAATACTTGGAAAAATGATCAAAAATTCTAATAATTCTAATTATTCTGTACCATATTTTTAAATATGTAATTATGATAATAATAAATACAGTTTTTCCCTTTAAAAAAATACATACACTACTCATTTCTTGCAATTTGTGGAACATTTTGTACCAGGTTGCCCATTGCCTTTTTTCCCCATGTCTTTGGAAAAAAACACACACATTTGCTCAGGGTTCAAAACGTTTAAATATTTGTGTAAGGCATCTGAAAACAGCAGAAAAAGTGATGCTGCTCCAAGTTTTTAAAAGGATTAAAGAGACTCAAATGTCATACATGTATCTCTTCTTTAGAGGTACGACAGGACCATCGAGGGTCACGTTTGGGGTGTCAGTGTCCAGAGGAGAATGTCCTGATCCACCTGAGACCAAAACCCTCACCAAGGGAGCCAATCAAGATCTTCCTTGTAAACAGTCAGAGATCTTAAACCTGGAAAACAAAAGGAACATAACATGGATGAAGGTAAACATAACTCATTTCTCTTTTGTCTTGCTTTTTTTTTTAGCTCCAAGTTCATTACAAGAAAAAATCTGCGTCAGTAAAGAAATAGAAAGTGCAGATCCAGGCTGGTTAATATCATTCATTTTCACATTTATTCCTCATTTATGGTTGAAAGCAGATTTAAGTTTTGTGATTTCTAGCTTAATAAATGCAACACTGCCGCCTGCTGTTCACATCAGGAACATGTGGAAAAATTAGGCTACAGAATTATTTTTTAAAAATATTTTTAATATTTGTACTTCTATTTTATTTATTATTTTAAACAGGGAAAATTTTAACCATTTTTACTAGAGTTGCATAAATAAGTGTCATCACGTGCCGATATTATTGTGCATTTATTTTGGCAATTGGGTTGAGTTTTACCTCATTTAATTTTGCTTTTAATATCATTTGATTTTAATTTTGTTGGTCTTTAGTAAGAAGCCTAATGTGAAGCACACAGCTCAATTATTAAAGTTTTAATTATATTTAAAAAAATTGTTTGACAGCCCTATTAATTAAGCATTATTTTATGATATTAGCATTCAAATAAACTCAACTGAAGTAAAATTCGTTTTTATCACCACGCTGTAAAATAATTGTGTCTGTGTTGTTGTGTGAAGGACTGCCGGCCGATGAAGCAGGCGGAGGAGCGCATCTCTGTGGATGAGAGTGGTTTGATGAGATTCGCTCCAGCCTCAGAGCGGGACGCTGGGACGTACACCTGCCTGGTGGACATCATCTTGGACGGGAAGAAGTACACCGCTGCACGCAGCACCCGCCTGACTATCAAAAATAGTACGTGGACTATATTTCTGTCTGTAAGAGGCTGCAGCGACTTTTAAAGCTGATGACTCTGGTATCATAAAAAACTAGAAGGCCTGAGGAATCCTGTGGTTCCAGCCATGTTGCTTATCAGGAAGGTGTCAAATAAAGCTCTAAATTTGGGATACATTTTAGCAATGAATGAACAGCAAGGCCGTTTCACAGGAGTCCCTTGACCTCTGACCTCAGAGTCTCCTCTCTACAGATATACCCACTTTATGCAGTTTTATGCTGTCATTTGTTTCCTAATCAAGACAATTTGGCAAGAATCACTTTACCTTGTCAATATGGATTTAATAAATGCTAAAAAAGAGATTGAAAACGTGATTAAAAAATGCAATTAGTTGTGATTAACTATAGAAATTCTGCGGCTGACCCTTTGAAACCCCAGCAAATGAGTTTAACTTCTTTTGCAAACCCCCCCGGGGGGGAAAGGCAGAGAGCAAGTTAGCAGGAGATGTCCCACAAAATGCAAGAAATTAGAAACAGGTGAAAAGAAAAAGACCGGAAAATATTTTTATTTTATCAAAAGAGGAAATAAAAAAAATGTCCAGAAAACCATATGCTACACGCACTAACACACACACATACACACACACACATCTTTTCTTATGAGCTTATTTTCAGGTAATTTTTTTGTGACTTTTTACTCATTTCTTATTTCCTCTTTGAGATATCAAACCACTCTGTTCAGGTTTCAAAGGGTTAATTGCAATTTAAAAAAATATGTTTGAAACCTCTATTAATTATGTATTATCTTATTATGATTTTGAGTCAAATTGTCCCAATATGACATCACTAAATGCCTTTTTTTAAATCAAGAGACATCTTTAGTTTCTATGAAAATTAGCTGCCATTTATCTGAAAGACAAGCACTGGATAGTAAAAGTTATTTTAGGGTTATGGAGACGTCAGCAGGGAAGCTGTGGGTTGTGAAAGTGAAGAAGTAACACTCACTCCCACTTTGTTTTCTCTGATTTACCTGCGGGCCATTCCCACAGCGACTGTAACATTCACACACACATCGTCTTTTATTATCTGGTTTTCCCTTCAGCAAACTTTCAGTAAACACTTTTAAACTGTATTATTTTCTGTTTCAGTGATTATTGATTTTGTGTCTTGTGCCTGCAGATACATTTGTTACAGAGCCTGAGGTGGTGTTCCCTCAAAATGAAGTGGTCGTTGTTGAAGAGGGTAAGTACCGCTCTCAGGTTTTAACCGCTGTCATGGTGACACACACAAACTGTACGCTGTAAAAACCATGCTATGGTCCCTCAGGAAACATAATTATCGGGTAAAATTGTTTAATATAAATATGAGTGACTGTTTATTTACTTCAAAGAAATCCTCGTCAATATTCTTGACTAAATCATGAGTATTTTTCTAAAGGCTGTTTTGAATAATTTCACTTGATTTCTTAAAATAATGAAATCCAAATAAAAGTCACTCCACTGCTCTTTTTTGTTTCCTTCAGCCCCCTCATTTTTTATCTGCACACCTTCCGCTTACTCATTCCTTAAACATGATATCTAAAGTACGTTACGTAGGTCGTAGCCTGCGATTCATAAGGTCACCGTACAGTCGGCATACATCAAACTTAATGTCACAGCCGAGTTTATTAAGATCCATCTCACACAGTGTAGCTGCACTAAACTTATAAGACTGCAGAAATCTCACAGTCTGCAGGAGACGTTATACCACATTTGGAGGTGGTCTGTCACATACTGTCTCAATCAAAAACAGCAGTCTGTACACAATATCGAAATGTCCATAACATTCTGAGACGACCGCGTTTCCATTAAGTGTTGTTACGCAGTGTTTATTTTTTATTGCAGCCACCACAAAAGCCTTCATTATTTCCAGTCAAGGGGAAAGTAGGCGTATTATTTCAGCGTTTATGGAAAGGCGTGCCTCTTTTACATTAGAGTGGTCACGTATGTAGGAGTTTGGAAGGCGATTGTTTGGGATTTTACGGAGGAACTGATGACTAAAAACTTCCAGATGACCTGTTGGGACTTTTGAAGAGTTATGGGATGCAATAACAGCATCTGCAGCGCCTGCTGCACCATGAGGGAGCCAGTTCATACCAACAACAGCATATCCATCGCATGATGTGACCTATGAAAGCATGTGTGTGTTTCCATTGGGCATAATGTATATTCTCAATTTCAATTTGCACAATTTGAGGGTTAATGCAAACCCATCTAGTGAAGATTTAGAGCTTTTCACCTCACGGTGACAATTTCACCAACACACCAGGATGTGTAGAGTGACAGATGTTTGTGTTGTTTACGGTTTGCCAGGTTCGACAGTGCAGCTAAAGTGTTTCGCCTATGTGGGCTTCAGTGAGAACAAGCTGACTTCCATCTATTGGACTGTCGACGGGGTCGACACGGAAGATGACGAGGAACTCAGCGACTCCTGGAAATAGTGAGTTTCTTTTCCATGTTATGTTGACTCAGCCTGCACACAGACACGCAGCTAAAGAAGAGAGACATTTCAAGAGGAGGTTGAAGTTGTGCAGTTTATGACAAACATGCTGCATTTGCCAGCCAGTGAAAAAGTCTGTAAATCATCACTTAATATATGTTTTTAACAAAAAAACAAACGGGAGGCATTCAACAACTCTAGAGAAGCGAAATACTTTTCAACAAACTGCAGAACCATTGACGAAAAGCATTAAAGAAAAGCACGAGGACGAAATTAACCTGTTTGACTGCTCCTGTCTCTTTTAGTACTCACGACAGAGGCAAAGTGTACGGTCTGTCCATTCTCTCCATCTCTAAAGTCCGTCAACGGTTCCTGAACGTCCCCATTCATTGTTATGTGTCCAACTCAGTTGGACAAGCAGTCGGCGTGGTGTGGCTTCAAGAAGGTAATTTCCTCTTTTCTGTTAAAGAAATAAATGAAATAAATAAATGATAAAATAACAAGTTGCCTATCTGTCTGAACTATGAAACATACAAATACACTCCCTAGTTTCCCGGAAAGGTTTCCTGGAACGGACCGTCCCTAAAAGTCTTCCCAGACTTCTTGTTTATTCTGTCTGTGTGTGATTTCCAACCGAATGATTAATTTTGTTTACTTCCCCGTCCCTCCAGCCGACCGCAGTGCCGTCTACACCAGCGTGGCTCTCTGCCTCGCTGCCTCGCTGGCTGTTCTGGCGCTGGCTGCGTCCGTCCTCTTCTTCAAAGTAGAGCTGGTGTTGGCTCACAGGAAGCTGCTGAGGCATTTTTCCAAACAGAAAGGTAATTGTTTTATTTGTATGGAGTAATTTGGAATCTTCTGACTAACAGGAACACGATTTTTTTTTTACGAAACAATAAAACATCAAAACATGATGGTAGGCGGACTGTTGCCCGTTATAGAGGATAAAAGAAACAGTCATAGATGCCAGCATTACTGAATAAACAAAAATCTTATGACGGCAATAAATGATGAAAGCTAAATTGATAACAGTTTCTTGTGTTGTATTCAGACACTTTTCACAAGCTATTTGAACTTTTAAAAAACTGGGCAAGAAATGTACCATAAATTGCAAGCATTGAGTAAAAAGTGACAAGAAATTGACCTAAAATTAGTTTTAAAAAACAGGGGAGGATTATTAGAAACTGATTCAAGAAATAAGGGATATTTCCAGACAACTACCATATATTTTAAATTTAACGACTTTATATTTAAAATTATGTGACAGAAAAAAGAAAAACTTTTTTTTCTTTGTCTTGTGTGTTTGTTTTTATGCCTCTTCACTGGTGATAGCTGAGGTCGGACGCTTGGTGTTTTTGGGTTGTCCGTCCATCCGTCCGGCACATTCTTGTGAACGCAGTATCTTATGAACGCCTTAAGGGAATTTTTTTTCAAAATCATGAGAAATATATATATATATATATATATATATATATATATATATATATATATATAAACATCCTGTCCATTCTCAGTATCACTTTAAAGCTCATTTTCTTGCTTGTTTTTGATTTTTTTTCTACTTTAGTTTAATTTTTTGCAAATGTTTTGGCCTTCTCCCAATGCTTTTGAAAGAAATCAAACCAATTTTCTTGGGTTTTAAACGATTTAAAAATTCAAAGTGAATCAACTTCAAAAAAGGTTTGAAAAATCTGTTGAAAAATGCAATGATGGGATCCTCAGCTCTTCTGAAGGTTTATGGAGACAGTCCTGTCCTCTCTACAGCTCCTGATGGGAAACTCTACGATGCCTACGTGAGCTTCCTGCATCCGGACGGCCTGAGTTCATCTGAGACGCAGAGGTTCGCCCTGCAGATTCTGCCTGATGAGCTGGAGAAAAAAGATGGCTACTCCCTGTATATCAGAGGACGAGACGACTGCCCTGGAGAAGGTGAGCAACAGCCACTGACTGCAAAAACATAAATGCATGGGGACAGGTAGGCTTGTCTCTCTGGAAACAATGTCCCTGTCCATCAGGTTATTCCACAGGCCACAAAAGATAAAATGTCTCAATGTATTTTGAGTGAACTGATCGGCCATTCCACCAAATCAAAGCTATTTACAGGTTTTAAATTTGCAAAATGAAACTTAGAAATAAAATAAAATAAATCCTTAATTCAGCACTGTATCTGTTAACTCTCATTTTTGCTGATTCGAAATGTGAAATAGTTAATCTCAGAAATTATACCTTCCAATCAGGCTGCATGTTTTGTTTTTGTTTATGGATTTTTTTTTTCTTGCAAATTTTTGGTGATTTTTAGAATTTTTTTGTGATTTTTTTTTCTTTTAAAATTTTTGATGATGTTTTTCCCATTAATATTTTTGGTGATTTTTAGACACTTTTGTTGATTACTTTTTCCTTTCAACTTTTTAATTTTTTTGGTGATTTTTAAAAACAATTTTTTTTCTATATTTTTTTTTCTCAAAAAAGGGCAACGTCTAATGATACCACAGGTATTGGGGGCGGAAAAGGCACCGCTTTGACTAAATGGCCTTTTAACATAAAAGAATAAACTAAAAAGATGTTTGATATCTATACTGGCTCAAAAGGATAATGATTTGGAAAACAGCTGAAATTAGGATACTGACTGTATTTTTTTAGAAGCCTTTTAAAACTGTCATTGGACAAAGTCAAAAAAAACAAGTTCTTTCCATGTTTGGCTCATTTCGTTTCCTTTGTTTTTCTCTTTTAGCTGTGCATGATGCTATCGCTGCTACAGTGCGTCAGTGCCGCAGGCTGATACTCATCCTATCATCTGAAATTAAATCCTCCAATGATGGCAAAACAGAGGAAGCGGTGTTGTCTGACAACCAAGACCATCTGTGGTACGAGCAGAAAGTTGGCCTGTATGACGCTTTGACCCAGAAAGAACCAAGAGTGATTCTGGTGGAAATCGGTGAGACGGACTTTTATTTACCAGACAAACATTAGAGTGGAATTGATCTCTTCGCCCTGTTCAGAGCATTGATTAATTTATTATTTTAGCACTTATTTTTACTCGAAGCACGTACATGCTTCTATTTTCAGTTTTTACATCTTTTATGATATATTTTAGATATTTTAAATTTATTTTTTATAAACTGAATCTTATATTTTGAAAATTCCCTCTTCTACCTCCCCACTCCTGCTCTTTTTATGAAATTTAAAGACATGTATATATTTTATATTTATCATATTTTATATTGTTTAAACTGGGGCAAAAGCCATACTACATTTTAACACTACAACTTAAATCAGTGCACCCAAACTATGGCGAACAAAAGGCACTACACAACAGATCTTTCCTCTACTCCTCTGGAGCATTTGGTTCAAACCCTTTATATTTTGTTTTATTGAATTTTTAAAACTCACCTAGTCCTCGTGCACTTGTGATCCTTTAAAAACCTAACCACCGAGGCGGGAGCTACGCATTAACAGGGGATAAACACTATGCAACATGGTAAACACATGTCGATACAACACCGGTCTGCGTTTAAAAAATCTGTGTATCATCTCCATAGCTCCATAACTCTCTGTACTTTTGTTCTGGGTTCCAGCTTTTTGGGCTCATTTTGTAGCTGATTATGTATATTTTTTTGGGGCTTTCTACCTTCATTTGATAGGACAGAAATTTCAGGAAAGGGAGAGGAGAGAGAGGGGATGACATGCAGCAAAGGCCTGCAGGTTATAATCAAATCAGCGTTCGCTGGGGCAATGCAGCGCGTCCTCATTCTGAACTCGTTAAATTGGACTTTCACACAGGAGTCCAGCGTTCATTTCCCTTGTGAGTGTGATGTTTGTATGTACATGTTACCATCCGTGCCAGCATGTGCATTTGTTGACGTCCTGATGTTGGTTGCCATGCGCTGTTGTTGCCTAAACATAACCACAAGCAGCATCATCATACCATGTCCTTTTGTTGGCATCACGGTAGCAGCAGCCTGGAGCAAAAAGAAAAAGCACATAAGGATACCTAAAACATACAATTTAGACGCAAAAATCCACTCACAAAATTGTAATGTGTAACTTCTTTGGATGAAAACATCTTGGGCAGTGACATAGCCTTTGTACGTGGTGCACTCGCTTTATCAGGTGAGCTGCTGAGCACCCCTGCTGAATATAATTCATAACGTCTTGAAGTACAAATGAGGATAGTGACCACGAAATACTTGCTGCTGTTGCATTTTGGGGACAAAATGGAGAAAACATGAACAAAACAACATGAGCAATGTTTGTGATGTATGCACACATACGGCAAGCAGCTGCAGTAACCCACCGTTCAACACCGACACACCGTGAGAACGGGGACGAGAAAACCTGTAAACGGCTGCAGGGATGTAAACTGAGACGGACTCAGGCTCTGCAGGGACAGGGGACTGTTTTTTTTTTTTTTTTTAATATACTGTATGTGGCCCGACACACAATAATCAAGTCCAAGCCCAAAGTCAAAAAAATCATCAAACAGATTTTTGTCTTTGTTTTGTTTCCTACCGTGTAATGAGCCACTCTGGACTGTAGTGGTTCCAAACTTCTTGGCTGGTCACACGACAATTAGTCGAGAAAAGCACTGAAACTGTAAGAGCCAAGAGCTCTGAAAAGTTTCTTTGAAACAACCAAAAAGTTTAACTCATTATTGTGAAGGACTGCTAAATAAACATTGTGTGGTATTTTCCCAGATGGTCCGCTGGATTACAGCTGCCTCTCAGAGTCTTTGCGTTATATCAAGAGGAAACAAGGAGCTCTAAAGTGGAAGAAACCCTCTCAAGAAACCCACAAACTCTTAAAACTGCACTCAAATAGAAACTTCTGGAAGCATCTGAGGTACCACATGCCCTCAGTACCAGCAGGGAGACTCCAGGCTATCGTCTAAACCAAGTTTTAAAGAAGAAACAGATGTTTTGTTTGTCACATAAGGAGCTTCAGGCCTGTCTTCTTGGAATGCTTTTTGATTTTCAACATGTGCAGACCAGATGGTGTACTGACAGATATTTTATCCATATTCATCATCATCCGATTGTGTGATATCAGGTTGACTCTACTAGCTACTCACACTGATATCCGCGGGATTTCCTCCTGGTACAAAACATCAATACCTTACGGATGATACAGCGTTGTTGCAGACTGTCATCCCTGGCTCATGCCTACATGCTTTTGCTGAGTGTCTGGGCATTCGGGTGAGGACACTCACTACTTGGTTTACCCTGCCACAAGTTGTTATGGATCCTACTGCGGGCTGTGATTAGCTAGAACTCATCATGTTGACTCACCAAGGGCGGAAGTTGTTAGGATCTGATCTCAGACGTTTTCCAAGATCAGAGTGGTAAATTTACATGAAACTAGAAAAACGGCCTTGCAGTTTTATGCCTCTACAAACCACTGAAGTCAGTTACATCCCCCCGTATCTGGCCAAATGTCTCCTTCTGCTCCTGAGTTATAGCATCGAATGATGGATAGAAAAGTATTTTTGTAGAACATATTGAGGTCAAAGTGAAGATGACCTTTGACTTTTTGTATATCAAAATATCATCACTTCATCATTTTATTCTATTAGACATTTGGGTCAATGTTCATGCTTAGCGTATAAATTCTTGAGTTACGTCCAAAAACATTGGTAACATTGGTTTTCCATTACGTCCAATGTTTTGCGAGGTTACAGTGACTTGATCTTTGTCCACCAAATTCTAAATCCTTTATTTATTGAGTCCAAGTGGACGTTTGTCCCACATTTGAGGAAATACCCCCAAGGTGTTTTTTAGACGAGTTCACAAGAATGACACAGATACAAGGCCACAGTCACCTTAAGCTTTAAACGCCAAATTCTGATCAGTTCATTTTTGAGTCCAAATGGACATCTGTGCTCAATTTGAAGAAATGCCCTCAAGGTTTTCCTGAGAACTTGCGTTCACAAGAATGAGACAAACGAATTCACAGAGACTTTTGCTCACCAAATTCTCATCAGTTCATTTAGTGGACATTTGTGCCAAATTTGGAGACATTCCCTTGAGGCCTTCTTGAAATATTACGCTCACAAGTATGACGCGGATCCTGCCACAGTGACCTTGACATTTGAACACTAGATTACAATCGGCTTATCCTTTAGTCCAAGCGGACGCTTGAGCCAAATTTGAGGAAATCAACGCAAGGTCTTCTTGAGATATCACATTCATGGGAATGAGATGGACACAAGGTCATCGTGACCTTGACCTTTGACCACCAAAATCTAATCAGTTCAGCATTTAAGCCCACTACAATGTTTGTCAAACTTGAAGGAAATGCCTTCAGTGATTCTGACACACAGAATTAACGAGAATCAAACAAATGAGGTCACAATAAACTTTGACCACCAGAATTGAATAATTTCAGTGTTGAGTCCAAGTGTTTGTGCCACATTTGAAAAAGAATGGGACAGCCAACTAGAAAACATGCTGTCTCCGGCCATCACTGTTGTCTTTGTAGAAGCATACAAACTCTCAAACCACTGCCAGAAAGTCAGGTGAGGTAAAGGAAAAGCAGACACAGCACATGGAGGCAGTAAAGTGAGGTGGGTTAGTGGGTTAAGCACAGGATTTTCACACAGGAGACTGCAGTGTGAGTCCCATGTAAGTCAATGTTGGCTTTTTATGTTTAGGCTTAAAGTTGACTCAATTTTTTTTAGCTTTTCGAATGTATAAAAAATACTGAATGCACACTGTGTACAGCAGAAAAGCTAAACAGAGCCATTCCTGTTGTCATGTTGATAGGACACCCAGGAATGAACACCCGGGTGTAAATATCATCATTTTATAATTAAGAATTGTATTTATTTATTGCATATGTATTTTATATATTTAAGGCTGTTGTGGTTTGGTAATCGCACTAGTCACTATTTGGTTTTTAATATTTTCTTTTTTTAATCTTGTCTTTGATTAATGAAAGTGAGAAAATGGTATAGAAAAAAGGAGAAAAACCTGACTCACTTATCTCTGTTTTTAGTAAAAATTAGAACATAATGTGAAGCGCACATATCTACAAGGTCATGCAGAGGAAGAACTTTGATGAAGATCAGCAGAGCTGCATTTAACCCTTTACACATTCAGTGTTTCAGTCCTCTGTTAAACCTGAAATAAACCACCTGACCTCATTTTTTTCTGCACATATTTAACATCTGCCAGCTGTTTAAAGTCAATCTTATCTTATATGTGCGAGCGAACTCTGTTTGCATGTTTCCTCCACAGTACAGCAGGGTTTCTGAGGAACTGATGTTAACTGGTTTAAGAAAAGTTATAATGATAAGATTACTGTAGACTGGTCTAAAGCTTAATATTTATGTTCCTTTTCTTGACACCAGAGATGTGCAGTATTTTAATTAAAAGTATGAAAAAAAACCAACATATTTTGAGTATTTTGTCATTTGTATTTTGCTGGACAAGAATAAATATGTGTTTTGTTAAAAAAAAAAAAAAAACTTTAATAAGAAAAACAGGTGTGTAGATTTTTTGTATGTATGTTGTCATAAATGTGAATTTATAAATTAACTGTCTTAACATATATGATTGCAACCTATAATAACATATAAAACTAAATCATAGAGATATTGCAGATATGTGTGTGTGCCTGTGTATATATGTTAATAACATACTATTACTATTTTGTAAAAATTAGTCATACAGATAATTTTAACACATGTACAGAATTTGCTGACATAATATAATTTACATATATATCCATCTTTATATCCAGCTTAGAAGCCAAAAATGGCTTATGGATATACCTCCCCTATTAAATTACTATAATCATTCATAAAAACACAAAAAAGATAAAAAAACAAAGATTGCATAATTGATCAAAATGTTCAAGACTGTGATGCAAAGTTGATAGAAATGAACAATTGACAAAAAATTATATTTACAAAGTGAAATGCAGTTAATAAATGAAGTGCCATGAGTCTTAAACTAGAGTCCTTTTAAGATGTTAGAGGGGTTAGCTCTGACTTCTCCTACAAATATGTTCACTTCTGGCTCCAAAAATCCAAGATGGTGAAAATACCAAACATGAAGCTTCAAAACGTAGGTCCTGAAACCAGTTGGTGATATAATTAAAAAAACAAGTTGGGTATTTACCATAAAAATGACCTAAAATAGCCATTGGCAAAAGTTCCATGGAAAGAGTCTTGAACTTTGTCTGTATCTCTTGGCAACTCTATATCTCTCCTGCAGTTCCTATCAGGCCAACGATTTTCAACCACCACGCCTAACGGAAATATTCTCCCTGGTAGGACATCTAGACACTGGCAGGCTTCCTGATGTAGGAAGACTTCTCTGTTAAAGGAGGCGTAGCATAAATTGCTCACATTTTCTGTAATTTTCAGTCAGGAAATGGGGCCTTTCATTCCTTCAGTGCAGCGATGTCTGCATCAACATGGAGGGACATTGGAAATATGACATAAGAACCTCCAGAGACTTGATATCAGTGCAGGACAAAGTGCAGAAAGCTGCCCTGTTCAATCTGTGGACAACAGAAAGGAAAGCAGGCCACGTCGCCCTCGCCCTTCAAGTCCTCATTACAGGACGTTTAAAGGGAAGTTCAGTCATTACTCACCGTAATGCAGATGGGAAATCAGGGGAAGTTTTATTGTCCGAAAAACACTGCTGGAGCTTTATAGGAAAAGGTGATGAACACATGTCAAAAACAGTTAAAGCAAATGGTTACCAGGATTCATACATTAAAAAATACAGCTAAAAATACAGGTAGCTCTAGCTCACCTGCTAGAGCACAGACTCTCGCAGATAGCATGTACACATTAGCACGCAGACACCGTGAGCTCTCACAGGTCTCACACGAGAGCACATACGTGATCATGGCTTCCACACCAGGAAGCTACAGGCAACAATACGGCTAAAAACATGACGCAAGTGCCGTTTTTCAAAACAACTTTGCATGTCAGGGCTTCAGGACACTTCTGACACTTCGGATGAGCAGTATGGAGACAGTTTGTGCTTTTGTTATGTATTTTTTTTAACGTAATCCTTTTTAACGTTTAATCCTGGTCACCATTTGCTTCAATTGTTTGGGAGATGAGTTCAACGCTTTTTCTCTGTGAACCTCTGGCAGTGTTTTGTGGACAATAAGACTTCCTCTGACTTTCTATCGGCATGAGGGTGAACAGTTAATCACTCATTTTTTACTTTTGAGTGAACTTTCCCTTTAATATAAAAGGCTTCTGAGAAACACGTTGACGATGTCAGAAATCAGCTCATCAGTTACAGGACTTTACCTTCACACATGGCGTGGGTGCCATTTGGTGCTGCTCCAGCCAGCATGTCTTGTTGTTATGCATTAGGACTCAGCTGGAGTGCAGCCTTTATCTCCATTTACATACAAGAGAAAAAAACACTGCTACAGGACAGAGGCAATATGAAACACTACTCTGAAGCACAGCAAACACTGTGCAGTTTTTGGGCTATCCCAGAGGAAAGATGTCCAACGTGAAAAAAAATGGTGATATCTTTGGTCTAAAATGAGTCCAAATGGACATCTGTGCTACGTTACACATGTACATTTTATGAATCCAAAGATGTGAGGTTATTGTCTTGGGATCTCCATTGGCAGCTCAACTCTGTGCTGAGCTGCCAACGCCGCCATCATGGTCCACAGAGCAGAGAGCCGGAGATGACGGCAGGCAGGCAGGCATCGGATAAGCGTGAAAACGCTAACCATCACTGACAATCTGATAATAACATCCAAAACACAGCAGGATGCATACTGAGCAACATCACTGTGAGAGGACAAGTAAAAAATTCAAGACCTTTGTAAACAAAGACTTTGCCGAGGAATTTAAGACTTTCTAAGGTTTTAATTTGAGAATCTAAAATTCAAGTTTTTAAAATACTTTTAAGACCCTGCAGATACCAAGCTAACCGTGTATAGTAATCTGAGCAGTTTACTAATGTTTAGTCAAGCAGGTAGCCAACAACACAGTTTTATTCATCTTAATAACTTCTAAAAAAATGAACTGCATGGTAACCACAAATCTGTCAAAATGTGTAGCAACACCAGGGTAGTAAAAAGGGGATTGGGCCTCTAACTGGGACCAGGCTTATAAATGAAGTTTTACAGTGTTTACTGCTCTCATTGCAAAATTTGCATGCAAAGCTGGCCTCTTTTCCCTTGCCAGGACTGCATCCACATTCTCCTCCTCCTCTTCTGACTTTTGCTGACACACATAAACTGCTCTATAGCGAGGGCTCCATTCATGTTTGTCTACATTTTTCTCCGAGCACTACAACAGCGTAGATGGATGACGCATGCTAATAACATTATATTCTTATTTACTGACGTTGCTGGATGTAGGTGATGTCATTGTCTGCATACATCAAACCTGATGTCCTATCCAAGTTTATTAGATTCATGTCACAGAGCAACCCGTTGTCATTTCGAACTTTGCAAAGAGCGCCGTTCTGTTCGTACTTTCAGCGAACAAGTGTGACGCAAAAGCCACCTTCCACATCCACATGCAACATGCACGGATCTGTCAGATGATAACGACGTCGGACAGAACCGGCAGTGCTGTTATCTTACCGTCCGACTGTACGCCAGTGCTGTACGCCACATGCAATGCGCACTGGCGGCGTGACATGAGAATGGGGCCGGTCACATGCACCTGAGATGCTGAGGGGCAGCGTCAGGTAATAACACTGCTGATAACCACGTAATATGAGGAGAACGAGGAGTTTGGAGTTTCGCTTCCTGTGTATGTGAGGGACTGTGTTGCTTCATCCCACCACATGTGCATTTGCTTATGCTCTGGCATCCTAGAACGTAAACTGCTGACGCACAAGGATACCTGTAACGTCACAGATTGACACTGAAGGTCTGTGTGATAAGTTCAGAGGGAGAACGTGTTACACAGAGTGAAACTGGCACTCAACGTCAAAGATTGCAGAGATATCAAAGTCTGTAGGAGGCTAAAGGGACACACACACAGAAAATGATACTTTCAGGATGAAACTAACACCATATAAAGTAATCTCGCGAGCCTTTACTGGGCAATTAAAACTTACTGAATCACAGTTTTTTGTCGACAGTGTTTTTGGATTAGATAGAGCACGCAAAGCACTCGATCATTGTTTATGCCTGCATTATAAACAAATGTCTCCAGCAGAATGTTCAGTACAGACTTTAGTTAATGCTGACTTACTTTGTAAGTTAAAACTTCCAGCACAACTTGAACAGATTATCCCTAATTCTGACAGATTCAATAACTCTTGCACAAACACTTCCTGTTCAGCCTTTCAGAGAAACATTAATCTTATCTTCTAGTTTCTCAGACATCCTGTATCGTTTTTTGGCTGGCTCTTTCTCTATGTCATCTAATATAGTGAGGAAGAAAAAACAACAAAACACTGTTTTTGTAAGTAGGCTACTGTCAATTTTGTTTGTTGCTTTTCTAAAAATTGAATTGCTTCACATTTTCTTGACTGCAGGAAAATATAACAAATATAAAACCTCCGTGGCTTGAAAATGAATGGTAGAAAGAATCATTATTGACCTGTTTGACATGTCCTGTCAACAGTTTTACAGCTGTCTCTTTTACACTGGAGATCTTTGAGGAAAATGCTTTTTGGTCTGCTGGGGTTTTTTTTTCATTGCAATACCATGAGTGGCCACTGGAGAACAGCATTACTGTGATTCCATGTGATCCTGCATCAGTTAAGTCACGCTTACAGTTTACATCCATGTTTGTGAAAACATGGATGCATCACACACATCTTAACCTGGCAGCACAGAGGATCTCTACAATCAGCACAGTTTAAAGGTGGACACCCAAAAATAGTGTCACCAATTTAGCATCTAAACAAATGTCTCTCCTTATGCTCCCGATGTATGACACTGAGTAATGGCGAAAAAAGTGTTTCATGAGGTCACTGTGACCTTTGACCACCAGATTCTAATCAGTTCATTCCTGAGTCCAAGTGGAGGTTTGTGACAAATGTAAGGAAACTCCCTCCCAGAGTGGCCTTGACCTTTGCACACAAAATTTGAATCAGCTGATTATAGAGTCTAAGTGAATGTTTTTGTTAAATTTGAAGAAATTCCCTCAAGGTGTTCTTGAGATATCACTTACTGGGAACCTAAAACACGTCACTTTCGAAACAAACAAAAACATTTTTATGTTCGCATGAGGTGATATTTCAGGCAATAGGAAAAAGGCACATTTTGCAAAACTGTAATGGAAACACTTTTTTCACTTTTATTGGTCAAATGGCGTACAACATTGGACAAAGCAATGCACTGCCTCATCAGTTTTGTGCTTATAGCCTGGTATACACCATACACACATCTGTGGATAGTGGTTTTGCTAACACAAACTGTCTCAGCCACTACCCTGAACTTGCACAGGGAGCCAGTTTATAGGAACTGGCTCCCTCGCACATGATGCAGCAGGCACTACGAGGTGTTATTGCATCGCATAACTCAACTCAAAAGTTGAGTGGATCATCTGGAAGTTTTGAATCCACAATTTCCCAGAAATCCCTCATACCTGATCGCTCCGATGTGTAAGGGGCTTGCTTTTCCATTATCACTCGCATAACATGCCTACGTCACCTTCGATTGGAAATAATGGCGGCTGGTGTGATGGCTGAAATAGAAATAAACCTGCTAATGTTTTAACATCCATCACCATGGTTACTCGAATGTCACTGCGAGAGGAGAAGTCGCATAACATCACTCAATGGAAATGCAATCATCTTGCTGTGTGTTTTATCGACATTTCGAAAACATCGCTCAAGTTTTGCGCCACTCTGTGAAGGAAACCTGCCTAATGAGACAGACAAGTCACAGTGACTTTGACCTATGACCATTAAAATTGAATCAGTACATCCAGTGGATGTTTGTGCTAAATTTGCAGGAATCCCATCACAGCTTTCTTGAGATATTGTCTTCATAAGAATTGGTGGATGAATGACCTGAAACCATATTGCCTTCAGCCTCGGCTATAACCGGAGGCATAAAAATCGTCTGCAAGGCTGAGCAGCTTCCCTTTAGTGTACCCCAAATACAACTTATAAAAGACACCTTGAGCTCTTCAAAAAAACAGCTACTTTGACTTCCAAGGAAAACATAATACGGTGATAGTCAATAGCTTTCACCCAATCCCAACAAGCCATGTGAATGAAACCATGGTCATGTTGCAGTCAACCATATCAAGACATCTGTTTTCACTCTGATTTTGGCACCTCTCAGTTAAACCTGAGCCCCAGACTCCTTAAAGATAACACAAAGTTCTGTTTATCTTGAGTATATAATAATGTTTGAGTAATAATAATAATGTTTATCATGACAAATTCCAGACATCAGGCAGTAATGCCTGTGAGTACTAAATGTCAATCCCACAGGCTCTTCAGGGGGTCGTCTCCAGAGCACAGAGGATCATGGGAATACAGCTCACAGCACATGCTGCCTCAGAAAAACCACCAGCGTCCATAATGACCAAACAATATCATGCCAACAACTTTCTGAACTCATTTCGTCTGGATATTATATGACCGTCTGCACCCAAACCTCCAGACTGAGGAATAGCTTTTTCCCAAACTATAATTCTCCCACATGACTGACTGGCTTTACACAACACAGTGACAGCGGCGGGAACTAAATGTTCCCCGTGAACACTGATCTCACAGTGACGTGTGTCCTGGTCGGACACCAAAAACTGCAACGTGGTTATGACACAATTGGCCACATGGTTACATGTCCACATTAAATAGTCCATTCAGAGTCTTTCTTGCAAATAAGAAAGTACTGATCATACATATTCTAGGAAAAGAGCAAATGTATGTTTTTTACTTTGACGTTTTATTGACAATTTATGTGTTTTGGTAGTGACCAGAAGGCCACGATGTGACGTCCACTCCGTGGCCAAACACTCAATGCTCATTTTTTGAAATATAAAAAAAAGTTAATACCATTTATGTGTGTTTACATGTAAATTATATTCTCATTGTTTTAATGCTGTGGTGTTTGTAAGAGCCAAAAGTCTTTATCCAGGACCCTCACGCTCTTTATTTAACATTGTTACAACCTGACGGCATCCAGTGTCACATCATACTGCTGCTACAGGTGCCGTCTATCTGGGAACAGGCTCAGGTTAGAGTCCCATGTTAGTCTATAATTTGGCCAGATTAAGTTTGTATTTTGATGCTGCAAGGAGGCTCAGGCTGATGGCTAGATAACCTCAGCGCAACTTCCAGTTTGGAACTATTTTTTAATTAAAACGGGACACCTTGTATGAAAGTTCAAAACACAAACTTTCAATAAGTAGGTTTCCATCAACCCTCAAATCGTGCTAACTGAAAATGCAGATATAAAATACAACTAATGAAAACACATTGATTTGAAAAAAAGTCTAATTTATCACAAAAAAGTTTTTACGCTCGCATGAGGTGGCATTTCAGGTGATACGAAAATGACGCAGCAGGCACTACAAGAGCTGTTATTGTATCATATAAGTCTACAAAGGTTGAGAGTGAATCCATAATTTCTCTGTGAAATCGTGGACTATCAAATCCCAGACTATCACCATATGTGGCCGCTTCCACATATAAGGAGCTTGTCTTTCCATTATCGCTCGCATATCACGCATACGTCTACTTCAATTGTAAATAATGACGGCTAGTTTGGAGGCTGCAATAGAAATAAACCTGCTAATGTTTTGAACATCTATCACCATGATTCCTGGAAAGTGACTGTGAGAGGATAATTCACATAACATCACTTAATGAAAATGCAGTCATCTCATCTGTTTTTTAATCGACATTTCGAAAATATTGCTTAAGTTTTACGCAAATCTGTAGGAGACACCCGCCTGTCTCAGTGTCCTACTACAAAACTGTGTCCTGATACAACGTGTCATATGATATCATACAAATTGGCAACCCACAAATGACGTTTGTTATGCTCCCTAATTTCTTTGACTAATGCTTGTGTGGATGGTGAGAGGGTTTTTCTTGACTTACACACCAACCACGCTGAAACGTTTTTTTGTTCATTACAATGGACATCCTATGACAAATGTTGACTTTTCCATTTTTTTTAATCTAGACAGTGGGTGCTCTGTTGTGGCTCATACTATTTGAACAGCATGGAGGGGAATTTTTCTCACATCAACAGGCTCACTGCATGTCAATTCAATGAAGTCACTTTATACCATCAAGTAAAGGGATGACTACAAGAGTCATACCACATTACATCTGAATTACAAAATAGCACAGAGGTGGTTCTTTCCATACGATCTGACTTCCAACAAATACAACAGTGCATGCCTTATGTGGCAACAGGGCAGATCCTGCTGCACACTAACAAACTATTAACTCTTTAAATGGTTTGATTTCTTACAAAAACATGGGGAGAAGTCAACGGGCAGCTTACAAAAACCTGGCCCAGAATAGCAGAAAATTACAAGTAAACAACCAGATTTAAAAATAAAGAAAGAAAAGCAAACACAAAAACTTTTTTAGCCATTAAACCTGATCTTTTTTTTTCCTTTTTCTTTTTTTTTAAGCAACCCCTCAGCTGCTGCATCTACATGTGCTGCCGTTGTCATAGCAACTCAGAGAGGAAGTGAACACCCACCTCCCAGGTGAAAGTCTGGGGTTGGTTGGATCCATCAAACCCCTCCCGCATACCCTATAGGGAACTTTGTGCTCCTTATGTTACATTGTAACTTGTAGTGTTAAAACCTGACGCCATCCAGTGGCATGTCATGTGGACACAACAGGTTCTATCTGTCTGCTTTTCAGCTGATGCTGCCAGGCGGCACATCATACAGCCATGGAGGGTGGGTTTTGGTGTCAGGATCTTACACTGAAATCGCTGCAAAAGCGGAGGTTTTTGATGACGTTAGAATGAGAACAGGCTAATCTCACACACACACACACACACACACACACACACACACACACACACACGTTAGTTTCTGATATTGTCTCCTGTGCTATGAGTTTTCTGAGAGATCAGAAATAACACTCACATTAATCAACGCTGAATTATTTTGTAAAGTGAATGATGAACATTTCTCCTCCAGTGACATAAAGTGTTAAAAACACCACAAGTAAAATTGGTTGAAGCCAGACAGAAAATGCGTGGCAGCTGTTTGGAAGCACTTCCAGTCATCCAGTCACTTTGTGTCCTTATTAAAGAGCACTTAACAGTCAGAGTCCTTTCTTTGGAAAGCACTTACTGTCTACTATAGCACTTACTGTGGATCCTTAACTAGGTTTGATTTGTTAAGAAAGCCTCTCATTCATTCAATTTAGGAAGTCTCCGACCATGAGTACTTCCGATATCCAGGAACAGTTGTGTACAAAGCTTTTCTGAATCATGCACTTAGTTTCACAAGGAGATTACCCAGTAAACTGCAGCCTGTTATTGATGGCCGACGAGCAGAGTTTTCTTCGTCAAACTGATACTAAGAGGGAGGGGTACTGGGAATCTGAGGTTAATCCTGACATCAAAGCAACCTTATTCCTCCCACTCATGTCTTTGCGGGCAGAACCCCCGCAAAGCAAGTGGGCCGGACTCTGTCTCTCCATCCACCCTGAAGCACTGTGCTGATCAGCTGTCAGTGTTCACAGACATTTTCAACACCTCACTGGAGACATGCCACGTACCGGCCTGCTTCAAGGCCTCCACAATCATCCCTGTTCCCAAGAAGCTGAGGACAACAGGTCTCAATGACTACAGACCCGTCGCCTTGACCTCTGTGGTTATGAAGTCATTTGAGCGCCTCATGCTTCCACACATCAAAGACATTACTGACTCACACCTGGACCCCCTTCAGTTTGCCTACAGAGCCAACAGGTCTTTAGATGATGCAGTTAACCTGGCCTTGCATTTCATCCTCCAGCACCTGGACTCCCCAGGATCCTATGCCAGGATCCTGTTTGTGGATTTCAGCTCTGCCTTCAACACAATCATCCCAGCTCTCCTGCAGGACAAGCTCTCCCAGCTGAACGTGCCAGACTCCACTTGCAGGTGGATCACAGACTTCCTGTCTGACAGGAGGCAGCATGTAAAGCTGGGAAAACACATCTCTGACTCCCGGACTATCAGCACTGGATCCCCTCAGGGCTGTGTTCTTTCCCCTCTGCTATTCTCCCTGTACACCAACAGCTGCACCTCCAGTCACCAGTCTGTCAAGCTCCTGAAGTTCGCGGACGACACGACCCTCATTGGGCTCATCTCTGATGGAGATGAGTCCGCCTACAGGAGGGAGACAGACCGTCTGGTGTCCTGGTGCAGCTTGAACAATCTGGAGCTCAACGCTCTGAAGACAGTGGAGATGATAGTAGACTTCAGAGGGAACACAGCCCCACTCACCCCCATCACCCTGAGAGTCTCTCCAGTGGTCACGGTGGAGTCCTTCTGCTTCCTGGGCACCATCATCACCCAGGACCTCAAGTGGGAGCTGAACATCAGCTCTCTGACCAAAAAAGCCCAACAGAGGATGTACTTCCTGCGGCAGCTGAGGAAGTTCAACCTGCCAGTGAAGATGATGGTGCACTTCTACACCTCCATCATCGAGTCCATCCTCACCTCCTCCATCACCATCTGGTACGCTGCAGCTACTGCCAAGGACAAGCGCAGGCTGCAGCGTATCATCCGCTCTGCTGAGAAGGTCATTGGCCGCAGTCTGCCCTCCCTCCAGGACCTGTACGCCTCCAGGACTCTGAGGCGTGCAGGTAAGATTGTGGCCGATCCCTCCCACCCTGGACACAAACTCTTTCAATCACTCCCCTCTGGCAGGAGGCTTCGGTCCATCAAGACCAGAACCTCACGCCACAAGAACAGTTTCTTCCCGTCTGCCACCAGCCTCATAAACAAGGCCCAGGTCCCCCACTGACACACTCTCCTCATAGACTGTACGTTACATTAACGTGTTCATTAATGCACATCACCGACACTGCTGCTGGTCATGTGGCACATCCACACCATAAAGTTGCACTCAAACCTGTATAAATGTGAATTTCAATGTAAATATCAATATATATCTTGCACTCCAAACATTCTTGTATATAACTTAATTCCATGGTTCTGTTTCTTGCACTGTTACACTGTTACTTGTGTTACTTGTTTTGTTTTGCACTGTAAGACTCGTACTTTTTATATTTTATATTTTATATTTGTATCTTCTATTTTATCTGTTTTCTTTTTCTATATTTATGTTGCACCAACCCACCAGAAGAAATTCCTCGTATTGTGTTAACTATACCTGGCAATAAATCTTTTTCTGATTCTGATTCTGATTGTTACTTGTTACAGGTGTTCACATAGTGTAACCTGTAACCTGTGTTAATGAATGACACTGAGAATCACAATCATAGCAATGTGACTCACTACCTTCATTTTCCTTGGAAACAGGAAAACCATAAATCAAGTTTGGAAATATTTGTAGATCAGATTGTTCTCATAGCATGCACTTGCCTACGTCGGATAAACTGACCTGACCTGATATCTTAAAAAAATATATATATGTTTACATTATCGAGCCTGTTTTTATTCCGAAGTCATCAAATATCAATGCTTCAATGTGATTTTGGTGTATATACCAACGGCAAAAGCCACCTTTCATGGTTGTATGATACGCCAACGGGCAGCACCAGTTGGGAACACGGTTGGACACAATCTGTCACGTCCACATGCAGGAGTCCAGTGTTCACTTCCCGTCTGAATGTTGAAAGTTTTTTTTCATCTTACCATGTGCCTCTTTTTCCTAAACATAACTATTCATGCCTTGGTTGCTTAATCTTAAACGTGCGTTTGTTGACGTCTCGAAGTTGGCTGCAATGTGCTTTGTTTGCCGAAACAAGTGCTTTTAAAGCGTATTCCCACCATGTGCTTTTGGTGACATCCCGGACGTCGCAGCAGTTCTAACTACATCAGTTCAATGAAGCATTTACCAAAACAGCCAAAACTCAAATTGTTGGACTTTAACAGTGTTTAGTCAGCCACTTTGAATCATGGTACATAAATTCACTTAATAAATTCACGCTGTCTTTGTTTTATTTAATACTTCACGTTGAGTTTATCTTTTCATTTGTCATATTCATGACCATTACTCAACAGAATATTTAGTACAATAACACACTCTTAGATTTGCAATGTCCGAGTTTTTGAGTATTGACACAAGTCACGTTTTAGGAGTCTATCTTTTTTTATGATACATTTTTTTTCAGGTAAGCAGACGTCATCCAGAAGAAACCAAAGAAACAACTCCACTCTCCTAAAAGCTGCTGCACTCGCAGTTTCTCAAGGTGAGCTTAATTAATGTTGTGTTTTGGGACACATGCAGTTCATATTTGCCCTGAGACTTTTGGGTGCAGCATTTCTTTTTTCTGCACTGGCTCCATAGGGCACATATTAAACATACCTTGCCTGTTTTGGGGTTCTGTGTATGTTCTGGTTTTAAGTTGTCTTAATATGAACCAGTGTAATTCTGTTTCATTTTCTTTTAGAGTTATACTTTTTTACAGCGTGACTCTCACCTGTGGTCCTGAGCTTTGGTTAATGACCAAAGAATGAGACTGCTAATACAAATAGCCGAAATGGGTTTCCTCAGGAGGTTGGGCTCAGACTTGAGGCTCATTTATGTTCTCTTTACGTACAAAAATAGATATGTCTGTTTCACTGCCCTAATATTTCTATGCATCCTTTATGATGGCATGAATATAGCCAATAGATGGCACTACAGGGTGGGGTCAAAAGTTAAAAAAGAAACAAACGACAACAGTGAAGAAGGTCATAATATTGTGCCTTTAAATGGAAGAAGTCGTCAAATACCCGTCGCCAAAAGTCACATCAAACGCCATGATCAGCTGAGAAAGCGGCAGACAGAACCATTCACTATGTTATTTCATTTAATTTCATCATTTTTTTTCAAAGAAATAGTGATAAAGAATAAAATACAACCACAATATAACGCAAAAAAACATGTGAATGGAACACCCCAAATAAGTTTCCTGCAGCTTTTAGGAGGGGGCCCAGACAATTATCATGTAACGTCCATCTGCAGCAACATGATACGCGGACTGTCGCCATCAGTTGAGGTGGCGAAACCTGTTGTGTCTGCATGATAAGTTGCATCCAGTTGAAATGCTGCCAGTAATGACATAATACTAGGAGCACAAAGGGTGTTTGGGATGAGTCCAACAAACAACAACCAGACTTTCATGAGTCTGATGTTCACTTCTGGTCTGTTTTTGTTTTTTTTTTTTTGTTTCTGCTGCGTAAATGGCTTTGTTTTATGTGAGGACTCTCTTTACAATGAATGAGGTGAATGATGGAATAGGAGATAATATATATATATATATATATATATATATGGATCTTTAGATTTTTTAAGTTGTGAAAAAAAAGTTTTTTTTTCAAGTGAAATATGACTATTTTTAAGGTGGTGTTTTACCAAAATTCTGGCCACTTGCTTTTTATTAGCATCCTTTACCTTGTAACTTTTCAATATCGTCAAATTACTTGAAACTTAAGAACAGAAAATGTCAGATACTTTCAGATTTTTGCTCAAGTAATATTCTAATAAATGACTTTAACTTTTACAAAGTCATTTTTTAGGAAGATATCTATACGCTTACTTCAGTGTGGCTTTCAGGTACCTTTTCCATTATGTAGCTATATATGTAAATATATTGAATTTTGAGTGTCTGCCGGTTGAATGTTTTCTGGTTGTCATAGTAGTGATGTCAACATGTCAATGACACAACAATATACTGTACATGTGGTATCCTGTTCTCTTGAATCTGTCTCACATCATAGTGTCACAATCCGCCTGAGACAAAGTCTAATGAGATAATATGTACAAATTTATATTTACCCATGCAAAGCAGGCCAGACAAGCCAACCTCTGATAAGCTCACAACACTGCAGTTGCCACATCACAGTCTTTTTAAATACACCAGTCAAAATTGCTCATTGTAAAAGATTAAGACACAAATGAAACAGGGTTTTAGGAAGACTTAGGGAGGAAATCACCTCTTCAGTCTGTGCTCATGCAAGTCTTGGCACACACAAATAGAGATGAATTTCTCAGAATGTAGAGGGCTTTCCAGTTAAATGTGTGTGTGTGTGTGTGTGTGGTGTGAGGGAGAGGAAGAGGGAAAAACGGAGAAGGGAGGGGGACTGTGCCTCAATGAATGAATCTATCATAACGTGAACGTGTGTGTGTGTGTGTGTGTGAGGGTGATTTCCCTTTCTTGCTTCCATCATGATGCTCACTCCGCACTCTGCAGCATTTAGTGATCAGCAGAAAAGATATAAAACCACGCAGAGGAGAGAAACAAGACAGAGACGATCCAGCTGTCAGCGTGCACTCACGAGGTAAGTGAGCTGTCTCACTTTGACTCCTCCACATTAATTTGAAACTAAAAGGAATTATAAAAGTACAGGTTTTGGTTATTTAAAATGCTAAATGAAACGTAAAGATGTATGAGATGACTGCACTTTACTTAATCAATGCGTTTTATTACAATTTCTTTATCAGGTCATCAACCATGGTGAGTTTAGTTAACCCTCTTAGAGCCTTTGAAAGTTTTCACTTGTGCTGCTTTCAGGGGCCTTTCACAAAGACTTTGAATTCTGAGCAAATATGTGCTACTTCTTTCAAAACATGAGAAATGTTCCAAAAATTGCAAGATATATGTAGTTTTAGAGATTTTTTTTAGGTAGGGAAAAATGTCCAAAAAAGGTTAAAAAAAAAAAAAAAAAAAGGGAAAAGCTAGATTTCTAATTACTACAATTACATATTTGAAATTATTTATGAAATTAAATTTTAAAATTTAAATTTTTAAATTCAATTTTAACGTTAATTTTTCTAAAGCATTTTTTCATGTGTTACTTTTTTAACTTTCTTTTTATTTTTTTTCATTCACTAATTTTCAGGTAATTTTCTAGGACCTTTTTTTAAAAAAAAAATCTTACCAGCTTTTGGGTCATTTCTTCTTTCTTTTCTCGTAGCCCTCGTGGCTTTTTTTCCCCCTTTTTTTAAGAAATCAAGCCAATTAGCTCAGGTTTCAAAGTGTCGATGTTGCCATCTTTCACATAGTTACATTTAACTGCACTGAGAAGCAGTTATGATTCATTTATTGACAAACAACATTTGTTTTATACTCGCTATATATATATATATTTTTTTTATTTAAGATTGTATTAAACCATGTTAGACCTTCAAATCTGATTTATTCAAGTGGTCACAAAAAGAGGATGCGTTAATCTGTTTTGCAGCAGTGAATATTTACTGTGACTTCATTTCTGACCAACCGAATCTGTTTCAACATCAATGTAAATTTATGTTGGAGCAAAGCTTTTTGCATGCTGCTATGATGACAGTCCTGTGAGGGAGTGAAAACACACACAAAGAGACTGAGGGATTGATTTGGTTTTCAATCGTATGGTTTCAACATGAGGCAATTACAGCAAGGTTAAAGATGGATTAATCAATATCTCTATATTAACAGCTGAATAGATGACTGTGGGTCGCTCACAGTGACAAACTCACAGAGAATTATTCATCTCTGCAGCTCTAAGGAGCTTTTCAGCTTGGATCAGACTTTTCTGAAACAAAGGATAAATAAAGGTTTGAATAAACCTGACTCACAAACCTCACTCTCACTGACCCTTTCTTTAGCAGAAGAGGACAGAAAACACTGATAAACTGACTGTTCATTGCCTGCTCAGCACCAGCTGAGCGACAAAGTGATCAACTGGCTTTTGAACATAGTTGAGCATTTCAGCCCAGCTGTTACCCAGTTTGTAAGCTGACTTTTTCATCAGGAGATAGAGGGGATAGTGGATAGATGAAATGCCTGCCAAGCTGCAGACAGCTGCAGGTCATTGTTCAAAAGCCAACACCACCAGCTCTTTATTGGCAGCCCCTCATTCACAGCGTTTGTAAGTAAAGATATCTTTTCCAGTGTGTGTTTTTGGCTCCAAACCAGGGTGTTTTTCAGCAAATCTAAGTGACACATCGCAGCATGGTAGTATGGTAGTATCACAGTACTGCAGTGGTGTTTGAGCCTTTGAACCTGGGCGTTTTTTTGTTTTTTTTTACCAGACCCAGTTGTCTTTAGGGGCAAAACGCTGCATTTGAGCCACATCCCCTGGGCGTTTTTCGTCAGCATTATATTGCTGTGTTTTCCAGCAGTGTTTGCGACACAAGCCTGGGATAATTTGCACACACATTGCAGCATTTCCTTTGGCATCTGAGCCACTTAATCTGTGTGTTTTTCACTGACATGTTGTGGCATTTCCCACCAACGTTTGTGTCAATAAACCTGGGTGTTTTTTTGTTGTTTGTTTTTTTACCAAGCCTAGGTATCTTCAGAGGCACATCACAGTATTTGAGCCAATGAACATCAGTGTTTTTCACCAACATATTGTGGCGTTTTCCAGAAATGTTTTTTGACAAACCTAGGGTGACAACATGATGTGGTCTTTCCCAACATTTGTGGCTACAAACCAGAGTGTTTTTTTTTTTTTTAACCAAACCTAGGTTACCTTAGGGGCACATCGCAGCATTTGAGCCACAAATTTATTTATATTTGTGTTTTTCATCAAGATATTAGGACATTTTCCAGCAGCATTTGTGGCATCAAACCTGGGTGTTGTTACTGACACACTGGGGCGTTTCCCAGCAGCGTTTCAGACACTGGATCTGGGTGTTATTATTATTCCTACTTTTCCAATGGATCTGTGCCACCAAACCAGTGTTTAAAGTGAAAACAAGATCTTAGCTATCATAACCAAGAGGTTTTTTCCTATGAACAAAGTATTTGCTGCATTTTTAAAATGTAAAGAAACGTTCAATTTTAATGGATCTGCTGGATAACATTGGACAAATGTAAAGCATCTGTGGTTTGCATAAATGTTTACAAACATTTTTTTTCTGCCGAGTGGTTTGAGCATTTAGCAGCAATAGATCAAGATTTGTTGGAGAACACAATACAGCCAAAGTATTAAATTTACATCCATCCGTTGGCCAGAAACACGTCTCAAAGTGAACACAGTGTTGCTTCATCTCTGCAGGATGTGTAACTAAGCAGCTGATTTCGAAAACTATGTTGCTTATCTCTCTGGTATTCAGAGTATCTGATATCGTTGAAGGAAACATGTACCCTGCAGTTTTTCAGTCTTATCACAAGAGGATTTCCTAAATAGAAGATTATGTCCTCTGCAGAAACTGTTTTAGAACATTTTCCATTGCATGCATATGCAAGCTGCTGCTACATGCCTGTCAGTGAAAACTGACTAATTTCTCACTCATAAAATATTTTTACTTGACATAGCAAGTTGTTAGGGACTGGTCTTTACTTATCAGGGGTGGCTAGCATGAGACTTTGTTTGTTTTTTATGTATTTATTTATCTATTTTTAATCTTCACCATCCCTGAAGCTACAAATATGTTTTATTGAGCCTTGCAGACTGACAAGGGGAAAATGCATCAGAATCAGAATCAGAAAAAGATTTATTGCCAGGTATAGTTAACACAATACAAGGAATTTGTTCTGGTGGGTTGGTGCAACATAAATATAGAAAAAAAGAAAACAGATAAAATAGAAGATACAAATATAAAATATAAAATATAAAATATAAACTTTCATCCAGTGCATGATGACTCTCCTTCCAAAAATAACCTTTTTTAAAATGCGTAGTACATTCACTCTACATTTAGGTCTTGCAGCCAAGGCAACTAGCCAAGAGAGTTATCACCACAACGAACAGCTCATTTCTTGCATGCGGACATGCATTCAGGAGGGCAGAATTTACATAGGCCTATTTTACTGGATCTGATTACATACAACTAGAAATGGATGCATTTTGAGCTTATTTTAGTGCCATTTTTAAAAGAAAAAGTTCTGGTGATTTTATTGTTTCTTAAAAATTTCTGGTGTTTTTTTAAGAAAAGACTTATAGAAAAAAATACACACACACACACACACACACACACACACACAAACATATGTTCTGAGGTTACTTAGTTATGATGGTTTCTTTTTTATTTAAAATTGTTTCTTCTTCAAAAATCAACAAAAAATATGCTATTTATCACAGCCAGAATCTGTAAAAACAGAAGTTATCATTGGATTTTCAAATTTCCTACAATCCTTGAACACATCATGTGTTATTATACAGGTTTGTGAAACACAATTCCATGACTTTTCCGACAGTATATAACTTTTCCAGGCCTATAAATTGCTTTTTGCAAATTCTGTGACTCTCTATGAACCCTGGAGTGTTTCTAGACAAAAGTTTACGTGAGTGACTGACTGACAAACTAACATTTGGTGTACAGCCTGATATGTCGTAGCAGACCTGTTTTTAAACTTTCATGATGGTATCGTTTTGTGGGGGAAAGGTAACATGTGGAGGCGATTTCAAGTAACAGCACTGTGGTTAAAGGTTCCTGCAGGACTGACAGAGCATGAATGAGACCATAATTTACATTTCATTTAACAAGAACCTAACGTGGTTTCACTTTGATTGTGCTTTGCGTCCCTCAGAAAATGGATCCTTTTCAAGTCATCTTCCTGATCTCCCTGGTGATAACAGCACCCAAATGTTCAGGTAGGATTTACATTATGATGAAGGGGAGTGCATTAATGGATCTGTTCTGAAAGCAGTAATCATATTAAGAAGTCGATCCCCGTTGACCCACACATGCACTGTAAAGTCTCATAGTGCTGAAGCGGCACATGTAGCAGAGGGCTGTCTTTAATGGCTAGCCACCGCTGTGTTAAATTAGCAGAGGGTGGCATGAATAAACTGCATGCATGAAGAAAGTGTTACACAAAAGTCACCACATTTGGAGGAGAAAAGGCCAAAACATATGGATTTTTTCCTGTCTTTAACTATGTTTGGAAAGTAATTTATAATTTTATCATGTAGTTGAAAGGGTAAGGCTGGTAATTTCACTTCCTTTTCACAAATAAATCCCCAAAAAAGATCTAAACCAACTATGAATGTATCTGATAAACAAGTATTGTTGTTGCAGCAAACATAGTCTGTATGAAAATAATGGACGTAGCCACTCTTTTAATACATCATAGGTGTAAATACAATAGCACTAAATGTAAATAATACATGTTTCCCCATCTCTATCTTTATGTTAATGTCATTATTCCTGCTAGGCCTCCTGTATAAATAAGGTTTTGAAACCTTTATCTGCTAAAAAACAATGAGAATATTAAAATAATCCCCTCGGTTAAATTGCTCCATGTATTTAAATCAGTCATATATCATCACTTAATGTTTTTTACTTTCATTTTCATCCTCACAGCATCTTTTCCCACATCTTCTGAGACAACCGAGCTGCTGTGCAGTGAAATGGACAAAGATGAATACAATCTTACTGAAGGGGAGGCATTTTATTTTGTGCCTAGAGAACTGGCACTGGAGAGTAACAACTCCAAAGAAGAGACCAAATGGTACAAAAACAACGTCAGTACTGAACTCAGCACAGACGAGAACCAGAACGTACATTACCACGGTGCAGCACTGTATTTCTCAAACCTCCGCACTGAAAACTCTGGCCTTTACATCGCGAGGTAAGAATACTTCTTTCTGTACAAATACATTTTGGCAACATTGGAAATTAAGTTGAATTTTTCTTATTTATTCAAAGTAAGATCACACTCATGTTATGGTCTGATCTTTTGGCACTTGTGAAATGCGATCTGATAATGTGGACCCTGATCTATGTCACAAAAGCCTTTTGCTTCTTCTCTAGGAATGAAGAGCCATCGGGAAAGTGTTACAACTTTTATTTACAAATCCAAGTCTTCAAAGCAAGCTATCCGCTTGAGGAGAAACTCCTCTATGGGGAAGTCGACAACTCTGATGTGTTCAAAGAGATCTCTTGTCCAGATCCTGCCAGACTCCCATGTGAAAAACTTGGAGGACATTTCAGCTGGGAAAAGGTACCTGAGATTAGTTAGTTAATATTATTTTTTCAGGTTCTAAACTGTAAATCTAGTGACATGATTTCATTTTTGGAAAAAGATCATTTATGAAATATCATATTTTTTGAGGTACGAGCACATGAACAGGCCTCGAGCTGTAATCATGAGAGCGAAATTTGAGTTGCCGCGTTGTGATGTTTGGGTGACGTTGCAGGGTTGCAAAAATGACGGAAAGCAACCGATTATAGCTCATAAATGAATAAAAACATCAAGTACATACCCGATGCACATGATATGTTCCTTTTTTCTGGCGCTGAAGCACAAAGGAGCTCTGTGCTACTTGCTTTTGGTTAAACATAAGCCACACAAAAAAAACAACCTTTTTACTTCAAGCGTCCATGTTTGCTGCTTTTTTCTTACCACAGAACTTGGATGCATGCATGTCGAAATTACGACTGCTCAGTTTTTAGATGTGAAGGCAAACTACATTTGTATTGACATATACAATTATAACACTTATCTAAGTTCTTGATATTTAAAATAAACAGTATTTTCAGTATTTTTGTCATATCGTCAATAATATCATTATTGCAAAAAAATCCTGAAATGATATGATATTGCTTTGCATCCATATCGCCCACCCCTGCATAGAACATAGGCACAAAACTGCATCAGAGGCAGACTGTGCAGGATTTGTAACTTACTGTTTGTAGACACAACATTAAAACTTGGGCCCTCCTCCTCGGCTCAACGACACTGAGGGAGCAGCGGTGGTCAAACTAGAGAGAGAATGACGAGAGGAAGCGGCGTTAACATTAACTAAGCAGTAAATTGGAGAAAAAGATTGTCATTTTCTGGTTGTTTCACAACATTTACAGTCCAAAGCACAAATAAAAACACCCACACTTCTGCACAACCCTGCAGGAAGCTTTGTGTGAATTCAGCTGAAGCGCATGCTTATTCAATTTTGCCCTAAACTGAGGAGGAGCCCTAAAAACACAACGTACGCTGATTTTGTGGGGCTTGGTTTTGGGTGTAAAATACACCACAGGGTCTAATTTCTTCAAATGACCTTGCTCCTCTTTTTGTTAGTATCCCATCCAGCCCCGGCTGGAGGACTTCACGCAGCATGAAGATCGCCAAAAAGCTGAACTGCAGATATCGAAGGCTAGTGCTGCTTACAATGGCATCTACACTTGTATTTGTACCTGGAAACACAAAGGAAAGGAGCATAAGACGAAAGCCTCCAGGAAGCTAACACATCTAGGTGAGTGAGTGTTTTCTGTTTTTTAAAAGCCACTCGGGAAACTCCTTCAAAAAAGAGTCCAGAAGTTCAGCTTGTTATTCATTTTACCAGTTAACTGATGACATAAATCATCCTTTAAGTTTATTTGTGGATTGTTAATGCCTCTAGATAATGCTCAGACTTAAAACCTTACTTCTAATATACAGTACAGAACATATTGTGTGTTTGCATTGTGGGAACTTGGGGTGAAACCTCGGAGGTGGGAACATCTACAGCCCTCTCAGCCTTTGTGTCTATTGCAGCATAGGACCCCGGTAGGACCCAATTTACCCTGAGGTTATCAATACTTCTTTTGCTGGGTTTTATGCTGCGTTTATGTGATGTGAGAAGGTCGGAGTTTCAGAGTTGGGAAATCATTCTTACAACTTTGTTGTGTTCATGTTCTTACGATCGAGTTGCAGAGTTGTTTTTCCGACAAGTTAATTTTCCCAGTGAAAAAGTCATCATTCCGATTATTCAGACATCACATGAACGCAGCATTAAAAAAAGGCCCATGCAGTTTCTCAAGGCCACACTGAAGTACTTTTCCCGAGGCAGGGACTTGTTTTGCCACCGTTAAAGTTCTCCTACAAAGGTGGTTCCTGCGGTGGAGACATGTACCAGCAGGTGAGACCCCATAAAACTACCCCAAGTTCCTGCAGTGGAAATGGGCCTATGATTATTCTGAAAGACGAAAAATTTAAGGAATGTAAATTCTCCCCTCATTCAAACAGAGGAATAAGTATCTCATTGTTCAAAATAATACCATCATTTCATACTACTCAACATATAAAAGCTCAGGTGTGTCCACCTCCTCTTTGTCTAGATAAACCGCACAAAATCTGGGCACAAAGTAAGGCGTAAGGGGCAAAGGGTCTGAATTCAGTCTCTTAATTTATCATCTGTGTGTTTTGAGCGTAACATGAAATCACGCAGTCAGAGTGTGTTTACTTTAAAAGCCAGATTAGCCTGAAGCTGGTGCACTGCTATTTACATGGTGGATTTGGTGAACTGGAGAAGTGAACTGTTTTCTGCTCAGACTGATGCAGTAAAGGCAGTGATGTCACTGCAACAACTATTGTGGGGCATTTAAGCAGCAAAACTAAAAACTGTAGTCATAAACTCCTCAGAGGAAACAGAACTAAACTTTTAGCTTCTGAACTAATCAACAGTTACGCTGCCTCTCGTGTGTAAATGCAAAGCAGCTCTGCTCTGCTCTCTGCTACGTTCACATTTTACAGAATGTCATCAATATTTTCCTCATTCATAATTTATTATTACATCTACTCATCTGTGTGTTATTGTGTGTGTAACAAGCACAGTGTGAGCATGTTGTGAACCTCTCTGTGTAGGCGCATCTTACTATCTGAAGGCCATTATCTCTCAAATGGCACAAATTGAAATTTGCAAATATAAAATACTGCAAAAAAGTTTTTACACCTGCATGAGGTGGTATTTCAGGCAATTCAAAAAAGCAATATTTAGCAAAACTGCAATCGAAACACTTTTATGCTTGTTTGTAGGTGCGACAAGAGGTGTTACTGCATCGCATAACTCTGCATAACTCTTCAGAAGTTGAGCCAATAATACAAAGATTTTGAATCCACAGTTGCTCTGTGAAATCTTTCATCTCCCAGAAATCTCTTTTACATGGCCCTTCATTACTGATCACATAACACGCCTTCAACTGGAAATAATGACGGCTGGTGCGGTGGCTGCAATAGAAATAAACCTGCTAATGTTTTGAGCATCCATCGCCATACTTCTTGGTATGTTATTGCGCGAGGAGAAGTCACATAACATCGCAAGAGAAGTCGTTTAACATCACTCGATGGAAATGCGGTTGTGTTTAATCAGCAGTTCTAAAATATCACTTAAGTTTTGCACAAATCTGTTATGGAAACTGGCCTTGTATAGCAGGAAAGTTCAGCCCTATTCTGACTTAAGACTGGATGGTGCAGTCACTTTCTCAAAAAACAATACATCAACAATGCACATTCATACCTGAAGGCTTCTCTAATCGCTGCTGCCTTTCAATAAACATATTTTTTTCTTACACTGCATTGTAATAAACCAGGAGACAGAATATTCCCCTAACATGAACTATGTTATAAATACAGAATTTCTTATATGTACCATTTACTGTAATTTACTTACATTTTAAATCCTGGACTGTCCACACCAGAGAAGACTAAAAGTGGATCTGCAACAAACCACTTGCCATGAAGGTGCAACAAGGGAAAAGTCGGCATCACTCGTCACTGACTCATCATGATCCTCGAAACTCTGCAGAACGTCTCTTATAACCACACCACCTCCTCAAAATCTATCCCATGTGTAAAGCAGTGGAATTCCCCTTTAACATTTTACTTAGCGTGTATTGTATTAAATATCTGAATGTACTGTACAAACTTACATTACTATTGTCATGGTAGAGTCACGTCTTTACACTACAATTTGCACTAGTGTTGCCTAATTAAACTGTGCTATTTATTATTTTTATAGGTTTTGATGCGAATATTAGGTGAATTACCTTCCTTGTTCTGTTTGTGTTCCTTTTTTTTTATTTTGTTTTGTATCGTTGGCAAACAAACAAGAATGTGGACTGACTAAAATAGTACAGTATATCTCTGCGCATGAAACAATAAAGATCTGAAACTGTGCACTTTTTGTTTTCATATTCCTTCCACTTCCCTGCTCTAGATCTCTTTTTTTTTTTTTTTTGCAACAAATCTCTCAATCAACCCAGTGTATGTTATGTTAAGTGTTAGCTTGGATCCAGAGGTAGAAACTCTAAATCACTGATGACTTGAATAATTTTGTAAAGTTCAGTCCAGACATTTGGAGCCCCTGACTATGTAGTAGTTTGACCTTTTATCCGACTCTGAGCAGCTGCATCACCTTTCATCCTCCCTTACAATGTGCACAGCAGGAATGTCTGCATGACTGTTCACACTGCTGTGGTTTTTGGTGCTGATTCACTTCATCGGTACATTCGGTATGTTGCTGGTTCAGTCTGTTCTGTTCAGAGCAAAACTAGGCTTAAACAAGCACTGTTTAGAAGTTTATAACTAAGACTTTAACAAACTTTTTAGATGGTGGTTCAGCTGTATAGAGTCAGTTAAAAAGTTGCTGTTAAAGATCCTCTCGTACATGTACTGGACACTTCTATCATTCAGCACTGCTGATGTGTTTATGTTAACTACTGTTAACTGAGTGCATTAATCAGAAGTTGCTTTTGACAAGTGTGTCAGATTGTGATGTAACAATTTGGAAATTTTACTTTAGATGACTTTTGTTAAAGTGTTTGTTGTTGTTGTTTGTTGAGACTGTTTTTGTCAACGATGCAACCGCCATTGCTAGTTTCAGAACAATGTAGTTGTCATTTTCCTTGCCAGCGCCCTGATTGCAAAAGTAGCAAATGTACTCTCGCCCCTTTGTGAGCTAAAGGGCATGTAGTCTTAAAATTAGGTGCGGTCAGGCTCATTGGTGGCATATTGTGATTTTGAGGCAGCAGAAAGTGACTGCACGATCGACTGACAAAAACTTGGTCTGAGGTCAGAATGTTGCAGTATTTTCCTGCTATTCAAAGGGCACATTATTTAAATAGTAAGATACAGGCATAGGCAGGTCCATCACCCACTTACAGCTTATGAAACACACCGGGGTGCACAGATGGGTTGCATAATACATAATTTATCAAGAAAATATTAGTGACATTCTCGATAATGTGAACATAGCAGAGAGCACAGCAGAGCTGCTGTCTGACTCCCTATTAAGAGAGACTCTGTGCACATTTACACACGAGTAGACAGATAACTTCATTGATAATTTACAAAGCTAAAGGTTTAGTTTTGCTCCTTTTTTCAAGTTTATAACTTCAGTAGTTAGTTTTGCTGCTTAAATTTTCCCATGATATTTGCTGCAGTGACATTGCTGCTTACAATGCATTACGCTTCACAGAAAACTGCTCGCTCCGCCATTTAAACAGCAGTACACCAGCTTCAGGTTCACCTGGCTTTTAAAAGGAGTGGGATATGACACTCTGATTGGTTAAGTTCATCTTATGCCTGAACACACCTGTGATTAATTAAGGGACTAAATATAACTCATTTGCCCCTTGTGCCCTTAATGCACATTTTGCTGCATCAATGTGTTTACAGTCTGTTCTCTAAAAAGTGAAATCTTGGTGTTACAAAAACATCCTGCTTGCAAAATTCAACAAATAACAGTTGATGAAATCTAGCATGATGGGTCAGAGGCTACAGAGTTGGCACCAGTCTTTGTGTTGATTCGGGTCACAACACTGGAATGTGATCGCTGATGTGTGTCCTTTAAAAAGCGGAGAGAAGCACTCATTGTTGTGTTTTCTTTTTGTTTTCTGGCAGAGCCACGGTTCTACCGACCGTTAGATTTCATTTCTCCAACCAACAAGGAGCAGTTGGCTGATGAAGGTATGAACACTTCACCTAATAGTGCTGCCAGAACACTGCAAATACAACGATTCTTAATCGACTAAACCACTTACACCTTACCCACGTGTTATCAATTATTGTTTAAGCATTGCTTTTTGTTGAGACATCAGTGAATTGTTAGAATTACCCAAGTAAAAGTACTTGGGTAACTACCGACAGAGTTCCTTCAAGAGTTAAGAAAATCAATTATTTCAAAATCAGAAAGGTACCATCCTCACTGAGGTCAAGACAAGCAAAGCTCTGTTTAGATTTCAAGAGACACTACAATTTTTATTTTATTTAGGGAATGTATGCATGTGTGTACCAAATTTACATCTCAGACATGACACATTTTGAAGATGATTTTTTGGGGCTTTTTGCCATGCTTAAGCTGTCTTATTTTATAAAACAGTGGATGACATGGAGCAAAGGGCCGAGGTTGGAATTGAACCCGCAGTCGCTGTGGCGCTGTAGCCTCTGTACATGGGGCCCTCGCTCTACCAACTGAGCTACTGGGCGCCCCTAGAAACTGCGTATTTTCTCAGAATTTTGTCAAACCTCATTAGCAGTGGCTAGTCTTGATTCTTCAGAGCTAGTCTAGCAATGGATTTAAAATTTTAAAAAAGGGAATCTTGGAAAACATCCAATTTCAATAGTGCATGGACAGACTTGTTTGTTTTCACAACCAACGCTGAAGAGTTTATGCACTAAATAATCATAATGCAGAGTTGCTACGTTATGGTAAAACATATAGATAAATGTTTATTTAGACCCATTAGTACTGTTTACAGGCTATACTAGACTTAATAGTATGTGTGACCTTCATTATGAGGCTCAAACAGCCCGCTGTCATTCTGAAGTTGTCAAATACCAACGCTTTGTCAGGGTTTCTGTGTCAGACTGTAATTTGTAATTAGTAATTAGTATTAGTAAGCATTAATAAATCAGGAAAAAAACACTATAAATCAATATTTTAAAACAGTCTTTCCTTCTTTCTAATATGATACTGAAACTTGTTCTTTCCTGCAGGTTTTAGGATCAATCTGAGCTGCTCAGTTCACTGTGGGACTAATGTGGGATCTTCCTGCAGCGCCAGCTGGGAGATTGAGGGAGTGCCTGCCCAGAACCAAATCACGAAACTGTAAGTATGATCAAAAACTGAACTGAACTCATTCAAGAAAAAGATGACACAACATACCAATGCAATGTGTCAAAACTGTGTAGAACACACACTTGGAATATACTCACACAGGTGTTTTCCCTCATGCACATTCACTCGGATTAAACACGCACACAAACTGACTCACAAATGGACAAATAAGGTGAGTTATCGGGATCTAGGAACCATCATTTTCTCAATTTTCATGCCACTCCTGTGAGATGTTATTGTATGAGCAACCAAAATTTGTCATTGTACGGTTCTGCAAACCACGAAAAAAACAACCACTTTTCATTGCACTATCCTGAAATGAAACACAGCCAAAGGATGCAGTTTTAGTCTGATCAATATGGCTATCCCCAGAACTGTTAACTTAACTAAAAACTTTTCTCCTAAATTCTACATTTTCTTAAATTCAAGTTTCTAATCTAAATTTTGATTTTGTGCATTGCCTTTTGCATTTCTCCACGATCAACGATAGTGATGACTTTTGACTCCTTTTCTTTGATTAACCAAACTGTATCTTCTCCGTCAGCGAGAACCCTTCACAGGAAACCATCGCCACTGCAATCCTGACCATTGAAAAAGTGTCTGCTGCAGATTTCAATACCGAATTTAAATGCATCGGCAGAGACTTTAATACAAAGAACTCCACCACTTTAACTCTTAAGCGGAGAGGTCAGTGACAGGAACATGGATGACTTTATCAGGGTTGGATTATTTTTTATTATTTTTTATTTTTTCTCTTATGAAATTTATTGACAAAATAAAAAAAATGTTGAATACCAGTGACACATATGCAAACTGTACACAAACTGCAGTTTTCTGTTTGTTTTCCAGAGTCAATTATTCCACTGGTCATCGGGGGAGTGTGTGTGTTTTTTGTCTGCGTGTTTGCCGCCATGCTGGTCAAACACTTTTCCATCGACCTCGCTCTTTTCTTCAGACCCTACTTCCCACTGAGCAGTTACAAAAAAGGTATGAATTTCGAATTTCTCTTGCTGGTGATGTCAGTTGGCACACATCAGTGAGGAGTTGTTTTTGGGACAGTTCAACAATGAGATAACTTTTTCCTTGTATGTGCTGGCCGTATAAGTTGGTAAAGCAAATGGAAAAGTTGGATACAGTTCAAATAAAAAGCATCTCATTGTTTTAGCCTTTGTTTGAACGGGATAGTTTCGCAAAACAGAACAAAAACAGGTTTTGGACAGAAAATGCAGGGTGTGGTGAGGGTGCGCTGGATCATAATGATCTCATTAGAAAGAAAAAACAATTCTTTTTTTTGAACACTGAACAGACTAAAATCAAAACAATCATTTAAATTAACCACAGGAATATCCTTGGCAGGATTTTCCTAAAAGGAAAAAACTTTCAATACACACGGAAATAATCCCTTTCAGTAATAACTTTTAAAACACTTAGGCCACATTTAGATAAGAAGGGCCCTACTAAAAACAAAAAAGTCTTTCCTCTGTGTTTTTAAAAAAATCATATTCATATGATAACAATGCAAAAAATTTTGCATGTACACAGATATGCAAAACAACCAGAAACACTGTAGACAGGCTACCAGGCCAGTAGTTGGCAGTGTAACTTTGTAATGATACTAGAAGAAGAAGTATAGAAAGCAGTGTAGCCATGACGCCACTGTTCTCACAGGATCTGCGCATCACCAGTTTACGTGGCGACAGAAAGGGTTAAGTTTTCAGAAGATTACACTCTTGAACCTGGTTTTAATATTTTGTCTTCTGACCCAACTTGGTACGTCGGGGCTTGGATTACTTCTGATGTGCAGTATGGAAAATTGTATTTTTCAAGGTTTGAATCCTGGTAACCATTTCCTTCAATTGTTTGGGTGATGAGTGCAAAGCCTTTTCCCTGCAAACCTGTCAGTGTTTTGTGGGCTATAAAACTTCCCCCATCTTTCCACTGGCATGAGGGTAAATAGATCATGACTGATTTTTCATTTTTGGGTGAACTATCCCTTTACAGGGAAGACCTCTCTGTTCCCCCATTCTGCCACTGAACCTTTTACACAACACAGCAAGGCAGAATAACAGCATGAAATTCCCACCCTCTTAAAGGGGCTCAAATGACACAGCGGCGAAAAAAAAAGAGAAAAAAAGGCAAATATAAAGGGAAACACCAAATGAGAGTGAATCTGGGGTTGTGTTTTTACTATTTCGACTTTCACTTTTACTGGTGAGCGAGTTAGCAAGCAGTCACCCACAATCCTGCGTGTATAACTTCATGCTTCTATGAATTTGTTTGTACTTTCCAGATATGAGGATGTACGATGCCTACGTGGTCTACCAAATGCAGAGCATGGACAAGGACACAGAAGACACACTCTGTGAGTTCGTCACAAGGATTATGCCGTCCGTCCTCGAGGAAAAGTGCGGATATCGACTCTTCATCCATGGCAGGGACGACATACCCGGGGAAGGTCAGAAATTAACGGTGTTCCTTAATATGGATAAAACCACTGGAAAAACCAACTTTAAAACACCATCTGATATACTGCATACAGGCTTCAGGACTAAGAGTCCTTTTATAAACTTTTTTTAATTACGTTACTCACATACTTTGCATTATTAGGGGCACCTCTGCTCTGCTGTCTTGTTAATGCAAATGTTATTTCTAATTCCTATGATGAAATGTAACTTCCCCTGCATGACACTAAAACAAACTTTGCATACAGGCCCAGTGCTATTTCAAAGTTCCTCAACTAAAATTTGGGGCTAATTGTCCTGATCATGGCACTACAGCAACCCTCTAAAGTTTAAAACTTACTACTTACTACGACTTTGCAACTTACATCAAAATGTAGCCCCAAACGGTGGCTTTTGGCATATCCCGCGCACTATACCACTGACTGTAAACAGCTACTGCCTATTCTGGCTAAATAAATCTCAATTTCACAAGAAAAAAAGGGACAATTTTTCATGTCATGGTAAAAGTAGTGTGGTAAATGTCAGAATTGAATCTCAAAAACTGAATTCTTGACAATATTTCAAATGATGTCCACATGTCAACTATTGCAGTCAATGGAAATAGAAGCATTTTTATGATCAGGTCGTCACCTGTGGAACAATCAATCTTTACAAAATTGAAGTACAGACATTTCTATGTTTGACTTGTCAAAAGAAGTTTTGACACTAGATTATAATCATGCAGCCCTAGTGATTTGAGTGTGAAGTCAGTCTGTGGCAGGTAGCTTAACGAAATCATGACTGGTGTCTAAGGTTGTAGATTTAAGCTCTGAGTGATGAAAATATATTGATATTTTAATTTCAAGTGTTAACTGTAATTCTTATTTGTCTTCCTTCTCTTTCTTTCCCCCCACATTCCTCCTCAAAATGCCTGGCCCTGATTCATTTTTTTATCAAAACTGTTTGGAGAACAATTTATGAGACGCAATTGGGGATGAAGTTATTCTCTTTTCCATTCTCTATCTTACTTTCACACGCTCTCTTTTTGCATTTGTTTCTTCTTCTCCTCTTTTTCTTTGCTTTGCTTTGTATTTATTTAGAGGTTTCTAGCACTTTCTAACAGATACGGTAAAATAAAAAAGCTGAAACACGGTGTACTTGTCTGAAAGGGTCCTATCCAGCACTCTGAACAGTTTTTGTTTGTCTGTTTGTGAAAGATTTTTCAAACACTACATGAACTGGTTTTGTGCGACTCCACAGACCGCCTGGAGCTGGTGGAGGACCGCATGAAGCAGAGCAGGAGGCTGATGGTCATTCTCACCCCGGGTTCAGGAGCAGAGTCAGACAGCACAGACCGACCTCCGGTCTCACCCCAAAACACAGTGATGGGAGGCTTTGACTGGCAGGTACAAGTACTAAAGAAGGCAGATGTTTTTGGCTGCAAAGTGTGGTAGTTTTGAATAAAAATCAAGTTCTCTTTAACAATTTTTACATAAAAGTTATAAATACTGAGAAGGAATGAGGACACACTGCTAATCTTAGAAGAAAATATAACTCATCCATGACAAAATAAATGGAATAAAACAGCTGTAGACCCAATTTTTTCTTGTTGCATAAATTTTGTCTTATTGCTGATTTTGTCATATATTTTAACAGCTGGGGCTTCACCACGTGCTGGTCCAGAGGGAAATGAGTGTGATTCTGATCCAACTAGGAAACACTGGACCAAAAGGATACACACACCTTCCCCCTGGCCTGCAGCATCTGATTCAAAAGAGCGCTCCCATCAAGTGGCCCGTGGGTTCACGGGGCGCGGCCGCGTGGAACTCGCGCTTCTGGAAGAGAGTGCGATACCTGATGCCTGCAACGCCTGCCAAAAAATGTCTACACTCTGCTATTATTTGAAATACAATGAATGCATTTTGGCCTTCCTGGAGCGACTAATAAGCAGCATGTGTAATAAAAAGGGTCCAGACAGACCGGTCCCATCTAACGCATCACAGGGTTCAGTCAGAATGATGCAATGACTCCAGACGGAGTGTATTCACTGTTGGCCAAAGGACCTGTTTATTCTTCTATAAAACTGTTACAGTGTCACTGCTCATGTCCTCATCACCCTATTGTGGGTTAAAGACAGGGTGAAGTTATGGAAACTCTGAGAGGCAAGAGAGATCAAAAATCGAACGATACATTTGCTAGGTCTGATCTTTTCCTCTCTTATGTTTATTACTTAAGAAAAGGTGAAAAAAAGGTTTGCCAGGCTCATGTCTGTGTGTTTGTAGTTGTAACCTGTTTTGGTCACAAGAGGCTGAAGTGAACCGCCACTACCTCAGGTTTTAACCCTTTCATATTACACACTCGTATCGCCCTGTGCACAAAATGCGCTTTTCAAAATCAAGCTTTAAAAAATATCATACAACATTATTGTTTTCAACTTTCACTGAGTTATTTATTTTTTTTAACGGACATCATTTATTAACCATTTAACCCTTTAAATGCCAGGTGTTGGTCAAAATGTTGCTATGTTTTTAGATGAAAGAAATATATTGAAAAAGGAATTATTATCAATATACTTCATGCAAAGTAGAAAAAGCATTTCTCAGAGCAAAATATAAATACATAAGAACAATAAACACTAAAAACAGCCTCACTGTCAGTAAAAACAACTCTAAAAAAATAATGAAAAAAAAACAAAGGAATTTAAAAAAATCAAACCGTGCCCAGTACAGGTATATATAGAAAACTGCCCTCTTCGAAGAGATTGTATGATATCTAACAAAAATGTACCCACAACAGTTTGTACGACATCTTAGCATCCCATGACCGACATTACGTCCTTAACATACCGTTATGTAATTAACGTACGGTTATAGTGGTTAGGTTGAGACATTAATAGTTGCTAAGGTTAGGATTAAGAAACGAAGAATGGTGAGGATGTACCTTAAAACGAAATTCAGTCAAAGTTCACAGGGATTTCACACGCATCACAAAAGTCTAGATTTTAGTGAGCTAAAGTAAGCTGAAAACCATTCCCCTGAGTGGAAACAGAGCTTTTACTATATATTCACCGGTAAAAAAAACAAAAAACAATACATTGTGAAGACAATAAAAGTGCCGGTACAACAGCATTTCAAGACTTGCTATTACTATTAAACTATTTTTACTCAAGTAAAGGATCTGAACCGTCTTCCACCAGTGCAAGAAACACACACATACAGGAAGAGACTGTTTGCGTCACAGGTTAATGTAGGTTTTGGCCACTGGGTGGAGACAGTCAGTCAGAGACAGGATGAAGACATTAACTATATGTTCTCACATATGCAGAGACATGCAGTGAACAGCTGATTATGTGGCCTGTTCAGACTGTGTCAGCTGTTCAGTCAGCCAGCAGCTTCTGCCTGTGAGTCCTGCCAGAGTAAAGTTTCTTAATGTGTGATAAAGGATTAAAGCCGGAGTGGATGCCACGTTAAAGTAAGTGATAATCTGTCATTCCTTTTTTTTTTACATGGATACACATTTTTTTTTATATTTCAGACATGAAAAAATTCATTTATGCCACTAGGGAACATTAAAATGCCACCCACTGTCTGCAAGAGTGTTATTATAGGAAGACGCAGTAAACTGCACGCAGTATGAGCAAGTATCAGTGCAACAGCTGATCCAAAAATACAATAAAATCATACTTAGTGCATAGAAACACAATATAAATGTAGTTAAACCAGAAGAGATAAATATGTCATCAGTTACAATACATTTATTGCCTTTTTGCTACTGACCATTTTCACTATTTTACCACAGACTAGGGGTCGACAGATTATCAGCCTGGCCGATTATCAGCGCCGAAATTTGGCATTTTTAATCTTTATCTGCGTTTTATTTTAATGATCACTGATGAAATTAATTGATAAAAAAGTACGCGTACTACACTCAACCAACATCAAGGAATGTAGTCTGCAATACATGCAAAGAAAGCGTTAGCATGAGAGGGCCTTTTACTTTGTAAAACCTCTACAAGCTATATATATTAATTCTTTTTTTACTTGAGTTTTCACTGAACTTTATGAAAAAAGTTGATGGGAACTTGCTGTGCATGATGTTGAAAGTTTGGATTTTGATTAAATATTTGCTAAAGGCATTTACGTTTTCTGTTGAAGTTTGCTATATTGCAAATTCAAAATTTCAACAATAAATATAGTTTGAAATGTTTTCATTTTTGTTGTAAATGCATATGGGTTCCAAATATCGGTTATCGGTCTCATTAAGTACTTATAAGTGGTATCAGCCCTGAAAAAACAATATCGGTCAGCCCCCACCACAGACACACTTCTACAAAACAGGTAAAGTCTCTAACGGAGTGGAAGCAAAATAAGATTACTTAAAAATTGATAAAATAAGCCACTTACTGCTGTAAAATCAGTTTAAACTCTGTGTAGTACCCCTTATATATTGTTGATTTTGAAGATTTGAAACCTTTGAAGACCTTTTCTCTTTTTGTGCAATTATTCAAATTGTGAACAAGTTCAGCTTATTTTTCTTTTCTGGAGCCCAAACACACACAGACACGCTCTCTCTCCCTGTGCTGATATGCAAAGTGGCATCTTGACTGTTGAAACAGAGCAACAAATATTTGGCTTTGAAAGCTCATCGTGTCATTTTGTCATAGCTGACTGGTTCAGTCACTAAACACAGCTGAGCGAAACAGAACATCTTGACACGGCAGCTGTGATGACGATGGAAAGAGGAGGTGATCTGTGACAAAAACAACCTTTAAAATACTCAGTTTGCTTTCAGAATTCTGTTATTTCCTGCCGTCTCTAGAAAAAAAGGAATTGTTTGTTTCTTCAAACCATGAATAAGTTACATTTGTACATGCACAGGCACCATCTGTGCGGTGCCTGTACGTTTTTCAAAGCAAAATATTTGTTGTACTTCCTGCCATGTCAGAGTGCAATATTACATTATATAATACAGTTCAACCCAGTGTTTTTGCAATGTTGTGATTGTTGAACTGAGATGACTTATGTCACCACCTGGATATTTTTGCAATAAATTATTGTTTGTGGAACACTTCAGCAGCACATGAAAACATTTGTCTCGGTAAAAGTGCTTAAAAATATTAAATATGTAATTATGATCACTTCCCCTATTTTCTTTTCTTTTTGTTTTCTAGACTTTTTTCCAAGTTTCTTAAAAATACTTTTCTACCTTGAGTTGTGGAACATTTCTTACCAAGTTGCTCATTGCCTTTTTTTCCAGGTTTCTGACACAAATCACAGGGTTATGGATAATTTTAGGCTAAAACCTGACTGAGGTAAACTGTTGAGAACTTTTACTTATAGTTGAGGATTTTTATATTTAGTCTAATCGTCTAGTCTATTTTAGTCTAATTTGGCCTTTTAAAGCAGCAGATAGCAGGAGTCCAGCAACAGCAACATGTAACTTCTTCTTCTATTTCCTTGGCTTTCTTGTCTACAATTAGACAAACAGGCTACTAAACCAGTGTGTTTTGGCAAAGGGATCTTTTAATCGCCAAAATACTGTGGAATTTGGAGGGGAAGCTGACGTGAGCGTTCAGATGACCGTCTGTGTTGTGCAATTGCATCCATGTGTGCTCTGCATATGTCCTCATGTGCCCTTTTACCCCCTTTGCCTGCTGCAGCAGGCTCTAGACATGCAAGTGGACTGCTGGGCGGGACATGTGTGTGTGTGTGTGCGTGCGTGTGTGTGCGTAAACATGCATGCGTCAGCAGAAGCAGCGCAGCGGCACGCTTCCATTGAAAAGGAGGAGGTGTGTGTGTGGTGGGGGTGTGCAGGATGACGTTTGGCCCGGCAGCTGGGAGCTGTTCTGTGCTTTTGTTCCTCTTTGACCCCTGATGACCTGGCACTCGCCCTGGTGTCACAAACACACACACACACACACACACACACACACACACACACACACACAGACACACACCTGTACACGCCAGACACATGGCCACACATACATACATACACAAGCATGCAGCAGCATGTATGTAAATGTGGATATTTGCTAACACACACCACAGACACACGGTATGTTAAATAGGCCCTGTGGGGACGATCTATCAGGACTTAATCAGGGAGCTGTGACTTTGGGTGTGTGTGTGTGTGTGTGTGTGTGTGTGTGTGTGTGTGTGTGTGTGTGTGTGTGTGTGTGTGTGTGTGTGTGTGTGTGTGTGTGTGTAAGCGCTGCACGTACTCTTTAAAGACATTTCATTAGAAGTGTGAAGATGCAATTCCATGACAGTTCCATGACTTTCCATAATCATGTAAAAGCATCTCCATGACTACACTGTACATTTCCTTGTTCATTGTCACAAAACTCCCCGATTTTCCCCTGACTTTCTCTTCCCTAATGTTTGCTTCCTGGTATAAATCTTTCAAAATCCCACTGGGCTCCTGGAATCCCAGCAACATCAGGAAGCCTGGAACAGTTTGTCTGTGTTTATCTTCTTCTAAAAAACTTCTGAAAGTAATTTTCTTGTCTACACTTGGTTTCTGGCAATAGCCAGAGGTGTTTTGTGTCTTTGAGGGAAGAAAAATTAATCAGAAATGCCAAAAACTATAGCTCATCAAATGGTCATTAAGGCTGACTCCAAGAGTGAGTAAATCCCTAAAAACACTAAAGATGTTCCTTCCGAATACCAATACCAATACCTGATCTCGCTAATGAGTGGATACCAAGAACTAATCCAACGCCATTGTATCAAAAACATAAACTAAAATAACAGCTGTGTAAGTCTCTTTAGCAGTGTTTTGGGGATATTTTAAAAATAGCAAAGAGTACTTTGATCTCGTTTACATCACTGACCTCAATGTCAGTGTTTATTATACACCAAGTGGTGCCGACCAAGCGATTTGACTGGTCAACAAGACATTTACAATGTGCTCAAATCTGCATTACAGTACACCTTCTATTACTTCACCACTTCTTAGATGCTGAACTTCCAAAACTACAACAATCACAGCTCAAATTATGAAAAGTAACAGCCAATTCACGGTGTAAACTATAAACCAACACGAGGATGACAAAATCCAGCATAAACCACCATGTTCTGGACAGACACATTATTAACAAAACACTCAGTCCAGCTGCAGGCATGATGGGAAATACACACTAAGCCATTGGGACCGCAGTGTACGTTTTTTAAAGGCTAGTAATAGTAATAGCTAAATCTGTATATGGAAAAAGATTTTTTTTGTTGGCAGATATAGTCGTAACAAAACTGAGCAAGCTGAGTATTTCTTACTTCATGTCTGTTTATTTATTTAGTCTGGGATGCCCCATAATCTCAAGTTGGCCAGCGGACTCAACAGGGACTAGAAAACGTGTCTGTTGCCAAGTTGTTACTGAAGTTTGACCTACTTGCTGGAGTAGTAAAGTAGGTTCATTACATATAGGATTCTACTATATTGTTTTCCAGTTATTAGTCAGACTCAGTGCAAGCGCTTCGGCCCAAACCACATCACTGTTTTGCTCAAATGACTTGAAAGCACACCCTCTTGTGTAATATTTCTCAGTTAATAAATTCCAGAATATCAGATCTGCTCATAGACTTGCATTCCTCCAAAAACAAAATACAGCATTTTAGGCAGTATTGAAGACATTTCTGTTACTGGTATCGTTATTGGAACAACTCGTATAGACCCCCATGTTAAAATGTCCAACTTTACAGCAGAAATAAACATGTTTACAGCCTGGTACAAAAAATGGTTTTGATCTCTGTAACTAACTTTAACAATAATGATAACTGTATAGGGGCGGGATTTTTTTTTTTTTTTTTATAAAACTCGCTGGTTTGATTTTATATGGGCTTTAAGATACACATGATTATACACATGAGGGTGTGGCAAATTTTAGCGACTGGTGGGTGCTGTCAGTTGACAAGTCGCTTCCATGGTGTTGATAAAGGAGTGTATTCGAGATTCACAGTGCATAGCTGTATAGCTGTCACTATTTCGGTGTGTTTTCAGTTCATGAAAGTTAATTGTAACAATTTGGCCATTTAAAAAGGTCTTGCTCAGCATTTGGTTGTACTAAAAGACCCTCTAAGTAGTTGGATATTAAGTTTTTATCGTTAGTGGATTTCATTTTTATGGTCTTAGGCCTAACTTGAATGGAAATTTTAAAAAATAATTGTATGGATCTTACTTTTGGATCTGGACTTTTGAATGTTATCAGGGCAACTGGATTGAATAAAGCCAGTCATTTTGCAGGGGTTGTAACATTCAAAAAATGTTTCCACTGATTTACAGACATCTATTTTACAATGTAAACCAATGGGAACAAGTCTTTTGTGCCACAGGACATCATATGACAGACTCCGGAGTTGTAATTATACTGTTCAGCCACTATGAAAATTGGCTTTAAAACCCAGCCTGGTCTCAACAAACCAATGGATGATGTCATGGTGGCTACGGTCTGTGGTTGTGTGTTGTGCCATTGTGCTGACAAAAACACAGCATGTGTGTATGTTGACCGCTATTGTGATTTTCAGATTCTGAAATGTGAGGTTTTAGTGCTTTTTTCCTGTTTTATGTGATTACAAATCCAATATCTTTGGGTATTATACTGTTTGTCGATGATAATTTTCTGCAGTTGCTCTTCCTCTTTGGAAACTGTAATTCCAGAGATGCTGATGGGGTTGCCGTGGAGGTTTTATTGGTCTAAATTATGTTGTAAATCTCAGCAATGTGTCATGCTTTGTGTGGCTTCAGAATCACTCCATCTCCATTACACCAAACACGAGCCTGCGTGAACAGCAGGTGGTGTGTGTGTGTGTGTGTGTGTGTGTGTGTGTGTGTGTTTTCATGCTGCCTTCTTGCCTCCTTAAATGACCCAGAGGGCACTGGGCCTAAGGCCAATCTTTTGTGTCTTCAAAGTCCTCGATGACCCTGTCCCATCCCCCTCAACACACACACACACACACACACACACACACACACACACACACACACACACACACACACACACACACACACACACACACACACACACACACCATGTGGTCTGGTCTGGTTTGTTTGGCTACCCTCTCCACATAGGTAGGATCGTGTGGGGGCTGTTAGTGAAGTGTGTGTGTGTGGATGAAACCAGCTGGACTGCCTCTTCCTCTTCCTCTCCCTGTATCCAGCTCTCAGGCCTCGTTAAGGGGGCTGCTGTAATCCCTGGAGCCTGGATCAGTGTTTATGCAGCGGGCTAAAGGCAGCGCTGCAGCAGCCTCTGCTCCAGCTGTTTCTCTACTGACAAACACTCATCCATCCACTCTTAATTTCGTTGATGAAAACTATTAAAGAAACTATGACAAAATTGTAGTCTTATTATGATTATGAGCTTTTCAGATTAAATTTGAGACTTTTTTTTCAAAACTATCTCTTCTTATACAACCTAACTAAAATGTGAATAGATCTAATAATAAAATTTGCCTCAAGACTAAGACTAAATCTAAAATTGCTGCCAAAATTAACACTGTTTCCATCCTTTGTCCTGGATCATATTTACACCTGTTTCTCCGCTCCGTTTTCTTCTTCTCTCATCATTCAGTTAATGATTTGTGTAAAAAGGCTCATACCTAACCAAATATTTGAACATGTACGCAAAATCTGTGGCAACTGGACAAGATTTTGATGTCAAAAGCATTTCCGTTTTCGTTTATAGTTATAGTAGTCGTGACAAACCATGTTTGAAAAGGCATTGGTTGCCTGCAAGTAGAATTGGGTACCGAAACCTGGTGCCATATATGACCGAATCATAATGTAGATTTCAGTACCTCATTTCGGTGTCAGACTGTGTGAGTAGCAAGACAGAGAGCGACTGCGAGCGAGAGAGTGCGAGCGTGCACAGGCGACGCTAGGCGGCTTTCCATTACAGATTTGAACGTAATGGAAACGTAAGCACTAGCCGTCATTTTTTCCAATCAAAGGTGACGTAGGCGTGTTAGGCGAGTGATAAGTGATGATTTTTTTTTAAATTGATGTGTTTCCATTCGGTGCATTTTAGAATTGCAGTATATATTTAATTTCCGCAGTAATATCAGTATTTTTAAGAATGTATGCATTCATTCAATACCAAAAGGTCACGCCTGGACTTTCTCTAAAAGATAGAATTAAAGTTTAATTAAAGTAGGATCTTGTGTGTCAACACAGCAATACAAAGAGCCTCAAGGAAAGGAGGATTTTCCTGCAGAGGTTATTCATTAAATTAGGGTACCAACCAAAGTGAGATAATTGTGGATTATGTGGGCAGCATTCATAAGAAAAGCTTATTAAAAAAGAACTGCAATAACAGGCTTTTACTTAAATGTCAGTTTCGCTGGCACTTCCATATGTTTTGTCTTTTGTTTGCGATAGAAAAGCCACACAGGTCAAACAAAACTACTCCGATTTATCTTGTGTAAACAGCAGCGACACTGGTCTGCGCTGCGTTGGAGAGGTTTGGTAAGGTGCAGGCAGGCGGTGGGGAGCGGGACACCTGTTCATCCTGCGACTAGAAGCAGATGGTCCACATGGCTCCTGCTCCCTGAGGGGGAAAACCTGTCAGCTGAGCCCCAATTAAGGAGTCACTGTGAGTCAGAGATGAGCCGGGGTGGGGGTTGTAGTTAAAGTAGAGAGGAAAATACTAATAAAATGAATGATAGTGTGATAAATGAACTAATTTGTAGTTGTAAAACAGATACTTTTTCATTTGTTAAAATCCTAAGCCTCCTTATTTTCCCTTAATTTTTGCAGTGACCTAACATCGCACACTAGAATAAGTAGTTAAAAAGTCGTTTGATGAAGCTTCGTAGACAGTGCAATAAGTTGCCTGAAAGTGATTTCTGGTAAGCAGTTTTCCTAGGTTATATAAACGGTTTATTTTCATGGTAATTACTTATTTCTTTTTCTTGAAAATTTTAAATTCTTGTGGGCTTGAGAAATGTGTTGGTTAGGAGTGATAAAACTCCAATTGCCATAATAAATGTTGGAATTGTTGATTTCTGCAAACCCCCGGACATGTTGCATTTCAGCATTGTCAGGTGCAAACCTCATATCTCCACATTTCACTATTTTATTTTTTTTTTCATAAATTAATTCTATTAGTCCACCTAACGTCTATCAGTGGGTTTTTACCATTTCTCAACCAATAAAATGTATTTTAAAAAGCTTGTGACTAAAAATCCTATCTCCATTGGATCATTTTGAAAACACACATTTTGTTCATATTCCTGAAAAATAGTAATTTTTGGGAAAGGTTTGCACCCGACAGCAGCGATTTGTATGCATGTGTATGTAGCAGATATGTTGAAACTCGACTTCAATTTTTAATTTTATATTATGACAACACAGTGGTTAACGTGGTTAGATTTAAGTGCAAAACCCAATTGGTCAGGGTTAAAAGATCATGTTTTGATTATTATACCTTGATGTGTCGCTACAAAACTGGCGAGAAATGTTGCAGTCTGTTATTAAATCAATCAGCCGTTACTACGTCACTATAAACAGGCATGATCCTTCCTGTTGTTAAAAAAATACATGCTTTTGTTACAAGAAAGATACTTGGAAATGTCCCAACCTGTCACTAAAATATACCACACTACAAACGCAACTGGAAATGTCTTGACCTGTCATTCACATTTTTTTGCTTTTGTTGGCTACAATCATGAATGGAAATATCCTGTCCATTCACCGATTAAGTACCTGCTTTTGTCGCTACAAACAAGACCAGAAATGCCCCCACCTGACAAAATTAGGTAGGCAGGTATTTTCTGAAGAAATACCTGCTTTTGCCACAACATACACTGTCTACATGGTCGGAAATGTCCCGACCTGCTGTTCTGACAAAGCAAGCTTTTGTTACTCCAAACATGACAGGAATGTTCTGACTTATCATTAATAAATACGCATACAAACATAACTGGAAATGTCCCAAACTGTCGTTAAAAAACAAACAAACTGCTTTTGTTGCTACAAAGATGATTTGAAATATCTGGACCTGTCATTAATAAAACAACTGCTTTTGTCGCTACAAATATGACGACAAATGTACCAATCTGTAGTTAAAAATATCTTCTTCTGTTGTTTATTGGTGTTGTAAAGTGATCTCCTGAAATGCATAAATGTAACATATCTGCAGTGTGTACAATCGTACAATGCCAACACTTTTTTTTTGGACATCTGGCCTGACTGTCATTAAATAATTTTAATTCAGTGGAGAGTTGCATTCCTGTTTTTACACAGTTTCTGAGACATTTCCACTCTGTAAATATTTTGGCAGAAAAAAAATTCTCAGTTTAGATCATCAGCTTCAGTTTAATATATTAGTGCTGGTTTTAACTTTCACAAACATTCGCTTTAAAGCCTCTGCTGACTGCAGTAGGAGTGTTAGCTATGAATCATGTTGCGGGCGTGTCCAGAGTAGGTCTTGCCACATGATGTAGATGAGGCAAACAGACACTGGGCAGATTTGCATACATAACACCAATAGCATGTGCTGTAATAATTTAAATGCATGCTTAACCCTGATGAGGTATTATTTATGGCTTCAGACTAAAATGACAAGCAGATTTGCATTTTACATTTTGGCCTTCAGGGAGGATATACCAAGCATTGAAAGGCCTGCATTACACTTCTCTAGACTGTTTGCCACACTGGCAACAAGCCACCGGTGCTGACTGTCAAAATGGACCCAAAGTTAGCCATTTGCATGAATGATAGTAAGATTAAAGGGGAATACTGCCATATTTGAGTAATAAAGCTGATAATAAAAGCACTTAAACACATTTTACAGTTTAACAGTAGCAGTACAAACAGGTTTATTGGTCTACGCACACACACACACACACGCACGCACACGCACGCACACGCACACGCACGCACGCACACACACACACACACACACTCATTCACTCATACAGTATATGTGTCTTCATACTTCATGGTTGCATGATGTGTTGTCAGTTCTAGATTTTGTCTACACATATCTAACAATATCTTTAAAAAGAGGTATTTTCCAGTTCCATTAAAAAAAAAGAAAATTCTGTCAATGCAACCTTTGTTTTACAAATTATTTCAGTTCACACTACAACACGAAAACTGCTCCATATGCTTGCCGGCATTAGCTGTCCCTGCAGTTTCCCCTTAGTGCCAAGTGTAGGCTGTATCACGGTTGATTCCCCATCAGTATAAGATCAGTGATGCTCTGGACATGCAAACGTTTTTCTTTAGCTCCTCATCCAAAACAATTTTCTGTGGACTTTAAACCACAGACAGTCAGGAGTGCCAAGTAACACCTGGCGCCAGGAGACGCCTCCATTTGTTTGTGTGTGGTACAGCCATGCCAAGTTCAAATGTAAAGTAGTCATTAGACTGAGGAGTGCTAACAAACCGTAAATAAGCCAGGAGTTTCGCGTCGTTTCCGTTTCTGACTCATGCTGATTACACACAGCAACGACCATTGGCATACTCGTATTCAGGTCAGTATGTCACTGTTTCCAAAAGCTCTGTTCTACACACAGATTAACAGTTAGCAGAGTTTAAAAAAAAATCTCAGTTTAAAGTACCTAAAACTCTGTCTGCATGTGGATGAAAGGCCAAAACACAGTTGCAAATAAACGTTTTCAAAAATATCTGTGCGGGCAGGGCCTGATATTCGTGTCCAGATAAGATAATATTCATTTCAAGTGTATACTTGGCTTCTGATATGACAAACATTATCTTAAAATTTAGAAGAAGTGGCTGTCGTCCATCCATATATACATCTTGTGAATGCAATATCTCAAGAACGCCTTGAGGGAACAACGTTTGAATGGATTGAAGAATGAACTGATTACAGATATTGGTGATCAAAGGTCAAGGTCACGGTGACCTGACGCTTGTCTCACTCTTGTGAAGCCATAACTTGGGAATTCATATGCTAAAGTTTCACACAATTTTCTAATGAGATGTAATGATGAAGTTGGGATATTTTATCTTCTTATAACTGTGACATTGTAGTGTCTGCAAAAATACTTTTCTGGCTGTTACTCAACGTCATAACTCAGAAACAGAAGGGGAGATATTGGGTCTGATACTGAATCTGTGGCACTAATCTACAATCTGCTGATTGTACAGATCTTCTGTGCTGCTTGGTTGAAGATGTGTGTGAAACACCCATGTTTTCACAGAAATGCATGTAAACTGTGAGTGCAACTTGACTGGTGCGTGAGTAAATACAACCATGTGGCGGTAAATCGAGTTTTTTATGCATGTATCCCTGTGAAACAAAGTATTAGTATTTACTTTAACATGTATCTGAAGGAGGACTTTAATCTGGTCTTATTGGGTATTTGCATCAACTGTGTGAATGATTGTACTAGGACTAAATTTCCTTATTGACGGGTTGTTTTGGCATGTATTCACACTTGTTCTCTACTGAGGGGTAACCAGGTTTTGTTCCTTTGGCAGTGTTGAAGAAAAATAATAAACCTCCTCTTTTCTGAAGGTAAAATGGCCTGGTAACTGGAACTGTTTAAGTTCAGCCTGACAGGCAGCCAGTCATTGTCTCTGACCTCCTCTGAGCCTATAAGCAATCCCCCTCCTCACAATCGAAGGCCTTTGAAAAGATGCCGCCATTTTGTCAGGGCCGTGCTCAAACAATGACGCCCTGCTCTCACTTTTTTCCCTCCTTTTCTCTCTTCTCTTACTCTTTTCCTTTTCTTCCTCTTGTTAATTTGAAGGCTTCACAGCTTCCTTACCCACCTGCTAACTTTCCGTCAAACATATGTGTACACACACACACACACACACACACACACACACACACACACACTCCTAACACTCAGTTTGGAAGCACACACTACTTTTAACATAATTCGTGTCATTGTCTGAGTCAAGCCAATCCCCCACCCATGAAACAAAGAGGTTGAAGGCGGCAGCCGTCCCCAGCGGGCCAGGTGTTCCGCAGGGCTCAATTCTGGGTCCTGTTTTTTTTTTCACTCACTCTTTCTCCTCATGTATCTGTATTTGTGTGTGTGTGTGTGTGTGTGTGTGTGTGTGTGTGTGTGTGTGTGTGTGTGCAGCTGCCCGCCGAGGGCCCTCCTTTGTGTCCCCCTCCCCACTATTGTCAACTCACGCTTTCTCGTCCATTCATGGCTCAAGCCGGCGGATGGGTTGGTGTGTGTATGTGTGTGTGTTTGTTTCTGTGAGGTATTGGGTGGAGGGGGTGGAGATATCCGAGCTTATCTTGTGTCTCCATTGGTTTAGAGATGGGTGATTGGTGTGTGTACAAAGTAAGACAGGAAAGTGAGACGTGTGTGTGTTTGTGGTCAGGTCTCTGCCTTCGTATTGGTTTAGGGTGCAGACTCACTGAGAGGAGGAGGAGGATGGTAGATGCTTTACTCTCCATCTGTTGTCAGTATCACTGCTAAACCTGCAGCCTCATGACACTGCACTCTGCCTCTCAACCAAAAAGGAGACGGCTGATCTCTTAGGATTGCTGCTAAACTCAACCAGGAAACTCATTTTTGCTCTTGGATTGACTGCTTTACTTCCTCTAACTCTTTAGACTCTGGATACTTGAGAGTGGATACTGAGATTTTTTTTTTGCCTTTAAAGGGAGTTTTGTCATATAGCTGGAGTTACTTTACCAGCACCTTTTTTTAGGAAATTCCCCCTGAAGTTATTTTGACCTGGGATGACCAAAGGTGTCGTTTAAGGAGAGAAATTGTAATTTTTTTCTGTTTTGCAGTCTTGCTGTTTCTCTTGGAGCTGTGTGGTAAGTATTTTTATTTTTATTTTTAGCCCTGGGTTAGCTTCAATTTGCCTGTTAACACTTTGAAACCTGGATTATCATTCCGTTTCTTGTGCTGCATTCAGATGCCTTTCACAAGTATTTAAGAAATTGGTTCGATTTCTTCAAAAAAAATATAGAGGGGGGAAGTCAAAGAGACACTTAAAAATGAAATGCCCTGTAATTTCTAAGGAATTGGTAGACTGAAAAAAATATCTTTTGAAAAAGCTGGGGGAAATGTCCAATGAACTATATATTTATAATTATCATAATTATATATGATTATTATTAATAATAATAATTAATAATCAATAATTAATAATAATTCTTAATCTGCATTTTCAAGTAATTTCCTTGTGTTTTCTTTTTCCATTATTTGTTGTTCTTTTTGGGGGGGATGTTCATTTTGCTAATTCTCAGGAGATTTGGGGGGATTTTTTAAATATATATATATATATTTTGCTCATTTTCTCCCAAGTTGTTCATTGCTTTCTTCCAATTTATTTGAAATAAATCAAGCCAATTTGCCTCGGTTTTAAAGAGTTAAAGAAAACTGAATACTCTTATCGCGCTTTGTTTAGATTACGGTGTTGTGGTCTAGTTTAGTTTCAACAACAATCCAAATGCGCAAATATGACCAAAAAAGCTCACATTGCACTTTGAGAAAGAGTTAGTCCAACAAAGAAACTCCAAGTGCCAAAGTTGTTGCAATGTGTCTAAAATCTGTTTTACATGTTGAAAGTTGCAAATATCCATATAAACACAACAGTCATACTGCTACATTTCCAGACAGACAATGCCTAAAACACGAATATTTTTTTTAGCCATGCTGGTAATACTTGAATGTAATGCCCCTCCATCCATCAAATGTAAAACTAGTGGAAGAATCACCATGAAATTAGTGTGATTTTTAGGAATGTATCGTTATGTGGTATAAACTGTGCTCACAAGTGAAATCGAGACAGAAAGCTTTGTGTGGTTTACAAACAGGGCTTCTGGGGGGATTCCTTGGGGCTCCCCCATAACATGATGAAAAGCAACAAGAAAATGTTGTGCATATTGATGACAGTGGAACCAAACAAGGCTGCAACTAACAATTATTTTCATTGTTGATCATTCATTGATTACTTTTTCGATTAATCAAATAGTTGTTTGGTCTATAAAATGACAAAATGGTGACAAATGTTAATCAGTTGTTTTCAAAGCACAAGGGGACATCCTAATATGTTTTGCTTTGTCCACGACCCAAAGATATACATTGACTGTCATGGAGGAGTACATAAACAAAATATCCACGTTTTTGAAGCTGACATCAGAGAATTTTTTCTTTCTTTCTTTTTTTTTATTACTCAAGCTGATTAATAGATTATCAAATTAGTTGGTGATTAATTTAATCAGCTAACTGACAGTGGTGTACTTAAATATTACACCAGTTTCACTTTCACTTTTACTCCACTTCATCTCCTAAAAAATGTATACTTTTACTCTACATTTACCTGAGCAATTCAGTTACTTACTACAAAATAGGGAAGGAAGGGAGAAAGGGAAGGGGACAGAAGGACAAATAAAAGAATGGGGGGAAAGGAAAACTGGATTTGTTCTTTAAATACTAAAGATGGAAAGTTAAAAGTTGGAAATAAAATGTGTAGTACCTTTAAGGTGGGGTATCTTATGAGGAAGTAAATGTCACAATTCTCATAATTATCAAAATTCTAACTTGCTTTTTTTTTTACTGACAACATTTACTTTTACTTTCAATACTTAATTACATTTAATATCACAAAACTAATTTTGATACTTAAGTACAGTAAGTATCAGATTCTTTCAGACTTTTACTTTTATTCCAATAGGGGGTTTTAACTTCTACCAAGGTCATTTTCTAGTAAGATATCTGTACTTTTACTCAAGTATGGCTTTCAGGTACTGCTTACTGAGCCAAATATGATCAGTGCCTCTGTGTCCCCTCATGTGTGTGACATGTCTGCTCCTGGTTTAGTTAGCGACAGAGAGGTAGAACCAGACGTCAACCGACCGAGAGTCTGCACAGCTCAGAGGTGAAAGTGAGTTCTGCCCCCGACCCTAAGAGGTCACATAACAGACAGTGGTGATATGTGTCACCGAGGGTGAATCTGGACGCCACCAGTTGCAGGAGAGCAATAGGGGAGGGTGGAGGAGCAGGAGGATGCTTTCAGGGAGGTCCCCTGTGGCTTCAGCAGGCATCTGTTGCCCCTGCTGCCCATACAACCCCCACCCTCACCCCCACCCCCACCCTTTGTCCCCCCTCCCAGCCGGTCGCTGGTGTGGCAGACTGGCTCACCGCCGGGCTCAGCCAGCACATGGCAGCCTCGCGGCGGCCCTGAGGGACTGGTCAGGGTCTGGCCTCAGGGGAGCTCATCCCTCCATACACCCCCAAGGGGGCTAACCCAGGATCATGACACAGAGTGCAGAGGTAGTGCAGGCGGCTGGGTCACTGAGGTGGAAGCTGCAGCATCTGCTCACTATGGAAAGACTCCAGCCCCCTCCCACTAAACACATACACACCTACTGAAATTTTCTGCTGAATGAGTTATTCTTTCCGAATTATGTGTTTGTAAAATTGAAACCATGACAAGTGTCGAAACTTAATTTTTACCAAGAAGTTTCTCAGTTGAGAGGCTTTTCTCAATGGCTGAATTATCAACCACAGGACCTGAAAGAGCCTTAATTATCCCTCTACATGATTGTGGTACAAGACAAATCAAAAAATTCACACAGTCAGGTGACTGCAAAACTGAATTCATCTGAAAATTAATTATGTTCAATTTGAAATAACTTATTTTACAGGAAAGACACTGAATGCCACTGATACTGAAGTGCATATGTGTCCAAAACTGCACAATATTTTCAACTAAAAAAGTTATTGAAAGAGAAAAGGTCAAATTCATGATAAAAGAAAACAGTTGCAGTCAGTTTGTAGCAAACGTGCAGAGAACATCATAAAACAGCAGTTAGGGGCTCGATTTATAGTGTTTTACATACAGAAATGTGGAGAGTTATAAAGTGATTTATTTTATACAAAATCTTTGTGATATTGTGTGCAGAATCTATTCAAACTCATATTTAAAATCTAATGAACCGGATCCAGTTTCTGTACTTTGAAAAAGTTTCTTTTGGATAGAAAGTGGTTAATTTCAGATATTTATCTCAGCATTAATGTTAGAATAGTATATTTAGAGCTGCAACAATTCATTGAGTAGTCATCAACTATTAAATGAATCACCAACAAATCTGATAATTGACTAATTTTTGAGTATTTTTGTAAAGAAAGAAAAACCTAAATTCACAGATTCTGACCTCTTATATGTAAATATTATCTTGTTTCTTTACTTCTGTGTGACAATTCACTGAATATCTTTGAATTGTGGGGGTGGGACTGTTTTTTGTGCAATTAATTCACGTGTTAATGTAATTTTTCCGATCGTTGTTTTTGTCATGAGTATTTTTAACCCAATACAAATGTTATGCTGCGTGGCAAAAAAGCGAGGGTCCTGTCTTTGTGGAATTACTGTTTTGTGGTTTTGCACTGTTGATAAAGGCATCACGTTTTGCAGAAACGACGTGCCTTCATGACAGTGGTGGACTTATTGCAACTGTCACAAATTCGCATTGCTGCAAGAAAGTATAGTTTTAATACAAAGGAGAATTTTGCTTTCTGAAGTCATTTATTCATCATGCCCCCAGTTTGTAAAAGCCTTTATACAGCAAATTTTGCAATATTCTGAAACAGCCACTGTATTCTTCATATTATTTACAGCTAAAATGTTATAAAGAAACACAAAAGACTATATTATGTTACTATTGTCATGAAAAAATTACTTAGCAGGCTTAACAGGCACTGGCCCAGGGGCCCAAAGTAAGTGAGGCCCTCTGGCCCTCACCTACAAAATTTTGCTTACAATTAACGCGTACTGACCAACAATAGACTCAAAACGATACCAGAAAGATGCAAAGGAACTGCACAGAGACACACAATAACTACAAGAGGAGCCAAACACCCGTAAAGACACTTTTGCATATCTGTGCCCATTTCCTGATAATCCGCCCCTGCTCTGTAGTGATGAGGGTTTAGCATTAAAAGGCAAAAATTGTTTGAAATTAAACATATTTCAGCTCATGTTATTAAAAGTTGGTTCTTTGGTTCTGAACCTCTTTTGTAAAAAAAAAAAAGGTTTGCTTTAATCATTTATCTATTCCAGAGTTATTAATGTTTTGTATTTTTCATTAGTTTTTATTTTGTTTCTACTTTTCACATTTCAATTAAGTTTAGTTCCAGTTACTTTTAAAAATGGTTTGCTCATCTCAGCTTACATTTCATTGTTTGAAAATGTTTAGTTTTAGTTCAGTTTCTATTCGTTTTGGTATAAGTTGTTTTTTTTTTTAATTGTAATATGGAGAAAGAGATTTGGAAAGTTCAGAATAGGTACAGTTAAATAAACATATGCACCAAAGCACATACACCACATTTCCTCTAAATTTTGATATTATTTAAGTACTTTTGCACACAAAATTGTTTCAGTTTCTTTGTTTCTAAACTCTAGCTATTTATATTTCAGTTGACTAAAATGTTTTTTTTCACACCTAGTTTTAGTTTTAGTTTAGTTTTAATTAAATATAATGACCTTTAAATAACATAAACCCTCATAATGTCACAGCGCTTTTGTAGAATAAGATCTTGTTGGACAACAGCTTGTTTTTCCAAAATGAGATTTGCTTTCATGCCATTTACTAAAGCCCTTTTTTCTCTATATTTAATTTATCTGGGCTTCTTTCACCAAAGTGCGAAGTGAAAGTGGAGTTTGGCGATCTGCTCAAAACCATAAAGCTTGTTAATTTGAATTTTTTTTTCTGAAACTTACAGTCACAGTGGAACAGTAGAAGCCGCACTGACTGCGATGATCACACATACAGTACTTGACTGCGCCTGACTGGGTGATTTATACTCGCTGTGTCACCGTCATATTTCTGCTGACTCCTCAAATATTCCGTCTGGCAACCTGTGACAGAGGCTGGTGTGACTGCTGCATCACCAGGCATTGTGTGTGTGTGTGAGAGAGTGTGTGTGTGTGTGTGTGTGTGTTTGGGGGTGAACGGGTTTAAAAAGCCCCTCCGTCTGTGCACGCTGCTCAGGTCAGGAGGACAATACTCCCGTCACAGGAGGACAGATTGGGTGGCAGCTGCATTGTTGAAGGACGGCAAGCCAGACACACTTCTTCCCCCCTCCCCCTGACACACATACACACACACACACACACACACACCAAAAACCACACTCTCTTTCTTTTTGAGCCTCTTTTGTTGTTGGCGGACTAAATTATTCCAGCTCTCTTATGGCATTCAAGTTGACAAACAGCGACGCGGTGGCTTAGACGTCGGGGTCGAGCCATTGAGAGGCCCCTGCTTTCCGGTGCTTTAGCCTGAGATCCAAGAGACTCCTCATTACAACTGAAGCTAAAATAAAACCACACATACACATGCATGAAACATCTAAATGAACTGTTTTCAGTTAGTTTGCAGAGACTGGTCGACAAAAATAACCCTTAACCCTTTGAAACCTGACGAAATTGTCTTGATTTCTTTCAAAAACATGGGAAGAAGTTACATGTTATGAGTAATAAGAAAATTACCTGAAACTAAACACAAAAAAAGAAAAAGTTGAATAAAAAAACCCAACAAAACACAAAAAGACACAAATGTGTAGCGCGGTCTTTGTTTTGTCTTTTCGGAGGCTTCACACTGCCATGTCAGAAGTTTAAATTTAAGTTTTGGCTAATGTCAACACAGTCCAAACAGCTGAACTAAATCTGAGGTGCTCTCACTTTGCCTGGAGCAGCATAAAGTCTCATTCCCACTGCACAACAAAATCCCACCACCTGCTAACATCTGTCTTTTTAATGCAATGAATGCGTACGATCAGCATGCACACCCCGGTCAGATGACTCTGCACTAGACACGGTTTTTTTATCACCTCCAGCTCAGATCAGCATTGATGGGAACACAACACCAGGGTGATCGCAGTAATTTCAGCTCCTTAACAGGCAAAATGCAATGATGGGCCGTGACTAATTACCATCCGTCTCCTTCTAAGCAGCTGAAACACAGATCCAAATACATCTGCACTGAGATATAAAGAAAGGAACCCACTGAAAAGTTTTCAAAGACCTCTGTTTCTGCTGCTGCCTGCTGTCTACCTGTTGCCTGTCCATGACATCGCACAGACACACCAACAAAACAACCCACACACTCACAAAAGCTGACAGAACAGCAGACTCGTGTGCTGCAGCTGTGCGTTCACTGGCAGTGGGAATGCAGTCAATCACCTATAATTAGGGGGTTCACCAATGTCTGAAAAACCTGCAAATGGATATAACAGAAAAAAAACATTTTGTTTGACAGAGACCTTATGATGCTTTCCCTGAGAGTGCTCATTGGTCTGCATTAAGTCTCACAGACCCGGGAGCAGTTTGATGTTTTGGAATTACCCTTCATGGGTATTTCCACAGATAAACAACCAACACACAACACAATGACTCTGCTTTTTGTTTGTGGTGTGAAGTGGTGTCTAAAGCAACCCAAACAGACCCACGGCCTTTCTGTCCACATCTCACCAATGACCACAGGAGCTGTGATGATATCGCTGATTTTATTCTTTCAGTTTGTTTGTGTATGGCCCTCTGAGCAAACAGGCGAGCAGAGACAACAGGAAAAATGACCCTGCCCGCTATTCACATTTCTGATAATCTGCAGCACAATGAAGAAAAGGCCTGATGTTGCACTCAGCGAAAACGATGCAACAAGACCGAACCAGATTCACAGATAAATAACCTGTAGGGACGCTTTTGTAAAGACCTGTGATTATGTAGCTCTGCGTGTGTGTGTGGGTGTGTGTGTGTGTGTCCCGGTTACAGTGAAGCAACACAACACATATTTGAAGGGGTCACTAAGCAATGTCCTGTCACAACAGATCTCTTTGTTTCAAACATTTCATGGACGCCCGCAAGGCCACACTCTGAAGAAAAAGACGCGTTTGGGACCATTAGGGATTCTTTCAAATTGTTCCAATAGAGAAAACTGACATTCCTCATGCAAGGCTCATGAATTCTGTCTGGATTTTCAAGGTTCATAGACAATTTCTTTAAATTTGGGTGGCATAGAGTAAGAGTGCAGGCATTACTTTTTTCCTCAGGCACTCAGTTTTATGATAGCTTTGCACCTACGTGATGTGTGTGTGATAACTACACTCTCTCAACACATTTTTACCATCACATTTCACTGGCTTTTCCGTGACTTTAAGGCAAAGCTCAGGATGAGAGTTAATACAGCTACTTCAGCATGGCTATCTAGCGCTGCTTTTCACATGTTATAAATGACAAATGCTTTACCACACAGTCCACATACTGTTGTTTGGCAGGTAATGACTGCAACAGAGAACAGAACCACTTTCTACCGTGGAAAAAAAAAAACCCAATAATTAAAGTGTAGAAACACAACTGCATATATTCTGGCAGGAATATGATCTGACATCAGGCAGATATTTACAACATCAGCAACTAAGATTACAAGTTTCCTTGACGATAGGATGATGCCACATGTAGCAGTATAGGTAAGCCATGTAAACACTTACAGTTTTGTCCCAGTAGCAGATGACCATGTACAGAAATCCCTCCCAAGCCGACGTCACACTGCAGAGTAGAAAAAAAACCCACAGATAATTCAGACTGGTTTCACATACATTTATGTCATTATTTGAAAATGAGCAATGTTTAATATGAACATCCTCTACTGTAACATTATATATGAAAGAAATTAAGTAAAGACATAATAGGTTGAAGCTTTGTAAATACATATTGACTGAAGATGGTTTCATGTGTCTTTAGAGTTAAAGTTGACTTAGTTATTTAAATTCCAAACTGGTTAAAAAAATCGGACATGCAGACAAATAAAGACATAACATATGGCTGTTGCAAAATGAGTATACGCTCAACTGACCTCAAAATGGAAATTATGTAACATAAATTGTGAGCTGCAGTGCTGGCTCACTGTCGAAGAATGGTTTTAGGAAGATACTTATCCCAGTTTGTGTTGACTTTCTTTCTTGTCTCGTTCATTATTTGTGTTTCTGTTACTGAAGCTAATACAGCCACAAATTGTGATTCTTTTTTTTTTTTAAATTGTCTATTTCACACGTCTCTGAGCTTATTGTTTTGTCACTATTTGTCAGTAAAAAAGTTCCATATTTATTTTGTTATTTTCTCTTGTTTATGAGGGAGTCCTGATCAAGTGCTTCTATGCTGAGTGGGTGGGGCCGGCCCTGGGTGAATGTATGCAGAGTCTGCCTGTGGCCTTGACTCAGGCGCCTGGTATTTTGCCTTTCTGACAACAGAGCTCTTTGCTGCTAAAATGCAAATCAGTAGAAATGGGAGGAAAGGGAGGTGAGATTACAGAAGACAAGTTACAGCTTGCCTGTTGCGTTCCATCTAACTTTAGAAAACATATACTCATGTTTAAGTCAGACTTTTCATGGGAATCAGTGTTTTTTCTGTTGTAAAGAGGTTTTTCTGTAGCAGAGTCCTATTATAACCAAGTTCCCAAACTATTCTGAAAGCTTTTAAGCTTGACTGAGATCTGATCACAGTGGGTCTCATTTACTAATATCTGTAAAAAACAATAAGTGTTCCTGCAAAATTACTGTCAGATTCATGACACGAGCACACCGGATGATTTTGTTCATACCACCAGTTGAAAATGCCGGTTAACTATGCAAGTGGCTGCTTGATTTGCTTCACTCACCAGTCAAAAAAAAAAAAAAAAAAAGATTTTTGAATCCACTAGCCATGCTGGCAGGCAGACAAAAAGGTTGATTTCCAACCCTGCTTTCCATCATGAATATGTTGGTGAATCTGAATCTTTTTGTTTGCAATCAGCATACTGCCACTTCCACATTTCTCTGTGTAAGGAAACACGTTGAAACACGCCCTGACACACCAGTGTCAGACCATCAGTGAGCATCTGTCAACGTAACGACAGTCAGAAACAGCTGATGAGCGGTTCAATTCTTTTTTTGTGATCACATTTTTATTTAGCTTTGTGCAGGGTATAATAACAAATCATATATATGTGCCCATATACTTTTCAAATGTTGTGGTTATTGATACTCTTTTTTTCCAACCTCACTTTTTCTTAAGCATCCATCATCCATAATGTGAGGGAGAGTGCAAATGCCCCCATTTGCACTCTCCCTCACATTATGGATGTGTATGTATGTAGGAAAAGTAATCAGTTTACCACCCAAAGGGAGGAGTTTATTTTGAAATGTGGGTGTCTAAGTGTGCCACTGCATCTCTGAGTTAGTTTCCACACTCGTTGCCAAATCAGTATAGAGTGGGAAATAATAGGGCCGAATTTCGTTTGGTTGTATCGGAGGGGTAAGTCACAGAATGTTAGTTCTTCCAAGCTGTAAGAGGAAACCACACTGCGCTCAATCTGGAGACGAGGCATGTTCTCATCTTGAGAAAACTAATTTTAACCAGTCGATTTTTGTGTCTCCCTCAAGCGTCACTCCAAGAACCAGTAACTAAGCTGTTAACCACCAGCAGTAACGGTGGGGTCTGCCAGGTGCCCGAGAGGTCACGGAGGGCGTGGAGCTGGATGTATGAGACAGCTTCATGGGCGTGAAGGACCATCTGGAGGATGGGACGGGCCACATCCTCAGCCTGGGGCTGGATCTGGACTACCTCCATGTAGAAGGTGCTGAGCGGCAGGTCGGCCTGAGCACTGGGACAGGTGCTGGGAATACAGGGGTCTTACAGGTCGGCGCTGGTGCCCCGAGTAACAGCAATAACAGCATTGGTAGTAGCACAAGTTTTAGTACTAATTCAAGCTGTAGCAGCAGCAGCTGCAGCAATTTCTCTGACAGCGACGATGAACGGCTCCAGAGTGGGTCTACTTCTGAATCTCAAAACCTTCAGCAAGATCACCTGCGCCACCAAGAGTCCTCTTCAGTCCTTCAGACAGTCAGGCTGGACCTGGCACCAAACCAGTCTGCTGGAGACCCCCCTAAGTCAGAGATATCACCTCCCAGTGACCCTGTCACAGACTACCGCGCCAAGGTGGAGTTTGCTCTCAAGTTAGGTTACTCTGAGGAGCTGGTGCTGCTGGTGCTGAGGAAACTGGGTCCAGTTGCACTTATCAATGACGTCCTGGGTGAGCTGGTCAAACTAGGGACCAAGATAGAAGTCGAGCAACAAGGAGGCTCGACTGTCTCCCAGTCTCCATCTTCATTATCATCCTCTTTGGCCTGCTCCTCCTCTTTATCCTCCTCCAACTCGTCTCTGGACTCCTGCCGGCTGCTGTGTCCATCCCAGCTGCTTGAGGACAAAGAAAACCTTCGTCCGGTTGTGGTGGACGGGAGCAATGTAGCCATGAGGTGAGAAATGGTTCATGCTCTTCAGTGATTTTAAACTTTGGTGGGAGGACAACTGATTTGTTTGCACTAAGTGATTGTGCCTTTAACATGTCTTTAATGTCCTCTTTCTGCTCTTGCAGTCATGGAAATAAGGAAGTGTTCTCCTGTCAAGGGATCCAGCTGGCTGTTGATTGGTTCTTGGAGCGAGGTCATCGAGACATAACTGTTTTTGTTCCAGCCTGGAGAAAGGAACAGTCACGACCTGATGCCCTCATCACAGGTAACAGCTACTATAGCTTTCAGTGATGTTAAAAGTTACAATGAAATGACTATAAGCAAAAGGATGCACCTAAAGCCAAGTACAGTCACCGGAAGAAAATGTTGACATTTTACATGTCTGCAAACTACGGATACTTTACATTTGTACTTTTTATATATGTCATATCAATGTTTCTAAAATGACATAGTATACCAGCTGACTTTGTTATCGGTAGGTGGAGGGGATGGTGGATGGCGTGGCTCCTAGGCAAGACGCCTACCAAGCTGCAGACCGCAGTTTAAAACCAACAAATAACAAACATGGTTGCTTTATAGCAAACTGTTTTTGTTTTTGCAGCTGCTTTTAGGCATGAAAAGCACTTGTATTTTTCCATGACATTGTGGCTTTTCCTCAAAAAGGTATTTTAAAACAATACTTGACCTTTTCCTAACAATTACTAAGTGGTTTTTGTGCCAAAACTAACCACACCTTAACCACAGCATTGCTAAAAGATACATTTTCAATGTATTTGCTACATAATAACGTGTAACGTGCATGTTGGTGGTTCTGTAAAAATGAATGTTTTTTTTTTAAGTATGAATCCATAGAACCATTATTTGATTATGCATATCTTTTATGGAGTCAATTGTGATTTAATATTAATAAATTGCAGTATTATTAATTAAATAAACATCAAAATGTTAAAAAGAAATGTTTACATAATACATAAAAATACAAAAAAAAAACCAAACAAACAAACAAAAACAAAAGACCACTGTTTAAGACCAATAAACAACAAACCAGTTGTTTTATGGAAGTTATCACTGCATTTCCATCGGCTATTTCACCATCTAACATGGGTCTGTTGAGACATATGAGACATCAATACATTTTCGACTGGTTGTCTTGCAAATAAATGCAGTTGTTTTTAACCAATAAAGCGGTTGCCAAAATATGATCTTTTCCTAACCACAATGAAGTGTTTTTTTTTGTTCCTCAAACTAAGGATACTCTAACCATGTCATTAGTGAATCAAACAGAAACAAAGTTTTCACTGCCATAGTTATGTACAAATGTAACATATTTGTTGTTTGCACAAACATACAATGCCAACATTTATTCTGGTGATTGGATTGCAAAAATTCTGCTTTGTATGGATCTTCAATACCAAACGGAAAATGTTTAACTTTTACTTATCCCTTTTTATGATAAACTGAACCTCCCCCCCTTTCTTCAGACCAAGAGATCTTACGGCGACTAGAGAAAGAGAAGATCCTGGTCTTCACTCCATCTCGCCGCGTGCAGGGGCGCCGTGTGGTTTGCTATGATGACCGTTTCATCGTCAAACTGGCCTTTGAGTCAGATGGCATCATTGTTTCCAATGACAACTACCGCGACCTTGCCAATGAGAAGCCAGAGTGGAAGAAATTCATTGATGAGCGTCTTCTGATGTACTCCTTTGTAAACGACAAGTAAGCAACTCACATGCCAAAGGAGAACAAATTTAATGCGTTTCCCAACACTTGTAAAAGAAGTTAAAACCAAGCTGCTATCCTTCTTATGATTGCACAATGGAAGAATTAAGGACTTCCCATCTACTCAACAGACACTTTCATTTCCTCATCACAGTTCTTTTGATCTTTGTTCTCTCCACTTTTACCTCATTGCCTGAATCCCCTTTGCACACAAGAAAAGATATGACCTTCTTCAGATCATGAGTTTTGCCTTGTCTGTCATATTATTGAAGTGATCTATTGTCATGGGAAAGTGTTTGTTTTAGCTTTAATCGATCAATGTGTATTTAGGTTCATGCCACCAGATGACCCGCTGGGACGCCACGGGCCCAGTCTGGACAACTTCCTGAGGAAGAGGCCTATTATTCCTGAACACAGGAAACAACCATGTCCTTATGGTAAAAAATGCCCTTTTGTTCTTGTCATTGGTGCACTTCAAGTAATTGAAAGAAAAGCTGTTAGTTATCTTTCACAAGCATTACATTTTTATAAACCAGAATAAAGTCATTGATTTCTTTCCAAAAAATGGAAAACAAGTAACTTGGCACAAAAATGGCCTGAAAAACTGCTTTAAAAAAAGCAAACATAGACAAAATCCAGAAGTGCATAATTATAATTATTGTCACTTTAGATTTCAAATAATGTTACTTTTATCTTTTTAATTTTCAACATTGTTCAGGTCATTTCCTTTTGCACAAATATTGGCATGTCATCAGTATAGACATATCTGTTTTAAAATATAATATAATATAATATAATATAATATAATATAATATAATATAATATAATATAATATAATATAATATAATATAATATAATATAATATAATATAATATAATATGTGAATCAGCCAAAATTCAAAAATCCAATACAGTGCATCCCTGATGCAAACATAATCCACTAACCAAGATATTATAAATGCTTAAATTCCAGCACATTCAAAATGCTTTTCCTTTTTTGTCTTTTAGCGAAGAAGTGCACTTATGGCCACAAGTGCAAGTTTTACCATCCTGAGAGAGGTAACCAGCCCCAGCGTGCTGTGGCTGATGAGCTCCGTGCTAGTGCCAAAATTTCATCAGTCGCTTCTAAAGGTCTGCTGGAAGATACTCTGATGGTGAAGAGCCAACGTCCAGGTCAACCAGGAGAAATGGCTGAGGCCGAGCTGAGTCGAGGCACTCCAAAGAAACAGCCAAACCCCAGCCCTCGGAGCTCCTTCACTGACCTTGAGGACCGATTTCGGATTCAGTCCAAAGTTGAAGGACGTAGGGGAAGTAGCAGCAGCAGTAGCAGTAGCTGTAGCAGCAGCTTTCTAACGTATCCTGCTCCTGGGGGGCCCCCTGTATTAGGAAGCTTTGACCGATGGGAGCACCCTGGGGGAAGTGTTGGAGGCAGCTCCAGGGCTGTTGGAGCCTCTGGATTGAGCCAGGCAGAAACTTACCACAGATGTGAGTCTCCAGACCTGGGCTACAGCTCGCTGGTGAAGCCGTACTCGAGCCTCAGCCTGGTAGTGCCACAGAGTCCGGAAAGCTCCTTCACAACTGATCTGCGAGCCGGATCACTGCTGTCAGACTGCAGCAGTGAAGGCAGCTCAGACTCCTTCTCCCCTGACCCTTTATTAGATGAGGGCCCCAAGTGCCACCATCACCACCACCATCCTCACCATCATCATCACTGCTCGGGCCAGTACGCCCACCCTGTAAGCCGTGTTCCCCCTGGACTGGGCCAGCATGCTCCTCATGGTTATCCTGTTCCTCAAGCACTAAGGAGACAATACGGTTTGGGTTTGGACGACCATCCATCTTCTGCTACCTCTCATGCATCTCCACGTCCCTTCAAGCCTCCATCTAACCACATTCCACCCCAGATTCAGCATTCGTTGCTGAGCAGTTTCCCAGGGGCGTTCCCAGCTCGTACACATCAAACATCCACTGCTCACTCCCACTCTCAGAGCGCCCCCGTCAGCCGCAATGTGATGGGATCTCTTTGGCAGGACACTGGGCCTCAGGACTCCCAAGTGTACAAAGAGTCACCACTTCATCCCCGAAGAAACCTCTCTGGGCTAAACCAACAACCACAGCATCAGATTAACTGGGACCCCCATTACCAGCAGTCCCCTAAGCCTTGTTATGATCCGTTTGCCTTCCAGAGTCTTCCAGAAGTCCCTGAGAAGGTTTGGCACTCTCCTTGGGGCAGGCAGGCCCATTCATCACCACGTGGCCTTTCAGCATTGAGTCCTCCACCGCTCCCACAGCTAACATTAACCCCTCCATCCATCACAACCCACAACAACCACCTGCCTCCAGTGCCCCAGCACCAGGAGCCCCCTTCCCTGGGTCGATACCAGGACCTTAGAGAGAGGGTGTTTGTTAACTTGAGCCGTATCTTCCCTCCTGATCTGGTGAGGATGGTGATGACCAGGAACCCTCATATGGTGGACGCTCAGGAGCTCGCAGCTGCAATTCTGATGGAGAAGTCACAGCACGGTTCTTAACCAGGCTCAGATCTACAGGTTTATCCCTTGCAATCCCGTTAACAAACCAAGGATCCTCTAAGGAATACTTCATCCACAAAATGGCCACTTGCATATAAATTACTCACCACTTTTATGGTGAACAGAGAATCCAAAAATGGTGTACATTCTTCATGAATTGAAGTACAGATTTAGCAACAGCAAAACTACTTCAAAACATTACGGATGCTCGATAATATCCGCATGTCATTGGTATCAGCAGATATTGGCTTTAAAATGAAATATTGGAATCGGACAATATGCTGTTTTCTGCCAATATCACAAACCAATATATATTTTTAAATTGACAAAGTGAACATGTACAAAACATCAACCCTAAATTGAAGCATGTTTCTTATTTTGACCAATGAATAAATATTAAGTACACTGAAAAGCATTTCATAAGCGTATGCATAAAAAATAAAATTAGGTGGGAAAAAAGTGGATATACTGATATCCATTATCGGCCTAATGAGTTGTTATCAGTGTATCAGATATTGAAAAAAAAAATCCAATGACGTGCATCCCTACAAAACATCCATTTCCTGTATAATCCCGGTTTCATGTATTTACCAAGTATGCTCAATACTTCCAAAGCACATGCATTTTCACTAAAACATTATGACTGAGAACACATCAGTAATAACCATGGAAGCATACAGACACCTGGATACAGTGCAGGAAGCAGAATCCCTTTCATTCCTACTTTTGCTCAGTGGCACATGAACTCCAAAAATGCTCAACTGCCATGTAAAATTACCCAGATGATCGACACTACTTTACGCATCGTCCGGCCCATTTTGCTAACTTGAATGGAGATAAAATGATTCAATATTGCAGCTCTCTGAGATTTTCAAATGTTATCAGACGAATTGATCAAATTCTGCTAGTAAAACCAGTCATTTCATCTTGGTGGTGAGGCTCAAAAAATGTATTCACTGATTTTCAGACATCTCTTTCACAACTTAAGAGTGTGGGGAAAAGTCTTTTTGGGCCAAATGGCACCACGTAATGGACTTGGATGTTGTAATTTCACTGTTTGGCCACAACAAAAAGTGTCTTCTAAGCCTGGCACACTTCTGTGGGGTCTGGTATGAGCAGTCTGATGTCGGATGAGTAGCGTGTTTGGGCAGGGATGCTCAGAGTGCACTTCTTGCAAGTGTTTTAAATTGTAAAGTTTAAGAGAAAAAATGCTGGTGTTTAGGAAGTACTGTACAGTTTTGCTGTTGTAAAATGCATTTACTGAAAAATGTTCAGCTTTCTTGGATTCTCCGTTCACCGTGGAAGCATGAGACAACAAAAAAGTTGTCCTCATCAATTCTAATTTTATAGGTGAACCGTTCCTATATACTGTTAATGGATTGCTTATTTTCACTGCAGGGAAGATTTCTCATTACTTTTAATGTTATTTTTGTAAAGGGAAAACCCCAAATTGCCATATTTTTCTATAAATATGCCTGATATTTCAGCACTTAAGATCAGGGGTTTGATGTGCATGTTTGCGACACTGGTGTATTTAGGGAAGCTTTTAATGTGTTTTTTCAAGGGTGACAGTATTGTTCAGTTTGAATTAATTTATTTGTTATATTTTAATTTATTTAGATATTTTAAAATTATTCTGTTTTTTGGCACTTTTCTGTTATTGTTGTTTTTTTGGCAATCATATCAGGGTATAAGTATCGCTCAAATTCCATCTGAGTGAAATGCTTCACTTTTCCAGTCACAGATGATGACAGTGTGGGGTATGTAAAATAATATAAAATATTTAATTACTCATTGCCAATACATTCCTACAGAATTTAGTGCTCGAACGAGCTCCGGAAACGGATCAAGGGTTTCTTGTCTGACAGGTGGCCGATCAGATGCTGTGGTGAGATTTTGTGGATTTCCCCCAACAGGGAAGTGAAACTCAAGCGGCACCCGCAATAGAAGATCGCAAAAACTCCACTCGAAAACCCCATGCTGTTGTTCAGTTTTGAATGAGTCTATTTCTCCGTTAGGATAGCCCTGTCAGCTGACTTCACAGTTCTTCAGCTTTCAGTACTGATTTTTTTTAAACACACCCTCTATTTATGTTTCCATCTTTAAACCATATCAAAAATCACACAAATGTGGCTGTTGGCACCAGAAATGTTTAGGTAGAAGGAAGATTGATTATTTTGATTATAATTTAAAAAACAATGTTAATTTATTACCTTTTGTGTGCATGAATGTCTGTCCTCAAGAGACACAGGGTTTCCTTTGTCAGCAGTGACACCATGAGGAGGGTTTAGTACCACTCTTCTTTACCCTCCGGTTAGATCCACAGCTTTGCAGTTAAATACAGGAGCAGACTGGCAAGAGTTGGGAATCACCCTCTGAAAATAAAAAAGATAGTGGTTTTTAGTTATACAAACTTTTCTCAGAGGTGCTAATGATCTCATCAGTTCAATCACAATGCAGTTTTTTAGGCCTCGTCCACATGTTAACAGGGTTTGTTTGTTCTTTAAACAAAGATTTTTCGACGAGTTTTTCTCCCAAACTCGATTCGGTCACTTAAAACAGATCTTTGGTCAAATTAAAAAGGACGTGACCAAAATAGCGAGCGAACTGCCAGAAGAAAAGTTCATCATATGTCAGAAACATATGATGCCACAGAATTGTTGCATTTGTATGTCATTAAGTGGCGGAAACCAGTGGAAACATCCAAAACGATAATGTTTTGGCTTAAAATAAGTGGTTTTGGGCACAACACCTGCAGGAAATGCAGCTTTGGTAAAAAAAGAAACACTTTTCGTGCCACTATCCACAGTGGAAATACACTGATGGGTCGCTAAAAGATGATCGGTGGCTAAAAAGCCACTGGAAATGCAGTGATGACTTGATTAAGTCGTCTGCAGCTGTAACATATGCGATGCCTCTGATTGGCCAACATCTTCTTTGCTTAATTACCTACACGGCTTTAGGGTTTTGGCTAAACAGCGGCCTGTTGGTTTGGCATGATCCTCAATTCCATGATCCATCAATTATGCTTTTAATTTGGATTTTTTTGTTTTGTTACTGTGCTTTCAAAAATACCTGTGTACATGTGGACTAAGAAAGAGTTACAATTTTTTTTTAAGTAAAAAAAATGTAAGTGGTAATAACTTTATTAATTTTGATTAAGGACTTGAACTTATTACTTTACTTTGCCATCAATACATTTATATAACAAGTTTAATTTTTTGGAAAGTCTAAATTACATATTTTTCCAGGCATCACAAAATAATGTTCTGTATGAGGACAGCAAAATTATTTATTTATTAATTAACTCATCATTAAATTTCTAAATTTTCCAAAATGAAGTGAAAATTTCAGACCAAAAGTAATTCATGTCACTAATTTTTCCTCTTTTTTTTTTCTTTTGTCTTCTTTCTCCTTCAAAGTATTTTAGGTCATCTTCTCTCACTGTAAAGCACTTTCAGCTGCATTTCTTATGAAATACCAATAATTTTTTTTATAATTATCTCTACCACAGGGATTATTTGAATGTCTGAAGAACTGTTTGTAAAGCTAAACTAACTCTTGCCCAGTTCGCACAACGTCTAGCGGTCAGATGACACCTCTTTTTGTTGATACAAATTGTATCCTGTAAACTTTTTAAGGAGATCATTGTTTTATATGAGAATATTTAAACTAAAAATATTTCGAGTTGAATATTGTGAGTATTTGTGGCAAACGTTGTCACGGTTGGTTCTTAGCCTTTATTTAAATGAGGTGGGTTTATTCCTCCTTTTATTCCAAGTGCAGGAAGTCTCAAATGCACTTTTTGGAAACAGCTGTTACTGTTTATGTTGAATTGTGAATTTAAAAAAAAAATGGTGCTGTGTAGCCCAAAAAAAAAAACACTCAGCAGGGGTGGAGGTTATGTCGACAGTGAGAAGCAGATAATTACCGTGTGGTTGTGAGACGAATTGAAACTTGTTAGCGTCACTTCAAAACAGTATTTCTGGTTATTTCTGGAGTAAAAATATACTGAGGTTGAGAGCAGTAGAAAAAAAGGTTTAATGAGCTTCTTAAACTTGTGCCACAGGCTCCAAATCTTTCGCAACATCTTTCATATTTTCTTCTTTATTGCGTTGCAGCTGTCTTACTTGAAAAGCTCTTTTTTTCGGGGGCTGTGCTGTAATCTGAAAGGCGTCGGTGTCAGGAGCGAGTCCTCAGTGATAGATAACGGCTGAGGGAGTCAGTCGGCTCTGACTGAGGCGCTCTCACCCTGCTGGTCTGACTGGCACTGTGTGCTGGTGTGTGTGACGATTTAATTTAACAAACCTCTAAAAGGTGTTATGTCAACATTCCTGTGGATATTATTTAGTGTATGAGGGCAAAAAAAACTATTTTTCTATGATCATGAACTTGTTAAGAGCTATTTTTCTAATTGTACATGTTTATCTGCAGAAGAGATTGTAGTCGGTGGTGCTGAATGAAAAGATGTTCACATTTCTAACTGTGCTCACGTTATATTGTTTGATTTTTTCCATAAATGTTGCCGGACAGTGTTCAGACTTTATATGATCAGGCAAATTCCCACCTCGCTTTTCTGTGTGTCTATGGTTTCTCAACACAAACAGCCCGACGTCAGCTGTGGCTGTTCATCAGCGAGCAAAATGCACCAAACATTTGTGTGTGTGACAGAGACTTGGACCAACTTTAACCCTTTGAAACCTGTGCAAACTGGTTTGAGCTCTTTGGAAAACGTGGTTAGAAGGATATTAGCAAATAAATATGCCATGGCCCAAAGTTTTGCGAGAAATTAGTAAAAAGTTAATAGAAATTTATCTCAAAAATAAACAAAAAATAAAAGTAAAAAGCAAAAAAATAACACAAGCAAAAAAAATATGTATAAATATTCTGTAACATAATGTTAAATACAACATTATAGATGATTATGAAAAATGTCCAGTGACCTAAATTCATAAATATTATAACTAAATACTTAAAATTATTATTATTATTTTTCAGGCCATTCCTTTTTAAATTTCACTTTTTTTAGGGACAAACTTTCAGGTAATTTTCTTATACTTAGGTGATTTCCTCTTTTATTGCTCATTACCTTCTTCCCATGTTTTTAAAAAATAAACAAATAAAACAAAATTGCCCAGGTTTCAAAGAATTAAATAAATGATTTGATTGTATATCCCGTCTTTGCTGAGCAACAGTTTTGTGCAAAAGGAAGTAAAAGCTCGTCCCATACAGACGATTTAAGCAAATAATAACCCAAGGTATTAACTGAAGTTTTACAGTAATGGATTTTATTATTTCCTCACTGTGCTAGTCTTACTGTGACATGTGAAAATGTCCACTGTGAAAAAGGCCTGTAAGCAGCACTTAACCACCTTTTTCTTGGTCTTTTTTTGGCAAATCATTGCAAATATCACCTTCATTTGTGTTCAGCGACAAAGGAGGGTCAGTCTCATGCTGCTCGCTGTCCCATAATGCTTTAAGAGCTGAAACCTCACTGAAAATGAACAGGGGTGATGCTGGTCAGTGAGTCTTCCACAGAGGCATCTTGCATTTCACCTCTATGTCTAAAATTTGCCTCTCATTCAGTCTGAACACACCTTTAAGAATTTCTGTGTGGATTTTGTCTGACGGATAAAATGCTGGTTTGTAATTTATTGCTCTTGCTCTTTTTCTTTCAGATCCAGCTGTTTTATCCAATAAGAGAAACATGTATAATATCAACAATGTCTCTGTTTATCACAGTCTGCTCACATCTTTATTTCTAATGTGCTTTAATATTTCATTTCTGCTACAGAAATAATTAAATTGCCACCTCTTCAGGGACCAAAGCCGAATAAAAGGCTGTTTATTGCTTTTCAATGTTTCCCCCTGTGCTCAGGTCAATGGTGGTTATATGAAACCAAAATAAAAAGAAAATATTAAAGTGTTAGGGCCATTGCTGCTGTTTCACGGTGTTGCAGATGAGGAGCTGTCATGTACAGCTGAGCTGAACGGAAATATCTTTTTTTTTCGGAGTGGGTGTCTTTAGGGCCGAGGAAGTCAACTGAGCTTTAGGAAATGAAATCCAAAATAAAAGCACAAAAAACAAACCTGTCATGTTACCTACAGAATTTGGGAAAATGTGGCCGAATGAGACATGTTGACAGTTCTTGTGTGTGATGTAAAAGTGAGCAATAAAGGCGCGACTCAAGCTTTCACATGTTGTTTGTGACTTTCCTTATTGATTCAAAATTAGGATTGCTGATCTTTGGCAACACACGATCAATACACAGACACCAAGTATCCTTTTATCATATTAATTATTAACATTGTAAATACTTATTAAACTTTTGGTAGCGCGCTAGAATGATATAATCAATGGCTTTTTCACTGGATATATTTTGCTGCAAAAAATATGACTGAAGTGAGATGAAAACACTGAAAATTTCATGTTATTAGATTAAATAGGATTTTTTGCAGCTGAAAAGGGGTAATAAATTGCAATATATCACAATATATGTTATCGAAATTATCAGCATATTGCAAAAATATTGGACCATGACTTAACCCTTTAAAACCTGAATCAACATCTGTTTTCCTGTGCTGGGTTCAGACACTTTCCGCCTGCATTTCATCCTCTGAAAGCAAATTGGTTTGATTTCTTTAAAAATGCAAAAAAAAAAAAAAAAGGAATGTAACTTGACAAGAAATAACTTACAAACTAGAAATTATCTGGAAATTAGCTGAGGGGATTCTTAAGTATTATCAACAAACAACAGAAAAATACCCAGAAAACTATATTTTCAATTATCGCAATTACAGATGTAAAAATATGTTACAGGAGAAAAAAGTCATTCTTAATCACCTTCTCGAGGTCATTTTCTTGTTAAGGCTTATTATTTTGTATTTTACTTGAAAATTTAATAAAGCCGATTTGCTAAGGTTTAGAGGGTTAAGTATCATGATAAAATTGAACCCTGTGGTGTTTGGTGATTCCCACCACAGTATATTTGGGGTTGAGACATCCATTTGTTGTTGTTGGCTATATGCTGTAACACTGATGGAGGGAACATTAACTTTTGGTTCAGTATAATTTAGAAAAATATGAGACAGGTTTGTTTAAGATATAGAAATGATGAATATTTTGACTTTTAACACAGATTGCCACAGCAGTCTTTCCAAAATGTATGCCACATGCATAAATACAGCCGAAATTATCAAAAAATGATGACTTAAAAGGGCGTAAAATGAACCAAACAGTCCCTAACAGTTAATGAAATAATGCGATTTATCGATACTAAACTCCAATTTTCTCCATAGAAATGTGCATAATAAGAGGACTGTAAGTGGGCGTAGCCACCGCGACGACACCCGTTTATTATATTATTAATATAATTACTGTTATTTTTTTTATACCTTTGCTTTAAGGCCTCGAATTTGGCATTTTTGCCGTCGACGTTTTTGATTTCTGGAACCGGACGTGACCGTTTTTTGGATGACAAACTGGAGATAGCCTAGCTGCTAGCTCGGTTAGCACAGTGCGGTTAACGGTAATAATGCTAACTTTCGCTGCCGAAAAACGGGCTCAAAAACCAATAAAACCAAATGCACTTACCGTTAGAAAAACCCCCGACTCCTTAGTAAAGCCGAAAGTTGAGCAAAACTTTTTTTGGCGACCAAAACGTTACTATTACCTTCCACGAAGTGAAAACACGGTATTCACGACAACAGCTATGGCTTCCCTCCGTGAATCTGAAGCTACGCCATGGTTACGTTTGCTAAGTAACGTCGTTACCATGGTAACGACCACGCCCTTAACTTTGCACATATTAAAGCCTGATTAACATTTTTACAGAAGATTCAATTATAAACAGTATATTAATTTCACCCCCTCAGTTGTCATGGATGTTGAAATTAACTTTAAAGATCAAAATTGTTTTTTGTTTTTGTTTTTTTGGGGTTTTTTTGTACCATGCTGTAAAAAGGTTTATTTCAGATGTAAAGTTTGACCTTTCAAACCCTTTGAAACCTGAGCACATTTACTTTTGACATTGATGTTTGTTTTTTGTTAAAAACATGGTGAGAAGGCAATGGGCAATTTAAGAAGAAATTATCCAAAATAGCACAAAATTATAACAAAAAAAAATCGCAAATTTAGCAAAAATAATAAAACAAGGAAAGTAAAAATAAAAAAGTAGAGTATGACCTGAAAAAATAATAATAATTCTGTAACATAATTTTAAATAAATATTTATAATAATTATGAATTTCATTTATTGGACATTTTTGGGACAATTCTTACCAAGTTGCTCTGTACCTTTTCTCCTTTTTTAAAGAAATAACACCAATATGTTCACAGTTAAAACATTTAGATACTTATAAAAGGCATCTAAACCCAGCACAAGTAAACTAACGTCGATCCAGGTTTCAAAGGGTTAATGTGAAAGACTCGCTGTTCTGGAGACAGCCTCAAGTGGCCATTAGAAGAACTGCACACAAACATTTTGCAGCAGCTTGTTTTGTAAAAAAAGTAAATAAAAATTTGTTAGCTTTGTTTGGATCAGCTTACAGTATATTTGTGACATAATTTGCTTTTGTTGTTGAATTTTTAAGACTTGGCCTGTTAACACCTGCACAGTTCAAAATTTGTTTCCCATGTCAAAATTGTGTCATATTTGGTTGAACATATTTGTTTTTGTTTGTTTACATTTCTGTTTATTTAACCCTCAAGGACAGTTTGGCACATTTTACGCACTTTTCGTTTTTTGATAATTTTGGCTGTGTTCATGCATATGGCATAAATTTTTATAAGATTGTGCATGTTTTTTTTTTAATCTTGGCATTTCCAGCTCAGCTTCCTCAATCAGTCTAAAATACACCGTGTAAACAAAACTGCTACATTCATACTGTTCAGTGCAAAAATGTGCCACTGAAACCCATTCAAAGTGCAATTTTTGATCCCACAACCATCAACGCATAAAAATATGCATTGTATTATTTTGTCATTCTGGGCTTTTGCCTTTTGCTGTTTTCCACCTGGTGACGTCTTTCTTTGTTTTGTTTTGTTTTTTTTTACCATATTTGGCATATGGAGAAAATGCATGCTATTTCCACTTGTTGCACTGTCACAATTAATGTTGCTGAAAATCACAGACATATCCCAGGCTGTGATTATCAAAAAATCTACTTTGCATGTAGTATATTGAAAGCAATTAAGGTTTTTTTTTTTCCTTCATCTAACAACATATTGGCATCATGATAAAAACCTGGCATTTAAAGGGTTAAAATTCTAAAAATTAATAAATATTTGATATTTATGATTAGGACTGATGTTGGATAAAAACTGAACTAAATGAAAGAAGAAAATAATATTAATGTGTTTTATTTTTCAAAGCACATTTTGTGCGCAGAGTGATACGAGTGAGTAATATTAAAGAGGGTTAATGAATAATAATATAATTTATTGATATAAAACATGTTTGATGTTTTGTAATATGGCTTTGACTTCACTGTTTTTCTTTTCCTTTGTATTTTCTGTGTAATTTATTTAATTGTTAATTGTTTTATTGATGTGGTTTCATCTTTTCAAGCATTTTGACCTGATCAGGATCAAAACGTCTGAAATAAAGTAGTGTGGCGTGGAGTCAGTGTGGGCGTTACCTTTTTACTCAGCGTCTAAAGTCAGGCAATTGACTAACAGAAAAGTCAGTGACAAACAGGCTTTCATTGAGTTTTATAACAACAGCGTGCGTCAGGTTTGAACATGTAAATCTGACACATCATCCTCTGTGAATAAATCCAACTCTGCTGCCTCTAACTTAAGTCAGGACTCTTCAGATCATACCGTAGCTGCATAGTTGGAAATATAAATTCATTCTTTATTGTGGGGCAAAATATATATCTGAACAAATGTGTCAATGGATGGAGAATGCCAGCACAGTAAGAATGTAAAATCTAGCTTGCATACGTTTGCTCTCGACTCTGAGTGAGCAAATGACGATGAATGACAGATCAACGACGGCAGAACTTAACTTTCCCAACACTAAATGACAAAAAGTAATGTTAGACGGGAAGGAAATGAGACGAATAAGGCGTTTTCTGTTTTTTAAAACAAATGATTTAAATCGTTCAACTGATGACATTAAAGTAAGGTACAGATATTAAAGCGTTACGGACAAGCGTGCCGGCGACATCAACAAGCTACAAATGGCCGTTTAATTTTGTTGAGTAGAAGCATGATATCAACCAGTTCTCTCATGATCATGCATGCAAGCATTAAAACTGTCAGTGTCGTAGAGGGGAGACGTCCAGGTCGGTGACAGGATGAGCCGCTTGCTATTTTTCCGACAGATTAGAGGACGTGTGCTTCGTCGGGGCGGGGCGGGGGCGGAGCTCTAAAAAGCAGGTAGCAGTGTGATTGGCCAACCGCTGCTGTGCAGAGCTTTGGCGAGGCTGAAGCTACGAAGCCCGTGAGCCGGTCGCTCTCCTGGAAAGATTTTTCAAAAAAGCAGGAGTTCCTGGGGTGGCAACGGGTTTTGGGCTTTACAAGGAAAGTGAGGCGTTGACATGGCAACGAGACCAACTGTCTCTTTTTCATCGTCGCGTCCACCCGTCTTCCCGGCTCACATGGACTCAAACTCGTCGATGCGCTGCTTGGTGTTGCCCTGGCGGATCTGGCGCAGGGTTTTGTACTTATCTCTGCCCGCCCGGACGTTCTCCGCGTGCAGCATGTCGTTCTGCGTTTTCTTGGTGTCGTCCCGAGCTTCAGCTAACTCTGAACTCAGAGCCTGAGGAGGAGAGAGACAGAGAGACAGAGAGACAGAGACAGAGAGACAGAGACAGAGAGACAGAGACAGAGAGAGAGACAGAGACAGAGAGACGGAGAGAGACAGAGACAGAGAGACAGAGAGAGACAGAGACAGAGAGAGACAGAGAGAGAGAGAGACAGAGACAGAGACAGAGACAGAGAGAGACAGAGACAGAGAGAGAGAGAGACAGAGAGAGAGAGAGAGAGACAGAGAGAGAGGGACAGAGAGACAGAGAGAGAGAGAGAGGGACAGAGAGAGAGAGAGAGGGACAGAGAGACAGAGAGAGAGAGGGACAGACAGAGAAGAGAGAGAGAGAGACAGAGAGAGAGACAGAGACAGAGAGAGACAGAGACAGAGAGAGGGACAGAGACAGAGAGAGGGACAGAGAGAGAGAGAGACAGAGAGAGAGGGACAGAGAAGAGAGAGAGAGAGACAGAGAGAGGGACAGAGACAGAGGGACAGAGGGGTGATGAGAGAAAGAAAAACAGCATCCCAGTTCACATCAGTTCTGGTTAATATTCGATGTTACACAGTGTGATGATGTGAGACTGAATATTGTCGTAGATTTTCTTTATCTAAAGTGTCTTTTCCTGTTTTGTTTCCTGTTTTTAACGCTGTCTCACAGTGAAAGGATGCAATTTTCTGAACGTAGACTGTTGGTAAATACACTAACCGCTCGGATCAGATCTCTGAATAAATACTCCAGCTCCATCAGGGTTCAGGTCTTTCTCTACCTGTGAAGACCTCGATGTTGACGCCCTACCTGTAGCTGTTTCTTGACACGTTCGTTCTTCTGCGTCTCGGTGATGCGTTCTTCCTCGCTGCGCTGGCTGCTGATGCCGTCGCTAAGGAGCTCGGCGCTCGCCTCGGCATTTGTTTCGTCCTCCTCATCGTGCTCCGGCGCCGGAGGAGATGTCGTGGCCGTCTTTAGCTCCTCCCTGGTCTTCTCCAGGTCCTCTTGTGCCGACAGAGCCTGCAAAGAACAAACGCGCACGCTTAAAGAGAGGAACGACAAAAGATACAAACTCTGAGTGATGCTGAGCTGAAATTATTCCTAAACCATAACAATTTTTTGATATACAGAGGTTATGTTACTTTGTGTTGCCATTCTGTGGCTTCGTCTTCCTTTTTCCTCTTTGCTTCCTCCAGCAGAGCGATTTTGGCAGTGAACTCCGCTAACTCAGCCGCCTGTTGAAAACAATAACACATGCAGGTAAAAAGTTATCAAACTGAATACAGTGTAGTGTCCACAGCCTGCAATTTCATTTTCATGTACAATAATATCACACAGACAGAATTAGCTTCTTCTCACGCAAGTAAAACTGGTTTTGCTCCATAAATATGTTTTATGTTTTAAACACACCAGTGTATTATTACATGTAAATCCTGAACCACACAAATAAATCAAAACCTGTTATTTCTTTAATATGTGAGATCATAAACTAAAATCGTTGTGTTCGTGGAGCTACATTTGATCACCACAAGTTCCTCCTGTTTCATAATAACAGCCTCATTAAAAATCGGAGGGAGTGATGTTCGAAACAGTGATGCACGATAATGATTATTTCAACCGATACTGCTAAAACGATAATTCCAATTTCTCGTGGCCGATAAGATACAGATAGCAGATAACTTCTTTTTGTTTTTTTTTCATTACCTGAGGGTATGAAAGGCTGAGATGTGGTGAGTACAGATTATTTTTAAAATTTTTTTATTTTCATTTAAAAAACCACATTTCAGACAGAAAGCTGGGAAAATCGCATTGGACTGCCCGAGACAGTAAATTTCCTCCTTGTTGACTGATGATCTAAGTAAGTCGCTAAATGTTTCTCCTGTTGCATTTTTTTAAAACAACACCGCTAAGAGGCTCCAAAAAGCCGCTAAATAGCGATTAAGTCGGCACGTTAGTAGTCCTCTCCTCCTGTCACCCTGGGACCTTAGATCGTCTTGTTCGTTTGTTTTTGGACATGGAAATGTTGTTTTATTGCATAACATCGGTAACAGTGTCCCCTACACTACAGTGAAAACACTGTTTGACGGAAAATCTTGTCAATGGGGAGGAAAGAGTTAAAAAAGAAAAAGAAATTGGCAGCTGTGTCAGGCTGAAATGAGCTAATATCATGTAGTCTGAACACGGCATGAAAGTAGAAAACAGGAATACCCTAAGCTAAATGATGGATGTAATTAATGGAGCTCGCAGTCTGCTGTTGCCACTTGAGTTCAAATATTTGCATTTTCACCCGGACAGAAGCACTAAACTCCAGCAGTGAATCTTGAAGTGGGGGACATGATTGATGTGTGAGTGCTGTTACCAGTTGCTCCTGGTTCTTCATCTGGTCAGCGGCCTGCTGAGCCAGCGCTGCCTTGGCCTCCTCCGCCGCCTGCCTCTCCTTGTCCAGCCGCTCTGCCTCCTCCTTCGCCCGCCTCCTCTCCTGCTCCAGCTCCAGCGCCTTGCGGGTCTGCTCCTCCAGCTCTGCAGGTAGAGCACGTTACAATATGATTCTTTATTTATATATTTGACGATGGAAATTTGTCTCCAGCTCACCACACTCTGAGCGATGGGTGGCTGGATCACAAACTTTCTAACTTTACAGCTAAACAGTACACTAAAATAAAAAAGGTAATGCAGTAACAGAGTCTTGATTCATATTTGATCAGCGCTTCCTAGTTTTGCAACAGTTCACAAGTACTGACTGATATGACTGACATCTGCATTAGAGACTCCTCAGCTCTGATTGGTTGTTTTCCTTCAACCATGTTAGACTCTGGTAAATGCCGTTAGAAGCACTATGAGGAGGAGGAACATATTCTTTCACAGATTATCTGTCTCGTGTAGTACTGTGTGGATGTAATGACAGTTTCAGCAAATATAGTAAAAAAAAGAGTAATTTTTAATAAAAGCTACCAACTGTGTCTTTAATCAACCCTAAAACCATGGACTGTTAATGGCATTCAGGTGTGATTATTCTCCATAATAATAATCATATTCCATGTTGTTATGATTAAAGTTATATTTTCTTTCCTTTCTCCTTTAAGTCCACAATTTTCCAGAACGATCCTCACTCTAAAGGTCTTCACACAGACAGACAAACATGTCGTACCTCTCTGAGCACTTTGCGTCTGGTCTTCGATCTGCCTCAGCCTCTCCATCAGCTCGTTCTTCTCTCGCTCTATCCGCTCCTTCTCCTTCTCCGCAAGCTCGCGCTTCTTCTTCTCGTTCTCCAGCTGTGCTCTGTCAAAATAAAACAGAAAACAACCGTCACACACGGCAGCCGCTGACTTAATCTGTTGATCATTTGACGTTGAACACCATGAAAATAAAAGAAAATTGATAGAACGTTGTTACTGAGTCTGGTCTTACTCAGACTTTTTCTTAAAGCTGTGTTAGCTGTTTTGTTTTTGTGTACTTGTGTTATTTGATTTCTTATAGTAACCTTGTTTGGTGTGTGCATTTTAACCTGCTGATATGTAGGAAAATTATCAGTCTTTGTTACATAATTTTAGATTTAGTTCATGGCTATTTCTCACTGACATAAATATAACATTTTTCACAATAAACATGAAAAGATATACACGGCAATGTGGAAAAAAAAATATATTTTTTAAAATGACTCTTAAGACTTCACTTGTCAAACTGAGACCAAATAATCTACAGTCTTTGGGATGGATTTACTGATTGCTTTATCAGGAGCAAACATGTTTTTGTACAGCACAATATAATATCTATAAAAATGGATCAACAATAAAATGAGCTATATTGAGTGTATGCTGTGAGCAGATGAGGAACATGAGATACGATTCTTTCAGCGCAGCACTGCCCCCTATTGATCGCAAACCTTCATCAATAAATTCCAACATTAAACCTCAGCTCATATTGGTTTGTTCAGAAAGCCAGGCAGTACACACACTGGGTGTGTACAGGGTTAAGAGAATACACCTGCTGGAAACTGACCCATAACCATAACTGCACTCACCCACTGACGATTACTGTTACTTATGAGGCCAAAAAAAACCCCCCAAAAAACACAACGCGAAGTTATTTGAAACCAGGAGCGACATCACTTCTCTTCTGCCGCTTTCAGACGCCTTTGAGTATTTAAACCTTTGAACCCTGAGTGCACTGGTGTGATTTC